>NC_137788.1:40918571-41538571 GCF_963383645.1 Muscardinus avellanarius | reverse complement strand
CACCTAAAAAAAAAAAAAAAAAAAAAAAAAGAGAAGAGGCGGCATGCTGTTAGAGGACCCCGCGGTTCATGTGTAACCTCTGTCATTTCCGAGCCACCAGACTCTGGGTTACTTGTGTAAATGCCTCAGTTTTCAATGTTTCCACCTGTGAAACATGTGTGTGATCATGTTTTGGCCTTGCAAGACTGTGGTGAAGACTGGTGACAGATACGATGTTGCACAGAGTAAACCTTAGGAAATACTAGATGCTTTCTCTGGTGAAGGCACAGTGTCCAGCCTGCTTGGTAATGTAGTTACTTGGGACAGTGTTGGTTTACTCCTCTAGACCATAAAGTATATTCATCTGTTTCTTCATTATCTAACCCAGCATCCATCACTCTTCATAGCAGTATATATATAACAAACTTATGAATGGGTGTGTGAGTAAGTGAATGAATGAATCAATCAATCAGTGAACATAGACAATACATATCCAAACCCTTGTCACCTGTTGAAGAACTCCATGGTAGAGCCAGCTGGGGTTATTGACACCCACACTTTTTTTTTTTTTTTTTTCAAAACAGTTGTGGGTGGAAGTCAGCAGATCGATCCAAGTCTCTAACAATCTCAGCCAAACCTCAGCCTCAGTCTGGCTTTAATGCTTATGGCCCCTGATGCCACCGGCCCTGAGTGGCTGGCCATTCCCTGCCTTCTGTGAGAAACAGACCGGTGACCCACATTAGACTCTGAGGATGGTGAGGTTTTCAGTTTACAGACTATCTTGAGATATTTTGGACAGTGAATATTTGGGCGTTTTCACCCCATTTTTTTCTCTCTCCTGATACTGCAGTATATTTAAGAGTCCAGCCAAGAGAGTTATTGCTCCTCTTTACCTAGATCTTAAATCTTTGTTCAAGGACAGCCTGTTTTAATTGAAAATGCTCAATCAATCTCAGCCCACCTTTCCACCTATGTCCCATTCCTTGACTCAAATGAGGCCATCGTAGTAAATAATCCAGAGTGAGGCCTTAGAGTTTGAGGAATATATAAGAGGGATAGAGGGGGGAGAGCAAGAGGGCTTTTCCAGACAACCCCCACCTTTAAAAGGTTGTCTTTGAAACAGAGCTTGTCCACGTGATCAGTACCTTACAGTCAGACTGCTTACTGGAGCAGCCCAGCTCCTTTCCCCAGTAGAAGTCCAAGAGGATTGACAATCAGGTCTGACTCTCAGTATAAGTCGGAGAAGAAGGGACTCCTTCTTCTCCTCTTTGTTCAGTCGATCAGCCCCATGTTACTTATAAGTAGATATAACATACACTTCAGCCTAGCAGCCCTGCGAGGCAGGCATCATTATTCACATTTTACAGATGAGGAAACTGAGGCTCAGGGAGATGAAAAAGCTTATGCAAAGTTGCACAGTGTTCTACTCCTTTATTTCAGTGTTAGTTTTGTTACCCAAAACTTAATGGCTCAAGTCAACTATAGCTATTCTTTCACATTCTCTGTCATCAGAAATTTGAGACAGTCACCATGGTGTGGTGGAGCCTGGAGTCTGAGGCAGCTGTAGCCCGGCAATGGCTAGGGCTGGAACATCAGAGTGTGGAGGAGCTGGAAGCGGCCCCGCAGTCACTCTTCCTGCAATCTCAGGGTCTCAGGGTAGTCAGATGGTTTGCAGGGAGGCTTGGACTACAGCTTGAGTAACCCAGCAAGCAGGTTGCGGGTTCTCTTGGCTTTTCTGATCTTGCCTCAGAAATCCCACAGTGTCACTTCTCCCACTTCTGCCAAATTTTGATTAGGAGTGAGTTACAAGTCCATGCACATTTAAGAGGAAAGGAACTAGGACCACCCCTCTCTGCAGAAGGAGTGTCAAGGTCATATCATAGACTCGCAGGTGAGAAGGGAGATTTTTGCAGACATCTTTGGAAAATACAATCTGCCCTACACAGCATGTGGCCCAGCCAGGATTTGCATGAGACAAGTCTGCTTCCCAAACTTCTGCTGTGACTTTTCAGCTCAGTCCACGGGGATTCTGCTTTCCTCTGTACCCTGGAGCTCTTACTGTCAGCACACATGTCCGCAATTTGGTCTCCCTCAGCCAACTAGAGAGCGACTGGGCAAAAACAGCCAGCTTGTGTCTGCAGGCCTTGGCCATGAGACACCTCTGGGGTCTGAGGGTCAGAAAGGCCACACCTAGAGCCAGCTTGTGGACTTTTTAAAGACGGGGACAGGGAAGGTCAGTCCTATCCAGAGGAGGAAGCAGGTGGCAGCCCCAGAGCACAGCCAGCCTGCGGCGCAGCTTACTGTCAGAAACAACGTGACTGCTGATTTTTCTTCTCCCACCAGGTGCTGGCCTGGCATGACTCAGGCTGTGACAGAAAAGGTGCCTTCCAGTCAGGGAAGAGCCCAGGGCAATGGAAACCCAGGGCTCTGGAGTCAAGCATGCCTAGATGTGGGTCCTCACTCCACCATCACCAGTTTTGCAACCTCACAGCAGTTCCTTAACCTGCCACAGCTAAAGGAAGATAAAATTACCTTCCTCGCTGGGTTGTTTAGACTAAAATATTTATGTAGGCCAAGAGCCCAGTGCATAAAGCAGGTGCTTTTTCTTAAATGCTAATTTTCACATCTTGGGTCAGGTCCAGTCCCAGCTCAGGGACTTCTTCATGGAGGTGGCGAGAACTCACTTGACTAGTTCTCCAATGCTAATCCATCTCACTGTCCTGGAGGGAGAGGTGGCTCAGGGACCCAGCTCACCTGGGACAAGCTGTGAAGGCAGGCCTGCAGCCACTGCCCAGCCATCCTGCAGAGGGCATCATCTGCCTCCTTTCTTCCCATTCCACTTTTCTTCTCCACTGTGATCTATCAAGACCCTTCCCACCAAATGTTCCCCTCACATAGACCCTGGCATGCTGCAGATACCTATAAATGCCCATGGGGATGCATAAACAAATGGATGGAAAATCATTTCTGCCTGGTTGTACATTTTGTGTTTTCTCTGAAAGGCCCTTTTCAGTTGTTCTGCCTAAAGAGTTCAGCTGAGAACAGTCTTTCTCCAGAGATCCCCTGAGGCCAGTCTCAGGGGCCTTCTCCTCTATGTGTACAGGCCAACCCCCCACCCATACACCCCATGCTCCCGAGTCAGGTGTGAGGCTCATCACTCAGGAGACTGAGGTTTCCTGGTGTGTATTAAGGAAGAGAGACAGAGATGTGAAACTGAAACCGTGTGGGTTCTAGAGGTGCTCGTGGAAACATGGTTTGAGGACCTTCCATGTTTATTGGGTGCCCAGCCTTTGGGGAAATAACCTAGCTCTCTGAACATTGGGAATAAAAACAGACCTACCTTAGTGGGATATTATGTAGATTGAGTCAACACACATAAAGCACTTAAAAGATTGCCCAGTGCATAATACACAATATGTAAGTACTAGCTACTGTTTACTGCTTTAATCAATGTGTATTTCACACTTGTTGCCAGGTGAGTATGTGGATATTTGGGTAACTGAATAAGACAGATATGGCATCTGCCCCCATAGGGCTTGCAGGCTAGCTGGGGCTTCTGAAAAGGAGACACTGTTAAAATACAGAACAATCAGTGGTCTGTATGGTGAAGAACTAGAAGAAGAGGCTGGGGGCATCTAGAAAGGACCCCTGTCCTGGCAAGTTAGCCAGGGAAATGACAATTGAACTGAGGCCTGCTGGCTGACAGATTGGCCCTGTGGGACGCATCTAGACAGAGCACGGTCTGAGAAGATGCATGGTTCAGGAAAAGGCCTGGGCCAGAATTTCAGCATTGCCACATCTTTGGGGGCAGGGCATGGGGAGCGGGTGAGCTCAGAGCATGACTGAGGACCCAGCTATGAGCAGCCTGGAAAGTCACATCACAAATGGGCCTTAAAGCTGACTGGGAGCTGCTGACGGGTTTTACTCACTGAATGGCACAACTGGATCCCATTTTAGAACCTCCTGGTTAGACTGTGTAAGATGTCCTGGAGGGGTGATCCTGTGGCAGGAGGCCCATCAGGACAGAACCATAGTGATTCAGGGGAAAGATGCCACTGGCCGGTTCTGGAGGTGAGAAAGTGGACAGATTCAAGAGATAGAGGTCCCCTGGGGAAAGGATAAGGAAGTCTGAGAAGTTCAGAGTCAAATGGTGAAGGAGAAGGAACCGTTAAGGTTCACCTAATAAACACCTAATTCCCACACTGTAAGATAGCTGATGAGGGCTTTGAAAGAAGTCAGTTGGGAAGCATGGAAGTGTGGGAAAGGCACCACTTACAGGCTTGGGAGGAGAGGAGAGGGCATCCTGGAAGGCTCTACTAAAGAGGTATCTCCTAGCTCGACAGTTGAAGGGTATACGTTAGCCAAAGGAAAGAGGGGAGGCACGTCAGGCAGAGTAAACAGCATGTAAGAGAGCCGGGGACGTGAGGTATGCACAGAGCACATATTCTGTGCTGTTGAGGAAATGATTACTGTATTTATTCATACTAGTGTGTCAATGATTAATGTGGAATTGGCCCTCATAAGTAGGTCATAAGAGCCAGGCATGGTGGTGCATGCTTGTAATCCCAGCATTTGGGAGGCTGAGACAGGAGGATCACGGTTTGCGGACAGCCTCAGCTACTCAGTGAGGCTCTCTGCAACTCAGTGAGACCCTGTTTCAAAATAAAGAATAAAAAATAGGGCTGGGAGTGTAGCTTGGAGGCAGATTCCCCTGGGTTCCATCCCCAGTACTGAAAAAAAAAAAGTAGGTCATAAGCCCCTATTATAAGGATTCATCATTGATAGAATATCAAGGTGAAATGGGGATACTATTTAGAGTCAGGGTTTTACCATTGTACCCCAGGTTACCAAAGTAGGTGACCAATCGCTAAGGGTTAGGCAAGTCCTCATCTATATACAGTGAAGTGTCTCTTGCCCTTGGGTCTTTTGATCTGGCTTTATCCTGAGATACCTGAGACCCACATTCTACCTCAAAGCTGTGGGCACAGACTTGGGGTAATACTACTTAGACCCCTATGCTAGTTCCTTCCCTTCCCAATTCGGAGATCTGTGGTAAATTACTTAATTTCTGTGCCCTTCCATTTTTCTAATCTGTAAAATAAGGATAATCAGAACAATTACCACTCAAGGGCTTGTAAAGATTACAAAAGACAGAACATACCCAAAACTTAGAACGGAGTGTTATCACCACTCTTATTACTCTTGCTGCCTTTATTACTATCCCTCTTTCAGTCTTTCTCCGTCTCTTTCCATAGCCACTCCTTAACACACGTGCTTGCAGATATGAAGCTGGGGCGGAACGTGGCGAGAACATTTCTGGATTATTACCGGCTGAACTCCCTGGTGGAGAAGGTGGCGGTCCCCATGCCAAGGCTGCGGTAAGTGGTGGGCCGCAGTGTCCGCCTCCAGATCTAATCATCCTTTGTGTTCAGGGCAGCCTTCCTCAGCATCAGGCTGGCCCTCAGTTTCCCTTCTGTGCCACAGAGACTGCATGAGTCAGAAGAGCCTCTTTCCTGGGCACAAAGTATCATTAAGTATCATCTCCTGTTGGTTTTGGGTTGTAGTCTCAGATTCCTAACTAGCTCTTGATGGCTCAGGGTGAGTCCCTTCACCTGTTTAGTTGAGTGTGATGATGCCTCAGGCCCATGACCCATGATGCTGTGAGCCATCCTTCCTGAGCACCAGGTCCTTGTAGAGTCTACAAGAGAACAGACTCTGAGGATGCCCTACCTCAGATAGCAAGGGAGTGGTCTCATTTCTGGTTCTAGCGTGGGGTATTTCTGGGGAGCTGAAACCAGTCCTTGTTCTGAGTTAGTCTGGGTGTTTTCATATGCTGCTCATCCTCCAGGTTTTTCATATGAACGCCAATGCTTCAGTCCTTGTTTTTCGAGCAGATACAATGGTTCACACATTTCAGATGACTGTGAAGTGTATATTGAGCACCCAGTGCAGGGCAAGGTGTGTGTGTGTTTCCTGTCAGTACAAGATAGACCTGTTTGTTTAAGACTTGAAAGTTTAGGGCTAAAAAGTATACATCCCTGAAAAGTTCTGCTTTGGTCCTCTGATGGGGCCAACTTGTAGGTCTGGTGAGGAAAGAAGGCTGGGAGGTGAGCCTCCATCTCGTCTGAGGGCCAGGCAAGAGCCCGGAGAGCTGGGCGTCCCTGGGCCCACTGGTGGGGAGCCCAGTGAGCATGTGGGCAGCGACATCCAATGGCCTCTGGAATGGGTTAACTCGACTCCGCCTCTTGACCTCATCTCCTACTCCCCTAGTGGCTCAGCCTTTTGGAAGGACATGACAATGTACAACTCCCTCCTTCTGCCAGACCATTCTTTCCAATGACAAGTTCCATGACTTTGACCATGGGCTTTGGTGCCTGAGGACTTTTGCACTCATGTACATGCCTTCCTCCCTACCCTATTATTAATAAAAACAATATAAATCATTGTTATTTATTGTATGAAGTACTTTTTGTATAGCATCTTATTTTTTCTTTGTAGACATTGTACTTCTCATCTTACAAATGAGGAAAAGAAAGTACAGACTGGTCAAAAGGATTGCCCGAGAGCTTCTTAGTTTTGGTTTTCATTGTGGGTTCAAAATTTATCTTCGAGCCAGATGTGGTACCACACTCCCGTAATTCCAGTACTTGGGATGCCAAAGCAGGAGGATCCCGGCTTTGGGGCCAGCCTCAGGACTGTAGGGAGCCCTTTAGCAGCTTAGTGAAACTGTTTCAAAATAATACTGAAATAGGACTGAAGGTGTGGCTCAGAGGCAGAATGGGTTAAATTCCCAGTAAAACACACACACACACACACACACACACACACACACACACACGCATGCGCGCACACACACACACACACACACACACACACACACACACACACACCCTAAGGCCCCAAGGAACCATGGGGTCTCCGGCAAGTTTCCTGGCCTCTTCATGCTTTTCTCTGAGTACCTATTAAATGAGGATAATAGGAACATCCCCTAGAGAAGGTTTTGAAGATTAGATCCAAGCTAAGAGTAGTTACCAGCAGCCAGTAGATACTCAAAAAGTGTTTCCATCCTTTCTTGTTCCTGTGTTGTGGTTGGTCCCAGGTTTCTAGTGAGCTCATGAGGAGGAGGACCAGGCCATTGATTATCTGGTTGCTCTGCATGATTCCACATCTGGTGATGAGTCTTACATCTCTGAGCACTAGGTGCATGTAGAGCCTACCTGACAACGTACTTAGGCAGTCCCCTCCTGGACCACTCACACATCATTCGAGGCCTTTGTGCCCCCATGCTGGGGTGTTAGAAGTCCCACAGGTGCCCCAACAGTGCCTACTGAGCATATGTGAATGGATTCATGCATTTGCTTAGTCATTCATTCATTGGCCTTTGAAAAACAGATCTCTGCCAGGCTCTGGACAGGAGGGAGGCGCTGGAGGGGTGCAAGGCTCAACCCCTGCCAGTGAGGAATCCCTCAGAGGAAAGTGCTCAGCTTGCTCTGAGAAGTCATTCTTGATTGGTTCAAGTTCTTAAAAATTTAAAGCTCTATAAAACTCCAAAGAATTCTTAGAATCTCATTTACAAGTTAATTTGAGGATTATCCCTTTCAGGTCCTCTGTTGGCCTGAATAAAATTACCTTGATCCTTAACTACTTTTTTTTCTGGTGTGTTGCATTGTCACAGACCAGTGAAGTAGTGCTGACACTCAGGGGGACGTTAGCCATCATCTGTCCTTCATGACCCAGATGGGGACGCGAAGGCCCCAGGGGCCAGGAGGAGCTGGTTAGAGTCATGGTGTTGGAGCCAGAACTAGAACCCAGGGCCTCAGACCCACCCCTTGGTGCCTTCTGGGCATCAGTCAGAAAAAAGTCCTGACAGATACGGATGAGGGGCCCTTGAAGCATCCTTCCCAAAGGACACCAGGCAGTTCTCAGGGTTCTGGTTTCAATTTCTCAGGGAACCTCCTTGCCCTGAAGTCTGGAGTCCTATTTAGCAAAGAGCTAGAAAAGCCGAGGAGTGGTAGTGCATGCATGTCATCACAGTACTTGCTTACGTGAGAGGTTTGGACAAGAGGACCAGGACCGCAGGTTCATGGCCAGCCTGAGCAACTTAGTGAAAGAAGGAGTGAGCTAGAAAATCCTCTTCCACTAATCCACAGCATTTGGGACTCGGGGTAAATACAGCCACCTTTAAATTTAAAAAGAAGAAAATTAACTCTCTTTCTAGCTCCACACCCCTACTTCAACAAACTATGCATACCACTTTGCTTTAAATTGGTTAGTAACCCTTTAAGAACAAATTCTCAGAAATGTACGGCTCTGGGCTCTAATTTGGGATTTGAATAGTTCTCTCTCCTTTTTTGTATTATTTTCCACCCAAGCATCAAATAGCTTAAGTGAAAGAGCAGTTCTGGCTTTAAAGGAAAATTGCATGTTTTGACTCAGAATTAATCTTTGTTTTCTCCCATCTCTGTGGATAATTACAATCTGTCACTTTCCACCCACATGCTGGCAGGAGCCGGTCGGCATCCTTGGGTGCTTGGCTGCCCTTCGGAAAGGGCCCTGGGAGGGGCAGCAGCACGGGCACAAGAGCTCAGGCTCGGGGACAGGGTTGGTTACCAAAGCTGAGACCTCGCATTTATTTTTACCACAGCAACATAGTCATGGAGCACAAACCCCAAATGCCCCATCAGAGGGGAGAAAATTAGACAGGAAAAAAGAGCATGGAGGGCGGGCGATGTGTTCTCAGGCCAGTGCCAGGCTGGGAGGGCTGCTGGCTCCATGGAGAGGGACCCCATGTATATGTTTGTGTATGTGTGTGGGGGGCTCATCAGGTACTCCGCTCACTGGAGCCCACCGTGAGCCAGGTCCATGCTCAGCTCAGGGACATCGTACATCAGATGTAACCCCCTGACCATCAGGAGCTCAGGTTGACGTAGGGTAAAGGCACGTATCCCTGCAAATATAGCAGTACTGAGCAGTGCACAATAAGCATTCAGCTACGCATCGGGTTATGTCCCTTCTCAAAAATTTCTCCCTGTTATCTTTGGGAGAATGTTCCAGCTGCTAGTCTTGCTACTTAAGACCCTGACCCAGCTGTTAAGCTGCATCTACTGCCTCCCACCCTGCCCCCGCCCCCATGACCACCTGCTTTCCACCGCTCTTCACCCTGCCCTTCAGCACGTTAGCTCTCTTCATGTGTCCCTGTCTTTGTTCATATTTTTCCCTCTTTCTGGAATGTTCTCCCTTCCATCTTGTATATGGGGAAGTCCTACTTCCCTTTCAGAACTCCATCCAGAAGTCACACCCTCTGCTGCCCTGTCTCTTCACCTGACACAGTGTTGCTTCCTCTGTGTTACGCACTTACCTCTAGCATGGGGTGTCCTGTGCTGTGGTGCCGTGACATCTTTGCGTGTCTGGCTTCTCCACTTGACAGGCCTGACCTTGAGAAGCAGTCTCCCTCACTTCTTTCTCCTTAGTGTACGGTAAAGGGCCGACATAGATTAAGTCCTAAATAGGCCCTGAGTGTAACCGAACATAAAATATTAGAATTGAAGAAACCCCCTGAGATCATCTTCTTCAATCCCTGTATAGTACAGAAAAGACACTACTCTCCCACACAACCTGGCAAGTATCGGGCAGGTGACAGGCACACCCCAAGAAGCTTCAGGGAGGAAGTAGGTTTACACTTGGTTTTAAAGGACTTAGAGAATTCAGCTAGAGGGACTAGGGTGTGGGAAGGCAAGAAGCAGGACTTGATAACAGGATTCTAGAACACTGACAAGATCAGTATGTCTAAAGCAAAAGAGATGAAAAGATAAGGCTCAAAGCCATCTTCATTCATCACATACTCCTCGAGAATCTACCCCCACCAGGCTTGCACTTGGCACAGAAACTACGAAAAAAGGCAAAGGCATAAACTTACAGTCTCAAGGGACAAACAGACAGGCAGAGTACCACCTAAGAAACAGCAGGCTGAAGGCTGAAGAGATGTACAGGGTGCCGCAGGAGCCTGGAGAAGAGGGGCTTATTTTCCGAGAAGTTGATTCCCAAATGAGGTGAATCCAGAGAGGTAGGGAAGGAAATTGTCTCTGCGGAGGGCAGAGGGAGTTTGCCTTCCTGTGTCTCCTGCCCCATTTCTTTCTCTATGTCCCCATCTTTTGTTACAGAGGCACCTTACCTTCCTGGCTTCTCCCAGATCTTCCCCCTTTCACACTAACCACCTTGTCCCCGTGCTGCCATCAAACCTTGTCTCTCTAGGGCCGGCAGGCCTTCTTTAGCCTTCATAAAAAGGGATTTGGAATTTGAATGCATACCCATCCTAGCTGGGCGTGGTGCTGCACCTCTGTAATCCCAGTACTCGGGAGTCTCAGGCAGTTGGATTGAAGGTTTGAGATGTTCCTGGGTTCAATCCCCAGGAACACGAACACACACACACACACACACACACACACACACACACACACACCTAATATGGTACATTGTAATGAATAGCACCTTGTAATTTAAAAAAATAAAAAAACCCAACTTTTCTAAAGCTGGGCATGGTGGCACACACTTGTAATCCCAGAATTCGGGAGGCTGAGACCTAAGGATCGCGGCTCGTGGGTAGCCTCAGCTACTTAGTGAGGCCCTCTGCAACTTAGTGAGACCCGATTTAAAAATAAAGAATAAAAAATAGGGCAGGGGGTGTAGCTCGGAGGTCCCTGGGTTCTATCCCCAGACCCACACAAAAAATAAATAAAACTTTTCCAAACTCTATTTCACTAGAACCTATAAATCAGGAAGGTCGTGGATTCTCCTATTTTAGAAACAAAGACATGGAGGCTCAGAGAAGGGAAGGGACTGCTTCAAGGTCATATTATCCCAGGGCTGGGACTGGGGCTCAGTGGCGGACCACTTGCCTCGCATGTGCAAAGCCCTGGGCTTGATCTCCAGCTCTGCAAAACACAAAGCAAAAAGATCTTATCGTCTATAAGCAACATTTGAAAGCCTGTGCTCTGCAACCCCAAGATTTTGCAAATATTGATGTCTGGATATATTGCAGTTACACTAAACAGCCATGCCACATTAGCAAGGTCTTGAAGAGCACAGCTCTTCAGGCAGTGAGACTTCTGGTGGGGGGATGTGCTAGGGCAGGGTGTTGTCCTCTGTGCTGCCACATGTCTGTACCTTATTTGTAAAGGAAACAGGCATTCTTAGGTCAGCCGTGATGGACCACAAGTAGCCATTCCTAATTTAACTTTAGCCCAAGCAATTACCCTATTTATGGAATTTACTTTTTTTCCTGCTACACATTGTAGTTGTTATTTGCGTATTTTGTACAGTCATCTCCTCTATTAAACCCTAAGCAACTCGAGGACAGCATTGATGTCCATGTCATCTTTGTCTCCTCTAGAGTGTCAGGCCAGATTTAGCGCCGTGTTTTGTAAATTACTGTAGGGGAAGGAAGACCCCAGGGTGTCTACTCAGATGGTCTCATTTAACCTCACAACACCACTGCAAGATTGGAATGGTTTATTTTCATTTCACAAGTGGAGCTCAGAGACGAACTGCAAAGTGTTTGTTTGTAACCAACTTGGGAATTCAGATCGCTACTTTTGGCTTCAAAAGCACATCCTTACCATGGGAAATAAATCTTAGTCCAATGATTAAATGTCTGTCCTTTCAGTATACCATCAGTCAATAAACACACACAAGACATGTGTCAGATAAAATGCACAGATGAACAAAACTTGGTCCCCGCTCACTAGGGTCTCATAGCTTAACACGTGGGCAAAACAGACAAGTGGAAACTACTGAGCAGGGTCCTTAAGGGCATTGTGTTGAGTGCTGGATGCTGATACCAGGACACAGAGATGAAGCAAACACATCTCTGCTCAAGATCTCCCAGTTTATTGGGAAAACAGACATGAAATACTATAATTAGGCCATGCTCTGGAATGTAAAGTGGACTCTGAAGTTTTGATGTTTATGTACAGAATGAGGCTCTCTTGAGCCATAATTCTTTTTTTTTTTTCCTGTTTAAAAACAAGGGTCTGGAGTTGGGGCTGTAAAGCCCTTGGAACCCCAAGGAAAACAGCTTAATCCCATCCACCTCCTTCCAAAATCCCAAGCTATAGCTTTTTCATGTGTCCATTCCCATTCCATCCTGGAATGAGTTGAATGAGTCAGAATCAGGGTGGAAAAGGGAAAGAACGAGAGCTGGAGAATAGTTAAGATCTTTTGAGAACTAGAATAACACAGTGTATCCATCCATCCATCCATCCATCCATCCATCCATCCATCCATCAGGCATGAATTGAGCTATGGTGCCTGCTTTGAACCAAGCCTCAAGCTGGGTTCTGGGGACACAGAGAAGACAACAAGGCCACTACTCCTGGGTGGTCACAGGCCAGCGGGAGGGATAGATACTCAACACATAGGAAGGATCTCATTATGGTGTGTATATGTGCTGTCCTCTCTCTTTCTGTTATCTCCCCCCTTGCAGGAAAGAAACATCCCCTCCCTACAAGCACTCACTCCTGCGGGGCTCGGCCAGCAACTACCCCAGCGGCAAAGGGGACAAGAACAGCTCAGTGAATCACAAAGACTCTTCAACTCCCTTTTAAAGAACATAGTGTTCAGGGAAGTTTTGTGGGGAAGGAGTGTGAATTTCCAGCTGAGACATGAAACTAATTGCCCTCTGCTTAGTGCATAGACTAGTGAAAGAGAAGGGGAAAGAAAGAAGGAAATTTCATCATTGATTTTTCTTTGATAAAAAGGAAAATCAATTGTGAACCTTTAGGTCAAGGCTGAGCAGAATGGGAGGCTGGAACCAGGCAAGCACAAACTCTATTTTTCTATAACCTAGAGATCCTCACAGGATGAGGAAAATGTACATGTACCTCTTAAGAGGTTGACACATCTCAGGTCAGTCCTTTAGAAGCCCCTTCCCCTTTTAAAGTTATAAAGTTGCTACAGATGTGTCCCTTTTCAAATAGGACAGAGTCCTTTAAAGGTTTACAAATGCAGTATCCATATTTTCTGATCCAAAACAATAGTAACAACACATCAGGTCCAAAAGACGACTGTATTATTGGAGACAGTGGGACAGATTTTTTGAAATCATAGTGATCTTAGATATATAGTCATTGAATCTATAGGCTGTTTGCTTTCTGAGTCTTCCAAGCCCCAGCATGCAACTTCAGAAAACTATTCTGGGAGCTATTTCTCAATCTCCTGGGAAATTTAATTGAAATTTTAGCTCCAAAGACAAAAAGCATTGGCCATTAATTCAGAAAGGTTTATCATGGTTAAGGTCTCCAGGTCCTGGTGACAGGGATCAAGTCCAGACCTTGAAGAGGCATTGATGATCTGCACCAAGGAAGGGTGATTGCCAGGTAAGGGAGATGTAAACGACAAAAGATTGTACCTTCAGGCAGGTAGGAATGATAAAATAAAGCAACAGCAGTGGCAATTCCCAAGGTGGGGCAAGCTAAATATTATGCATTTTTCTGAAGAGCAAAGTGCCTTTGCATGATGAATGGGTCCAGGGGAGTCTGCGCCTTTCCTGTCTGGAAGCAGCAGGCTGAGTCACTGTGACAGCCTGCTAATTAAAATGACCTCCCGGAAATGAGGATTAGGAGATAGGGAGAGGAAGGGAGGCCCCAGGGAGATGGGGCCTTTAGCACAAAGCTCCGGCTATGCATTCTTTCCATTCATGTTGGAGATTTGTGAAGTTTGTTGCAGACACCAAAAGCAAAGCTTGTTCTCCTTTTGCATGTTGGTTTTCAGAAACCATAACAAAGAACCATATGTTAGTTGGCTACAAATGTTGTGCTGTATATACAGCTTCTCCCCCTGGGTTTTTGTTGCCTGGAGGAACATAAATAAAGTGGTGTATGCAGCTCCTCTGTTTCTGAGTCTTCTTGGCACCTTTCCCTTTAGGTGAAAACACCCCCAAGAACCAACTAGCCAAACCAAAACTGGAGTTAACTCTCACTTCAGGGTTAGAGACGGTCATCAAGATAAGGAAGAACAGTCAGATGTGAAATTCCAGCAGTTCCTGTGTTAGAGTCCTGGGGAGCTTAATTGACTGTAACCAGCTAACGGTGAGCCAACAGTGTGTCAGTCTTTCAGAAGTAATAGCCTCATGTTAGACAATGCAAACAAAGGCAGGTCGCAGAAATGATTATTTTCTAGCATAAAATAATGCAAATCTATTTTTCTCTGGCCAGGCACTTCCAGATGTCATGACCATATATGGACCCCACATTTTTAAGACACCACTGATAATTCAATCACAGGCCACATAAGTAGCAGGGATGTCAGTGGTTTAAGAGCAAAAATTTGGAGACAGGAAACTCTGAGTTCTTCTTCTGATTCCAAATCCTTGTTTTATCTCCATATTTATACCATCTTTTTTTTTTTTTTTTGGTGGTACTGGGGTTCCTGGAAGCCCTTCTACCTCCGGGCTACACTCCCAGCTCCCAGACCTATTTTATATTTTTGAAACAGGGTCTCTCACGCCAGCGCGGCTGGCTTCGAACCTGTGCAATCCTCCTGTCTCCGACTCCCAAGCGCGGGGATTACAAGCGTGCGCCACCACGCCCGGCTATTTATACCATCTTAAGAAAGTCATTTAACATCAATGATCTTATGATCTTAGTTTTATCACCTGTAAGGTGGTAATAGTCATGTCTATCTCATTACAATATTTATGAAAATTTAATGAATGAACTTAGGTGAGGGATATATAAGTAAAAAAGTGTATGTGCTCACTAAATGATAGTGGCTATCATTTGGAATGTGACCAGAATGGGGAGGTGCCTCAAAAGCATTCCCCATTAGAATTGCACAAAGATGTATGTGGGGTGTGTGTGAGAGAGAGAGAGAGAGAGAGAGAGAGAGAGAGAGAGAGAGAGAGAGAGAGAGAGAAGAAAAAGAGGACCACAGTCTCTAAAAGCTGCATCATGGGACAAGAAGCAAATTTTATTCTTTGTTGCCCAGAGACAATAACCAAATCCATGCAGCAAGTCTCAGTAAGACAAATTTCTATTCAGAATTAAAAGACTTTCTAGCAAATAGAGTTGCCAGCCATTGGATGGACTCCCTTGAGAAACAGTGAGCCCCACATCTCCAGAGCTATGCAAGCAGAGTTTGAATAAACTTCTGTCTGCCTTTTCTCTAATGGGAGCCTCTTCTCTAATGTGGTACTGGACTGGGAACTGGGGTGCCCTGTAGCAGAATCTCTAGTCTAGGACACTGGAGAGAAATGGCATGAGGCAGGAGGTTACATTTCTAGACATCTCAGAATGAGGTATATCATATAAAATATATCTTTTTTTTTTTTTTGGTGGTACTGGGGTTCCTGGAAGCCCTTCTACCTCCGGGCTACACTCCCAGACCTCTTTTTACATTTTATATTTGGAAACAGGGTCTCCTAAGCCAGCGTGCGCGGCTGGCTTCGAACCTGCGCGATCCTCCTGTCTCTGCCTCCCAAGCGCGGGGATTACAAGCGTGCGCCACCACGCCTGGCCTAAAATATATCTTTTAACACAAGATACAGCAACAACAAATGTCTCAAGATTACAGTTATGGGCCTTACAAATTTTAGCATTCCTTAAGGGAAAATAGACATAGATGTAAGATAAGTCGTTCGGGTAAATTTGCAGTAATACTATCTGCTTCTCTACTTTGGCAGAGCAGAAAAGAAAGGGCTGGACAAGAGCCAGGGGTGTCTGTGGCCCCTTCAGTGGCCTTAGTCTGCTCAGTTCCTCCTTAACTTTCTTGGACAAGGTTATACTATGCCTTCAAGCTGAGAAGAAAGGCTTCTCAGCACTCAGGTGGAAGACAGCACCAAGCCCCCAGATGAACCAGGGAGGGACTACTGGCATGCCTATCCTTGGTAGGGGGCGCTCCAGCCTGCCCTCTAGCCTACCCACTGCCTTTTCAGATTAGAATCACAAGTGGGTAGAACAGACCATCACCATCACACCAGTGTTCTGTGCATTTCTGAGGAAGCGAGGGAGACAACAATGCAAGAAGGAAGACAGGGAAGGGGGCATGCTAGGTCTCTGCCTGGCTTTCACACACTCGTTCACACTGATGCAGTGCTAATTTGGCTCTGCATTCATTCTGAGGTTCAGAGACAGGCTATAAAGTTCTGTTTACCCTTCAGAGCTGGGTAGACAGGCTGGAGGCCATTCCAGAAGAGTCTGGGCTTCCCGGCTCTGATGAGGATGTGTGCTCAGCAGCATCAGGAGGAGCCTTGAGCTGCGAGCTCTCCCTCGTGCCTTTTGACTGACAGGAGCAGGGTCACTTGGTGGGCTTGTACCTTCCACTGTAATTCAGCTGACATATCGAATTTAGAGAATCTCAACCATGGAAGTTAGGATGATTAACATGTGTTCACGCATTGACATCATTAACACATCCACTAAATATTTATTGAGCATATACTGTGTGGCAGGTATTGTGTTAGATGCCTTTGAATCCGCTGCCTTATTTGATATTCCCTATAGTCTCATGAGGTCATTATCACTTTCTACACTTGCCATGTGAGAACATGGAGAATCCTAAGGTAAAATCCTTTGTTTGCATGCGGATGGCTAAAGAGAACCTGGCTTCAGACGCAGTTCCCTTTCCATTACTCCACAATGGTCCTTCTGTTTGTCTCTAAGTAAAATCAGGTCAAAATTGAAAGCAAATTAAAGCAGAGTAACAAGTGAACAACAGCACCAGTTAGAGGTGGTAGTGAGTAAGGACAGAGAAAGGAGCAGGCCAGTTTCCAAATTCAGAAAAAAATGGAAGGATTCCAAAATGTGTTAGTACCTGCTGCTGAAGCTCCACCCCTCCCCATCTCTCTTCCTCACACACCTGAGTGCCTTCTGGGCACTCCAGAGTCCTCTAGAGGATGGGTTTGAGCAAAGGACCCATTTATCACATGGCTTGCAGAAGCTGCCAGCTCTCCCAGGGCCCCTGGAAACTTAGCAAGCTACTCATGGCAGGGCCTGTCCTGGCACCCTCTGGGCAACTGACCCCAGGCAGATAATCTGACTCCTGTTCCTTATCACTTTCTCCTTCTGCACTAAATGATCTCATCCTCCTGTGTCCCTCAGTTGTTCGGAATTCTTCCCCATCTCCTGAGCACTTTAGACATGAAGATTAGAAGTCCTTTCCTTCATGGCTCAGCTCAGTCAATGAGGAATCAGGGTCAGACAGAAAAAGGAGCTATTGCAATATAATAAATAGGAACAGCCTGTTTTAAACTACATATGAATCCCAGCTCTTTTATTTACTAGTTGCATGGCTTTGGCTTAAGAATTTAACCTCTTTAGGCTTCAGGATCTTCATCTGCAAAATGGGAGTGATTGACACCTATTTCTCACAGTTATAGGAAAGTTGAAATATAATGCCATCTATAAAACACGTGGCACAAAATAGATCTCTTTATCCAAACCACTCCTGCCCCTACCTCATCTCTCTCTTGCTTACTAGGGTTAAAAATACCTTTGCTTAGGATTACCAACACCTTCTGATTGGAGGAGCGGAGTTAGAGAAAGGGGTCCATAGAAACGATAGTCACATGGAAGGCTCCACTGCAGGCCAGGGGCCTAGGTTCTGTTGAATCTGTGACCTCAGCACTTAGCACAGGTCTTGCAGTAGAGTCTGAGCTCACTGCATATGAAATGAATATATGATGGGGGTTCAGTCATCCAGAGGCCCTGAACTCTCAAAGGAAAGAGGCATTGTAAATTGGGGCTTTGAACAGATGGGAAGACAATGTCCCACAATGTATTCACCCAGCCTAAAGTGAAACAGAATCAATAAGAATAAAAAGAGAAGGGGGGATATGTTCTAAAAGATACCATGTTTTATTAAGAGTGGGAAACAAAGCTTCCCGGAGATAGATCTCTCTCTCTCTCTCTATGCTCTTTCCAATGGGCATAGGCATGCAGCACGTGGTGAATGGGCCCTGTGACATGCTCTGCCAGCAGAAACTCAGGACTTCCCTGAAGTAACCTCACCACCAGGTAATTCCTGTTCTCACCAAACTTGAGCTGTGTGCAGATCAGGCCTTGATTTCCCCACATTGCAGACAAAGTAGCTCACATCAGTGTGATTAGGTTCCTGCTCCATGGTCCAGCCAGTCAGTAACTAGGACAGGACGTTGGCACAAGTTCAACTCCTCCACACACCCTCTGCCTCTCAGTTGCACCTCTGAGCCCAGCACTAGCCTGGCCAGTTCAGAAACTCAGCCCTGCCAGGCCTGTTATAACTCCTGGATGCTAAAATTCACTTGACCCCAAAGACCTGGGAACTGTTCTTCTGACCCGTCAGTCTGTAATCCAAAACTGCTTCTTTCCCAGGCAACACCTATCTTGGCCAATGATCTCATTTCCTCAGTTGGCCAGCCTGCAAACTCTGCCACTCCTAACTCATTCCTCTCCCTCTTCCTGTACCACTGACCAGTCTCCAAGGGCCACTGTTTCTGCCTCTGTGGTGTCTCTGCCCTCCAGCAGTATTGGGGAGTGATTTTGGAGTCAGACTTGAGTTTAAATCTCAGCCCCAATTAGCAAATCTTGCTAATTGTCTTGTGAATTATTTACAGCAGAGTTCACTCTCCCCATCTCTGAACACCCCATCTCTGTATTACCTGTCGGCAGGTTTCCCCATGCATTTCCCTTCCTTCACCTTTCCATGCACACCCTCCTATCCACTCCCACCAGCATTCCCTGCAGGGCTGGCAAGAACAGTCCCTAACTGACCTTTTGGGTCCAGAAGCTCTCCTGTGAACCCATCTCTCCTCGGAAGCCTCAAGAATCTCTATATTACACACTTTTATCTTCTGGTACCTCTTTCAAAACATTTATTCAATCCTGTAGCCTGAATATCTTTTGTATCTTTTACATCCCTCCCCAAACCCACTGGTTCTGCCCAAGCTCAGTCTCTTTCCTCTCCATCTACTATCTCTGTTCCTCTTAAAGAAAGAGAATCTTTCTTATCACCCGAGACTCAGGTCATATGTCCCAACTCCATAGCATCTGCCCCAGCCTCGGCAATTGGAATTAATCATTTCCTTTTCTTGTGTACTCAGCACTTTGCTTACTCACCCATTTACCCATCATTTACTCCAGTGATTATCACCTCCTCCATTAACAACTTATTTGTGAATAGAGACTGAGTTTTACTAAGCCTCTAACAGAACCTAACACAGTTCCAGATGGGCCAAGGACACTCAGTAAATGTAACAGAATAAAGAATAAATGAATGTCAAACCCAAATTTTCATTCTGACCTCGCCCTGGCAACTGGATCCTAATTACAGATTTATCTTTCCAAAGCACTGACGTCTCTGAGGCATTCCACTGTTTGGACTTGTTCCCTGGCTCCCTTTACCTCCTGAATTAAGTTCCAACTATTGTGAAAAGCAGCAGGGTTCGGCAGTCAAAAGTCCTGGATGGAAGGTTTCCCTCTAGACCTCACTGCACTCCCTTCCCTTCCCTGTATGTGTACATGTGTTTCACTCTGATCCTCATTATGATGTGTAATTACAATGTACTAATAAAAAATAAAAGTCCTGGATGACCTCCAGGCTGTCCATTGAGAGATGGAGGAGACGAAGTCACTTAATCCTCCAGCCTCTTCATGAAGGTCAAATCTTTATTCAGAGCTCAAGGCAGTTAGACCACTTATAACAGTAACCAGAACTACAGTCACTGTTGTGGCTATTACTTCTCTACAGCTACTGCTGCTACTATGATCAATATTGCTGCTGCACTATTACTACTGCTAAGCTACTACTTCTATCAGGACTATCATGACTATTACTCATGCTGCTGCTACTACTGATGTTGCTACTGTTACTACTGCTGACCTACTAATACTATCATTGCACCACCATCATCACTACATCTTCTGTTGTTGCTTCAGCTATTACTGCTCATCTGATGCCACCACTACTCCAGTTCATGCAGCTGCTAATACCACTGAGCTGAACTACAGAGCTGCCCTCCCTGCCTCTGCTTTGCTCCAGTTGCCTACTTGGCTCCAGACCCTGCACTGTGGCTTTATCTTATGAGCTCCTGCCGCCCTGGCCACAACCCTATGACTTAGGCATTGTTCTCTCATTTCCCTGATAAGGAAGCAGCTAAGTGAGAAGGGGAAGTAATCTGCAAAGCAGCAGGACCTGTGAGAGGAGAAGCCTGGAAGCCCTCAGCCTGCAGTGCGCACACGTTCCTTCCATTTCCCTCCCCCTCTCTGTGTACTGCCCTAAGACTGACAGGACGATAAATATTTAATGCTAGTTATAAAAAGTCTCTGCCTCAGGAAGCTTACTGGTTTGTTTTCATTCTGATCCATGACCTCGTTTTTGCCTTATTCCCCCGAGCCTGGCCCTGGGCGTTCTCCTTGGTGACTGGATGTCCCCACATGTCCTCCATGTCTTGGTTTCTTCCTTTGAAACAAGTGCCCTGAAGGACAGTCTCCACAGGCAGAGCCGGTGCTGCCCTTCTGTGGCAACTCCAGAGGTATCATGGCAAGAGATTAGGATGTAGGTGCCCTGGAGGCCCAGCTCCTTCTGGGGACATTCCTCTGCTATTCCCGCAGGACAAAGCAGGCCAGTCACAGTGTTCTCACTGAATATCCCAAAGACAACTTCTTTACCCCAAACCGCTTCCTACCCCTAACTTCCAAGATTCAAATAGTAAAGTCAAACTCATTTAAAGATGCAGACTTTAGGAAACTCAGTTCTGCTCCAGCCCTGAGACATGATGAAAGCAATCCCTCAAACTTCCTAGAAAAGTGAAGTAAACCTAGCTTAGAGGCCCAGATAGGACACTGTCAAAACTAAAAGAAAGCATTCATGAGAGAGGAGGAAAAAAAAGGTGTGGTGTAGGAGGTATAATAGGAGAGCTGAAGGTGAAAGAGAGAAATTGACTGTGGTGGATTTGAGCAGGTGTATATATGTGGACCAGAGTATCTGCATTATGCATTTATCTTTTATGAGTAACTTCTTTATATTTGTGTGTGAAAAGGCAGGGCCACGTGACATTAAGTAAATATCTTGCCTGGATGGAGTTACCTGAGAACTTCAGATGGTTTTAGTTTCTTACTCTTTGACAGGGAGACACAATCCTCAACCAAGAATATCTTGAGGGTTCATAAGGTTTCCCCCACTTCATCTATCTTTGCTTCATCCCAGAGTGTCTTGGCATTAGTCAAACCAAAATAATTTATGAAAGAGCTCTGCTTGCCAGGCATTTCTCCATTTCTCTCTGCTGCTTTGATTCCTACCTACCCCTCAAGATCCCTCCTCCATGAAGTCGTCATGAATCTTCTGGTCCTCATGATAGCATTTCCTTTGAACACCTAGAGAACCATTGTCTCAACCTTACATTTAACTCTTAGCTATGGCTGTGTTATTTCACTTTTCCTGGGTATCATCTCTGTCTTCCCAATTCAGCTTTGCAGTATTTTGAGACAGAGATGATTAGAGAGAGAACTAAAAGAGTCTTATTCATTTCTGGGGCCATAGACCAGGGAGAAAGTGGCCATTGACGGGGAGCTTGCAGCTCTTGCTGCTGGTGACAACAAGGAGGAAGGTGGCTGCTCTGAGCAGAGCACTTTGGTAGTGCTGACACCCCTCTTTTCCTCTACAATTTCACAAATAGGGGTAACCCCTCAAACTTCTGGGAAAAGTGAAGCAAAACTTAGCATAGAGGCCCAAACAGGAAAGAACATCCACAGAAGAGAGAAAAAAGAAAAAAGAAAGGGGGAAGGGGAGTCACTAAGAGAAGCAAAAGAAATATATTGTTGTGCTAGATTGTGTGTGTGTGTGTGTGTGTGTGTGTGTGTGTGTGTGTGTGTGTGAATATTTGCATTATGTATGTATCTTTTATGAGTAACTTCTGTTATATTTGTGTGTGGAAATGCATGAGTTTGTATGGTTGTGATGTTTGTGTCTGTGCATTGCTGAGTACTAGATGACAGGTCATTATTGATTCTAAGCACATTTTTACATCAACTCATAGTCAGAGGTCTTGGGTTAAGTTTCCATTTGAAATTCTGTCTACTTTCTTGACATATCATCCATATTAATGGACCACCCCCTCTGCCCCAGCCTCCCTGGGACTCTGCTGAGCAGCATGTCAGGGGCATCTCTCCTTTTTCCCAATGTCAGCAAAGGCTATCCCTTGCTGGGCTGGACCCTCTGGGGTGGGAAACTTATGGAGCACCCCCTTTTCTGATTCTACCCCCAGACCTTCTCATATTTAGGTCCCTTTCCTGTGTTTCAGTCTTGTGTCCCTGTTTCTCTCTCTCCTTCTTCAGACCAGCCTTAACCAAAGGTTGGAAAACAGCTGCTGGTGCGGTGTTATGAAGAAGGGAGATGCTGCTCTTCTCCACACCCTCGAGCCTCCCCAGTCTGCTCCCTGAGTGCTGAAATTCAGTGGTTCCAGAGCGTTCATTTCTGCCCAATTTCAAAAGCCCTCACTGAGGCCCTGAGCAAAACTAGGCTGAGTTCTGGTTGGTGGTTGAATGTGCAACATGCATGATTCAGAAATAAAAGAGAGGTGCTCCAGGGAACATGAGATTGAATTTATTGAAAAGCAAATACATGAGATGGGAACTTTCTTTTTTTTTCTTTTCTTTTTTTTTTTTTTTGGTGGTACTGGGGTTCCTGGAAGCCCTTCTACCTCCGGGCTACACTCCCAGACCTATTTTTACATTTTTATTTGGAAACAGGGTCTCCTAAGCCAGCACGCACGGCTGGCTTCAAACCTGCGTGATCCTCCTGTCTCTGCCTCCCAAGTGCGGAGATTACAAGCGTGCACCACCACGCCCGGCAAGATGGGAACTTTCAAACTCTATCCTCATTGCCTCAACTCATTCTTTAGTAAGTTTAACATCCATTAATTACTTCTTTCATTTTTTCATCCTTCCAGAGACCATGTGGTTTGTTTAGAAAAGTACTAACCCAGAAGCCTACATTCAAGCCTGATTCATTTGCTGTCCTCTTCCCTGTTGAACCTCAGTTTCCTCATCTTTAGAAGGGAATTGAGGATGATTGACCTTCCTAAATTATGGGGTTACTTTAGGGAACTTCAGGCAAAATGGATGCAGTGGGGCAAAGGAACTGAAATTCTCTGAATTTCTACTAGAGGTGGGCACTTTGCAAGTGTCCATTCTACAGTCATTCAGTAGGGGAGGGGCTAAATAAGTACAGTAAGAGCCTGGAAATCTCTATTACAAAGAGTATAACTGAGTGGTAGACAGCATGATTAAGAGTGAGACACTGGGTTGGATCCTCAGGCTGAAAGAAAAAGCCTGAACTAGAAGGTAAACTCTCTGGAATATAATTCCAACCTGTTCCTAGATTCTCTATAGCTTTAGAAGTCTCTTCCTCTCTAAGCCTCAGGTTTCCTAGAGCTAGAGAGTCATCCTCAGCTCAGCAACACTAGTACTGATTCCTGCCTCCCAAAGCTTCTCTCTGTCCTCAGACCTGATGCTGAACCAGAGAACTCAGGAGAGATGAGACCAGTGGGTGACACGGCAAGACTTCCATACAAGAGGGGCGGCGCTGTGGACCTAATTAACATCATCGTGTAACGGACATCATGGAGCATGTTTGAGCTGCCAGACAATAAATAATGCGATGTTTTATCTTAAGTTAACAGTGAGTAAAAGACTTGTGCATTATTTACTAAACCTTCATTGCCCAGGGCGGCTCTGGCTGCCTTAGACCCTGTGATTTCAAAGGTATGTACTATAAACTGCAGGAGAGTTGGGACCCTCAATAAACAGTGTAATAGAATCACATAGAGATATGGGTCCTCGAGGATGGAGTCTTGGGTGTGACAGACCTAGCTAGGAATGCTGCTCTGTCACCATGTGATCCTGAGTCATCTCTATGGGCTCAGTTTCCTCATTTGTAAAATGAGATTAATACCTGGATCATAAGAGAGTTGTGAAGAATGGGCAAGATACGATGAACAAAGTGCCTAGCTAATGAAGCACCTCCTAGAAGGTAGCTATTGTTCCTGGCACCTCCACATTATGCTGATGCTTGGTTTTTCTACTTTAGTCAATAAAACCAACACCCTGATACATACTTGGAAGCTGTGGTCCCTTATCATAAGGGGATTATGAGGTAGCAGAGTCTTTCCTCACCAATAGCAGGTGGTCTTTTGTCTGTCTGCAACAGCATCCTCTCCCTTCTCATAACATTAGCTGCATTCACACATTTATTAGTGATGCCTACCATGGTATCTTAGTTTGGGCTCTTCTATAAGGAGGCTAGACAAGGAGCTGAGGGCAAGTAGGTCCCCAGGTGATACCAGGAAGTAGAAGGAAGGGAGGACACATGAGAGCAGGGATAAAACCAGTGAAGTGTATGTTGATGAGCTGGTTACCACTGAGGGGAAGAGGCCACCATCCTTCTGGGGATTTTCTTGGCCAGTGTAAAAACATTAAATTATTGTATTTGACTAGAAGAAGTGGAAAACTAAAACAAAATATTTGAGATTTTGTATGTGTTTTTTTTTGTTGTTGTTGTTTAGGCATCTTTAGTTTTTATTGTAGTTGAACTTAAGACCAATTATTATATGTAACATTTCTTTTGTTCATAATTATAAACATAACATTGTTCTTTTGGAACATTTTGAAATTTGAAAAATAGGAAAAAGCCTATATAATTTGTCACTACCAAAAGGTAAATAAACTTTAATGATATTTTGTATGCTTTAAAGGCATACTTTTATATTTATGTTAGATTTTTTCACTGAGGCTCCTAGTTGGGTTGTGTAACGTATAGTTGTCATGTACATGTCCTCATGCCATTGAATATTCTTTGAACATAGTAATTTTTACTGATCATGTAATATTCTTTCATACAGAAAAAAACTGGTTTATTTGCCCATTTTCCTCTTGTTGGACATTTTGATAATTTTCCATTTTTCTTTTCTTTCCTTTTTTAATATGCTTTGATTGGTGCATTATACTCTTATATAATAATAGAGTTTAGAGTGACAAGAACATGCAGGTACATGTTACTTGGTAAGCTTTCCCTCCCATGTTTCCTCTCCACTATTTCCTATTTTTCATTAATAAGAACTATAGTGGTAAGGAAATAACTGAGCATAACCTTTTACTGCAAAAATGCCTTTAAATTTCCCTATGAACCTCTGAGGTGATTCCCTACACATAATCTCTTTTCACAGAGTAGGAAACCAAGGAACAAAGATAATTTGCCAAAGGTCACTGTATTGGTTTGGTTCCCTAGAAAGTACATCTTGGATCAGGGATTCATGTGCAAGGGGCTCATTTAAGAAGAAATCTAAAAAAAAAAAAAAAAAAAAAAAAAAAAAACCTGGTTGGAAATCGGGAAAATGTGAGGAGGAAAAGGGAAAGCAGCTGATGACAGAGTCTTTATAAAGCAGGTGTCCACTATGGATAAGCAGAGCTCCATCTTCAGGTCTTCAGGGGTGCTCTGGGAGCCATGGGGAACTCACATCTCAGAATTACCCCAAAAGAGAGAGGAGGGAGCTGGGCACCAAGCTTGCTCAGTCTGGTTGAGGTTGTCCCTTAGGGTGGTTGATCTCCTATCACCTTCTTTTTTTTTTTTTTTTTGTGGTGGTACTGGGGTTCCTGGAAGCCCTTCTATCTCCGGGCTACACTCCCAGACCTATTTTTACATTTTTATTTGGAAACAGGGTCTCCTAAGCCAGTGCGCACGGCTGGCTTCGAACCTGCATGATCCTCCTGTCTCTGCCTCCCAAGTGCGGGGATTACAAGCGTGCGCCACTAAGCCCGGCAATCTCCTATCACCTTCTAAGGAAGAGATAAAGGTAGAGAGCCAGGGGGCAAGGCAGGCTCTGGTAAGCACATGAATGCAGGTGCTGGCAGTCAGAGGTTGGGCGGCATTCTTTGCAGGGCTGAGTGCATGGGAAGAAAGCGGAGGGGCCATTAGGGTTACAGAGCATCGTCATCAGAGCTGAGATGTCGACGTCCATGTGCCTAACTCCAGAGCCCATGCCCGCAGTGACCTCACCATCCAGGAGCTGATGGAGATAATGCTACCTGCATTATCTGACTCAAAGCCCGGTCAAGCGACACAGAACTTTATCAGCACAAGTCTGCTCGGATCTTCTCATCAGGTAGGTAGGAATTACATCAGTCAGAGGCATTGGATGCTTCCCCAGTGATAGCTAATTAAAAAAAAATTAATGGAAGAGGAGCTGGTTCCCTGAGTTTATGTGATGAGTAGTTTTCGAGATTAATTATATAATATGCAATATACACATGGCTCATTGAAATACAGTCCTTGATGAACTTTGGAGCATTTCACTTTTTCTTCTGGCAAGAGAGAGACAAATATCCAATTGCTCATCTCTATGCACAGACAGTCTCCAGTTCTGGATTCCCCAAGGAGGGGGTCTAATTGCTCCATAAGCTTCATATTCAAGGGCTCCTCAATGCTAAACTCCTGACGAATGGCATTAAAGTAAAAATGACAAAGACACCAATTGACACATGTTTTAAATATGCAGATCCTGGAGGAGTCAACATGGGCTGCTCGGGCCAACAAGGTTTCAGATGGGAGCTGACACTTCCACCACAATCATATATTCTTGTAGAGGTGTCGGGATAGTGAATTAAGGGGAACGTTACGGGGATTATCATCCCTGTAACTTCTAATGCTACATTCAATGTTTTGTTTGCGGGTCTGGGAATGGAACCCAGGGGCATTCGACCTGTGAGCTACACCCCCTGCCCTATTTTTTATTCTTTATTTTGAAACCAGGTCTCACTGAGTTGCAGAGGGCCTCACTAAGTAGCTGAGGCTGTCCGCAAACCGCGATCCTCCAGCCTCAGCCACCCAAATGCTGGGATTACAAGCGTGCGCCACCACGCCCGGCTTACATTCGGTGTTTTATTTGGTTTATTATCTTGCTGAAAGGGAGTACAAACTTAGGCACATGCCCAGGCCCATTCCCACAATAATTATTCTTATTCTATAGATCATGGAACAAACATAAGATGTCTGCCAGTTGCTAAGTATATCCATCTCAAGCATACACTTAGGTCTCAAGGAAATGACCAGACTGGATCTACTGTGATTTGCACATGCACTACAACTGTACTTATATCTGTTTTCCCTGGCCTCCATTCTAACAGAGACACTATGGTGGCACTTCTATGTTCATTGGGGCACTATTCATATCAGACAGCAGGAGGAAGCAACCTAAATATCTATTGACAAAGAAGAAAAGGAAATATGGCATATATGGTCAAAGAAATACTCTTCAGTTTTAAAATTCTGCATATGCAATAAAAAGATGAACCTTGAAAACATTATGCTAAATAATATAAGTAAGTCACAGAAAGATAAATACTTCATGATTTCCCTTACGTGGGGCATCTAAAATAGTAGAATTCACAAGATAAAAGAGTGGAATGGAAGTTCCCAGGGTTTGTGGAGAGGAGGAAATGGGAACTTACTAATCAACAGGTAAAGAATTTCAGTTAATCAAAAGGAATAAGCTTTAGATATCTGTTGTACAACATGGTGACTACAGTTGACAATAATGTATTATTATGCTCCTAAAATTTGCTGAGAGCACAGATCTGTTATGTACTTTATTGCAACTAAATTTAAAAGTTTAAAAATAGATTAGCCAGAATGTAAAAGTACGATAGTAACAAGTGTTGGCAATGAGAATGCTCTTCTACTTATGTCCATTGGTATGATTTTAGAAAACAATTTGGTATTATACAGTTGAGGGTACTCTTATGCTATGACCCAGAAATCGCACTCCTGAGTATATATCCTAGAAAAAGTCATGTCCAGATGCACTGGGAGACGTGTGCAAGCATGTTTATAACAAGCATTTTTTGCAATGACCTCAAACTGGAGACAACCCAAATGTCTGTGAACAGTAGAGTATATAAACAAAATATGGTATAGACAATGGTGAAAGTCTATTCAATATTGATAATGTTGCTACTCAAAATAAGATAATTTTTATATATTGCTGATTGCAAAAAGAAGGCACAAAAAGTGTACAACATATAACTAAATTTACATAAAATTACAAAACAGGGGAAAATAAATCATTTGGGTATGCTTACTTAGGTGATAAAAGTACAAAATGAAGTTAAAGAGTAATTAATCATTAATCAGGGTAATAATGCTTAACACTGATAGGAGGAGAGAATTGGGTAAAAGAATTGGAGAGGTGGGAGGAAATGGGGGATCACCCTAGGATCTTAGAAATGTTTTATCTCTTTATAAGAAAGTGTCACATTTAAAAAAAAATATTGTAAAATGGCAATCTCTGAAAGACTGATTAGAATCTCTATCTCAAACTACTGTTTGAACTTTATTATAAACTGATCAGTTTTGTTCACAGCTAAATTCCTTATCCCTTAAAGAGTCCCTACATGATCTTCAGTGAATATTTTTTATGTTGATGAATGAATGTTCTCAGATATATCTTGTGTTGATAAGAACCATCTGTGCCTCACTGGCCAGAAAACATTATATGGGAGAAGGTTGGTATAAACTCCTGGATTCCTAAGATCTTGGTAGCTCCCTATATTTGCAGACTTGACTGAGAGTTCAGTCTTCCAGTCAGTAGGTATCTGAAGTAGCCTCAGGAAACTGTGCTAAGATAAATCTTGCCATGCCTCATACCGTATCCTTGAAACTAAACAAATGGTTTTATTTGTGTCTGCCAATACTTGTGTTAACTAATACTTTGATCCCCAAATAATAAATCTTCCTTACAGCAGGGCATATTATTCTCTTGTAATACATGGGGACTATGATGAATATGTCTTGTTTTCTTTCTATTCATTGTGTTAATCTTTAACTGTAAAGCAGCCAGACTGATGGATAAGACTTAGCCTTACTTACAACTCCAAAGGTAGGCCTTAATTAGTTGAAAACAGGAGTTGCAAAAATATTTTTTTTCTGAAAGAATCGGTAAACATTTTAGGTTTTACAGACCATAAAATTTCTACCCGCAATTAATCACCTCTGCCAGCTATGGAATGAAAGCAGCTATATAGGTAACTCATACACAAACAAACATGATTATGTTCCAAAACAACTTGAACAACTTGACTCACAAAAACATATTGCAGGCTGGATTTGACTCATGGCCTACGATTTGCTGACCCCTTACCCAGAGCAGCCCTTCTCAACCAGATTCCATATCTGAACTACCCAACACAGACAATGGCGTGCATGATGAAGTTCTCAATTTTTCTGAAGGGTAGTGTTATGGTTTGAATTTAGAATGCCTTTCTAGACCTCACAGAGATAAGGAAGCCATGTTGTAGTGGAGGTTAGTTGCTGAGGATGAGTTCCTGTGGGTGTAGCCTTAGGATTACATATGATCCCTCCTCCCCTTGCTCTCTTTTGCTTCTGGCCTCCACGATGTGAAAGCAGATCTCGCTCTATCTGTCTCTGTCTCTGTCTCTCTCTTTCATTTCCACATGCTCTCTGCTCCCAGCCTAATGTGGACTGAACCCCTTAAATCTTCAGAACTGTGAGCAAATGAATCATCCTTTCTCTAAATGGTGGTGGTCAGGTATTTTGGATTATATCAGTATTTTGGATTAGATCAGTGAGAATGCTGAGAAAAAGGTCAAGATGTTAGAGGAGTTGTTCTAAGTGTGATCCAGAGCCCTCTAAAGTGTCAGGACCCACACCCAAATCAAGAACTCTGGGAGTGGGGCTCAGCAATCTGTGTTTTAGCAATACCTTCAAGTAATTCTGATGGACATTCAAGTTTGAGAACTACTGTTCAAGACTGAGTCTAGTGTCTAGCATAGGTTCCCAAAGTGGGTGATGCCACCCCTGCTGGCAAGTATGCTAGAATGAAATAGATACATAAAAGAATGCACATTTGTCACAGCATCTTTCTGCTTGTTTTCTTAAAGACAGTAGGTTTCTGGGTGAGAGCGCAGGTTGGGGAGAAAGTTAGGCGGCAAGCCAAATACATTTGTGAATGTCTGGCTAGAGTCTAGAGTAATCAACAAAATGTCTTCCCACAATGACCCAGTTTGAGTTGAATTCACTAGCTCTTGCATCTGAAGTATCATATCTGAAAAAATGAAAATGAGGCCCAGAGAAATGTCAGAGGGAAAGCATGTGTCCAATGCAAATGCAGGGATCCAGCTAATCAGTAAGTGGGATTTCTGTGGTTGGGTTAGGAGTGAACATTTTTAAACCACTTAACAACCAGCATACGAAGGACACCGACCAATCAGAACAGGTGCTGGACCTGGCACCAGAACAGGGTTCTGAAGGCCCCTTCTTTCACCAGGTTTTAATCCTTTCCTTGCAGAGGCATGAAGTTGTCTGCAGGGTTCTGGGGGAGAAGCCTGAGGAGCCAGGGTAGGGGAGAGAAGTCTGAGGGTCAAACAGCTATCAGGTAGTGGACAGCTATTTATCAAGTGTATCAAAGTGCTTCATAGGGGCTGAAAAGCCAACCTGGTTCAATTGGCATAAGTCTCAACATTTGACATCAGTGACTGTGGGGGATGCACTCAGCGCCTCTTGGGTGATCAGTAGGCACCAAATAGTGATGAGGGCAACCCAGGGAGGAAGGAACAGAGATGAGCGAGTCTGGAGCAACGTAGCTGCTCATCCTCCTTCTAAATGTTCCATTTACAATGACCCCGTTTGAGTAGAATCCGCTAGCTTTTGCATCTGAAGTATCATATCTGAAAAAAATGAAAACGAGGCCCCGAGAAAGGTCGGAGGGAAAGCATGTGTCCAAGGCCCTGACCAAAAGGTTGTGAGGTTCTGGGTGATGCAGAGCCTCCCTTCTTCATGGAGGTGTCTTTCAGGAACAGCTCAGGCCCCTTCGTCCCAGCCCTGTGTTGAGGGGCTGCAGTGCTTGTTTATTAGTAAAATGCATCTGATCAGAGAGGCCCTTCTGACAAGTTCATTACATATCAATTTAATTAGCTGATTTACATTTAATTTACATTTCAATTAATGTCTTTAGCAACAAAACGCTGCCTTAATAGGGTAATTGCCTGTTAGGCAATATGTAAAAGAATAAATAGTCGCATTCTGAGGAAGAATTCCTATTTTCAATTTTTTATTACCATAAATAACTGAAATAATTATTGCTCTTAAGGGCCACGTCCTCGTTTCCTTCTGGGCCTAATTATAAAGACTTAGTACCTCATTAAGCAAAATGGTTTTGGAGCCACAGAAAAACATTACTCCAATCGTGACTCATTAGTTTCAACAAAAAAAAGGGGGGGGGGGGGGAGAAAGTGTGATCGTAGGCACTTTTGGGGGACTGGCTGATTTGGCTGTTGATACAGACAAGCCTTGTCCTGTCTGAGCCACAACATCACCATGGCACGAGGTGTGTTTATTCTGCACACCTGTTACTATGTTGGTCTGAAGGGCACTTATGCAGTCTATTTAAAATATTTCCAAATATTATGAGATCATGACCTCTTAAGGCAGACATCATAGAGTACTGGGTTTTAAAGTTCTTCCCATATCTAACTTAAATCTGCCCTTTCTTTAAAACAATTGTAGCAGGTCCTGCTAGCAAAGATGTTTTGCCAGAGGTGTAATTATCATGTAATCATGATGGTGTATGTAGTGCAACGCCACCGGGGCTGTATGCCTCAGAACAGGCAGCGCTAGAGCGGCGAGAGGAAGGCCAACGGTCTGAGAAACCGGGAGATCCACTCCTCTGCATGTTGAGAGTTCAAGGGGGAAAGGGGCCGCCCACAGGGTGAAGCCCAGGAAGGGGAGGAAGGACAGAGATTTCGCTGTGTGAAGGGTCAGGCACAGGGCAAATGGGGCTGGCTTGCGCTTTAAGTGGTGGCTGCTTCCTGAAAAAAAAAAAAAAATGTAAAAGAGCAAGTGCTAAGAACTGTGAACGCCAGAGCCAAAGGACCTGCCTAGTGTTAAGTTCCTCTAAGAACCTGGGCAGTGGTTTGGCAGCTCCGCAGCCAGCAGCGGGCGGCACCTCTGTACTGGGGGGAGATGTCTCCAACAGTGCCACCATGTGGGATGAAGACGCAACAGCAGGCGTGGAGCCCCGCCTCTGTTCTTCAGTTAGCTGAAAAAGCCCACTGGAGCCTTTTGGGCCCGGCATGGTGGTGCACGCTTGTAATCCCCGATTTGATTCTTAGAGGAATGAAGGAGGACTCAGGAAAACGATACTGTACTTCCAGAAAATGATCCCACAGGAGGCAAGGGGGGACTTGATTATTAAGTTGAAAAAATAAACGTTATTTGCACCCTAATGCTTTAGAAGTGTCACATCGAGTACAGAGCCACTAGTTCCAGCTTTCCTCTCTCTGCTCGCACCAGCCTGCTCCATGTTAGCTATTCAGAGTCTCATTTAGACTTCTTTTTAGATGGTGTAGCTTAGAAAGAACAAGGCTTGTATGTATCAACAGCCAAATCTGCCGGACCCCAAATGAGGGATTCCTCATCCCACCTTTGTTTGTTTGTTTATTTATTTATTTATTTATTTATTTTTGTGGTACTGGGGGTGGAACCCAGAAGCTTTCTACCTCCGGGCTATACTCCCAGACCCATTTTATATTTTATTTGGAAACAGGGTCTCACTAAGTTGCTGAGAGCCTCACTAAGAAGCTGAGGCTGGCTTCGAACCTGTGTGATTCTCCTGTCTCAGCCTCCCAAGCGCGGAGATTACAAGCATGTGCCACCATGCCCGGCCACCTTTGGTCATTTATAAATGAAATTTCCAGGTGAACGCCTCTATTCCTTTTCAACTGCTATTTTGGCATGTTTTGCTTTTCCATTCTTTTTCTTTTCCTTAGGGTAAGGCTAGGTAGATCCCTTTTAGATCTTCTGTCAGATCCACTGACCACTCTAATCTAGAAGTTATCAGATTTATTGATAGGCTTTAAAAACAGTTATTAAAATATGAGGACAAACTGCAGAATCGGTCAAATGGTTTAGGGTAAAGGGTAGGATGATAGTGGCAGTTTCTATCATACGGGGTGTCTGCAACTTCTATTTTTGTTCTTCCTGGTATTTTTCCAAGAAGCTTAGATCAGTGAATCTCTGTCCCACCAGACTCAACCCTCCTTTTTTTTTTTAAATAAAAATGAACTTTATAACCCCTTATTTTTATATGAAATCCACAGAAAATATAACTTTCATGTACACTCAACTTTTATAACACATATATACACATGTATTCATATATGTATATACATAATATTTCTAACTACAAAGGAGAAATAAAAGGGAAGTAATATGCAATTGGATAATGTGTATTTCCACATGTAAATGCTCTGACATGACTGCATAAAAATATTTAATGAAGTTCCTTCATCAGTTTCTTTAATTCCCTGAATGTGAGAACTGAAAATGCTAACTGACTCAGCCAGGCCTGGTGATTTGATGATTCAAATACTACCACCAGCCGTGAGCGGCATGCCTTTCTATCCTCTTGTAGAGTTCTTGGTAGAGTTCTGAACCAAACAAAATATATTCTTCTCTTGATTCAAAAGGAAGGTGCAGCTGCGCGTGGTGGTGCACACCTGTAATTCCAGTATTTGAGAGGCTGAGACAGGAGAATCGCAGCTTTGAGGACAGCCCCAGCAAAGCAGTGAGACTCTTAGCAACCTAGCAAGATCCTATTTCAAAACACAAAAACATAAAAAGGTGAGGTGTAGTTTGGAGGTAGAATGCCTCTGGATTCAATCCTCAGTAAAAACACACACGCGCACACACACACATAAATAAATAAATAAATAAATAAATAAATAGTGCTCTCCTAGAAAATTTTCTGTATTAAAGCCATGCAAAACAGAATTTGAGTTTATAGTGAAAAGGAGTTAGGCTCTTACATCAGATGTTTTTAAATAAGAATTTCACCTAAAAGAGTGGTGAAGTGAAAGAACTTGGGGATGCTGGATGGTTCTTCATGGTGTCTGGGTTGGCAGGAATAGAAGACCGGTTCTATTCCATATTCTCAACTGTTCTTCACTGGGTGGATTACTCAGGCCTACCATACAAAATACAACCACTTTTCCTTTTGTTCAGTGGCCTTCTTAACAGACCATGAGAGGGCCCGGCCTATTCACGCTGGGAACTGTAGTCCCTGTGCAGTGTCCTACATCTATAACCTGACATTCACCATGACTGACCACTAGCCTGATTTCCAACACCCAGAACCTGTGATTCTCTGCTTTTGTGACCTTCTGGAACTTACTCTGCCTACATGGCAGGTCAGAAGGTCCAGAATTAGCACTTATCCAATGGCTGATGGAGATGGGTAAAGACCCTAGTAGACTCACCCGGGCGTAGTGGCACATGCTAATAATCCCAGCATTTGGGAGGCTGAGACAAGAGGATTGCTGTTCGTGGACATCCTCAGCTACTTAGTGAGGCCTTTTGCAATTCAGACCCTGTTTCAAAATAAAGAATAAAAATAGGGCTGCGGGTGTAGCTTGGAGGTAGAATGCCCCTGGGTTCCATCCCCAGTACTGAAAAAAAAAAAAAAAAAACATAGTATACACTGGCTTTCAGAGTTCCTCAGTGAGATTCCTGCATGATAACATACCTTGGTTGGCTCTCTGCCTTCTCTCTGATTAGTTTTTCCTGGGATCATCACATCAGCAAATTAGTTGTCCTCAAATAACTGTCTAAGGATTCTGCGACATCCCAAATCAAGACAAGAACTTTGGGAGAGCAAAGATCCCAGTAATTACTTCTCAATAAGGACCTGCAGACCTTCTAGGGAGAAATAGGGAGGGAGACTTAGATGCCTAGTGGTTGAGCCCAATTATCATCACTTCACTCTTTAAGCAAATTGTACCTCACAGGATGCCTTCAAGCAGGATCCACAGGTGTTCAAGGATCATCAAAGAGACGGCCCATAACTCTTGCCTGGACATTTGTGGCAAGGAAGAATCATGCTTTACATTTGATACTGGATGCCAGCTTTGCCTGGAGGACATGACACATTCCTCAAGAATGGATATAAAAATCAGAAAGGTGTGTGTGTGTGTGTGTGTGTGTGTGTGTGTGTGAGAGAGAGAGAGAGAGAGAGAGAGAGAGAGAGAGAGAGAGAGAGAGAGAGATATCAAGCACGCGTGTGTGCTCATGTATGCTCTACCAGAAATGAAACTCGGGTAGTTTACCACTGAGCTATATCACCAGCTTTTCTCTTTGAAACAGGGTCATGCTAAGTTACTGTGTGCTGGTCTCAAACCTGTGATCCTTCTGTTTCAGCCTCCCAGGAACTGGAATTACAGGTGTGTGCCATTTGGTAAAGTTTTTGAAATAGCTGTTTTCAGTGTGTTGCCAGGTCCTCTGCAGTCTGGCTGGGGTGGGAGGGTTTCACTGGCTGGATCGACTCGCTCCCTTTGAGGATCCTTGCTCTCAGGAGAACAGAGAAGTGTAGGCGCAGTTGAAGAATGCCAGTAATGTCCGTGGAGATACACGCTCCAGCTTTTGGGTGGCAGAGCAGTAGCACCAGGTGGGGTGCAAGGCCACGGAGAGGTGGAGTGGACAGCTGCAGCCCGATGTCCACATAGCTTTGGTGGTTCCTGAAGACACCTTTAACCCCAGCACTAGCAGGGAAGAGAGGGGTCTGGAGGCAGCTCCAAAAGCCTGGCTTTGCCGGCGGGCTCAAGAGAGAGAGGCCTGCGGTGGCTCCAATGACTAGACTCTCACTCATCAGTAAGAGAGTACTAATCTGAGGGTGCAAGGGTCACCTTCTGCTCCAGGTAGAGTATTCCAAAGCTGCCCCTGACTGCAGAGTAGACAGGGCTTTCTTTTCCATTTTACAGTTTACTGGCAAAGTATCAACTGTTTTATAGGACGAATGCTGCCATCCGCCCAGCTGTGCTCAGCGGTTCCTGCCAGCGAGGAGGTTTCAGTGGGGACTCACACGAGGGTAACTTCAGGTTTAAAAGCCTGCCTCTGAATGCATCTCTTCATGCCCTTTAGATGTTGCAAATCAAAGAGGCACCCAGGGAGGCTTGGCGATTGGCAAACTTCCCGCCAGAGCGATGAGAATATAGCCCTTTGTGTGGCTAGAACAGCAAGGGGTGAGGAGGAGAGAGGTCCAAGGCCCCTGTGACAAGTAGAGCAAATTCCCTGGCTGGGGTCAGGCGAGTACTGATGGTACCTCCCCACTCTCATCGTTATCCGGGCAGCTCCTCTGATACAAGCACCAGCACTGTGCTGCTGGCTCCTCTTCTCCCACCTTCCCCTCACTTTTTCATTTACTCATCAACACTCATCAGTGCCTTCTCTCTGACAGTACTCACTCTATGACAGATTGACAGATCTATTATAGGTTCAAGAGTTTCAGGGCCCCTGGCTTGCACTAGCCCCTTCCCCATAAGCCTGATTTGCCTCTGTAAATTACAAAATGAAGGAATTGTCACGATGGTCTTCTAAGACCCTTATCTTTTCCCACCCCGACTGCCCCTCTGCCTCACTTGCATTTGCATTTGGTGGTGATGAAGTAGCCATGGGCATTCCTATGATTTAGCTAAAGGGGAGCTGCACTGAAGTTAGGGGTTAGTGTGCTCTGTTTCTGTGTCTCACAGTCACTTGCTATTCACAATTCAGCCACTAGCTAGCCATCTTCAGTGTAGCTATGACTTCTGCAAAAACAGCTCCCGCCCACTGTACGACTGACTCACCCAGTATTATGACCAACAGGTGCGGTACCTTTTCAACAAAGACTGCTTAAGGACTGCTGTCAATTCAACTGATGAAGATTAGTACTGACAATGAAGTGCAAAATGCTCTGAAATCTTAAAAGCAACAGTTTAAAAAAATTATCAGACATGCTCAATAAGAACTGTGAAGTTAGAATAAGCTCTTCCAAATTCTCTAAAATAAAAATACAATTTAAATCAATTATCCAAGAACATTGGACCATCTTTCTTAAAAGAAAATAATCTGACAAAAATTGTTGTCAAATGAAAATGTGATTAAGAGTACACACAGGAGATGCAAGAAGGAATAGGAGTGTATGTGATCATTAATTAATTATAGTTTTTTCTGGATTTTAAGATCTTAAAAATTCATTTGTAATTCATTTCCTCATGATAAATACATGTTCACTTTCTTACTTAATTTTCCATTAAAAAATTCTGTAGATGTTAAAGGGGGCTACCCAAATTAAATAAGCTTCAGGCTTTACAAAATAGGAAACCTTTAGGGTCAATGATAGCTACTGGGAACAGAATAGTCTAGACCACTCCCTTGGCTCCAATAACTGGGAGCTCATCAAAGACAAAGGCTTTGTCATATTCTTGTCTGCTATGTTTGGTGGCATGAGTTCAATAAATATTTGATAAGGAAAGTAAATAAACAGAAGGAAGGAAATATTAGCACTGAAACTACTTCATTTTATAAAAGCAGTCCTTCCCAATCTTTTCTGTGTCTTAATTTCAAAGAATTCTCCTATTTTTCTATTGTGCACTACTTCTTCTGTCCTCAGGCTCCAAGTAAAATACATTTGTCTGTTTAAGGTCAACCATTCCCCTCCTTTACCCTTGACCCCAAACTCTCTTCTCCAGAATATACTTCCAGTAATCATCTTTCTGATTCCTGGTTGCAGCCTGCCCCCACCTCTCTCCTGCCTCTTTTTGCTTAGCTAGTAACCATACTCCTTTCTCTTATTCTTTCACACACACACATACACACACAGAGTCATTTTTTCGGCTATGTCCCTTATAATAGGTATATGTGAGCTTGCCTTCCCTCTGCATTTGCTGTTTCTACGGTGTTACCTGGCATTCATTCATATTCACTGATTAACAGAAGCATCTGGTGAAGGTCTGCAATGACCAATTTCCAAATCTTTTAGGCACTTTCAGTATTTCCTTTCCCAAACTTATAATAGTAGGGGCACTGATGGTCATCACCCCGTTCCTGTAAGTCTTTGCTAGTGGTGTCCATGACTGAACTCTGCTACTTATGCTTGTGCCTGTTTGTGTTTCTCTCCTCATGACTGTGCAGCAGCATGCCTTGTGTGAGCACAGGCTTTCGTTTGCCACATCTTTCAAAAGGAATAAAATGACACCATCTCAGGGCAGGCTCTTCCTATCACAATATTTGAGCTATGGTATTGCAGCTTAAGAGGACATCTAAAAGAATGAAGGGCAAATCTGAGCCAAGCCACGTTGAAGCAGGATGTCTCAAGGAACCAGGATGAGGGATCTGGAGAAGAAAAGATGTCATGGAGATTGGAGGAGAAGGAGCCAATGGGTTATAAGCAGCTCCAAACCATTAAATGGGCCACTGAGCAGAATTTTTGAAGAGAAAGTTTCATTTCATTGTGGAAGAAAACTTAATAATGGCTGCAGTCATGCAACAGTGGAAAAGGAGGCTGTGTAAAGCCAGGGCCCCAACAGCTTATACAGTATCTTCACATAAATTAGGAAAAGGTTCTCTTTCTCTAGCAAGCTGAAGCCTGACACAATGGCACCCAGGCCTCACGCAACTTGCTATCTTGGGCAGGTAGGTACCCTATGCGGAGCATAACCTGCACTATCTTTGGTAGCAGCTCTGCACACAGCAATGAGCTTTCTGTCACTGGAAACATTCAACTAATGAATGGGTAGTAAAATATTTTGGTTCTGAAGAGTATACTTTTTATAGTTCTGTTTGTGATCATCTAATTCTTGCTATGAATATGTGCTAGAAACAGAGGAAGAATAAGAATAAAAAAGGGAAACATGGTGTAAGAGGGAGAGAGAAATATTGATGGAAAGATAAAAGAAAGGAGATGGGAGAGAAAAAGGAGAGAGAGAAGAGAAAGAGATCAATAATTTTAATTTAAATTCAAATATACCCTAGCCCAGCTGGATTGTCCCTGTTTTATGAGCAATTAATTCCTCAGTTTGTCTGCTACAACATTTTAATCCCTATTCCTATCTTATTACTTTTCTTATGTCACTTGCTATTTGACTCCCAATTTTGTTCCAGGTGGCTAAAATTGGTCTCTACCAGTGGTTTAATCTGGATACACAGTGCAGTCTCCTGAAGAGTTTTTAAATACAGGTAAAATCAGAACCTATATGTAAAAGCCTAGAAAATATACTTTTGTGTGTGTGTGTGTGTGTGTGTGGTACTGGTGTTCCTGGAAACCCTTCTACTTCCGAGCTCTACTCCCAGACCTACTTTTTATATTTTTATTTGGAAACAGGGTCTCCTAAACCAGCGCAGCTGGCTTTGAACCTGTGCGATCCTCCTGTCTCAGCCTCCCAAGCTCGGGATTACAAGTGTGTGTCACCACGCCCAACGGAAATCTACATTTAAAAAATTTATTGAAGGAAATCTACATTTAAAAAATTTATTGAAGCCGGGCGTGGTGGCGCACGTTTGTAATCCCTGTGCTTGGGAGGCTGAGACAGGAGGATCGCACGGGTTCGAAGCCAGCCTCAGCTAGTGAGGCTTTCAGCAACTTAGTGAGACCCTGTTTCAAAAAAAAAAAAAAAAAATATATATATATATATATATATACATACATATATCTGGGAGTATAGCCCGGAGGTAGAAAGCCTCTGGATTCCACCCCCAGTACCTCCAAAAAATTTTATTGAGTAATTCTCATCAGGAGTGAGCCACTGTTTTAAGCCAGCCACAAACATCCTTTTCCCATTTTTGAGATGTTCCACTTCTAGTCTCCCCTACCCCTGCAGGAGGCCACGTGACCTAGCTAATGGAGGTCTTCTGGGAGGCTTCTAGAGAGCTTTGATTTTCCTTTTTCAAAGAGGCAGGCATGACTTGAGAGTTAACTGGTGCTGGTGTGAATGTGAACCAGCCGCCCAAGGATGGCCAGCAGGGGGCGCCCCTCAAAACCCCAAACAACAGCAACAAGAATTGACTCCAAACTAAAAAAACTAAAAAAAATGCTAAAGACAGTGAATAGAATGGTGGGAAGGGAATGGGCATTCAAATCAGATGAGCTTTGACAGCATCCTACTGCTGACCAGCTCAGAATTCTTGTTCTATAAGAAAATTAAGTCTTTATTTTTAAGCCACTCATAATTGAATTTTCTTTTTATTATTGAAAACAATTTACCTGAGTATTTGGCATTTTTTATGATGAATGCTATTATAATTTTTTCTAAAATGTTCAGTGGATTTGAATTTTTTTTTCAAGCACTAAGGATTGAACCCAGGGGCATTCTATTTCTGAGATACACTCCAAACCTGTTTTATTTTAAAACAGGGTCTCACTAAGTTACCCTGCATTGCCCTTGAACCTGTTACTCCTGCCTCAGCCTCTAGAATACTGGGATTACAGGCATGTGCTACTGTACTCAGTTGAGATAATTTTTTAAAATTGACTGTACTGGGTTGCTAGGACTGCAGTAGCAAAGTATTACAAACTGCGTGAGTTAACAAGAGAAATTTATTTTCTTATGAATTTGGAGGCGAGATGTCTGAGATCCAGGTGTCAAAATGGCTGTTTTCTTCCGAGACCTCTTTTCCTAGTTTGTAGATAGCTGTCTTCCTCTAGGATCTTCCTATGGCTGTCCCTCTGTGTATGTGTATGTCTATGTCCTAATCTTCTCTTCATAGGACACATAGATGTTACCATTGATTGGCTTCAGAAATTAGGATGTTGCTGGGCATGGTGGCTCACGCTTGTAATCCCTGCACTTGGGAGGCGGAGACAGGAGGATTGCGCAGGTTCAAAGCCAGCCGCACTGGCTTAAGAGACCCTGTTTCCTAATAAAAATATTTAAAAAAATAGGTCTGGAAGTGTAGCCCGGAGGTAGAAGGGCTTCCAGGAACCCCCAGTACCACCAAAAAAAAAAAAAAAAAAAAAAAAAAAATTAGGATGTGACATCTTTTGGAGGCCATTATTCTGCTTACCACAAGTACTCAGTGTCCCAGCTAGATAGATTGGTAGTTATAATAATAAATGGTACTTACATCAAGAAACTTCGTCTCCTCCACAAGTACCTAGCTACAAAAGCAGAAGACCTTTCATCTACTAGAAATTCTTCCCTAGGATAGGTCTGACTCATAGTTGATGCCATGTTAACAGCCCTTTGGGAAACATTATCCATTTGCCTGGCTTTCTGTGTTCTGTAATGGAGAAAGTAGGGTTTAGTCTTAGAAGGCCCTTTACCAGGTTGGAATTCCAATTCTCAATGCCCAATCTCAGCAGATAGTTTGTAACTAGAACTCAGAATTCCAGTGTGTTCTTACACTCCCACCATTTATTTTCGAAAGGCAAGCTGACCCATTACACACCAATTTTCCCTAGAGCTGTGATATGAAAACTTGAAAGTGATTCTTCATTGGCTTTCTAAAACTCAGCCAGAGGAAGGACAATCTAATTATTATTGACTGAGCTAACATATCTTATTTAGAGAGACAATATTAATAAAGCAGAACTTTTTTCTGAAGAGGTATTATTCCTTATAGTTGTATAATACATTTTTTAGCCAAAACTATTTTCCCAGGGGAACAATTCATATTCTATACAAGAAAATTCTTACTACAGAGTGATTCCTATTTTATCTTTTCATTCCAAACTACACAATAAATTTAAAAAGTCTTGTTTCTCTTAAACCTTCCATACCATTCTTAGTGATAAATAAGTCTAGAGTTAAGAGGTTTAGAAATAGTTCTACTTTAAGAAGGGACATAGGTTTTCTCTAATATGCCCAAACTAGGGAGTATTGGGGATACCAAAGGGACTCCAGACAATGGAGGGAAAATCTCAGCAAAGCCAGAATGGAAGGATAGGAGAGGAAGAAGGCTGAGGTTGATTAATGGAGGAGCTACATCAGAATATGTGTAAAAGTATGAATATAGCATGGTTAACCTGGACATTCATTGTTGGGGGGGTAGGGGAATGGAAGGGAGAGGGCACCAAGCACAGTCTAAATATACACCATTTTTTAAATGTTCCACATATATATAAAATTTTAAAAAGAAATAGTTCTACTTTAAAATATACAGACGCATTAATTTAAATGACAGGAACATGCTTTCAGGAACACAAATTTCTATTCAAATGCAAGATTATAATAGCACTTTATACATAACAGCCATTCTGTTATAATAATATGAAAATTATGGTTGTAATCATGATTATTTGGGGGTATTTGTCATAAACTAATTGTTATGTTTGTTATTGATAACACTGAAATGATGTATAATAATAAATTATAGCTTTACAGGAAAAAGGGGGCTACCTTTGAAATTGGACAATGCTAAGTTTAAATTCCTGCTCTACCAGGTCCTCTCCTTGTCCTTGAGCAAGTTAATTTACTATAACCTTGTTTTCTTCTTTGCTAAGTGAGGATAGAAATATTTAACCTAGCAGGGTTACATGAAATATACAATTTTATATATACTGTACCTGGTATAATGCCTGATGTATATATGTATATAATGTCACTAGATAGCTTCTATGGCTATTATTATTAACTAGTCTTATTACTAAGTAAGAGACTATTTTGGAGATCAATTTTCTTATGGAGATTGAGCATAAATGAAACACAACAGAAATCTTTAAAATTGCTTCTGACCTTCTGATCATTTGATCAGACAGTCATATAAGCGAGGACTTTATACATGCAAATTAGCCTGTATAAAAAACGCTCTAGTTCATTTCCTCAATACATTCATCAAATGATGTGGGATTTCTGGGAAAGATTAAGAGCTTACATTTTTCATTGGACTTATTTCCCATAAAATTTCATAGAGGATAAAAAGAGTGGCTTGCATAAGCAGTACTCTTTCTGTTTTATTTGCTACCTGTGCTAAATCTTCTTGAGATATCCTTAATTATAGTGATGCCATTCATGATGCACAAGTCAGGTAAAATATCACTCCAAATTCTATTCCTGAGGCTTAGAAAACACCAGCGAACTTTTTTTCAGAATGAAGCTGAAATGGAGGGCCATGAGAGAAGCAATGTCGCCTACCCAGTCATAACATGGACAAAGAATAATACATGGTCAGGGGTCGGGAATGAAGTAGTGATGTTATGGTCCATGGTACGCTGTTTCAGAATAGCTTAAAAAAGCCAAAGAATAGGTAGGACCCAAACAATTCGCATCAAGTGGGATCTCAGAAGACCTCCAACCTGGACAGTGCTTATCTGAGAATGAAACAACAATGTGAGCCTGCTGCCCGTGAACTGAGCTCTGATGTGCTAAGTAGTTCACATATTTTTCACATATACAGGAGATAGTCTACATATTATAAAGAGAAGGTGAGCCGAGCGTAGTGGCGCACGCTTGTAATCCCTGCGCTTGAGAGACTGAGACAGGAGGATTGCACAGGTTCGAAGCCAGCCTCAGCTACTTAGTGAGGCTGTCAGCAAGTTAGTGAGACCCTGTTACCAAATAAAATATAAAATAGGTCTGGGAGTATAGCCCGGAGGTAGAAAGCCTCTGGGTTCTACCCCCAGTACCACCAAAATTAATTAATTAATTAATTAATGAGAAAAAGAGAAAGTGAGGCTCAGATAATTGAAATATCAGGCCCCAGATCACATGGCTGGCAAGTGGAGAAGGAAGTCCTGGCCTCAGGTTGGTCTGACTTTAAGGGCCGACTTCCTACCTCCCTCTTTGGTTCTGGGGATTGAACTCAGGGGTATTCTGCCTCTCAACTACATCCTCAGCCCTTGTTATATTTTATTTTGAAACAAGGTCTCACTAAGTTACCAAGAGCCTCACTAAACTGCTGAGGCTAGCTTCAAACCTGTGATCCTCCTGTCTCAGCCTCCCAAGTACAGGGATTATAGGTGTGCACCACCACATCTGGACAGGGACTGAATTTTCTACACTGAACAGTTTTGCCAGAGGAAAGAGGTCCTTAGGTAAAGAATTTCCTGGATCAGAAGCAAGAATCTCAAATTCAGTCAAACATACTTAAAATTTGGTACCTTTTTCATGCTAGCCCTCTGTTTGATTCAAAGAAAACTCAGTTGTGGCTACTGTCCACTAGAAGTTTACAATATTGGGAATATAAGTTGTTTGGCATGTAAATATCTTTTTTTTCTCATCTATAAAGTGAAATAATTTGAATGTTTAAAAAATATTTTTTTGTCAGGCATGGTGGAACACACTTATAATCCCAGTACTTGGGAGGCTGAGATAGGAGGATCAGAGTGTGTGGATAGCCTCAGCAACTTAATGGGACCCTGTTTCAAAATAAAGGACAAAAACATAGAGCTAGGGCTATAGCTCAGAGGTAAAATGCCCCTAGGTTCAACCCCTAGTACTGGAAAAAAATTTTTTTTCAGGAAAATTTTCCCCATGGACTTGAAAAAAACTCCAATGTATAGAAAAGCAGATAAAATAGGCTAAAAAGGGTCCACAGAGAAGTGGTATTCATGCCACATTTTAGTTGGGGAGTTCTTAAAGATTTTTATAATTTGATACCTATTCTTTCGTGACTCATCTTAAATGGAGCTTTTTAAGACTGGTCTAATTTGGAATTTCTCAAACTGGATGCTCAATTTAAAAAAATCTGGTTAGAAAAGGTTAAGAAGCTAGATCCAATAATGTAGAGATGCTCAACACTATTTCTTAGGGCTTTTGATAGTATAAAGTGTGATCAAAGAAGGATGAATTCAAACACTGATTTATGCACCACCCGTGAAACATACTGCTCATTTAATCTTCACAACAAGTTGCCTATTAATATGCATTAAGGCTAAGGAGATTTAAAATGTAAACCGAATGGAGCTGGCCCTTTCACATTCACTCATGATGGAATTAGCAGTGTCAGAGTAGCTCTCTTAAATAAATATAAAATTAAAAGAAATACAAGTGGCAACTATTTTCATACAGTGGACACCTGGCAGCATAAGACTGTGATCCCTGAGATAATGGAATTTCACAATATGACTCCTAAGATCACCCAGCTCTGCCTGGAGACGGTTTGCCAACTACAGTGCAGAGAGCTGTAACCTAAGCAGATCATGTGGTCCCCCTGAACCGGGGAGCAAAGGTCAAGTTTGGCTGAGTTGTAATCTGCTGTTCAGGGAATCTGAGAAAAAGGAGCTGTTCAGAGAGAACCCTAGAAATCTGCGAAGGTTTTCCCTAAAAGTTCAAGGCTGAGGGGTGACTTTTACTTGAACAGAGTGAGACTACCTGAGCCCTTACCTGTTAGAAATTCCTACAGGCTTAGGAGCAGAACAGAGACCCTTGAGATCAAGCAGTAGTAGGTGTTATGAAAGTTCTGAATCTTTCAGAGTAGAGAGAATTTCTTAAAACACTTGGTAAATGCAAAGCTTCCTTGGTTCAGCAATATGTTTTGTACTAACCCAGCTGCTATCATCTGAGTCCAGTGAGACACAATGCTCATTAATAAACTATGCAAAGAAAATTTACTACTCCTAGAGCGTCAGAAATTATAAGCAGAAACCTAGGATCCATGGTGATCCTGTCCTGCACGACTGAGGAAAGCTGCACCAGGGCAGATGGGGTCCTGTCTACTGATGCCCCACATCACACAAAGCACTCTATCCTGGGTTTATATATTCCAGCTACCAGTTGGTTCCCTGAGCAAAATGGTTGCAAACCTCCTGTTAGAGGAGGAAGGAGGACATAGCCTGGATTGTTCAGAATGCTTTCTTTTTACCTCAGAGTTTTGCATTCTTTATATATTCTTTCCAAGGACTGTAAACAAGCTGGATCAGCCAAGACCATTCATGGATCTGTCCTGCAGTTAGTACTGTGACATCCAGATGATACAACAGGGAGGCTGCACTGTACTGGGAAGAACCTGCTCTAAAGTGTGGCCCGTACTAGCTACACCTTAGCAATGTATAACCAAGCCTGACCAAACATCCAGTGGAGAAAGTATTTGAAGATTAAGTCCTAACAAGTTAGAGAGGTTTTAGAAACTTCTTGTGCTTTATGTAGATCTACACCAACAAAGTATAACACTAAGTCTATACAGATTTAAGATAACCACAAGTAATTATACTGCCTAAGATAAGAATCAATACTCTTCAGAAAAAGATAATGTAAGCTTTTTATACAATGAGTTGTTAAACATTCAATATACATTTTTAAAAAATAAATGGATATATGAAGAAACAGGAAAACACAACCCAAAGTTATGAAAGTATATAGTTAATAGAAACAGAACTCAACATGGCACAGATGTTTCATACAGCATAAAAGGAATTTAAAATCAGCTATTGTAAATATGTTTAAGGAATTAAAAATATGTTCAAAAAATAAACAAAAAATAGTCCTAAAGAACAAAACAAAAAGAATAAATCTAAGTCAATATGGAGAAATTAACGACCCAATGGAAAATTTAGAATTGAATAATACATTATCTGAAGTGGAAGTTGACTGAATGGGCTTAGTAGCAATGTGAAGATATCAGAAGAGTCAATTACTTTGAGGACAAATCAATAGAAATTATATGATTTAAAGAATTTAAGAAAAATATAGAGACTAGAAAAATGTAGAGACTAGAAATCTGTGAGATAAGAGCAAATGATCTAATATATACCCTTATCAGTCATATATCTGGTATATTCTGGATACTAAAATCAGGAAAGAGCAATAAAAGGAGAAATATGAGTCTAGTTTTCTTAAGAATATAGGTAAAAAAACTAAATAAAATATAATATAAAAGCACATTCACAAAATAAAATAGATGTGTAAAAATGGAACACTATCAAAAACATCAATATTAATTTCATAAACAGGCTAAAGTTGAAAGCTCATGTGATTATCTCAATAATTAGTATATAAAAGGTAAAACACACTGTTTATTTTTGGTTACTTCTATAGTAATTCTCAAACATTGATGGTGGGAGTATAGACCAGTGTAGCATTCTGGACAGCAACTTGGAATTATTTGGTCAAATTGAGAATTCTCATTCTCCATCACTTAGCAATTTATCTTCTGTTCATTACATACTATATGTAAAATTACAAGGTCAAACACAAAGAAGAAAGAACATTTTCAGCATATAGGATAGAAAAGCAGTATTGTCTAAATATGTAAAGAACTACTATTAAAAAGTAAGAGAGCCAGGCATGGTGACTTATACCTGTAATCTCGATATTTGGGAGGTTGGGAGACAGGAGGATTACTGGTTTGAGGCCAGCTTCAGCAATTTAGCAAGACCTTCAATAATTTAGTGAAACCAGGCCTGATGGCGCATGCTTGTAATCCTAGTGCTTGGGAGGCTGAGACAGGAGGATCACACAGGTTTGAAGCCAGCTTCAGCTACTTAGTGAGGCTCTCGGCAACTTAGTGAGACCCTGTTTCCAAATAAAGTATAAAATAGGTCTGGGAGTATAGCCTGGAGGTAGAAAAGGCCCTGGCTTCCACACGTAGTACTACACACACACACACACACTCATAAAAAGAAATAAGTGAGACTTTTTCAAAATAAAAAAAAGTTCTTGGGGTGTAGCTCAGAGGTACAATGCCTCTGGGTTCTATCATCAATATATATGTAGAAAAATGCAATAGAAAGGCTGAGCACAACTGTGCCCACCTATAATACTTGGAAGGTTGAAAAAGAGGATCACAGCTTTGAGGCCAGTGCACAGTTAAGTTAGCAAGATCCCATTACAAAATAAAAAAAACAAAGGGCTGGGGATATAGCTAAGTAGTAGTGTGTCCCTGGGTTCAATTTCTAGTACCACCAAAAAACAAAACAAAACAAAAATGAGCAAGCGAGCAAAAGAAACAATATTCCATGTAAAAATGGGCAAGGAATCTACCGGACAGTTCATAAAGAGAAAATGGAAATGTTTATGAAACCATACAAAGGTACTCAACCTCAATAGTAGTTGGATATGCAAAATAAACTACAATAAGATGCCTAGACTACACATATCCAAATACACAAAACTGAAAAAGTCAAACAGAAGCAATCCATACATTTCTGGCAGTAACATAACGTAGTACAACTACATGGGAAAAACTTATATCCAGTGAATTCACACACTGTGCATTAACAGACACAAGTACTCAAATACTCGGTGATATGAGTATAACAACATTGTTAATGATATCTAAGACAGAAAATGGGACAATTTTTCATCAATAGCAGAGAAAATAAATCAATATATTTCTATATTGAAACACTGTCCAATGATGGAACAAACTTTAGCTATTCGGCATCAACACTGGATGGATCCTACAATGTAATATTAAGTAGGAGAAGCAAGTCACATGCAGTATAAATTCCATTTAAATGACATCAACAACAGGACAAAAAAAAAAAAAAAGCCCGTCTTGTTGGGTAACATAGTCAATGTAGTGACTGCTTCCAGAGCATTAGACATTGGTGCATTGTTAGAGCACTGTTAATGTTCTGTTTTTAAACTGGGTGGTAGGTATTTTATCAGTTCACTGTTATGAAATGAACATGCTTTACACACTTCTGTATTTTTTTTTTTTTTTTTTTTGTGGTACTGGGGTTCCTGGAAGCCCTTCTACCTCCTGACTACACTCCCAGACCTATTTTTACACTTTTATTTGGAAACAGGGTCTCCTAAGCCAGCCTGCGCGGCTGGCTTCGAACCTGCGCGATCCTCCTGTCTCTGCCTCCCAAGCGCGGGGATTACAAGCGTGCGCCACCACGCCCGGCCTACACTTCTGTATGTTTAACACAATTATTTTAACAGGATTGGATTGGGCTATCTCTTAAGTTCTTTTTTTCTCCGGCGGTCTATGACCAGGCCCTTTCCAAATGAATTCACTCAGACCTCTCACTGACAGTTTAATCCAAACAATATGCTTTGAGATGCATACTCTGGAAAAGTAGACTGAAAACCCTGCGGAGGAAGGGGGTGCACTAACAGAATTGCAGAAGAGGAGACTTAAGAGAAGGACGATGATGATGATCCAAGATCCTTTTTTCAGGAAAGCAACTGAGATTTTACTTGAGAGCCCCAGATTCTAGTTTCTGTTCTGCCTTTGGTTTGGACAAATCTCTAATTCCCAGTTTCTCCAGGTTGGTTTTGTACACAGTACCCTAAGTCAAATAGGAGGACTGATGTTCATATTTTACAGCTGGGTAAACTGAGATGACAGAGGATCGTCAGTATCCAAGGCGCCATCAACCATTGGAACTCGGGCTTTCTAAATCCAACTACCTGACCTGCACACCGTCCCACTCTGTCCCACTGGGCAGCTTTCCTGTCCGAGCCGCCAGCTTGACGTCACAGAAGGACCGCCCGCCCCGCCCCTTCCGAAGCCCTTCCCCGGGCCCGCCCAGCGTCCGCCAAGCCCCGCCCCGCCCGCCAAGCCCCGCCCCCGCGCGGCGGCGCAGAGGCGCGTCCCCGCCCGGCCTCTCTTCCGGCCCCGCCCCTCCCGGCTGCTATGACAACGGGTCCGCGCCCCGCGCTCAGCTGCTACTCGGGCGGGACCCAGGCTGGACCGCGGGCCCCGGCCTGGGGGCCACAGCTGCCACCGCCGCCGCCACCTCGTCTGCTCCCCGTCCCCGCCCCGCCCCGCGTCTCCCCGCCTCAGTCGGGCCGGTGGCCGGGGTCCCTCCCCGCCGCCCCAGCGCGCGGATGCCGAAGGTGAAGGCGCTGCAATGCGCCCTGGCGCTGGAGATCCGCTCTGTGAGTAAGGTCGCGCCCCCAGCCCCCGGACCGCGACTCGGGGTCGCCTCTCTCGGGTCATCTCGAGAGCCGGGTCGCCCCCAACCCCCTGACCCTCCGTGTCTTCCTGGGGGGCTTCCCTCCCTCAGTCCTCCGCCCCCCAAACCACGAAAGCCCTCCCACTCCCGACAACTTGGAGGCCTGACTCCCAACTCAGCCCGCACCGCTTCCAGTTTTGGTGCTTTGAAATCATTTCCAAAGCACTTTATAGTTTCTCTCTCACCTCCAACTTTCCAGTGAGTTCGAGGCGTTCTTCTCTTTAAATTCTTCTTCTCTGCTTCTGCTCTCTTACTCAAAGTACCACTTCTCCTCCCCACTTGATTTGGGGCTTGGGATGAGTGTGTTATTTCCTCCTAAATAGGCGCAGGCACACCCTTTCAGACCCATTTCCAAGCTTCCGGCTGGCCAAGGCGCCTGTTTCTCAGTTTGAAGTTAGCATCCCCACACCCAGCAACCTGAATGAGACACCGTGGCAAAAAGTACCTTGCTATCACTTCCCAGGGCCTCCCAGGAGAAACCAGTTCCTCAGAAATCACTTCGGGTCTTCCAGATACCCCAGGCATCTTTTCTCACCCTTCCAGTCATTCCACGAAAGACCCTCAGCTTTTAGAGGCGAACACTCATTCACCAAACTTGCAACAACATCTACATGGTTCCTTCCTGGCTCCCTGTGGAAACCTAGCTGGGGTGAGGCAGAGAAACTCACTGTCTTCCAGTGAAGGGGCCCAGACCTCCCTAGGCGGAGAAAATACCGGCCTTGATAGTTGCAGACCCTTGCAAGGAGTTGAGCCCTTCCCCTTGCATTCTTTAGAGAACCTACTTATTTTCCTCTTCAGACTAAAGCGCCCATTTTAGTCCTGCAGATATGGACCTGCAGTATGGAGCCCAAATTCCTTATTCTGTTTCTTTCCACTCCTTCTTCCTCCTAAGTCCTCTCATTTCATCTCTTTGGTCTCCCAGTATAACTACAGGGTGAGAGTCCTTAAGTATTCACTGGCACTCCCCTGGATGTTTCCCAAGGAGCCTGCCTCTTCCTCATCATTTCCTTCCTGCTGCCAAGGCTTTTCACTTAACCCAGGCTTGCAGCAGTAGCATCCTTGCTGGCTGTCTCTGCAGCGACTTAAGCCTCCAGGAAAGTCTCAAAACTCTTTTAGGTTCTTTTGTTAAGTCTTAAAGAAGGGAAGCTTAGCTGGGGCAAAATATTTGTCAGGGGAAGAGAAAAAAGTTTCTCAGTTTCAGTTCAAGCCTGCATATGGACTTAGCTTTACATATTTGTCTCCCACGCAGCCTTTGGCCTTAATTTTTTTAAAAAAAAATACGATCAGCATAGCAGAATACAAAGCCACTTCCTAAACTTCTTGACCATGAGCAGTTAATAAAACTGGAGTTCAGACTCAGTAGACTTTGTTATTGGCTTTTTCCTCTTTTAGTAACCAATGGGGTTTAGCAGCCTGGTCCATGCAGCTGCCTGACAGGCTGCTGTTACTTCCGTTGCCAGTACAAGTTCGCTAAGAGGAAGTACTCTGTTGTAAATGATCTGGTCTGAAGGAGACAGAGAAATGCATTTTACTTGACTATGTTGCCTTCTCAGTATTAGTTGTACTGTAGAAAGTGAATAACTGTATAGTGAAGCTATGTTGTTCATCAGAGTTAAACAAAGCATGTGGAAGTAACTTCTTTTTCTATGAACATTTGAGCCATGTAATTTTGCATTTCTAAGAAGTCTTAGAAATCATTGCATTTAATCCCTTTTAGGTGATCAAATAAAGGTGTACCATGGCTAAGTTATTCTTCTAGGATTACACAAATATTTAGGGGGCAGATCTGTAATATGATGCTAAGTTTTCTGATCAGTAAAAGCTCTTTTAAATGGCTGTGATGTTTGAGAGGAGCAAAAATGACCACCAGCAACCCTACAAGTTAAACAAGCGTTATTAATTTGTCTTTGATTGGATAGAGGAATCCAATGACTAGAAATAGTCAGCATCTTAATTTTTTTTACTTTTTTTCTTTTTAATTTATGTTTTGTATTTACATACAAGGTCAAAATTGTATGAAATAGTATATTAAGAGAAGTTTTACTTCCAAATATTGTCTCCTCACTCCTATATCTCATCCATATATAGGTAACTGTTTTTGTTGGTTGTTATAGAAAAAGATACAGACACCTCATATATGTTTTTACTTTCCTTTTCTTACAAAGTGCGTAGCATATTACACAAACCCTTCTGCACCTTGCCTTTTTGTTCATTAAATAAATTCTGGAGATCACTCCATATCTAAGAAAGTTATCTTTTTTTCTCCCCACAATTTTAAACAAAATTTGCAAAACTACAGGGTAGTTGCAAGAAGAGTTTGATGAATAAATTGTATCTCATGACTTATGTACATTTATTTATCTCTACATATATATGTTTAACTATTTTTTGCTGAAAATGTGAAAGCAAATTGTTGACATGATACTCCACTCCTAAATAATTCAATATTAGGTTATTTTACAACCACAGTACCCATATCACACCTATGATAATTAGTAATATCTTCTTAATATCTATTTCATACTCAGGTTTTTCCAGTTGTCACAAAAATGGCTTTCATAGTTAACTTTTTCAAACTAAGATCCAATTAAGGTTTACATATTGAATTGATCATTTATTGGTAAGTCTTGATAGTATATTTTAATATAGAGCTGCTCTGTTTTATTTTAATGATATTTCCCTCTCCCCTCCCCAGTAGATTTTGATAAGTTCATACATGCATGTTATCATTACCCAAATCAAGATTTAGAACGCTTCCCATCACTCCTTGAAATTTTCTCATCCCCCTTCTCAGGGCTGAGGCAAAAGGAATTACCATTTTGATTTCTCTCCATGTATATTAGTTTGTCAGTACTTGAACTTCACAGTGGAGGAAAGCAGTATAGAATATTTTGTGTCTGGCTTCTCTTGCTCATATGTGTTTAACATTCAACCATGTGTATCTCTTTGTAGTTTGTAGCTTTAAATTGTGGTGTATTAGCCAGGCATGACAGTGCATGCTTATAATCCCAGTACTTGGAGGCTGAGACAGGAGGATAACAAGTTTCAAGGCAGCCTCAGCAACTTAGCAAGGCTCTTAGCAACTTGGTGAGACCCTGTTTCCAAATACAAAATATAAAATAGGTCTGGGATGTAGTTGCAAGGTAGAAGGCTCCTGGGTTCTATCCCCAGTACCACACACACACAAAAAAATTGTGGCGTATTCTTGTGTATGTGGTACCACAACATGTTTATCCATTTTATTTTTCAAAAGTATAAATAAAAATGTGTATATTCAGTATACAAAGTGATATTTTGCTATAATGTGTACATTATGGGATGATTAAATATAACGAACACACATATCACCTCACATACATTTTTGTGGTGAGAACATTTAAGATCTATAGTCTTAGGATTTTTAATTCATATGATTCATTATATTAACTATAATATGATATAGCTCCTGGACCTATTTATCCTGACTGAAACTTTGCACCCTTTCACCCATTCCAATACTACCACTCACCAGCTCCTGGAAACCATCATACTCTCTGTTTCTCTGAATTTGACTTTTTAATTAATTTATTATAAGTGAAATCGTGCAGTGTTTATCTGTTTTGTACCTGGATTATTTTACTTAGCATAATGTCTTCCAGGTTCATACATGACATTGAAAATTACAGGACTTCTTTTTTAAGGATAAATATTATGTTTGAATAGTATGCCAAAAATTGTATTCTAAATTTTAAAAACTCCATTCATCCATTGATAGACACGTAGGTTGATTTCCATATATTTGCTGTGGAGAATGATGCTGCAATATCTCTCCCACATACAGACTTTTAATTCCTTTAGTTATATACCAGAAGTTGGATTGCAAGATCTTAGGTGTATTTCTAATTATTTGAGGAGCCTCCATACTGTTTTATATAATGGCTATATGAATTTATATTCTCACCAACAATGTGCAAGGCTTCTCTTTCCTCCACACTCTTGCCAACACATACTACTTTTGTCTACAGTATGGAAATTCTAACATATATTAGGTGGTATTTGTGGTCCTGTTTTGCCTTTCTTTGATAAAGATGGAAATACCTTTTATATGCCCGCTGGGTATTTGTATGTGTTCTTTTGAGAAATGTCTATTCAGGTTCTTTACCCATTTTAAAGTCTTTTTGTTGTTGTTGTTGTTGTTGTTGTTGTTGTTGTTGTTTTCTTGCTATTGAGTTCTTTTGTTCTTATATATTTTGAATATTAATTATCAGATACAGGGTTTGCAAATATTTTTCCATTCTGTAGGTTGTTTCTTTATTCAGTTGATTACTTATTTTGGGGAGGACTTGTTAGTTTGATGCTCTGTTCTCTTATCAATGGTTCTTTGAGTTGTTTCCAGGTTGTGATTATTAGGGATGAAACTATTACAGACATTCATCATTGTAAAAATATTTGGTCTGTTTCCTTCCCTAAACACCCCCATTTCCCTCCCTTCCTGCCTTCCCCAATCTTTTATTATTACTCTACCTGTCCCTTTTTTTCATATTTTCTTTCTAGCTTCCATGTATGAGACAAGTCATGGGGTCCTTAATTTTCTGAGTTTGACTGATCTCACTTAGTATGATGTACTCCAGTTCCATCCATTTTTCTGCAAATGACATAATGATCTCACTATCATATATAGTGAAGGAGAGGTATGGGGAGGGAAACAGACCAAATAATGGTATGTGCATATATGAATGTATTACGGTGAATCTCCTATATTGTACAATTACAGTGCACCAATAAGATTAAAAATCTTTTTTTTTATTTTTATGTGAATCATATTGGAAAAGGCATATATTTACACAATGCTTGGTGCCCTTCCCTCCCCTTCTCCATACCCCTTCCCAACAATGAGTGTCCAGGTTGACCATGCTACATTCACACTTATGCACATATTTGAATGTAGCTCCTCCATTAATCAACCTCAGCCTTCTTCCTTTCCTGCTCTTCCTTTATAGCTTTGCTGAGGTTTCCCTTCCATTATATGGAGTCCCTCTGATATGCCTAATACTCCCTAGTTTGGGCATATTAGAGAAAACATATGTCCCTTATGTGCTTGGCTGATCTCACTTAACATAGTGTTCTATACGTCTTTGCATATTCTTGAGAATGGCATGATTTTGTTCTTTATAGCTGTATATTTCTCATAATTTTGCAATCTATTCATCTGTTGATTGAGACTTAGGTTGGTTCCATATTTTGGCTATTACGATTATGCTGCTATCAACATGAGTATGCATATAGTACTGTAGTTCTCTGATTTCAACCCCTTTGGAAAGATACCCAGGGGTGGTATAGCTGGATTATATGTTAGATCCATTCCCAGTTTTCTAAGGAATCTCCACTCTGATCTCCTAGTGGATGAACTATTGTGCACTCCCACCAACAGTGTAAAAGAGTTCCTCTTTCCCCATATCCTCACAAGCATTTGTTATTTGACTTCTTTATGCTTGCCACTTTGATTGGGGTTAGATGGAATCTCAGTGTAGTTTTGATTTGCATCTCCCTGATGGCTAATGATATTGAACATTTTTTTAGCCATTTGTATCTCTTCTTTTGTGAAGTAGCTATTCAATTCAGTTGCCCATTTTTTGGTTGGGTTATTTGTTTTGCTAGTGTAGAGTCTTTTGAGTTCTTTGTATATTCTGGATATTAGCCCTCTATCAGAGTGGTGGATGGTAAAGATCTTCTACCATTCTGTAGGCTTTCTCTTTAGGTTCTTGATTGTTTCCTTTCTTGAGCAGAAACTTTTTAGTTTGATGTCATCCCACTTGTTAATTCTTGTTTTCATTTCTTGTGCTTTGGAGGTCTTGTTGAAAAAGTTACTACCTGTGCCTGTGTGTTGGAGTATTGAGCCTGTTCCCTCCTCTAATAGCTTCACAGTCTCTGGTCTAATTTCCACATCTTTGATTCATCTTGAGTTGATTCCTGTGCATGATGAAAGGTAAAAATTTAGTTCCACCTTTCTACAGATAGATAGCTTCTCCCAGCACCATTTATTGTAAAGGCTGTCTTTACTCCAGTGTATGAGTTTGGCCCCTTTGTCAAAGATCAGTTGACTATAAGTGTGTGGGTTTGTTTCTGTATCTTCTATTCTGTTACATTGGTCTGTATGCCTGTTGTCGTGCCTATGCTGTTTTTACTACTTTTTCTCTGTAGTATAATTTGAAGTGAGGGATTGTGATGCCTCCTGCATGGTTTTTATTGCTGAGAATTGCTTTGGCTATTCTGGGTCTTTTCTTTTTCCATATAAAATTCATAACTGATTTTTCTAGGTCTATGAAAAATGTCATTGGTTTTCTGCAGTGTTGTTAACATGAATGGGTGTTGGATTTTGTCAAATGCTTTTTCCAGCATCTATTGATAGGATCATGTGGTTTTTGTTCTCAGTTCTATTTATGTGGTGAATAACATGTATTGATTTGTATATGTTGAACCAACCTTGCTTTTCTGGGATGTAACCAACGTGGTCGTGGAGTACAATTATCTTGATATGGTTTTGAATGTGTTATAGATAGTATTTTGTTTATAATTTTTACATCTATGTTCATCAAGGATATTGGTCTGTAATTTTTTTTTCTTGAGGTATCTTTATTTGGTTTTGGTATTAATGTGATAGTGGCTTCGTAGAAGGAGTTTGGGAGAATTTCATCTCTTTCAATTTCCCATAACAAGTTGTGATATATTGGGATTAGTTCTTCACTGAAGGTTTTGTAGAATTCAGCTGGAAACCCGTCAAGGCATGGGCTTTTCTTTGATGGCAGAATTTTTATTGTTCTTTCGGTTTCTTTGCTTGCTATTAATTGGTTTAGGCTTCTTATTTCGTCTTGGTTCAATTTAGGTAGGTTATATGTGCTTAGAAATGTATCGATTTCTTCCATGTTTTCCAGTCTATTGGAGTGTAAATTTTCAAAATAGTTTCTGATAATCCTTTGAATTTCCTCACTGTCTGTGGTGATGTTTCCTTTTTCATTTCTGATTTTAATGATTTTAATTGATTCTTTTGGTTAGTTTGGCCAGGGGTTTATCAATCTTATTAATCTTTTCAAAGAACCAGTTTTTTGTTTTGTTAATTCTTTGAATTGTTTTTTATTTTCTTTTCATTTATTTCTGCTCTGATTTCCTGCCTTCCGCTGGCTTCGGGATTAGACTCTTGCAGTGTTTTGAGGTCTTTGAGATATGTCATTAGGTTGTTTACTTGGCGACTCTGTTCTTCTTATGTGGGCACTCAGTGCTATAAACTTTCCTCTTAACACCACCTTCAAAATGCCCCATAGATTTTGGTATGTTGTGTCTCTATTTTCATTTAATTTCAGGAATTTCTTTATTTCTCCCCTTATTTCTGATTTTACCCACTCATCATTAAACAGTGTATCATTCCACCTCCATGTGTTTATATAGTTTCTTTTGGTTTTCCTGTTGTTGATTTCTACTTTATTCCATTAGGGTCTGAAAATATGCAGGGAATTATATTACATCTTTTGAATATGCTGGTGCTTGCTCTGTGGCCCAGGATGTGATCTATTTTGGAAATGGTTTCATGGCTACTGAGAAGAATGTATATACTGCTGTTCCTGGTTGAAATATTCTGCATATATCTATTAGGTTCATTTGGTTTATAGTTTTCTTTACTTCTGAAAAGTTTTTATTCATCTTTTGCCTTGAAGATTAAACTAGTGGCGTGAGTGGTGTATTGAAGTCTCCTAATATTATTGTATTTGGGTCTATTTGAGATCCGATGTCCTGAAGGGTTTGTTTTACAAATGTGCAAAACAAATGTGGGCGCACCCACATTTGGGGCATAAGCATTTACTATCGTTATATCTTCTTGGTGAATTATTCCTTTTAATAAAAGGAAGTGCCCTGCTTTGTCTCTTCTAATGTGTTTTATCTTAAAGTCTGTTTTGTTTAATATCAGCATTACTACTCCTGCCTGCTTTTGGTCTCCATTAGCATGTTATATCTTATCCCATCCTTTCACTTATGGCCAATGAATATCTGTGGCTATAAAGTGAATTTCTTACAAGCAGCATTTATTTGGATGTTTTTTAATCCATGTTGGCAATCTTTGTCTTTTAATTGGTAAGTTAAGACCTTTGACATTCAGGGTTAATATTGAAATTTGATTTTTGTTTCCTGCCATTTTGTGTTCTAGCCTCTATTTGATATAATGTTATTTCTTTTTTGCTTAGTTTCCCCATTGATCAACTTTATCTCTTGTCTGATTCTGAAATTTGCTCCTTTTTTTCTTTGTTATGGTTTATTTCTTTAAGTATTTTTTTTTTTTTTTTTAGTGTTGGCTTTGTATTCATGAGTTTTTTGAGATTCTGCTTATCTTGAATTATAACCTTGCTGGATATAGCAGTTTGGGTTGGAAGTTGTTTTCTTCCAGGGTCTGGATTACATCATACCAGTCTCTTCTGGCATTCATAACTTGGGTTGTAAAGTCTTGGGTGATTTTTATTGTTTTGCCCGTGTATTTCACCCTTTCTTTTGTTCTCACTGCTTTTAAGATTCTTTCCTTAGCCTCTGTGTTGGTCGTTTTGATTATTACATGCTGTGGGGAGGTCCTTCTTTGATCTTGCCTTAATGGTGTTCTGTATGTCTCCTGTACATGTATGTCCAAGTCTCTTTTCATGTTTGGTAATTCTCTGAAATTATTTCTCTGAAGAGATTACGAATGCCCTTGGTCTCTACCTCTATCCCTTCTTCAGTGTCATTTATTCATAAGTTAGGATGCTTCATTTCGTCCCAAAGTTGTTGGATGTTTAGGTTTTGTTGCTGTAATGACTTCTATATGCTATTGACTGTGCTTTCGGTTTTAAATAAAATGTCTTCTAAGAGTGATGTTCTGTTTTACATTTCATCTAATATTCTAGAATTTCTTTCTTTTTGCTGTCTTCATTTCATCTATTGGCTCTTTCATTTCATTCCAGACCTCTTCCTGATTCTTTCTTAATATCTCCATTTCCTCTTTCATTTCCCATACACTTGTTGTGAGGCCGTTCATTATATTGAAGATTAGGATTCGGAATTCTCCTTCTTGCATTTCTTGTAGGTTAGTGCTTGTGATTTCTCTTATATCCTCTTTGTTCTTATTTCTCATATTTTCAGGGTACACAGGCATGTTTTTCTGATGTCTTGCCATCTTTTTTTTTGCATGTGACTCTGTGGGTAATCTGTCTGATCCAATCTTAGCAGTAGGAATTTGGAGGTTTTAGCAGGTTTGTGTATGGGTAAGCAGTGCTTTTTTCAGTGGTGAGGGTTGGGTAAGGGGAGAGGAGCTGGAGTAATGGGTATAGGAGTGGAGTAAAGAAGAGAATATGATTAAGTTGAGTAAGAACTTATGTATAATAAGGTAGTATCTGGTTGAGAATGAGAGAAGGTTAGATAGGATTCTTATAGTTAGTAGAGTTTTTAGGTATGGAGATAAATAATTTGAATATAAAACAAGGAGATACAGTAAGAAAAAAAAGTATTAAGAGAAGAGAGTAGATAGGCCAGAATGAAAAGTTTGTAAAAGAAATGGGAAAGGGGCAAACAAATATACATAAAGTAAAAATAAAATTATAAAAACTTATAATTATGAATCAATATTGGGTCTCCATTGTTTGTGACAGTGCTTGAGGTATCCTAATGGTATTAATCTTATGGTCTCCTGCATGACTTGACTTCCCACTCAGTGTAGTTGTTACCCTTTATTGGTGGAATATGTGTTCTAAGACCCACCCCCGCCAGTGGATATTTGAAACTGCCAATAGTTAACAAATATGATTGAATGTTTTTTTTCATATTCACTAAGCTCTTATCTTTTGCTGTGTCTGGAACTTTTACAATTTGAGATGCAATTACAAAACTGCATGCATTTCTTTTTCTCCCTTGAAAATTTCCTGGATAGAAGATTGATTCTTACTTTGGATTTTAGCAATCTTGACATTTTTTTTCTTACTAAGTGAAGAACTTCCACATTTTCTATTAAAGGAAGTAATTTATGGCTTCTTTTAATTGCATATTTGAAGTGCTATCATCATTACTCTATTTTTTTTTTTTTTTTTAGTTTTTTATTTTTGAAACAGAGTCTCACTGAGTTGTGAAGGGCCTTGCTAAGTAGTTGAGGCTGTCCATGAACCATGATCCTCCAGTCTCTGCCTTCTGAATACTGGGATTACAAGGATGTGCCACCATGCCCGGCTCATCACTACTTTTGAATTTATATTAAGTAAAATAAGAGTTATATGAACACTAGCACTGTTACATCTTAATAGTCAATCTGATAATCAGGATGGATACTAAATTACTAATATGTGGGTAGTATGTACAGCATGGATCCTCTGAACAAAGGAATGAGTCACATCCCAGGCTGGATGGCACATGATAATAATTTATATTGTATTATGCTACCCAGAATGGCATGTAATTTAAAACTTATAAATTGTTTATTTCTGAAATTTTACACTTAATATATATATATTTTTTTAAATTTTATTTTTTTTATTGGTGCACTGTATTCATACATCATAGTGGGATACAAACTTTTGTAGACATACATGCACACATCGCCCAGTCAGCCCCCACCCGATCCCCACCCCATTCCCTCCCCATCCCTCCTTCCCATGCTTGGCTTAGTGGTTGACATCTAGTATTATAGCAATTTATCCAAAATTAAAAATGATAATCTCACATAACAGTTTCATTTGTCTGATACCAAGCTTTTGATGACTTAAAGATAACATTTCAATATTTCTTTTTGCTTTCTTTCTTACCAGAGAATTTTTTTTCCATTTTTTTAGGTGAAACTCTTATATTTATATATTTATTTTTCAGAAAAAATCTATCCTATTATGGAATATGGATTCTAGATACCCAAAACGATCTTGAAAAAGAACAAAGCTAGAAGATATATATTTTCTGATTTCAAACCATATAAAGCTACAATCATTGAAACTGTGTAGTACTGTTCTAAAGGCAGATATATAAACCATTGGAGTTAAATACAAGCCTAGAGCTAAATTCTTCCCTATATTATCAAGTTATTTTTGACAAGGTTTCCACGAACATTTGGTGGTGGAAATAATAATCTTTTAACTAAATATTGTTGAAAAATAATAAATTACATGGAAAAGAATAAAATTGGACCCTTACCTAATCCCATATACAAGTATTAACTCAAAATAGGTATTACCTAAATATAAATCTTAAGACTATAAACTTTTAGAAGAAAATATGGGCCATAAAACCTCACAACATTGAAATTGGCAGTGATTTCTTGGATATGATTTCAATGGCACAGGCAACAGAAGAGTATACAAACTCTCTAAAAAATAAAAAAAATATTGTATAACCAAAGACAATGTAAACAGAGTTAAAAGTTACTAATAGAATTGGATAAAATATTTCCAAATGCTATATCTGAAGGTATATTAATATTCCAACTAGAAATCCTAAAAATTAACAACAATAAAGGCAAACAATACCCTTTCGAGATAGGTAAAAGACTAACATAAATAATGAATCTCCACAGATAACCAATCTTAGTTGTCTGTTGGATGGAAAATCTTGTTTCTCTGGTTCTGGTGAGTGTTACCTATTTCTTCTTTGTAGTTAATCTCTTTGAGTATTTTCTCTAGCGCTGGTTTTGAAGACATAAATTCCTTCAGTTTCTGTTTGAGATGGAAGCTTCTTATTTTTCCATCTAATTTGATAGAAAGTTTTGCTGGGTAGAAAATTTTTGGCTGGAAGTTGTTTTCTTTCAAAGTTTGGAATATGTTACTCCAAGCCCTTCTGGCTCTCATGACTTGGTTTGGGAAGTCTGGAGTGATTCTAATTGGTTTGCATCTGAATGTCACTTGGCCCTTTGTTTTTGTTGCCTTTAAGATTCTCTGCTTGGCTTCCACATTGGTCATTTTGACAATTATGTGGCATGGGGATCCTCTTCTCCGATCCTGTCTAAAGGGAGTTCTATAAGTTTCCTGGACCTGTGTATCAACCTCTTGCTCTATGTTTGGAAAATTTTCTGCTATTACTTCCTTGAAGAGATTGTTGATCCCTTTGGTTTCACTTTCTTTTCCCTCCTCTATTCCAATTATTCTTAGGTTAGCTCTCTTAAAATGGGCCCATATTTCTTCAATGTCAGATTCCTGCTGTCGGATATTTTTTCCTAGATTAGAAACTATGCGTTCATTTTTGGAATGATCATCTTCTAAGAGCGAGATTCTGTTCTCCATGTGTTCTAATAGGTTTTTTGTGGTTTGAATTGAGGCCTTTACTTCATTAATTGCATCCTTTATCTCTTTTTGGCTCTCTCTGAGTTCTTTTCGAAGCACCTCTATTATTTCTACAGTTATTTTCCTGATATGATCTTCTAGAAATCTCTGATTTTCTGTTTTATTGGGTTCTGATGTTGTGGGGTTGTGGGCATTCATTGCTGCAGTGTTATTCCTCTTTCCCATGATTTCGGAGGTTTGTGCCTTCTCTGGGTTCTTCCCTTGGGTCACTATGACTTCACTTAAGGTGCTCTGGATCTCGAGTTAGTAGTATCTCAGACCCCACTACTCCTTTACTGGGTTGTATCACAGAGTCTCCGACCCAGGGAGTCGATAGAGGCTGCTTTAAACTATGGGGGGTGCCAAGTTGCACGTTCTCCTATGGTGTGATATCTCTGCCACCACCACTCTCCCACTGGGTCAAGTCCAGGAAGTACAGTACTGGGATTTCTCCTCTGTGGCCCGCAATTTGACTCACTGTTCTTGAGTTTGCAGATGTAGCTGTACTGGACTCGTTGAATTCGCTGCTGCTGCCGCCGGTGGCAATATGGCGCCGCTGCTATGCCCTTGGCCGTGAGGCTGGCTTTTTTCTTCTTGGTTTTGAATTCCACTCTGAGTCCTCGCAGCATGTGCTGAGCTCAGCCACTGGGAGCTTTAGATGCTCCCTGCGCCGAAAGATCCCGCCTAGCTGTTCCGCAGTGGCTCACCTCGGCTTTCTGTAGCCGTCCGGTGAATTCGCCACTGCCGCCGGCAGTATGGCGCTGCTGCCACGTCCTCGGGCGTGAGGCCGGTGTATCTCCTCTGTGGCTCTGAGCTCTGTTCTCAGTCCACTTTCTCTCTGGAGCCTGGTGATTTTTTTGTTTCTCTGGTGATGGTGTTTTCTGGCTATGAAAGGCGCTGATTTTGTGGTAATTGAGATTGGTTGTTAGCAGGACTCTTAAGCCCCGCTTTTCTAGGTCGCCATCTTCCCGGAAGTCAACTTAATATTTTTTGAACTGGTGTTGAAACCACAAAAAGTGAAACCACAGATGGAGATAATACTATATAGAGATGAAAACCTATTTTTCATCTATAATTTTTATTTTTATAAATGTTAAAGTTTAATAATATAACAAAATAATCTGTCTTATGTACAAATACAGTCTTTTCTGAAGAAAGATTTTAAAATGCAGTCCATTTTTCAGGAATTTCCATGTAAGCCGAGGAAATCATATGCCTTATTTTTTTATTTTTTTATTTTTTAGTGGTACTGGGGTTCCTGGAAACCCTTCTACCTCCAGGCTACACTCCCAGACCTATTTTATAGTTTTTTATTTGGAAACAGGGTCTCTTAAGCCAGCAAGGCTGGCTTTGAACCAGCGCTATCCTCCTGTCTCCACCTCCCAAGCGTGGGAATTACAAACGTGCGTCACCATGCCCAGCAGCATATACCTTATTATATTTGATAAGACTGTTTGGAAAATCATGGCACCAATAACTTTACTGCTTGTGGTTTTAGTTGCCAGTATGTGACACTTTTCATCCCACGTTTGAAACTATAAATTTCACATAGATTCTGTGTAGGTACAGATATACCTTCCAGTTTAGTCCTGCTCAGGCATTTACATGTAGAAGTATATATTTTGTAATTGTTTTCATATTATTTTATATTTCAGTTAGTATATTAATTTATATTTATACATATATGTAAGTTACAAAATATTTATTGCGAAATTGTGAAAGAAAGCTTTTTTTTTTTTGTGGTACTAGGGTTCCTGGAAACCCTTTCTACGTCCAGGCTATACTCCCAGATCTATTTTTTTTATATTTTTTATTTGGAAGCAGGGTCTCTTAAGCCAGCGAGGCTGGCCTCGAACCTGCGCGATCCTCCTATCTCAGCCTCCCAAGCACGGGGATTACAAGCGTGTGCTACCACGCCTAGCCAAAAAAAGCTTTTTGATGATTTTAAAATGGAGACTCAGTTCTTAGAAGATTCAGAAATGAAATCTTGGGTTATTATATTAGTTTCCTAGGACTTCTATGAAAAAATCCTGAGAATTTTGTGGCTTAAAATAACAGAGATTTATTCTTTCACATTCTGGAAACCAAAAGTACGAAGTAAAGGTGTCCGCAGGGCAAAGCTCAATCACAAGGGTCTAGGGGAGAAGGCAAAAATTCTCTTGCCTCTTCTAGCTGGGCTCCAGGGATATCTAGGATTGTAGCTGCACAACTCCAATTGTGGTCTTAGAAAAATTTTTTTGTGACTAGATTGTTCATTTCCTTTTTCCTTGAGGGACATAGAGATTTTTTTCTTATTATAAAGTATATTTTGAACACTAAACATCTATTGATTTTATGCAATGTAATTTATAAGCATTTTGTTAAGCTTATATTTCACTTTGTTTTTATTTCTTTAATAGTGCTATATATGTATATATAATTTTCTAAATTTTGTTGATAGTAAAGAATGTGGAATTTAAAAAATTAATATTTTTACTTTAATTGAAAGGCATTTTATGCATTTATCATGTGCTATTGAATTTTAAAAATTAACTTTTTAGGATGTTTTTAAATTAACTTTTTATGGAACTGTAGCATATATTTAGAAAGTACACAAATACTGAGTGCATAATCACTAATAATTAAAATTAGAATATTATCAGCATCCCAGATGTTGCTTTGGGCTTCTTTCCTCCTGGTTCCTATACCTATTTTCCTCCCCCTTCTACACAATATTAGCTTGGACTTTTGAAATCTTGCTTGTTCTGTGTGTGTGTGTGTGTGTGTGTGTGTATGTATGTATGTATGTATGTATGTATGATGAATTCTTTTATGTCTATGTTTTTAAAAATTAATCTATGTGATTTTATGAGGCAGTAGTAATTTTCTTTTTTATACTATAGACTGAACCCATGGGAATTCTACCTCCAAGCCAGTTATATTTTATTTCTTATTTTGAAACAGGGTTTTACTATGTTGCCTAGGGTCTTGCTAAGTTGCTGAGGCTCACCCTGAACCTGTGATCCTCCTGTCTCAGCCTCCTAAGTACTGTTATTAAAACATTTTAACGTTTCTTTACCCTGAATCTCCATAATCCTCCCACAAACCACTTTCAAAGGCTTCTAGGTCACATGGTAATGTATTATAACAGCAGTGGTCTCTCTGAGTACCTATTTCTTTTTTAGTTAGCTTTGTTTTTCTTTGTGGTACCAGAGATGGAACCCAGGGGTATTGTATCTCTGAGCTACACCCCTATTTTTTTAGTCTTTTTATTTTTGAAGCATGGTCTCACTGAGTTGGGAAGGGCTTCATTAAGTAGCTGAGGCTGTCTGCGAACCATGATGCTCTGGTCTCTGCCTCCGGAATGCTGGGATTACAAGCATGCACCAACACGCCTGGCTTTTAGTTAGTTTTTGATGTTATGACCAAAACACCTGACAAGAACAACTTAGAGGAGGACAGGGTTATTTTGGTTCATAGTTTCAGAATTCTAGTGATGGTCATCAGGCTTCAAGGAAGAAACATCATGCAGGAAGGGCATGGTGGGAAAAGGTGCTCAGCTCACATCAGGTGGGAAGCCAAGAGGTAAAATAGAGGGGAGGGGCTGGACAAAACAGTTCCAAGGCCATGTCCCAAGAGATTTACCTCCTCCAGCTGTATCCACCTCTAAACCTTGCTGCACTGGGGACCATGCAGGAGCCTTTTGTGGGGCATTCTAAATCCAAATCATAAATCTCTTCTACTACACCTCCCAAACACACATACAGGTATTTCTCTACACATAAGCATACCTGTTTCTTTTATTGTGTACAATTTTACATTGTACACAATTGAACATTGAGGTAATGTATTAGGCCCCAGAGAAACAGCACCAATAAGATAGGTAGATAGATAAGAGGGCATTTATTTTGGGAGTTGATTCTGGAGGCTGAGCAATGCCATGATCTACTGTCTACAAGCTGGAGAACTGGCAAGCTGCTGATGTAGTTCAGTCTGAGTTCAAAGGCCTGAGAGCCAGAGGAGCCACTTGTGTAAGACTCAGAGCATAAAAGCCTGAGAGCCTGCAGTTCTGTTGTCTAAAAGTACAAGATGAATGTCCCACCTCAAAAGAAGAGAAAAAATTGCTATTCTGCTTTTTTGTTTCATCTTGACCCTTAACAAATTGAATAATGCCTGTCTACTTTGGTGAGTACAGATCTTTAATTCAGTCTGCTGATAAAAATACCAATTTCTTCTGGAAAGACCCTCACAAACACACCCAGAAATAATGTTTTTACCAGCTATATGGGTATCTCTTAACCCAGTCAAGTTGGTGTGATAATTAGTCATCATAGGTACTGAGCAAGGTCTTAATGATAGTGATTACGTTTATTTTCTTCCACTCTAATATTTATTCACTTGTTAGAAATGCTATTTACTTGAAAGTTATATCATTTGTTTTCTCTGTCATTATAACATCAAGCTTACTTTGAAATACATTTAATTCCATATTTTGTCTGCTTGATCTACAAGTTTGTAATGAAGATATAGTAAACTCTCCCCTAGGATTACTTTATCTTTGATATGTTTTAGTATGCTGTCATATATATATATATATATATATATATATATATATATATATATATACACATATATAGATATGTGGGTTTATTTCCACTTATTCTTTTGTGCACTAGGTTATACTTTCCATCTGAGAATTTATGGTTGTCTTTAGCTCTGGAAAATTATTGCTTATCCTGTCTTTGAACATTGTTTCTCCTGTTTTCTCTTTACTTCTGAGAGTGCTGTGAGATATATGTGAGAACACTTATTTATTCTACATTTCTTAAGTTGTGCATGTATGTAAAATAGCTTTTTTCTTCTTATTCCTAAGAGTTAATTAATTAATTATTATTATTATTTTTTGTGGTACTGGAGATTGAACTCAGGGGCATTCTATCTCTGAGCTATACCCCCAGACCTATTTTATATTTTATTTTGAAACAAGTTCTTAAGTTACTGCATGCTGCCCTTGAACCTGTAATTTTCCTGTGTTAGCTTCCCAAGTACTGGCCTTACAGGTGTGTGCTGACACACCTGAATTTCAGTGTTAAATTATTATTTACTTCTTAATTTAATTCTTATCTCCATTATTGAGATTTTTTAACTTCAGCGAACATTTTTTCAAGATTCTCATTTAATCTATCTTTTTAAATGTGTTCTTTTCATTGTTACTTGTTTTAATTTCAACATTTAAAAATATTTTAGAGAGTATTTTTCTTACTAGTTTACGGATCATAAACATTATTTTGAAATTTTTAGACTATGTAAATTAATTTTTATTTGAAGAGAATTTATCTTGTCAATTTTCTTAACTTGCTTAGTGCTTAAAAATGACATTGAGAGCTGGGTATAGTGGTGCAAGCTTGTAATCCCGGCATTCAGGAGCCTGAGACAGGAGGATCGTGGGTTAGGACAGCCTCAGCTACGTAGGCCCTTTGCAACTCAGGGAGACCCTGTTTCAAAGTAAAGAATAAAAAATGGGGCTGGAGGTGTAGTTTGGAGGTAGAATGCTTCTGGGTTCCACCCCCAGCATCTTAAAACAAAAAAAGAATAAAATAGGACGGGGGCTATAGCTTGGAAATATAATGACCCTGGGTTCCAATCCTAATATCACACACACACACACACACACACACACACACACACACACACCTGAAATATTGAAAATGTAGATAAATTTTGAGAGAATTGAAATCCTGACAATACTGAGTCTTTTAACCCATGAACCTGGTATTTCCATTTATTTAGATCTTTTTTTCTTCCAGTGATGTTTATAGTTTTCAGTATTTACATATTTTGTTAAATTTATACATATTTTGTTAAAATTATACATAAATGGTTCAGTTTTTTATGCTCTTATTAATGGGAGTTCCAATATACATTGTTATTGCCAGTATGTAGTTATACCTTGTGACTTTAATTTTTCCTTATTATTTCATGTAGCATATTTGTAATAGGCCACGATTACAATTATGTTGCCTTAAAATATATTTTGCTTCTTCCTCTTAATCTGGATGACTTTTCTTTCATTTTAAAATATCTTTTTTCTTAGCCAGGAATAGTGGCTCATGCCTGTAATCCCAGTTCTTGGGAGGCTGAGACAGGAATATTTGAGGTTCAGGCCAACCTCAGAAATTTGGCAAGGCCCTTAGCAACTTAGTGAGATCCTGTTTCAAAATAAAAAATAAAATAGGGCTGGGGATCTAGCTCAGAGGTAGAAAGCCCTGGGTTTAATCTACAGTATCATAAAAACAAACACACACACAAATCCTTATTTTTGTTCTGCACTGGCTAGAACTTAGGGTACATTGTGGAGTAGCAGTGTTGAGAGTGGACATCCAACACTTTTGTTGATGTTGGGGAACAAGCATTCAATCTGTCAAGGTTAAGCACCTTTGTTGCGAGATTTAGGCTTTCTCACCGATATTCTTTATCAGTTAAAGAAATTTTCTTCAGTGCCTAGATTTCTGAGAGCTTTTATCATGAATAGAATTTATATTTTATTCAGTACCTTACAAAATAAAAAATTAATGGGAATTTCTAAGATTTAATGCTATAATATATATTGATAGGCCATCTTTTCATTTTATGTAACTGCAAGCATTTTTTTAAAATTTGTCTTATAGTTTCTTCCTTGACCCATGAGTGACTTAGGGCTCTATTGTTTAATTTCCAAATACTTAGGTATATTTTCCAGATACTTTTCTAATTTATCTCCTCTGGTGAGAAAATGTACTTAACATTATTTTTGTTCTTTTATGCTTATTGATACTTGTTTTATGGCCTATCATATCCCTTGGCGAATATTTTATGTGTAATTGGAAAGAAATGTGTATCCTATTGTTGGATGGAATACTATAAATGTCAATTAGGTAAAATTACTGAATGTTGTTTACATCTTCTATATCTTTAATGATTACTTGACTGCTTATCTTAGCAATTACTGAGAAGTCTTTAAGTTATATAATTTTTGCTTTATTTACTTTGACACCATATAATTAAGTGCTTACATATTTAATTTTGTCTTATCAATCAAAATTTTAATTAATCAGAAATGTTTCACTTTATCCTTGGTAATCTTTCTAAAGTTTACTTTATATCATATTAAGATAACCACTGCAGCTTTCCTATGATTAGTGATTATAGGTATATCATTTTGTCATTTTACTTTTATTCTTTAACTAGGCTTTAGTTAATGAAAACTCAGAGTGGAAACCAAATCTAATTGTTTCTTGTTTGGTGGTTTTGGACTTTGGGCAACTAAGGGGGAAATTTGCAGGAAGCTTTTCCTGTGCTCACAAGGACAGAAACAAGGAAAGGTCAGTTGGCCCTTGAGTCTGAGGAAAATCCTAACACCTTATTATTTTCTATTTGTCTGATTTGGTATTCTTTTTATTTTTTATTTATTTTTTGATGGTACTGGAGGTGGAACCCAGGGCCTTTTCTACCTCTAGGCTATACTCTTATACCTTATTTGGAAATATGGTCTCACTAAGTTGCTGAGAGCCTCACTAAGTAGCTGAGGCTGGCTTTGAACCTGTGTGATCCTACTATCTCAGCCTCCCTAGCGTGGGAATTACAACTGTGCACCACCACACCAGGCAGCTGATTTGGTATTCTTTAATATTTCTTTTCCTGCTTTCTTTGTGAAAAGCTGCTGAGTGTTGTTTTAAAAACGGCAGAATTTGTAGCACTGTGGATGAGAAAAGAAACGATGTCTTCTCATATTATCTTAAAAATTGAAAGGAAACTCTGGTTCCAATGAACACAATTAGAGCAGTGCTGTCTATTAAAATTTGAATCTTCAAATTTAAGCAGAGAATGTACTTTAAAATTTTGTAGTGCCTACACTAAAAAAGCTAAAAGTAGTAGATAAAATTATTTTAATAGCATATTTTATTTAAATCAATATAATAAAAATATGATCCTTTTAATATATAACCAATATAGAAGTTATTGAGATATTTTACATGTTTAATACCAAAACATGCATTCAGAATTCCATATGCATCTTACACTTACAAGCCATCTGTAAGTTGGACTAGCCATATGTAAAGGCCTGTGTGGCTAGCAGCTACTGTGTTGAACAACACAGATTTAGGGGAACTCTATGACCATTTTGGTTTTAATGAGGCAGAGTAGGAAATGACTCTCATAGAATATTTGCTGAGAATTGAATCATCTTGATTCTAATCATCAATTGTAAATAAATTAGAGTAAAAGTGGAAGATAGAGTAAGGGGGAATCTAGTCAAAATAACGGGCACAAAAGGCAATATTGACTGTTGTATACAGAGGTACATGAAGTCTTAGTCATTTACTCAATGCAATAGACTATGTGAAGATAGGAGATTATATAATTTTTAAATTAACAATAAAAATAGCTAATATAGATGAATGTTCTGTCAGGCACTGCTCTAAAACCTTTAAAATGTTTATATCTTCTTTGGGCTTTTAAAAATAATTGTATTGATGCATTGTAATTATACAACATGGTGATATCCAGAGATACATTTATACATACACACATGATTTGGTATGATTTCTTTTGAATCCCATTCCAATTTCCCTCTCCTACCTGTGAGTAAGATTGGTAGTGATACCTTTACGTTTGAACATAACATTATTTCATCTATTTTCTTCTTCAGGCTTTTTTTTTTCTCTACCTTCTTCCCTACATTCCCTTCTATACCTTTACTGGTCTCATTTTATCTGAAGTCCTTTTACTTTCCTATTTTTTTCTCTAGCTTCCACATATAAGAGGAAACATATGACCATTGGCTTTTTGAGACTGGCTGATCTCACATAGAATAATTTTCTCATGCTCCATTCGTTTTCCTACAAATGGCATAATTTTGTTCTTTTTATGGCTGAGTAAAACTGGCTTTTGTGTATATACCATAACTTTTATCTATTCATCTGTTGATGGATACCTAATTTGGTTCTATAATTGGGTTATAGTGAATTGTGCTGATATAAACATGGGTATGCAAGTATAACTATAGTATTTTAACTTCTTTTGGAAAGATTTGGAGAAGTGGTTTATCTGGGGCTTGTGGTGGTTCTATTTCCTAGTCCTTTAAGAAACCTCCATATGAATCTCCATAGTGGTTGTATTAATTTATAATCCCATAAACAGTGTATATGAGTTCTTAATTCCCCACATCATTGCCATCATTTATTATTGTTTGTATTCTTGATGATTGCCATTCTAAATGGAATTAAATGGAATTTCAATGTAGTTTTGATTTGCATTTCCCTAGTTGATAATGATATTGAACATCTTTTAATATATTTATTGGTCATTTGTATTTCTTCTTTTGAAAAGTGGCTATTTAGTTCAATTTTACAATTTTGATTGTGTTATTTGACTTTTTAATACTAAGTTGCTGAGTTCTTTGTTCTACACAGTAGTTCTCTACCAGATGAGTAGATGGCAATGATTTTCTCTCATTCTGTAGGCTCTCTTCAGATTGATTGTTTCACTTGCTGTGCAGAAGCTTTTTAATTTGATGCCATACCATTTATTAATTATTGATTATATTTTCCTTGCTTGCGGTATTATTAAGGAAGTCTCTACCAGTGTTTGTATACTGGAGAGTTGGTCCTCTGCCCTCCTCTACTAATTGCACAGTTTCTTGCCAAATTTATAGGTCTTTGATTCATCTTGATTTGACTCTTATGCAGGGTGAGAAATTTGGGTCTAATTTAATTCTTCTACATATAGAAGAATTTCTCAGCATCACTAGTTGAAAAGGCTATTTTTTTCTAGAATAGGTTTTTGGCTTCTTTGCAAGAAATCAACTGGCTACAAGTGTTAGTATATGTTTCTATTTCTTCCATTCTATCCCACTGGTCTATATATTTGTGCCTATACCATGCTATTATTGTTAGTATAGCTTTGTAGTATAATTTAAAATTATGCATTGTGATTTTCCTAGCATGATTCTTACTCAATTACTGTGGCTATTCTGTATCTTTTATTCCTTCACATAAATTTTATGATTGTTTTTTCTAACTCTGAGAATGACATTGGTATTTTGATAGAAATTGTACTGTATCTGTAGATTGCTTTTGGTAGTGTGGCCATTTTGACTATATTTTCTGCTCATCTGAGAGAAAAAAATATTCTTTAGTGTTCTATATTATTTATTGTGGAGGTATTTTATATCCTTGGTTAGGTTTATTACTGTTATTTTTGAGGCTTATTAGAAATGGAAATATATTTTGGATTTCTTTTTCAAAGATATGTGGTTGGTATATAGAAAAGCTATTGATTTCTGTATGTCAGTTTTGTATTTTGCTACTTTGCTGAGTTTATTATCGCTAGAAGTCTTCTAGTTGATGTTTTTGGATCTTGTAAGTATAGAATCATCTCAAAATAAAGATAATTTCACTTCTTTCCCTATTTGTAGCCATTAAATATCCTTCTCTTGCCTTATTTCTCTGACTAGAATTCCATAAATAGGAAAGATGATAGTGGGCATCTTTGTCTTGTTCTGATTTTAGAGGAAATACTTTTAGCTTGATTGCATTAATTCATTCTTATGGCTCGCTTACTTTGTCACTTAATTAGTAGGTCACCTCAACTTTCTTGAGGGGTTGTGCTGTTTTCATATATAAAATATCTGGAGCTGAATTAGATAATCTTGAAGTATTTTAACATTGAAAGTCCATCACCAAATTTATAATAAAAAGTGAGACCCATCACCTCTATTAAAATGCATATAGATAATAATCTCTCCTTAAGAGAACTTTAAAATGATATTAGAATTTAAAATGTATTTACTTGTGTATAACAGATTTATAATAAATATCCAAATTAGATTGAATTGAATCATGGCAGCTGATGTTTTGTATAGGAGATGGCAGTTGATGTGTGTCTTGTCGGGTAGTAGGAGTAAATGGGAAGAAATGGAGTGGAGTAATAAGGAGTTATCACTCTTTACATTATATTTCAATGCAATGAAATATAGAGTGGAGGAATGTGGGGCAAAGAAGTAATGTATGTTCAAAGAACAAAAATAGATCCATTGAATGTATTGTTAGGGTGTAGGATATTGGATAATATTGCTATGTTGGATTTAAAACCTAGGGAATCTTTAATATCCTCTTAAGAGTATGATTATTCCCTAATAATGGAATACAGTAGACACTAGATAGACTGTACCATGTATTATTTAGAAACTCTACTTTTTCTGCCTACACTTTGTGTCATCATAATGATAACTGCACTTGAATATTTAAAAATACTTCCTGTGGCTAGAAACTTTCAATTCACCAGCTTTGAAGCTATCACATTGCTTTTTTGTCATAATGCTTTTGATGAGTTTATCTATGGGCGGCTGTTTAGGGTTATTGTCCTCTAGTATGTTTCACTTCTGCTGAGTGTTAATCATTTGTTCTGATTAAATGGCTCTGAATAACTTTGTCAGCATCTACCATAAAGTGGGAGCCTAGGGCTGACTGTTTAAAACTATTAGTGTCTGTTCTAAGAGCCTGTACATAGAACTTTAAGTGTGACACAAATAACCAAGTGGAAGTTCATAGATTTTTTTAGAGCAATGAAAAGTATAAAGGTGTTTTATGTGACTCTGCAAACACTAGAATTTTATTCCTCCTTTTTATTTGTGAATAATTTCATTATATTATCAGATCACTATTTTATGTAAGTTTCATAAATTGTTTTATTATGATAGTTCAGGGAATTTATAAAGCAATTATATCCATTTATCTAATTTCTTTCAGGTAACTTGTCCAGGAGTAGTGCTGAAAGACAAGGAGGATATCTATCTTAGCATCTGTGTGTTTGGCCAATACAAAAAGACACAATGTGTCCCAGCCAACTTTCCATTGGTCTTCAATGCCAGAATGGTGTTTGAAAAGGTGAGTTTAAATATCAAAATATATATTAACAAACTAAACATATCAAGGTGATTTCAATTATTAGATGAAAGTACATAACAAAAATTATTATTGATGACTATGTGCTTTGGTTTAATTTGGAATAAAAGCTTTGTCTTAAATTTAGAAGTTTGAAAATAAATGTCTATTATATTTATGCATTGAAGAGTCAGTTGACTTTTCCCTCTGATGAATCAGTTTGCTTCTAAAATTGTCTTAGTAAATATTATGTAAACCATAGCACCTTGAGTTCTAAATAATTTTCATAAAAATAAAGAAACCATTAATAGGAAAGAATGCATCATGTTTTACTTATGATTATTTTAGACTACTTGTATGTCTTTGTTTCTTTCCAAACTGTTGCTTTCAATTATTACCAATTATATTTTTTCTGTTTTCTTTCTTCGTGTCCCTCCCTCTCTCCCTCTCTCCCTCCCTCCCTCCTTCCCTTCCTTTTCTATTTCCTGTCTTCCTTTCTCCTTCTTTTTATTCCTTCATTCTTTTTTATTTTCTCCATAAATAATTGCCCAGTACCTGCTCTGTTCTGTGGACTGTTCTAGAAACTAAAGACATATGGTAAAACACTTTCCTTTTGGAGCCTAATAAGTTCATGAATAGAATAAATAATAGGTGAAGGAATTAGGGATAATCTTTTTTAACAGGTGGTCAGAGAAGAGAATATCATTTAAACTGACCTTGAATTTTGACACTGTGTCAATTATTTGAAGGTTTAGTAGGGGAAAGCATTCTACCCAGAGAAATAGGCAAATAAAAGGGCTTCCTACTGGGAATAAACTTGCTGGGTTGGAGGAACACCATGCAGGCCAGTATGATCATGGGAACCAATACAAGGAAGAGTGCTAGCACATCAAGTTAGAAAGGGAGTCAGAGCCAGCTCAAATTTTATTTGAAAAATCTCCGTATAGTAATCATGGGAAATGAAATGAAATTTTATGAATGAAATTATAATTTTCATGAATGTCAGAACCGTATTTGGAAAGAAATATTTTGTGAATAAGAAGGGAATAAAAAGCAAAGATGGTCTCCTATATATCTTTCTTTCACCTCATTTTCCCATCCTGTGCCCCTGTGCTCTTCCATTCTAGGTGTTCCCTGAAGCAGTAGACCCTGGAGATGTAGTTGCACAGCTTGAGTGTAAGTATTTAACTTTTAAATTTCTGATTCTAAGACATTTTAGAATTCATCATTTATATGTTCTTTAATCCTGAGTTAAATATAAGTTTAAAATAGTCTAATAGAATTTCAGAAATCTTGATCTAAAACTTTTTGTACTTTTCAGAATACACCTAGAAATAAGGAAATTATTTGCTGTAGAGAGCCTGAGTATTATTCTTCATCTTCTTTTAGTCTACAGAAAATGAAGGATTATTTAAATTTATAATTGGTTAAATTTGTAATTAGTATTTGCGATAAAAGGATAAAGATTATGTTAGGCAGGATTATTTTCTTGCAAACAAAACTATGTTTTTGGGGTTTGTGTGTGTGTGTGTGTGTGTGTGTGTGTGTGTGTGTGTGAGTCTGGGAATGGAATACCCAGAAGCATTCGACCTCTAAGCTACACCTCCTGTACTATTATTTATTCTTTATTTTGAAACAGGGTCTCACTAAGTGGCAGAGGGCCTTGTTAAGTGGTGGAGAGCCTCACTTAGAAGCTGAGACTCTGTAAACTGCGATCCTCCAGTCTCCACCTTCCAAATGCTGGGATTACAAGCATGTGCCATCACACCTGGCAAACAAAACTATGGGTGTTTTTTGTTTTTCTTTTTTGTTTTTCTTTTTTTGGTGGTACTGGGGTTCCTGGAAGCCCTTCTGCCTCTAGGCTATACTCCCAGACCTATTTTATACTTTTTATTTGGAAACAGGGTCTCTTAAGCCAGCGCGGCTAGCTTCGAACTTGCGTGATCGTCCTGTCTCCACCTCCCAAGCGCAGGGATTACAAGCGTGCGCCACCATGCCAGTCTTCTTAAAACTATGTTTTTAACTTCAGCGAATTATAACTCAAAAGAGTAAATAATAGAAGATCAAAATAAGGGTAGAATAATATATATGCCTTTGTATTTTGTATTATATTCATTAAGTTAATAAATTATTTGAAAGACATTTTTTTTATTTTTTGTGGTACTGGGCTTTGAACCCATAGTGCTCTACTCCTGAACTACACCTCAAGTCCCTTTTTATTTTTTATTTTCAGATAGGATCTTGCTAAGTTGCTGAGGCTGGCCCTGCAAGTGTGTGCCACCATGCCCGGCAAAAGACATTTTTTAAGCCTGTGGATAACTATAAATTTTTCAAAATACTGCAAATCAACTACAAAATGTACAACTCTTTGTGAGACCAGTAATTCAAAAGTTTATACTCTGGGTACAGTTATTGAGCTCTGGATATGAAATGAGAATATGTTATATATCTTCAAAATAAGAAAGTACTCTGGGATCAGCAGACTGATCTAACATATAACTGTGGCTCAAAGGGCTGTATGTATAGGGCATCATCATTATTGACTGTCCCCTTCCCACCGCCTCCCTTCCTGCTCCTCTGAAATTCTAGCAATGCAGAAACATGGAACCTGGCACCATGCCAGAACCTCAGTGTACAGGGAGGAAGCAGGACCTTGCCTATTTTATTGGAGCTTATGTGTGAGACTTTTCTCACTAGCCCATATGACAAGATGTCTTTTTAGTTTCTGGGCATCACACATTATATATGGCTATTTATCTGTTTATTTTCTTTTTCTAAATATAATAGTGTCCCACCTTTTTTCTTTCTTTCTTTTTTATTTTTTGGTGGTACTGGGGTTCCTAGAAGCCCTTCTACCTCTGGGCTACACTCCCAGACCTATTTTATACTTTTTTATTTGGAAACAGGTTTTCCTAAGCCAGTGCGGCTGGCTTTGAGCCTGCATGATCCTCCTGTCTCCACCTCCCAAGTGTGGGGATTACAAGCGTGCACCACCAAGCCCAGCCTTTTTTCATTTTTAATGCTAAGTGTTTGTTAGTGAAACAGGACATTTAGAATGTCCTACAGTTCAGTTTTCCTGATTGCTTCATCTAAATTTTGTTTAACTTATCACTTATTTTATATAAAATGATAATTAGCCCCAGAGGCTTGATTAGATTCATGCTTATTTTATTTTGTTATTTGGCAAGAATTCTTTTCTTTTTTTTTTTTTTTTTTTTGGTGGTACTGGGGTTCCTGGAAGCCCGTCTATCTCCAGGCTACACTCCCAGACCTATTTTATTTTTGGAAACAGGGTCTCCTAGGCCAGCACGGCTGGCTTCGAACCTGCGCGATCCTCCTGTCTCTGCCTCCCAAGTGTGGGGATTACAAGCGTGTGCCACCACGCCCGGCCTGCAAGAATTCTTGATAGTTGGTGCTGAGTACTTACTACATCACATCAAGTGGCATAAATATCCAGGCAGCATGGGATGATTCCTCCATTATAAATTCCTTGTCATCCACTGATATCTATCTTTTTATTAGGGATTACAAAATTGCTAGCTTTATAATATTGCCATTCTTTTGTCTTTATTGGCTGAAACTTTTCTATAAAAATTTTCATTATCAGCAATTTTTCCTCTTGAAATATAGTTTTTCAGAAAGGACAGGCCAAGTGCTTCATTTCCACTTTCCCTTACTTAACAGCTTGAGTGAAGTGTAATTTACATGTCATAAAGTTCATTAATGCTAGGTGTGATGGCACATTCCTGAAATCCCAGCACTTGTGAGTTTGAGACAGTAGGATTGCAGGTTCAAAGCCAACATTAACAATTTAGTAAGGCTCTCAATAACTTAGTGAGACTCTGTTTTTAAATAGAAAATAAAATAAATCCTAGCATGTAGCTTGGAAGTAGAATACCCCTGGGTTCAATCCTCAGCAACACAAACATAAATAAATTCACAAATAAATAAACATTCATTCATTGCAACTATATTTCAACGATTTCTAGAAAATATATACAGTCATGAGCCATTACTAATACCCAGTTTAGAATATTTATATCATGCCAGAAAGTTAGCTTGGCTAACACTGATCTATTTTCTGTCTATGGATTTGCTAGAAATTTCATATAAATTGTTCATATACAGTATAATGGTGATTAGCAATAAAGAAGAATGAACTATTTAGAAGTGGAACAACATGCATGATCCTCAAAAACATTACTGTAAATGAAAGAATGCAGAGGAAAAAGACTATGAATGTAAAAATTTCCCTCCTGTGTTACTGGCATTGTATCTTTGTAATTAATTATCTTTTTCTAAATCCTGAGGTGATTTTGGATCTCTAGGATTTCATTAGAGGTACACATAGGATGTGAAATGGAACTGGTAATGCTACAATAATATCAATAGAGATAACACCGATAATAATACCACACCACCACCAGTAATAATTAACAAGGAAGGACTGTAGTAATCATTTGTTCTGAGTTCATGCAGGGATTTGACCATTTATGAAACTTCTATGAAAGGGGGTACTAGAATCCCCTTGGGTATTGGCTCATGTTCAGTTGGTTTTTAGATGACACTTTCAATTAACAAATTTTGAATTTTTGACTGACAGCACACCTTATAATTTGTATTTTAAACAATGGAGAATAATACATGCAAGTAAAAATTCCAATAGGAGAAGTAGATCTTCTCATTTTTTCTCACTGAAGGTTTACAGATTTTTTTTTTTTTACATACACCACATATACACACTATACTACTAAGACTTTATGGCCTGAGAAGTCTCCTTCCAGACATACGGTTAGCTTGCCCTTCACTTATGTCCAATCACTGCTTAGATTTGTCATCCTAATCAGAGTGTTCTTCTCTTACCAACATATATGAAATGTGTATCTTTGGTCAGTATCTCAATTTCTGTCCCATTATCTTCATAGTTGTGTCTTCTGTACCAGGATCTTTGAAGGGTAAAGTGATAATCCTATGGTTTGGATATTAGGTGTTTCCCAAGACCCATGTATTAAAGGTTTGGTCCCAGCATGGGTCTGTTGGGAGATGATAGTACCTTAAAGATGTACTTGTGGAAGTCCTTAGGTTGTATTAGGTGAGCGTCCTCAGGGGGATTGTTGAGCTTCCATTTCTTCTTTCTTCTGCTTTCTGGCTCACGAGGTGAGTAGTTTTGCTTCATTACTTTCTTCTTCATGATATTCTGCCCCCACAACAGGCCCGAAGTAGTGGGCTGCTGAGTTTGGACCAGAACCTCTAGAACTGTGAGCCAGAACATACCTTTTCTCTTTATAAATTGTCTCTTGTATTTTTATAGCAATGGAAAGATATAAATACAGATAAGCTCTTAATATTCTTGGCATAACAAAAGGTATAAAAAGGATACTACTCAGGACAGAAAAAGGTGAATAGTCATCCTAGCACCGATATATTATTTATTTTTATACTATATCTTATTAGAATGACTCCATAAGAACAGAGACTTTTACTCTCCTGTTCACTGCTGTATCTCCAGTGCATATACATACTAAGCATAAGATATACAAGAAGTTAAATAAAACATAAATGTATTATATAATTACCTTGCATTATTATATTTATGATTACTGGAACTATCCCATTGAGAGATATCTGTTTGTAGTGTTATAATCTTTTGATTAGGAATTCGTTTCAACTTTGAGAACTTATTTTACAGTAGTTGTTTGGTCTCATTTCATTCAACAGTTGGGTAAATAGGAGATATGATCTTTATTTGTATTGCAGTAGATTAGTGGGTGTCCCTATCCAGTTCTCTTGCTATAGGGAAAGGTAGCAGTTTCATTAGAGCTCTTGCTTTTTAGCTTCTAGGAATTAGTACTTACCCGGTGTCTGGAATATTTGAAATGATTTCTGGTAAGGATATGAAGACTGAGAAAGGATCTTCCAAAGTCCATGAATGAGAGTATCCTGACACAATCCTCAGGAGTGCTTAGAGGAGTCGGATTCATATTTAAACCATACTTTTGCACATACATTTCAACCAGTTTGTAGTAAGAGCAGGTAAATAGGCATTTAGAGAAAATTATTATAGCAATTGTTGGCTGGTTAGGTTAACATTACTCTGGCATTTTTTTAAAAGGTAGTTACTATAGCTTGACTAGGATTTCTGGAGTATTGTAGTACATTACATTTATAACTTACACTAAAAGTACATGTGAAAATGAACATTTTTTCAACGAAATGAGGAAAATTGTTCTTAGTTATAAAATCAAGAGCAGCAGTAAAATTAGATTATTTTTATGTTCCAGCAGATGTAGTTTACATTAACTTATTGTTTGACTTTCAGTAGCATTAGTTTTCTATAAAGATTTTTCTTTAATAATTTAAGGTCATTCCCCATGAAGTATTTTTTATTGTTATAAAATATATACAACATAAAATTCTCTATCTTAATCATTTTAAAGTTTACAGTTTAGTGATATTAAATGCATTTATAATATTGAACAAACACTATCACCATGCCTTTTCATAACTTTCTTCTTGTTAAACTATAGCCCTATAGACCCATTATGCAGTAACAACTTATTTTCTCCTCCATCCAGCTCCTGGCAACTAACATTCTACTTTTTTGTCTGTGATTATAACAGTATCATAAGTGGAATCACAATATTTGTCCTTTTCTTTTACTTTTATTTTTTTAACTAGAGATTGATACCAGGGGTCTTCTACCTCTGTACACCATTTTAAATTTTTTATTTTGAAACAGGGTCTTTCTGAGTTGTCATGTGCTAGACTCCAACCTGTGATCCTCTTGGCTCAGCCTCCCAAATACTGAGATTTTAGGCATAGGCCACTGTTCCCAGGGTACATTTTTGCTTTTTTATGGGCTTATTTCACACAGGAGATTATTTTTAAGGTTCATACAACATTTATCCAAATTTTCTTTTGAAAGAATATCCCATTGTATGTTTATACCCCATTTTTCCTGACTCCTCATCTGTCATTGGGTAATGGGATGCTTCTGCCTTTTAACTGTGGTTGATAATGTTGCTGTGAACATGTGTGTTAGCTTTTCACTGCCATCACAAAATGCCAGAGGAAAAAACTTAAAGGAGGAAAGATTTTTTTCCTCCTGGTTTCAGTCTGTGGTCAACTGGCTCCATTGTTTCCAGGCCTGTGGTGACGTAGTACCGCTTGGTGGAAAGGCATGGCCAGAAGCAAACAGAGAGGAAGGTGCAGGGGACAGTACATCTTCAGAGGGGCACCCCCAATGGCATACTTTCTCCAACTAAGGCCTCAACTCCTACAGCTTCCACCACCTTTTGATAAATCCATCAGTCATGAGTCCCACAATGGATGCACCCCCCTACAAGTCTACGTGTTGGAAATTTAATCCCCAAATTCAAATGTTAATGGTGTTCAGAGATGGGGCCTTTGGATGTTTGGATATATATATATATTTTTTTTTCAATACTGGGAATGAAACCTAGGGGCATTCTACCTCCAAGCTACACCCCCAGCCCTACTTTTTATTCTTTTATTTGGAAACAGGGTCTCACTAAGTTGCAAAGGGCCTCACTAAGTAGCTGAGGCTGTCTGTGAACCATGATCCTCCGGTCTCAGCCTCCCAAATGCTGGGATTACAGACGTGCGCCACTACCTTTGGATGATATTTAGAGTTAGATGAGGATGTGAGGGCTGGGCCCCCACCGTGGTATTAGTGGCTGTATAAGGAAAGAAAATGAGGCCTAAGCTAGCATGCTTGCTCTTTCTCACTCTTAGGCTTTCCATCATGATATGATGCCGAAGGAGGCCCTCACCAGATGCCTCACATTGCTATGTTTTTTCAGCCTTCAGAACTATGAGCCAAATAAATACACTTCTACTCTTCATATATTACTTGGTTTTAGGTTATAGCAACAGAAATCAGACTAAATCTGCTCTAAGACCAGAATACACATATTTTTGTGTGCATACATATATATGTGTGTATAGATATATATTAATAGCTTGCCTTTTAAAATTTGTTTGTATCTCAGTAACTTTTTTAGTTTTAATGTTCTTACAAATCAGTCAGTGGGATGATTTTTTCTATATTCCTAAAATATTTTTATCTTTAAATCTGGTAGTTTTACTAGCATATATCCTAAAATTCTTTTTTATAGCTTGGTATTCTTAGGTATAATGTGTTCTTTTTCATTTGTAGATTCTAATCTTTTTCATTTCTGTTAACTTTTCTGAACTGTAGTACATTTGAGCATTTTTTTTTTATCCAAAGTTTTTGGGAACAGATGTATTTCAAATTTTGAAATTCTTTGGATTTCAGAATATTTGCATAGACATTATACTTCTTAAGCATTTCAAATTTGAAAATCTGAAATGTCCCCAAATTTAAAATGCTTTGAATGGCATGTTGTGTTCTAAAGTTTGAGATATCTAAGAATTTTTTATATTGGATTAGTATATTCAACTAGTAGGTATTTTTCCCTTTGTTTTATTTTTTGTAAAATAAAGCTACTCTTATAGTATTTTGGGTCCTTTGCCTGTTTAAAATTATGTATTTTCTCTTGTATTTAAAAGTTGGTTTTTTGTTTTGTTTTGTTCGTGTTTTATTTCCAGGCATTTAGTATGATCCTGTGATCCCAGTACTTGGGAAGCTGAAGAGGATCACAGACTTAAGGGCAGTCTCAGTAACTTAGTGAGGCACTTAGCAATTTAGTGAGTGCCTGTTTCCAAATAAAAAATAAAATAGGGTTGGGGGTGTAGCCCACTTGGAGGTAGAATGCTTCTGGTAGTCCCTAGCATCACACCACACACACACACACACACACACACACACACACACACACAAACACACACATTTGTCTTTGTTTCATTTTGATTAAAAATTTGCCTTTTTCATTCTTTTCTTTTAGGGCAACCATATATGTTGCATTTATTTCCTTTTCTCTTTAATTTATATTTATTTTAAAAAGTATTTTCTCCTTTCTACTGGTTTCATGGTTTATATAATCGAACTTAATCTGTTTTCCTAATTTTGATTTATGTCCTTTTTCAGTATCTTGCATATGTTTCTTAAATTTATTTTAATTTTTTATTGGTGCAATATATTCGTACATCATATTGGGGTAAAAACTTGTGTGTGTTTTACACATCACCGATTTAACCCCTACCCAGTTCCCACCCCATTCCCTCCCCATCCCTCCTTCTCTTGCTTTGCTTAGTGGTTGACTTTGGTATGTTTAAGTACATTGCATGTTTTAGAGAATTTCCTTCTTCCCCCTTCCCATCCCCTCATTTAGTTTGTCTTGTTTGCTCTTCTCTAGGATTTCCTTTTTCATCTAGAGTTCCTCCTTTGACCCATTTCTCCTTAGCTTTCACATATTAGGGAAAGCATCTGATTTCTAATTTTTTGTGACTGACTAATCTCACTTAGCATAATGTCCTCCACTTCTATCCATTTGTTTTTTTAATGGCTGAGTAAAATTCCATTGTGTGCATACCTCACAGTTTTGTAATCCATTCATCTGTTGATGGACATCTTGGCTGGTTCCATAGTTTGGTGGTACTGGGGTTTAGCAACTTTACTATATGCACTATTTTAAAATGTGTCTTAAGATTCTTTTGAACACTTTAATGATACAATCATATTGCAAATGATAAAAAATATAGTTACTCTTACTGTCATCCCTTTATTTTTATTGATTCGTTTCACTGCTTAAAACTCCAGTAAAATATTGAAGTGACTTATAGCTGGGATAGTAATGAACAATGTAAATGTCTTATTCTTGTCTTCAGAGGGGAAGATTCAACTTTTACCACTTTATATAGTTATTTGCTTTAGGGTTTTGGTTGGAAGATTTTATCAGATTAAAAAAGTTTCCTTGTCTTTTTTAGTTTACTAAGGTTTTTTTTTTTAAATTATGAATGATGGTGAAATTGTATTAACTACTTTGCACTTTATTCCATTTCTTGAAAGACAAGTTTGTTTGGCAAAACATTCCTTCCGTTTTTGTTTGTCTACAGAATAGTTGTGCGTCTCTGTGCCAGGCACATATATCTTCATTTTGAAATAAATTTTAGCTATCATTTAGTATTTGTCTTCTCAGTAGAATTAAAGTTCTTAAAAAAAGTCCATATCTCTTTTTTTCTCAGTGTAGCCACATTATGACTGAAACTATATAGTATTCCTTTATATATTAGATGTATGCTTATGAAATTTAGTAACTAAGATTCTTATTTGTTGAAATTCCAGAATTTAAAAGAAGAAGATAGAAAGGGAAAAGTTAATTTTTTATAAGTTTATAAAATATTTCAGGTATATTAAAAGTATAAGAAGTTTTGTAATATACCTAACTAAACTTATGCTTCTGATTAAGAAATAGACATTTTTATTTATAAAAATATATAGTCTTCTAAAATATAAATATATTTGTTGTCTACCCAGTGATTACTTCGGCTTTTGGACTTAAGTAACTCATTTTTATTATTAATTTGTTTACTTAAGATTTTTTTTTAATTCATAGATGATACAGCAGTGTTCGAGTTGATACAACTAGTTCCACCAGGTACTGTACTATGTATCAACAAGGTAATTGATATGGGAATGTATTTCGGTGAAATATGTTTTTAAAATCTCTCTTCTCCCTCTGCCTCTATTAAGAACAATGTTGATATTTTACTATTGGTTCACTATGTGACCAATGTCAGTAGACCAAAATAATATCTACAGAAAAATAAACAAAAATGGCACTTAGGCACATTGTTTTAAATGTGAATAATTAGTAAAAACTGAAAGTAGAAAAAACCCTGTTATCATTCTGGAATATTTTGTGACTAATAAAAATTCATTAAATTTTTTATATTTTTCTAAATTTTTTTCTGAAAAGTCTTTAATTATCTCTGTTTTTGTATATTGACTTTTATTGCAAATAGAGGGGAATAGAAATGTATAAATTAAATATAGATACCTGGAAAGGATAAACCATTGAAATACAAATGATAGTTTTATTTATGCTTCTCATTTCTTTGGTTATATCAGAAATCTGTTTTAAATTCTTATATGAAAATTAGAAAACTATATGCTAGTAGTAAATGCTAGTAATCTGAAAAGTTTAAATGTTTCATGTGTAGCTTATTCTGTGAGTCACAAATTCTATAAAATATTCTAAATTATTTTTAACATAAAATCTTGAATCTTATAGTGGAAGATAGACAAAATTGTAGCTATGGTAATTAAAATTTAGATATGTAAATGTTATACCAACTGTTTATTTTTTATTACCCCCCCAACTTTCTATTTTTAAATTGTCCTTTTTTGCTAGAAACTCTTAAGTACTCATGTACTCACTGAGTTTACAGGAATCCATTCTGTTCAAAAGAGGTGGAGGACAAAAATGACTAATATGTAGTATTTCTCAGAAAATGGAAATATGTTGATATATTTCCTATGTCTTTATTTTCATTTTCCTTTTATAAAAAAAAAAAAACATGGCCAGAAAGCAGGTATTCTAATAAGATATCAGTCAATATATGTGCTTTGGTTTCTAAATAGAATATCTTATTATAATTTAATCACAGGATATCTTTCTTGTAGTGGGTGAAACACTTTCTACATATGATGAAAATACACGAGATTTCATGTTTCCGGGTCCTAACCAAATTTCTGGACACCATGATTCAAACCGCCAGGTTACCATGAGGAGGATTTCTGGCCTGCGAGTAAGTGTTACTAATTTCTGATTCAACTTTTTTTCTCTTTAATATAAATATTTATTTTTTGCCCTTCAAATAACAAGTCCTATTCATTTTAGACTCTGAACAGAATCATTGTCAAGAACTTAGCCTTCAGCCCCTTAAATGTAAAGAACTAATTCAAAGTTTAATTTTATTTAAAACTTAATTTTTATTGAAACATTGGAAAGTTTTATTTAAACATTGGAAATATATTGAAAATAATTTAATAAAACTCATGCATGTACTATCCAAAATTAACTATATCTCTTTCCTCTCTCTTTATCCTATATGTCTGTCCTTTTTATTTTTATCTCTAAGTGATGACCAATAAACATTTGAAAGATAATCTCAGTAGCTAGGTATATAAAATAATAAAACAAGCATATGAATTTATTTTGATAGCTATAATATTGGCAAGACTTAATAAATCTGACAGTATCAAAGGTATAAAAATCTAGGAACATTTGTATGCTCTTTTACCCTGTATATCAGGAAAAAAAAATTAGAATTCAGGATTATTTAGCAAGGACAAATATTCTCATAGTACATAAATTCTCGTTTTATTAAAAGCCTTCTTTTCTTTTTGCTTTCTACCTCCAGGCTATATTCCAAGATCTATTTTATATTTTATTTGGAAACAGGGTCTCACTAAGTTGCTCAGATCCTCACTAAGTAGTTGAGGCTGGCTACAAACCTGCGTAATTCTCCTGTCTCAGCTTCCTAAGTACTGGGATTACAAGTGTGTGCCACCACGCCCAGCTGAAAGCCTTCTTAAGAATGTCCACTGTAGTATTATTCATAATGGTGAAAAATGGAAATAATTGAAATGCCTGTTAAGAATTAGATTAATTGTAAAATGTTTATGAAATAGAAATACGTATTCATACATCTAAACTGAAAAGGAGTTAAATGATACCTTCCTCTCCTGTCCTTGCCTGTAACTTACCTCAAGCTCTGTTGGATGATTTAAGAATATTTTTAACACTAAAAGTAAGTCTTTCACTCAAGGAAACTGAGAGAAGCCCAAGCTATTCAAAGGACATAAAGTAAAGGTTGAAATTATTTGGACATATATTTTAAACTGATTTTATAAACTCTTAAAGTAGTTTGAACAAGGAAAGGAGAGTGATATATGAGACGATATAGTGAATTAAGTAATTTTCCCTGTAAGTCTAGGTTTATGATATGCTCTATCTAAAGAGACAGCAACTTCATCTTACTGAAAGCATAAAAGTTGACTAATTCACTAGTCTATGAATATATGCATCCTTTGGGATATTTTCAGTGTCCATTAGCCAGCTTCTGTACTATAAAAATCTTAGAGTATTTTCATAACCATTTGAAACCCACAATGAAGATTCAACCATATTTTAAATTTATTGTCTCTTTAAAGTAATTTAAGATGTTGTATTTACCAAAATGATAATATAAACTCAAGTGTATGGACCATTAACAGAGATTTATCTTTCATCACTTAATTTGAGTTATTTTGCATATATTTAGAAGGTGTTGCATTACTATGGCAAAAAAATATAAAAAGATTAGGACTTCTAGTAATGACAGTATAAAGAGTTTGACTGTTTTTTCCAACATACAAAACAAGCTTAAAACAAAACAAAAATTGTCATGAACAGCTTCAAGGCAAAGGAAATTTACTTAAAAAGAGGACAAGACAAATGAAGTATCTATGCTTGGAAAACTGCTGAAGTGTTAGGTTAAAAACGGCAAGAATTTTTGATCTTCTTACCTGAGATGTTCCCACACCTTGACTGTCAGTGAGAACTGTAACTTCACTGTTCTGGAACTGGGCACAAACCCAACAGCTTTGCTGCCAGAGGGGTCAGAATCAATTGTGGCCCGTGATAAATAGTATGGCTTTCCCATCTAAACGTGGAGGATTAAGTCAAAAACAGATGAAGAAACCCCACAGCTTTGCTAGGCCAATTATAATTCTAATTGGGATGAGTAGCACAACTTCCAGGAAATGGAGCTGGAAATCCTGAAAACAAGGGCACAAAGGAGGGTCCAGAAAGGCTCTCTACCCATTCCCAGCTGACTGGAAATCTGCACGTACCAGGAAGACAAGGACAGCTCAGCAAAAAGTGGAAACCAAAGGAAGTTGGCTGTAACTTTGAATGTGTTCCTATCCTATACCCAAGCAACCATAAATGTGTGGACCTTTATGGGTTCACTGAATGACCACTTAATTATACATACGTATGTGAGACTCCTAGAAAGAACAGAATACATAAGACATGGAACATGTACAAACAGAACAGTGTAATGGCAGATACAAGCTGAACAGCCATATCAGTAATTATATTTAATGGGATGGGAAAAATATCCAGTTAATAGTTGCAAGTGCCCTTGCAAGCAACAGTGAGCACTTCTTCAGAATTACGGTTTTCATGTAATAGCTTATGAGTTTGAGACCATATTTCTGAACCCATCGTTGTGCCAAGGATTCAAAGCACATCTGGAAGTAAATCCTGGCACTGTCATGGACTATCTGAGAAATAATCCCAGTAACATGTAAATATCATAAAATTCTTGGGTGGATTAATGTAACCTTGTAAATGGTTATACCAGTGCCAGGCACCTAGAGAACACCCAGTGAACATTAGTGATAGGGTAGTTGTGGATAGCATGATGGTAGTGATGATGTGAAATGGAATACTGGTTTCTTCGCCCTAGACTATGAAGTCCACACAAACAGAATCTATGACTTTCTCATCTTTGAATATTAACTCTTAGAATAGTACCTTGCATGCCATGTGTGGTGGCGCACGCTTGTAATCCCCGCACTTGGGCGGCGGAGACAGGAGGATCGCACAGGTTCGAAGCCAGCCCTGCTGGCTTAAGAGACCCTGTTTCCAAAAATAAAAAAAAAAGTATAAAATAGGTGTGGGAGTGTATCCCAGAGGTAGAAGGGCTACCAGGAACCCAGTACCACCAAAAAAAAAAAAAAAAAAAAGAAAAGAAAAAAAAAGGAATAGTATCTTGCATTAAGTAGGTACTTAATAAATGCCTCTTGATTTAAGTAAATGAATGAATTCCACTTTGTTGTTGACTATCATTTGAGATGGTATAATGTTTCATTTTACTTATCATTTTGCTTAGGTTGTGCTCATTTGTTTGACCAAATAGTAGTCTAGCTATTTCTATAAAGGTATTCAGTAGATCTTACTAATTTGTAAATTTATTTTATTTTAATTTTTGTTATGCTTTTATTTGGTGTAATATAATTATATAACATATTGGAATATAGAGTGATAACATTCATACAACTCTTCCAGCACTTCCTTCTAGATCTTAAATAAAGAAGGTCACTCGTGAAAGGCTGGTTGGGCTTTTTACTCAGTTGAAGACCTGAAAAGCAAAACACTGGGGTTTCCTGAAGGAGGGATTCTGCCTCAAGATTGTAAAATAAATTCTACCCATATCTCATCTACCAGCCTTTCCTACAAATTTTACAAAAGATTACACATCACCTCTTTGCTGAGCTATAGCCAGCATGTGCTATAAATTTTGGACTTGCCATATCCCACAATTACACAAAGTAAATATGTCTTTTTAGTTCTGTTTCTTTAAAACCCTTATAGAGAGAGCTGTGCTTTGAAAGGTCAGTAGAAATAATGAGAAAATATTAACTGAGTATTTACTGTTGACCAGCTATATATGGAGAAGGTTAAAGTGATACGACACAGTTCAGTTGGTAACAGTATAAAAGACAATAATGTGCTGCAGAAGAACATTTCCGTCAATGACAGAATGCATATACAGTGGTGGCTATGCCATATAACCAGGTGTGTAGTAGGCCAGGCCGTCCAGATGTAAGTACACTTTACAATGTTCACACCACAAAATCGCCTAATGACACATTTCTCAGACTGTATCACTGTCATTAAGCAACACATTACTATATGTCCAAAAGTTTTGTGTTGCTCCTCTCTTCAAAGGAAGAGCTGGTTCTACTTCTAATAAGTCACTGTACCTAGTGACTAGCAGATAAATCATGGCAAAGTGATAGTATTAACTGTGAAACCAGTTAGTTAAAAGCACTAGGATTTCCTTGCTCTCACTCTGGTAGAATCCACCTACTGTGTGTGAGTGCACTCAAGCAGCTCTATGAAGAGGCCAAAAGCTGGATGGACTTTGTTAGAATATTTTTGAAAGCTTAAGGACCCTTGAAGAAACTTCCAGACAAGCATTTGGAGAAGTCATGTAAGCATTACTGGAAACTACCAAACATGAGATTCTTATATTGTAATGGCAGAAAGTTTAACAACACAGTCACCTGCAGTAATGTGGGATGTAGAAAGATTCCTAATGAAATAGGTGATATGTTCAGGGAAGCTTCCTTTTTTTAGTGGTACTGGGAATTGAACCCCAGACACATTCTACCTTAAAGTTTCACCTTTAGTCTGATTTTATTTATTTGGAAACAGGGTTTTGCTAAGTTGTTGAGAGTCTCCTTAACTACTGAGGCTGCCCTTGAACCGAACCTGCAGTTTTCCTGTCTCAGCCTTCCATGTACTGGGATTACAAGAGTAGGTTACCATGCCTGGTTCTCCAAGATAATTTCTCGTTTGCTTTTGCTGCTTATAGTACATTATGAGAGGAGAGAGAAGTAAAAGGAAAGGATGTTAAATAAAAAAGTGTAGTCATTTAGAGTTTCTGATGATCTCTGCCTTACTCACGTAGACAATGTTGCGAATAAGAAATGACTTCAAGCCAGGCGTGGTGGCGCACGCTTGTAATCCCCGCGCTTGGGAGGCGGAGACAGGAGGATCATGCAGGTTCGAAGCCAGCCTCGCCGGCTTAAGAGACCCTGTTTCCAAATAAAAATATAAAAAATAGGTCTGGGAGTGTAGCCCGGAGGTAGAAGGGTTTCTAGGAACCCCAGTACCACCAAAAAAAAAAAAGAAATTACTTCAAGCTGGGCCTGGTGGTGCACGCTTGTAATTCCAGCATTCGGGAAGCTGAGACCAGAGGATCATGGTTTGTGGACAGCCTCAGCTACTTAGGCCCTCTGCAACTTAGTGAGTCCCTGTTTCAAAATAAAGAATAAAAAATAGGGCAGGGGGTGTAGCTCGGAGGTCGAATGCCCCTGGGTTCCATCCCCAGACCTGCAAAAAAAAAAAAAAAAAAAAAAAAAAAAAGAAAGAAAAAGAAACTTAAAAGAATAAGAAATGACTTCTGAATAAAAATTATCCCAGGCGACACTGAAGTCATGACTGTAAAATCCTTCATTAGAATTTTAAAAAGATCCAGTATGTTACATTAGAAAATCATCTAATCAAATATAGTTTTCTAAGATGCTTAAAGGCATTATCTTCCAGCAATCTCAGAAACCTAATATAAAGGATATGGCTTTTGTCCAATGGAGTAAACGAAAATAAAATTCACATGATCACAAAAAAGTTTTTGAGAGCATTGTATTGGCAGAAATGCCACCAATTTTGTCTTAAATGGAGGAAGACAGTAAAAAATAAAAGAGCATTTAGTTCCTCAGCATTCAGTTGATAGAACCCAAGCTCCAGTACTACGTAATTCACAAACAGTCTAGCTTCAGTTTCAAATAAATTTTTATTCAGAGGATGGAAGAGCCTAGAATGTCCATCTAAAGACCATAGATATTTATAAGCAGTACTAGGACTAAGTTCTAATTAAGAAATTTCTAACATTTCTCTGGCTGGATTTCAGAATTGTTTTAGACTGGTGATTATTATTTACCTAGTTTTCTTTCCTGTGAACAGGACTATCTCAGTGATTGTCCTGTGCTTTCTGCACATGTGTACATTGAATATTTGTGTTGTAGATAACTTGTCCTTTAGTTCGTAGTTATTCTGATTGTGAAGAACTCTTTTATTAGAAGTTGTACTGGAAGAACTATACCTGAAGAAACTTATTTATACCAGGATTAGACTGACATGCCAACATTTGGATTTCAAGCTGACATTATAAAAGGATGAGCCAGCCTTTCCTCCCTCTCTCTCTTCTTTTCTTCCTTCCATCCTTCCTTCCTCCCTTCCTTCTTTCTTTTATTTTATTTTTATAGGGTATTAGTATATTTTATATAAAAGTAATTTGTGGTTAGAGGGTGGAGTAGTGAATTTAAACCTGTGCATAATTTTTTTATACTTCTCCACAGAAAAGTTAGCCTGACTCCTCTTTCCTTGAGTGTGGACTGTACTTTATGACACTAATGAATAAAATGTGGTGATAGTGTCAGTGTTTGGCTTCTGAGATTGTACCATGATGGCTTCTGTCTGCTTTGCCTTGAAAACTCACTTTGGGGAAACCAGTCACTCAGCAACGATGACACTCAGTATCTCTATGGAGAGGCCTTGGTCAATCTGACTTCCACTCTGTTAGAGTGGGCACAAATGATAGTCTTTAACATTTTGTTATATGTCTATGCTTACCATTTTTTTCTCAAGTGCTTTGGTTTTTTTTTTTTGGTCTTTTTTTTTTTTTTTTTTTTTTTGCAGGTCTGGGGATGGAACCTAGGGGCATTTGACCCCGAGCCACACCCCCTGCCCTATTTTTATTCTTTATTTTGAAACAGGGTCTCACTAAGTTGCGGAGGACCTCACTAAGTAGCTGAGGCTGTCTGAGAACCATGATCCTCTGGTCTCAGCCCCCTGAATGCTGGGATTACAAGCGTGTGCCACCACGCCCGGCTCTCAAGCACTTTGGGACTGTCCCTTTGTCTCCACTTATCTCAAAACAGTGTTCAGGCTGATTATCAAAATGCTGCTAGAAACAAAAGCCAAATCTATCCCTATACCTCCATATAAACTACAAGAAAAATTGTTAGAGGAATTTGTAGAGACTTATCTCTGTTTTAAAAACTGTATACCTAGGAGCTATGATTTTTTAAATTTGAGATTATTCAAAATATTTATTTATTAAAAGTTTTAATTGACATAAATATTATATATGGCTAAGTTATACAGCATAATATTTTGATATATGTATACATTGTAGAATAAATCAAAGTAATCAACATTATTTTCTGATTATATAATTAAATATAACTTAAGTTATAAAAGTAAACGGAGCAGAAATTCACTATTTTCATATGTATGTGACTATTATATTACATCATAATTTAAAAATAATAATTTGACAAGGAAATACTTGAAAATGATAAAAAAATTATTGTTTCATAAAAGTAATATAATCACTCCTAACTCATCAGTAATAAAATACTTCTAGAATCACTATGTAGTCTTTAATAAGAAGTTCGAACTAACAAATGAAGTGCTGAACCTTGACAAGTATTTGTTACTTTAGGCTGTATTCTCATCTCTAATAATTATCTTATTTGAAATTGAAATGTCTAATAGTATCTTCTTTTTTGCCCCAGGGAATTGCTCCGAAGCTGGAATTTTCTACAACTTCAGTGATTACTGAATGTCTGATAAGTTCAAGGAAGTGCCGCACTCAGGTTACAATTACTTAAAGTATTTGATAATTTAATTTCTTTGTTTATATTTATGGCCATTTGTTTGCATTTATTATTTCTTGGATGAAAACTTTTAAATATTTAAGATTTTATACTTTTATTTGTGCATTGTAATTATACATCATAGTGAGGTTCAAAGTCATACAAACAAACATCACAGGGGTCTTGGTGTGTGTCCCTTCATGTCCCACCCCACTACCCACCCCTCCCCACACATAATAATGAGGTGGTGGTATGCCTTCACACATGAGCATAGCATAATTTGGACTGTTTCTTTTACTATTCTACTAGTTTCTCTCTTCAATTAACCAGCGTCCTTTTGTTTCCTATTTTCTCACTAGCTCCCACATATGAGAGAAAACACTCCACCCTTGACCTTCTGAAACTGGGTGCTCTCACTTAGCATAATATTTTGTATTTCTATCCATTTTCCCACAAATGATATAGTTTTGTTGTACTTTATGGCTGAGATAATAGGCTTTGTTGTAAGAATGTGTTTAAGAAAATATAATTTAGGACTACAGATGTAGCTTGGGTAGAGTGCTTGCCTACTATGTATGAAGTCCTGATTTCAGTCCCTAGCTTAAAAATGTGTGTGTGAAAGAGAGAGGTAGCATGGGAAGGAGGAAGAAAGGGTGGAAAAGCAATAGAGAGAGAGGGGAAGATGGAAGGAGGGGAGAGAGAGAGGATTAAATTTGGGAACTTAAGTAATAGAGTATGTGTGGCATGTAACAATATATTTTGTGGCTGTTACCAAAGCTGTTTTTAAAATATTAAGCTTATGAGGGAAGAATTTATGAGACAGTAGTTGAAATATTATAGAAAACACTGTTAGTAGGCTCAACAGAGTATTAAGCTTTGCATTAAAATTCTGCATGTTAACAATCCCTGATCTTACTTAAGAAGGTGATAAATTGGCTTTTCCCCCCACGTGAATGTTAGTTACAATTAAAATTTTAATAACTGTAAAGCCTCATTTCAAAGATAAAAATAAAACAAACTATATTGAATTTTTAGAGGAGCAAAATAAACTTTATAAAATGATGTAGGCTTACAAATATTTATAATGATCTGTATTCCTTTTGCCCTTTATGATTAAATTGAATATTTTGTTCCCAATTTAATGGATTAAAAATTAAGTATAATAATGTAGTTTTTTGGAAATAAAACTAGATTTTTTTCTATTTAGTTCTTTTTACCTACTGCAAAGTGGAAATTATTATTAGTTAAATATTAATAGCAATTTTAATTGCGTGTTTGTTTAATTTGTTATATCTGTTATATAGCAGCCTTTGCAAAATAAGAAACCTCACTCGGTGAGGTTTAAAAAACTCTTTATTAATCATTTCCCAGTGGTCTTTGGATCTTCTGGGTAGTTTTGTGGTCTGGCTGGCTAGGGTTGAATGATCTAAGGTCACTTTACTCACATGTCTGATGATTAGTAGACATTTTGGTTGAGGCATGGCATTTCATTCCTGGTGCTGAGCTTGGTTTCAGCTGAAGTACTGAGCACGCACCAGTCATCATCCAGCTGGCTAACCATTCTGGCTCACTCGCGGAGTTGCAGGAAGGCTCTCAGGAGTAAGAGAAGACAGCCATTTATCAAGTCTTTCCTTAAGCCATGTGGGCTGTTGACCTGCTGGCCAAATGACATTACACAGCCGAACCTAGAGTCATCATAGGAGGAGAAACACCTTATGTATAGATACAAGAAGGGAAATTATGACAGTTGTTTTGTAAGCAGTTTAATTCAGCCAGTATTTTAAGTGAGTTTTATGAGGCATGAACAGGGGCCATTAAGGAGCAAGTAGAGTTAGACTGACCATGTGCATTAGTAGAAGATGCTGTGTGTAATTCATTATTTACTCTAGTATTAGCAGTATTCAAAAAACTTTAATGAAGGAAGAGGATGGGGTTAATTAAGGTTTGATATAATCAGAGGTGGGTATGTAAGAAAGGACAGTAAGCATTGCTCACATGGATAACTATTGGATTCAGCTGGGTCTGGATTATTAACAGTGCATAAAAAACTGGGTGAAATAGGTCTAGGGACTGAGAAGGTGATAAGGGCAAGAAACAGATTTAGTGAAAGTAAAACAAGTAGGTTCAGGAGACAAGGTTTTGGTGAGCAAGAGATGTTCACAGTTGAGATACATTGGATCTGTATAATGGTGAAATCCAAGTTGCGTTAAAAAAAACATAAAGCTGAGAAGCAGACCTCTAATTTCAAAGGCTGGGAAATATCCATTGCATGTATGTTTTAGGAAACCTCAAAGATACTTTCTAGTGCTAGAATCTCATTCTGTGAGTTATTGTGATGTCATAAAAATGGATGAAGATACAGAACAATTCTGAACTACTGATTGAAGCCATAGAGGAAAGTGGGGAGAAGGCTCAAGATCTTATCAAGAACTATATATAGAGAAAGATGAAATTATCTGATGCTACTGGTCTGTATGAAATGCATAGATTATTTTTATGATTACTAAAACATATTTACTTTCTTATGTAATATTTACTTAAAAATGGACACTTGTTTCTTCCATTCACATTTGTATTTTGTTAGAAAATTTCGAGGGTCATTGAGAAAGTCCAGAGTGAAGTAGGATGGATGATTTTTAAAAGTGATTAAAGTTATAAGAAATTTAAAGATTCTTGACTATTCATTTTCTCTAATTTAAGAGCTTCTTATGACTCTAGATAATGCAAAAAGAAATATTATCTTACTTGTAATCCAACTACTAAGGTGTGTTTAAACTACTCTATTTGAATAAAATATTACCTAATAACAGCAAAATTAGAACTAAAAAATATAGTCATCTCTATTTGCTTATTTTTTTGAGAGGGGGCCTCACTGTTGCCCAGGCTTGCTTCATACTCCTGGGCTTCAGTGACTCTCTTTCTCACACTCCTGCGTCTGCAACTACAGACATGTGCCACTATGCCTGGCTCGAATTTGTTTTTAACCTCAAAAATTTAGATTAGTTTTATGAGTTAAAATACCAGTTATTAAAGTTTATGGCTTTTATACATATTTACTTTTATAATAATATGAGGCCAGAATTCAAATGGCATGATTATCTACCATTGAGCTGTAAATTTATGGCTTGAAAGTATCTTAAAATCCCATTCACCATTCCTTTCACCTTATATGACCAAATAATACATTTCATTAAAATACTTATAAGCTGGCATTCAGATTTTCATGTTGTATATGTGTATTTGGGAGGCTAAGACAGGAAGATCGTGGTTCACAGTCAGCCTCAGCTACTTAGTGAGGCCCTTTGCAACTCAGTGATACCCTGTTTCAAAATAAAAAATAAAAAATAGGGTTGAGGGTGTAGCTCAGAGGTAGAATGCCCCTGGGTTCCATCCCCAGTACCGCAAAAAAAAAAAATAATAATAATAATAATGAAGCTTATTTTTATAGTGTTCTCTATAATAATTTCATAATCAACCACTTACAATATATTTTAGCATAATTAAACTCAGTCCTTTTGAATTGTATAGCCATTTATTTGAATATGTAACTTTAAATGATAATCACTGATTGCATTAATTTTTTGTATGCTGAAAAAATTGGGGGGCTTTGTTTCTTAAGGTTTTAAATTGATTAAGTATTGGGCTTAAAATTTTATAAAATTTGCATTATATTTAAGAAGGAAGTTTGACACAATATACTTTATTAGCTATTTTACAAAGAGTTGTCCTAGAGAATGAAGATTTGACATCCCCCTAGGATCAGTAAAGATAGGAAGTACTAACTAGTTGGCTTAGATAGATTTTGTATCTTACTTAAATTACTTTTTTTAAAGTACTGTTTACATATAGTATTTTAAAAAACACTTTCCAGTTTAATTTTATTTTTTGTTTTTTTCATAATTTTTACTTTTTATGTTTAGGATAAATTTATTTACCATTCGGCTCCAGTTGAAAAATCACACGCCAGACTGCAAAGCAGAACATCAAGATCACAGAAGAAAAAATCCAAGTCACCTGAGAGAAATAAGTATTGCATAAATGCAAAAAACTACGAACAGCCTACAATTTCTTCAAAATCACACTCTCCATCTCCCTACACAAAAAGACGCATGTGTGAGCTATCTGAAGACACCAGGCGGCGGCTGGCCCATTTAAATCTGGGACCCTATGAATTCAAAAAAGAAACAGATAAACCTCCATTTGTGATTAGACATGTATGTGTTCTCTTAAGAATTTCCATTTGAAGATGATCAAATCTTCTGCCACTAAAATATTGTTCTGAAATGTCTTTCAATTTCTAGCTTATATTAAGTTTCTTTCCTGAACTGTTAGCCAGTAATCTAAAATGGAAAATTAACTTAATATAAAAGAACTTGCTTTTTTCAGACAGAGATCAAACTCCATTAGGAATGCTATGAAATCCTCTAAGTACCCATTGCCTTTCTTCTTGTACAGTGGACAGCATAATAATTCTACAAATTGAACTTGGTTGTAATTGACATTAATACTAAAATGGTAGGGTAGGATTTTTAAAAAGAACCAAATGTTCTTTATGAAAAAGAAGACTTCAATCTTCTGAAAAATTATAATGGAAAGTAGGTGTCCTTTGAAATTATGTCCTTTGGGAAAGCTTTGTATAATGAATCTTTGAAGCAAATCATTGTTTGATGGGGATGCAGAGGAAGGCCTCTGGAAGTGAAGAGAATCAAGTTAAGAGCAGCATAATTCTAATTTTTCTACATAGATACCTCTCTTTGATATGGTTCAAGTTTTGAGCCTTGTATCCATACTTTGTTAAATATAAAGTTAAATATAAAGAGGCTTTGTTAAATATAAAGTTATGTAATCAGAATATTTAATAAAGGACTATCTCAGGATTTTAATAGAGTCCTGAATTTATGTATTTTTACTTTAAAATCAATTCTTTCCAAAAAGCTTTTACATTAATAAAAATGCTAATTAAAGTTGGACCTGGTGGTGCACCTGTATCGCAGTACCTAGGAGACTGAAATAGGAGGATGGCCAGTTTGAGGCCAGTCTCAGTAATTAGCAATATCCTCAGCAACATAAATGTTGTTTCAAAATAAAAAAATTAAATAAGACTGGACATGTAGCTAAGAGGTACAGTGGCCCTGGGTTCAACCCTCAGTATTGTATGTGTGTGTGCATGCGCGCGCGCGCGCGCACACACACACACACACACACACACACACACAAATGAATACATTGAGATAACTAAGCCTCAAGATTTGTCTATTGGAAGAAAAAAATGTTTGGTGATAAGTATAAAAGATTCATCTGTAATTGCTCTAATTTAAATTTCCTGTGCTCTAAAATCAGTTGATCCAAGAAGTAAATAGGCTCCTTAGTGATCTGATAGCTTTTTGAACACACACCATCTGAAAGTTCAGAGTGTTCTTTATGATACTTTTTAGAAACAATTTGAATATGCCTTAAGCAACATTTTATTTCATCTTTATATTTTCATTATGAATCTTTTATTCTTTCAAACAGGCAATAGATGTTTCATTATATAAACAAAACATGTAGTGTAATGGATGGTTTTAATCGTAATTATGACATTTGTCTGATTTCTATAAAATTTGATTATAAGTTCTGGTAATATGTTTGTTGTCATTTTAACAATGTCCAGATAATGCCCCTGGGTTTGATGTCCAGTACCACAGCACATGAAAATCATTTGGGGAAAATGACTTGGCTTAAAATTATCATTTTGCTATTACTTTTCATGTTAGTGCTCAAAATGGAATACTAATATTGCTAGATATAAACCTTGAATTTTTACTTATTTAAGTGGGTTTTCCTCAACTTTTCTATTAATAGAAATACATTTTATAAGTCTTCACTTACAAAATTGCTTATATTGTTAAATAAGAAACTATATTTAAAAAAATTATATGTATAAACAGTTTTTCACCTCCACAGCTATTCATGGTTTTAAAAACACTTAGTAAATTGGTAATTGAACTTTAACTTGATAAGTGTATATGCAAAATGTTGACACTTTAGGAAAGACAAATAGTTTATTGCATGAGAAAATGAACAAGAAGCAGGTTGAAGAAATTATCATGCTTCTAAACAAGCTAGCAAAATTATCTTAGAAGAATTAAAAAGCTTTTTTATTTTTCATTTTTGCATTGTAGAGTCTTTTTTGTGATGAAATTCACATAACAAAATTTATCATTTCAAGTGTTTTATTTTATTTTATTTATTTTTTATTTATTTATATTTTTTGTGGTACTGGGGTTCCTGGAAGCCCTTCTACCTCCAGGCTACACTCCCACAGGCTACACTCATAGACCTATTTTTTAATACTTTTTTATGTAAAAATAAAACAGGGTCTCTAAGTCAGTGCAGCTGGCTTTGAACCTGTGCGGTCCTCCTGTCTCCACTTCCCAAGCACGGGGATTACAAGCGTGCGCCACCACGCCCGGCCATTTCAAGCATTTTAAAGTATACAGTTTAGTGATACTAAGGATAGGCACAGGGTTATGCAACTTTCTGGTCAGAACTTTTTCATCACCATCACCCTAAAGAGAAATCTGGTATTCATGAAATATTCACTTCCTACTCCTTTTTTTTCTCAGCCCTAGAAACCACAATCTACTTTTTGCCTCCAAATTTGCCAATTCTACCATTTTGTATTAATGGAGTCAGACAACATTTGGCTTTTATGTGTGGCCCTTTTTTTTTTTTTTTATCTTGGCCCAAAGCTTTTAGGGTTCATTCATGTTGCAGGTATTAGTACTTCCTTTTTATGAATGAATACTCTTCCATTGAAGAACCTATGTCACATTTGTTTATACGTCTTTTGATGTATATGGGTTGATTTAACCTTTTGTTATTATAAATACTTCTTTCATAAATAATATGTACACACGTTTTTGAATGATTACCTGTTTTCACTACTTTTGGCTAAATACCTAGGAGTGGATTTGCTGTGAAATATGGTAATTCTGTGCTTGTTGAAGAATTGCCAGTGTTTACACAGTGGCTGTACCATTTTACCTTACCAACAGCAATGTGTGAAGTTTCTAGTTTCTCCACATTCTCATAATAATCTGTTTGGGTTGTGTGTGTGTGTGTGTGTGTGTGGTGCTGGGGATCAAACTCAAGGCCTTCTGCATTTTAGGTAAGCGCTCTAGCACTGAGCTATATTTCCAGCCCTGTTTGGTTTTATTATAGCCATCTAGTGGGTGTGATGTCTTACTGTGGTTTTGATTTGCATTTCCCTGAAGATTGACGATATTGTCTTTTCATACGTTTGTGTATCTTCTTTGGAGAGATGTCTACTTTGATCCTTTGCACTTTTATAATTTAGTTTCTTTGTTGTTGAGTTGTAGGAGTCCTTCATATATTCCAAATAATAACCCCTTACCAGATATCTTATTCACAAATGTTTTCTCTGATTCCATGGATTACCTTTTCACTCTCTTTCACTGTTTTTAATGAAAAAAACCTTTTTAAATTTTGATAAGTAGGTATTATTTTTTACATTTATAGCATTCTGACTTTATTTTTGCTTAGAAAACACAGCTATTATCTGTAAGCTATAAAGCCCTCAGGACACTGGGCCCTAAACACAGCCAAGTTCTAAGACACTGTTTGAATCCAAAATTGGTGTGCTTAGGAGATAAATAGCAAATGGATAGACTTGTTTTTTAAATAAGGCAAAATAGATTGCTCTTTTTAAAAAAATTTGTAATGGAAAACAAATTATGTATGGAGCAGTGAGCATTTCAACTGCAAATCAGTCACTTAAAGTAAACATAGCATGTAGTTAAAAGTTTCTGCAGTTTAATTTCAAGTTTGTTTGAAAGTGAATAGTATAATACTTGACTAAACTTTTTTGGGCATGTCTGCCTCAGATAGGTACCATCACATCAGCCTGGGATGTGGTATATGTACTCTAGTTGTTTTCCTGATATCAGGAGATTTGAAGATGGGGAGCATTAACTTTTTTTTTTTTACAATGAAAATCCTGCTTCCTCTAGGTCGATCCTCCAAGTCCCAGGACTGATACTTTATTTGGATCTTCTGGCAGAGACTGTGAACGAGATGGATGGTCCAGGATGCACAACGGTAAGCTAGAAACTGTCTTTCTTAATTACTTTGGTTTCCTAAACTACAGTCTAGTCTTTAACTTTCCATTGATTAATGAAAAGAGTATCTTGGCTATATTATTATAAAACATGGTAAAGATATTATTATAAAACAAGATACCCGCACAGGAACTCCCTAAAAATGAGAGGATAGACTTGTTTTTTAAATAAGGCAAAATAGATTGCTCTTTTTAAAAAAGGATTTCTATGCTGCTGTAAACCTATCCTCTGAGATTGAGAATCTTTTTCGCATATTAAAGATTTTGTTACCTTCCAATAAAAACATACAAACAAAAAAACTTGTTTAATTTTGTTTTACTTGACATTTTCTAAACTTAATTGACTGTGAGATTCTTTTCTCCTCATAACATTAGTTAAATAGAACTAGTTAGGCTGTAGAACAAATTTGGGGAGACACTATTATGAAAAGAGCTCAGGATTATGATTTTGGACATTATGTTTAGACATATATTTGAATACTTGCTCTGTCACTTATTTATAAACTTGGCATTCTTTTTGTGTGTGTGTGGCTCTGGGGATGGAACCCAGGGACATTCTACCTCCGAGCTCCACCCCCAGCCCTATTTTTATTCTTTATTTTGAAGCAGAGTCTCACTGAGTTTCAGAAGGCCTATGTAGCTGAGGCTGTCCACACACTGCAATCTTCCTTTCTCAGCCTCCCGAATGCCAGGATTACAAACATGCGCCACCATGCCCGGCTAAACTTGGCATTCTTGAAAAAGTAATTTGAACTATTTTGAAAACTCATTTATTAATTAAATGAAGAAAACATGGCAAATGTTATCATGCAAAATGCCTTACATGCTGGCATTTAGTGTAAATAGCATCTGTAAATATAATAATCATCATTTATAGTTCTGAAAAAGTGATATTCTTTAGATTTAATTCATAAAAATTTTTTATCTTTAACCTCAGTCCTTATGGTGAGGTAAGTTTCTCTTTAAGTTCAATAAAAATATGACTTATGAAGAAATATAAATGAGAGTGTGTAATGAAGGCTGTTTGATGCTAGTATCTGGAGACTGTTTCTTGAGTTCAGCAAGTCTGCAATAACAGCCTTTAATATTTCTCGCATGCTGACAACGTCATAGAGAAGAAAAATGAGATAGAATGAAAAAATAGAATCAAAACATGTCAACTCTCCATCTTTGTTTATAAAATATATAATATCATTTTAATGAGGAAATAAAACATATTTTGTAAGAACATACAGAGATTATCTTGTTTATTATTTTTAACACCAATGGGGAAATAGATGAGGTGATCAATAAGTCTTTTATATTCAGAATAGCAGATTATATGAAATTAGAAACAGATGTTACCTATTTCCTTTCTTAGAAGAGACTTGGAAAATGAGTTTTATGAATAAGCCAGTGGAACGTAACTTCAGTATGATGTTTCTTTGTAAGAATTTTTTTGAGCACTTGACTATTATATATTTGCCAGAAGAATCATTATAGTTTCTAATAACTTTTAACTGAAACAATCAGTTGTCTAGGTAGAGGTATGATCAAAGAGGTTATTTTTTAGGGTTTTTTGTTGTTTTATTTTTTGTTTTGACATCACTTATACTTACAGAAAAGTAGAAATAGTGCAGAGTTCCTGTACACCTTTCACTCAGTATCCACAAACAGTAATATTTGCTTTGTTTTTCCCTCTGCCTTTTTGCCCCGTTTTCCCCTACAATATATATGTCTGTATATCTTTAAAAAAAAAAAACGGGCTTCATTAAGGACTGAATTGTATTCCTAAAAACTTGTATGGTAAAGTCTTAACTTCCAATGTTATTGTACATAGAAAGGGAGCCTTAGGAGGTAGTTAGGCTTAGATGAAATCATGAGACGGGGTTCTTATGATGGGGTTAGTGTCCTTGTAAGAAAAAAATCAGAAAACTTGTTTTCTTTCCTTCAATGCTGTGTGAGAACTCAGTTACCAGGGAGTCATCTGCAAGCCAGGAAGAATAATCTTACCTAAACATGACTATGATGGCATTCTGATCTCCAGCTGTCAGCCTCCTGAACTGTGAGAAATGTCTGCTGTATAAGCAACCCAGGCTACAGTGTTTATTATGTCATCCTGATCAGACTAATGCAGACAGTGTTTCCTGTGATGCAGTTACCAAAAGGAGGAACTTAACAATGATTTACTATTAGCTGATCTAGAAACCTAAATTATATTTTACCAGTTGTCCTAACCATATCTTCATAGCACAATAAATCTCCTTGCAGCATGCAGCTTTCATGTCTTTTTTGTTTATTTTAATATGGATCCGTTCCTTAGTTTTTCTTTGTGTTTAATGGCAGTGATTTTTAAGAACACAGTCTATTTTTTAGGATTTTCTTCAATTTTATTTGTTTGATTTTCCCCTCATTTTATATTTAATTATTCATTTTTCCCATAATAAACAGAAATGGTGTCACTCTCAGTGCACTGAGTTAACAAGCGCTTGGTATTGCTTTTTTACTGTAATATGAGTTAGCTCACCTGGTTAAGATGGTTCTGCTGTCTCTCCAGCAGAAAGGTGTCACTTTTTCCTGGTAATTATAAGAGGTATTTTGAGACTATATACTACCCTATTATATTTCAACTTAGACTTTTTTAGCATACATGGTTGATTATTGGTTGAAAGTCTATTACTGTGAAGTTTTCAAAAATTCCATTACTGTATACATTTATTAGTTTACTTTGTATTATGAAGAATTTTCCCTTCTTCCTTCTTGTTTCTTTTGTTTTAATGACTCTAATCCTCTATTATTTTAACTACAGTTTTGTTTTTCTTTTTGGTTCTGCATGGAAATTGAGTACTTTTTCTTGGGCTTTCATCAACTATTTAAATACATCTGGGAATTCCTTAACTGTTCTTCAGACACAGAGTATTTTCACTTAGGATTTTACTTAAGTAGAAATTCTTCCCGAACATTTTCTTGCCAAATTATGTGGCCTAATAATTCTTAAGTTTTTACAGGATGCTATATTCACTGACATTGATCCATTTAGTCTTCATAATAATCATGTGAAGATATATTTAATTAAATTCAATAGTGAAAAATGACAGAAACTTAGGTTAAGAGACTTGTTGGAGAGCTACAAAATGTCTATGCTGTACAGACTGTACTAGGTCATCGAGTCCCAGGTTCCTTCCTTTTTCAACAGTCTCTTAATATTTTCTTCATTTTTATTAAATCTCATTCATTCTCATTCTCTCTCTCTCTCTCTCTCCCTCTCTCTCCCTCCCTCCCTCCCTCCCTCCCTCCCTCCCTCCCTCCCTTGGATTTTCATGGCACACATTCTAACTAATTTTTGCAGTCCTTTTTTTTTTGCGGTACTGGGGATGGAACCCAGGAGCATTCTACCTTCGAGCTCCACCCCCAGCCCTAGTTTTTATTCTTTATTTTGAAACAGGGTCTCACTAAGTTGTGGAGGGCCTCACTAAGTAGCTGAGGCTGTCCACAAAGTGCGAGCCTCTGCTCTCAGTCCCCAAATGTTGGGATTACAAGCGTGCACCACCATGCCTGGCGCAATAATGTTTTGAAGTTTTATCCCATCATTTTTGTATTTGAAGAAGAAATCAAGAACATGTCCAGGTTTTTTATCTGCTTAGGAACTTAAGAAAGATATGACTATGTATGACTTTTCCCTTTAAGAAGGTATTTTCCTATTTTCTTAATTTGAAGATCCTTTTATGAGTTTATTTTCCATATGATGCTATAATCTTTTACAAACTTGGCACTAATTCTTTTAATGATTACTATTGTAAAATAATCTAGAAATAGTATTTTCAGGCATAATATGTCATCTCTTGAGCAGATAGCAAAAAAATGGTAATATGTTATTTTTCTGAATAAAATAGCATGCAGTCATCTTATACAGTTTTTAGTCAAATATATAATTTCTTTCAGCTTTCATTTAAATGTCTCTCTTGATTTCTTATAGAGCGAAATGGCTAAATGGTGTCATTTCTAGGAACGTCTTTGCTTTATTTCCTTTTTAATTCAACATTTTAAATAGTATTATTTAGGTATAATTTATATACCTTAAAATTTACCCATTTTAAGTATACAATTAAAGTACTTTATTTATTTATTTATTTAGGTGGTACTGGGGTTCCTGGAAGCCCTTCTATCTCCGGGCTACACTCCCAGACCTATTTTATATTTTTATTTGTAAACAGGGTCTCTTAAGCCAGAGCGGCTGGCTTCGAACCTGTGCAATCCTCCTGTCTCCGCCTCCCAAGCACGGGGATTACAAGTGTGCGCCACCACGCCCGGCAATTAAAGTACTTTAAAGAAATTAGCACAGTTGTGAAATTACCACCACAATCCATTTCGGAGCATTTTCATTGCCCCAGCAGCTTCTTTGTACTGATTTGCAGTCAATCTGTATTTCCTCCATCAATCTCTGGGTTGTTTCTACCTTTTGGTTATCATTAATAAAGCTTCTCTGGACATTTGTATTTAAGTTTTTACATAAATATGTGTTTCCATTCTCTTGGATAGATAATTAGAAATGGAATTACTGATTCACATGGCACATGGTGAATTTATTTTTATCTCTTAAGAAATTGTCATACCATTTTACATTCTCAAAATAGTTCATGAGCTTTAATTTAAGCCTATACTTGATAACACCTGTTTTTAATTTTTTTGTGCTTTTATTGGTGTATTATAGTCTCACATCATAATGTAAATCATGTTGACAATGACATGCATGCTCATGCTCTTGGTGCCCCTTCCCCATTTCCCTCTATTCCAGTATAGAGTACCCAGATTGACACTGGCATATATATTCACGTGTATATCCATGGTAGTGTTTCTATTAGTGAACCTAAGTCTTCTTCCACTCCTAACCTAATGTATCCTCCATGGCTCCCCTGAGGTTTTTCTTCATCTGCAGTCTCTCTTATTTGCCAATTACTCCCTATCCTGCACATATTAAAGAAAACATATGACCCTGAACTCTCTGTAATTGGCTAATCTCACCTAACAGTGTTTTACAGGTCCTTCCATTTTCTTGAATGGTGTAATTTTATTTTTCTTTATTGCTGAGTAGAATTTCATTGTGTGTATTTTCCACAATTTTGTAATCCATTCCTCTGCTGATATGCACCTAGGTTGGGCCCATAGTTTGGCTATTGTAAATTGTGCTGCTATGAACATGGGTATGCTTATATTACTGTAGTTCTCTGGTTTCAACCCCTTTGGAAAGATACCCAGTAGTGTTATGCCCAGATCATATGGTGGATCCATATGATGTTTTCTAAGCACCTGGTTTTTTAAAAGCTATTCTGAGTATGTAGTCCTATCTCATGATTTTTCTTTTGCATCCTAATTATTAGTGGCATTGGATGTTTATTTTTATGCTTATTAGACATATTATCTACATATTGGAATATGTAGAACATATTCTTAAGTGATTATTACTCTTTTAGTCAGAAACTTCAGACAAGAAAAGAAAGGATAAAATGATATTTTTGCTATTGAAACACTGACGGCTACATGAATGAGAATGATAAAATATATAGTCAGCCTTCTGTATTCATAGGCTCTGTATCCATGGGTTTATTAATAAGATAAAGATCCCAAATATTCTGTAAAAATTATGTTTGTACTGAATATGTAGACTTTTTTCATTGATATTAGCTTACATAGCTTTTATATAGTATTATATATTATAAATCTAGAAGAATGTTATTTAGGAAAATGTGTATAGTTATTACAAATTATATGCCATTTTATCTAAGACACTTGAGTATTAAAGAATTTTTTTAATCAACCCTGTTGAATAGTGAGGTAGGACTTTATTAAAAGTTGGATTAAATAGTTTCTATTTCCAGAAACACAGCACAAGTAAGCAAGAGATGGGAAACACTTCATTATATGCCTTTCCTTCTTAGAAGGTTGTACTCCTGAGAGATATTAAATCCTAGTTTCTTAAAACTGGTCATACTAGCCTTGATTGTATCCATAGGGATTGACTTATGGTAAAAGAATTGCCCTTTGCTTCATGAAGTTTCATAGGAGATCAGAGGCCAACCTTAAAATGTTTCCCAGACATTGAATAAGTAAGGGTGGAGAAGTGCAGATTACAGAGGTAGATGCTCTTTGGAGGTTCAAGTAGGCATAAACATTAATTTTTTTGAGGTACTGGGGATTTAACCCAGGGGAATTCTACCTCTGAGCTACAACTCCAGCCCTATTTTTTATTCTTTATTTTGAGACTGGGTCTCACTAAGTCATAGAGGGCCTCAGTAAGTAGCTGAGGCTGGCCACAAACCTGCGATCCTCCTGTCTCAACCTCTCAAGTACTGGGACTACAAGTGTGCTCCACCACGCCTGAATCAGCGTAAGGAATTTTTGTAATAAGTAATAGTACAATCTACCAGAATAGTATTCAGTTTCATGAAGTTATGGAAAAGGAAGGTAGTGGTATCCTTTATAACCAAGTACCATGAAAGTGGCTAAAATATAGATTCACACATAGGAGAAACACATTAGTTATAATTGACAGATGAAGTTTGTGTTACTACTTTGATAGAGGGAATGAAGTGATAGATTAGTTTTAGATTAAAATTTCATAAATCCTTGCTAAAAGTCAGGATTGGTCCCTAGGGAATAAATCATATTCTGTGGATTATGATCAACCATGGAGTGAGGAAAGAAGCAGAAGACCCAAGTTATTGGACTAGTACCAGTGCTAATGTTTCTTTAGGACAAAGTGGATCTTAGTTTCTAATGGAAACTGAACAAATGTTTCCATGACTGATTATCTCGTTTGCTTTTTAATCAATATTGTTAGTCACTACCTGGCATTCACTTCCTTTAGTTATAAATCACATCAAATTGGTTAACAAATCAATAATCTGATGCCAATTTAAAAACTAAAGACACTTATTTTACCATATGCTTTTTATTGTAAAGAAATATATTATCTTTATATTAATGGAAGCAACACTTAAAATAACCAAAGACCTCAATTTATTGCTTTTTAGTTAGGAAGTCAGTCTAAGATATAAAATAGATAAGATAATCATTCCTACCTATTGTTTGAATCTGCTCAGGTTTCCATAACAAATTATCATAGTCTGGGAGTTTTAAACAACAGAAATTTATTTTCTCACATTTCTGGAGGCTGGGAAGGCCACAATTAAGATGCTAGCAAGGTAGTTTTATTAGGTTTCTTCTCTTGGCTTGCATGTGTCTACCATGCTTCTGTGTTCTCAGATGATTTCTTTTTTGCATTTATGGGGAGAGATGGAAAGAAGGAGAGAAAGAAAGAGAAAGGACATGCACACAGGTTCTGTGATATCTTTTTATAAGGGCATCGATCCCAGCATAAGGGCCCATTGTCATAACTCATCTTAACTCTGATTACTTTCTAAAGATTCCATCTTCAAATACCATCACAGTATGGATTAGAGCTTCATCAAATGATTCTGGGGAAAGGGATACAGATACTTATTCCATAACATCTATTTCATGAAGTTATTGGAGAATCAAGCAATAATTAGTATGTACTGAATATGTTTGCAACTAGCTACTATTCTAAGTACATTTTTTAATTATATTGATGAATTGTATTAACTTCATATTATATTTACAGAGTGACTACTATTTATTTTCACTTTATGGATAAAGAAACCGGAAGTCTAAAGTTAAATCAAGATCACACATAAGATCTGATTTAGCTCATTCTTTTTATTCAAAATGGGATTTATGTTATTATGCCCAAGTTAAGTTTGTCCACCTTTACAAGGTTTTTGGATTGCCTTCAACGTTGAGAGATTGCCTAATGATAGGACTTTTTATTATCATTGTCTGTACCATTTTGACATTTAGTCTTTTTTTTTTATACGCTCTTATTTAACTTTGTGTAACTTTACCAAAATAGGTTACAACTTCTTCATGGCCATGGGCCATGGCTTTTATCTCCTGTATTTAAATTTGGTTGATGAGAGTGATTAAATGTAAATATTAAGAAACCTTAGATAGAATTAATGACTTAATTAATAAAAATGAAAGAAAATTATAAACCTGTTGAAATTAGGTTAAGTTTATAAGTGGCTTGTGAAAAGTAGCACATATTAGTGTTTTAACTCATTGACACCTAATATTACACTAGCTGCCAGAGAATAAATACCACTGAAAATTATCTTAATCTTTAAAGTTCACATTTTCAGAGAATTAGACTCACTATATACTTGTCAATTTTTTAAATTCTTATTCTACTTGGGGCCATGTTATACATTTGACTTTCAGAAAAGACAGAGGTAGACTTTTTATTTTTAATTTTAAAACAGACTACAATGAATTGAGTCTTAAACCAAATGGAGGTATTGGAAAATGGTGATAGAGAGATGCAGCATATCTCACTAGCTGAAGCAAATTAAGTTCAACTACTTAGAAAGAAGCGTCTTAATAAACAAAATTAAATTCAGCTTACAACCCAAAACAGACTCAGGGACTACAGCGGGAGAAATCCAGTAACTCTACACTGCGAGATTCACTGCAACACTTAAGAAAAGCACAAGCGAGTTACAGACACGGGTGGCCACCGGCGCCATACTGGGCCGTCAGCCCAAACAGGGCACAACAAGAATTGCGTGAAAAAACCCAAGAGTGTGAAAGTGGCCATAGAGCTCCATCATCTTAAGCTGCGAGCTCACCCGAGCACCTGAGTGGCACAGTTTGCTCACCAGAGGTGGCACCTGCAGAGGTGCTGGGAGACCTTCTAGGACCCAGAACCGGACCTGCTAACCATGTGCACAGAGAATCAGCAGGATAAGGAAGAGCAGCCAGCCCTTCAGAGCCCCATACTGGGCTGCCAGGTAACTGCATGAGCTCAGATGAGCCACGGGACCCAGCAGACACACAGTGAGTGAGTGCCACTAGACACAGCAATAACTGTGGGTGACAGTGTGCGCCGAGGGGGGGGGGCAAGTTCAACTCCAGTGTCACAGGGAGAATACTTAAGGCACAATACCTGCACAGGGCCACAAGGGATTGCTCCCAGCAAATAAGAGATATTGGAATATACTCCTGAATCTATTACAACGATTGGACATTCAGAAATGACACCGGCCCTCCCTATATTCGTAAAGTAGTAGGACTATTTTGTTTTGTTTTGTTTTTTGGTTTGGTATTTTTTTGGTTTTTGGTTTTATTGAGTTTTTTGTCTTCTTTTTTTTTTTTTTTTTTTTTTTTACTTTTATTTGGGTTTCTTGTTTGTTTGGTTCCTTCACTTTATCTCACATGGTTGCTAGTTCATTTTATATTATTTTTATCTTGTTTTTTTCTCTTAACCCTTTTTGTTCTCTTGGTGGTCTATTTTTGTTTTGGTCAATGTTGTTGTTTATATTTGATGTGTAATAGTTTGCCATTTGTACCTTATTTTGATACTTTGTGTTTGCTCCTTCCCCACACTCCTTCTACAAAAGTCTTCAATTTAACCTGCCTACTATCTTCCCTCAAAACTCTTTTTGTCTCCTAACTGTATCTACTTGTTTAATACACAAAGTTTCTCACATCTCCATACTTAAATATTCTAATAAATACAATAGTCCTACTAACTAACCTTCTCCCATTCTCAACCTTATATAACTTTATTATACTTAAATTCTTCTACAACCTCTACCTTACCTGACTCCTGCACCCATCAGCCTAGCTACTCCACCATCACCTAACCCTCTCCACCTGATGAAGTACTGGTTACCTGTTGACTCTTCTAAATTTCTACTACTAAGATTGGACTAAACATAATACCCACAAACGATGGGAAGACATCAGAAAAGCAGGCCAGAGAGCTTTGAAAATATGAGAACCAGGAATAGTGAGGAAATAACAAAAGTCACGAATACTGACCTAGAAGAAATGCAAGAAGGGGATGATCTACAATATGATGAAAGGATTTAAAACAAGTCTAGAGGAGATTAAAGACAAATTAGAAATACTAAGGAAGAATCAGAAAGAGGTCTAAAAATGAAAGTCAGTAAATGAAATGAAGAGAGAAATAGAAAAAAATTCTGGAAGATTAGATGAAATGAAAAATAGAATATCACTGTTAGAAGACAGTTCGTCCAAAACCAAAAACACAGTCAACAGTATACAGAAGTCATTACAGCAACAAAACCTAAACATCCAACAACTGGGAAAACATGAAGCGTCCTAACTTAAGGATAAAAGGCATTGAAGAAGGGATAGAGGTACAGACCAAGGGCATCCATAATCTCTTCAGAGAAATAATTTCAGAGAATTTTCCAAACATGAAAAGAGACTTGGATCTTCTTGTCCAGGAAACATACAGAACACCATTAAGACAAGATCAAAAAGGACCTCCCCACGCCACATAATAGTCAAAATGACCAACATAGAGGCCAAAAAAGGAATCTTAAAAGCAGTGAGAACAAAAGGATGGGTGACATATAAAGGCAAAAAACAATAAGAATCACCCCAGACTATACAGCCCAAGTCATGAATGCTAGGAGAGACTGGCCTTGTGTGAAAGACATTTTTTAAATTATTTTTTATGGTACTAGGGGTAGAACCCAGAGGCTTTTTTCCTCCGGGCTATACTCCTAGACCTATTTTTTTTTCTATTTTATTTGGAAACAGGGTCTCACTAAGTTGCTGAGAGCCTCACTAAGTAGCTGAGGCTGGCTTCGAACCTGTGCAATCTTCCTGTCTCAGCCTCCCAGGTGCGGGGATTTCAAGCATGTGCCACCAAGCCCGGCAAGACATTAATATTTTACCTTACTTTTAGTATGGTTCAGGATACCTCTGAAAAAAAATCTTGTTTTACACAAGAAAGATAAAGAATTTAACGAACACAGAATACTCCATGTCTCTCTATCTATATACTATTTTTTTTTTCTGGATAGGGTTGTTTGAGAAATTAAATTATAGACTCTTAACGTTGCTTTTTAACAGAATGTATAAGTGAAGAAAAACGATGCAAGTTAAAATTCTCATGTTTTTACTTTACATGTAACAGAGATTATACCATTTAAAATTGATTTTTGAAGGTTGACTTTTTAAGTGATAAGTAAGATCCAAAATCTGCATGTACAATGAAATGGACATTATCTTAGGGAAAGATTTAGAATTAGATTTATAAATCTATTTTGTGGCAGATACTATGCTGCAATCTTTTACAGGTTATTTAATTTAAATCCTAATTTTGGGCCGGGCATGGTGGAGCACGCTTGTAATCCCTGCACTTGGGAGGCTAAACAGAAGGATCATGCAGGTTCAAAGCCAGTATCAGCTGGTTTAAGTGACTCTGTTTCCAAATAAAATATAAAAATACATCTGGTTGTGTAGCCTGGAGGTAGAAGGCCCCTGGGTTCCATCCCCAGTACCACACACATACACACACACACACACACACACACACACACACACACACAAAATAATCTTCATTTTGGTTTTGTGAAATGGGATAAGCCTTGTTTTTACACTTTTAAAACGAGGAATAAAATAGATAGTTGTATACCTTTACATAAAAATATCTAAGTGACAGAATTGTAATTTGAACCAAAGTCTGGATTAGAATTTAAAATTGATGATGGTGTTAGTGATAACAGTCAATATTTATTAATATTTAGTTTTATTTTTGTTCCATAATAGTTAATACTTAGAAATATCGAACGTAATCTTTAAAACAATATCATGAAATAGGTACATCATACAGATTAGGAATATTGACTTAAAAAGTTTAAGTGTCTACATCATACAAGTCAGTGCCAGGGCCTGGAGTATGTAATGAAGATCTATTTATCAACAAAGTATATACTTTGTTATTCTTTCCACCATCTGAAACTGGTTCTATTTCATTATGCCCATCTGATTCTAGCATGGATTTCAAGAAGAAGACAACATGTAATTTGACAGTATCTAACAAAATAATAAATATAAATAATATTTCATCACAAACTGGTTTATCAACTAAAAATTACCCAATATGAATAGACAAATTGGCTTAGCAAATTAAAGTCTTTTCTCCCTATATTTAAGTATTGCCTACTCTAATGAAAATAGTATTTTTGAAATTATGTAATTGCTGAGAAATTGATAGAGCTTTTTACCTGTTGGCTAAAAATACTTGCTTATGTAATATTGTTCAAAAATTTCAAAGTATTTCTGAAATATGCATGAATTATAGAAGGTGATAATAGGTAAAAATCAAAGTTGAAATCATATTTTTCCTTCTTGATATATTTATACTTTTTTCATACATTCTTTTCCAGATCATTCTCATCTTGGCTGCTGCCGACCCAAAGATTATAAGGTATTTGTAATGCATTCCAGAATAGTAATTGTCCTGGCTTTCAGAGGACAGCATAGGTATATTTTATATACTTATGAATACATACACACACAGAGCCAGATATAGATTATCATACTTATTTAGTAAAAATATAGAAAATCAATCATTATTACATCATGAAAAAGTCTTATTGTGGCATTTATATCAAATGGTACAGTAGGCCTTTCATTGTCTTCCTACAAGTATTTTAGGCTTCTGGTTATTTATAAGTTTAATCATTAAGTATGTGTGTGTATGTATATGTATGCTTGTGAGTGTGCTTGGGGGACGAGAGAAAGAGAAAGAGATGCAAAAGAGTAAAATTGGTTGTTACTTTTAGCAATATTTCACATAATATTAGTTTTTCCAGACTTCAATCATTCACAGAATATCCCCATAATATTTTAATACTTGCATTCAACTTGTACCATTTTAAATTCGTTTTCTTTTTATTTTTGTTATAGTAAATTAAAAATATCACATGCTTTATTTTTTTCGAGACAGGTTTATTTAGGTAGTTAGGGGATACATGTTCAAGGGAGAATATTGGCCATTTCAGGAGAAAGAAAGTGCCCTTGGGGGTCTCTCAGTTCTTTTACAGGAGACCCACATGAGGGGGTGGACAAGTCTCACAGCAGGGATGGACATCTGGTATTTTTCTTAGAATCTTCATATTTCTGACACCTGAATGGTGGGTGACTGTATGGTGTCTGGGTTTGACCAAGTGTCAGACTATCCTTATGTAGCCTTTGTTTATCAAAGAGCTCAGGAATTTCAGGTGGGGAGATGGACCATCATAATTAAAATTATGAGCTTATTGATTTTTGGCTAAGAAAGAATAGGCTCTGTAGGAAAAAGATAAGGATTATGAAATTTCTAGATTTTAAGACTATAGTTTCTTCTTCCTTTCCAGTTTTTCTATTATTTTTCATCAATTATACCTTATGTCCTCCCTTTGAGACTTAGATTCCTTAATCTTATAGGTTGATGAAGGGTAAAAGAGAAACTTCACTATTGAGTGGGTGTTTTTTTTATAGTCAGTTAGATGCTAACACCACTGAGGGACACAGCCTCAGGAATATGAGGATCAATGGGTGTTTTTTTTTTTTTTTAATGTGCCTGAAGTTTTTGTTGTGCCCATTATGCCAAGTTTGCCATCAGAGCAACATTTGTAAATCTGATTATTTGGCCAAAGCCATTCATTTGTTTTTTGATGGTATTGCAATTGCAGTGGGCATCTAACCCCAAATCAACATGTTAGTGCATTGTACAATAACCCAGATATATTTTTACCCTGGACCATCCACTGGTTAGAATTTCAAACTAGAACCCAGGTTAGCCAACCTGTTTGGTTATATATGACATTGTAAAAACTTCTCATGGCACAAAGCCTAAAACACAGCATATAATTTAATATAATGACTGCTATGACCCTGCTTCATTATTACTAATAATTTGCTTACAATAAAGATTATATGCTGCTATCTTTTTTTTAACTATTTGGCAAAACTCTCTATAAACCAAGCATCTTTTCATTAGGTTTAAAGTTATTTTATCCCCCCCCCCATTATTAGAGGCCCCATTAACTATTTAAGTGTCATTAAGGTTCCTGTTTTAGCAAAGATATTCCCATAATCAAAAGGAAAAAAGTTCCACAGGAGTGGAAAGAAGCAAGATTCCTGGTTTATATTACATAGGGGAACTTAAACAGGTTTTAGTTTTTAACTTTAAATAGAACTCACAGTACCTTCCAGTACCTTATAGGAATAGGGATTTTTTTTTTTGATGTCTCTGATATCAGTGGTCCTGAGCCTGCAGAACTTTAAGAGGGGCAGGTTTAGTTTGATATGATTTTTAAAAGACTCAGAAACAATCAGGAAATAAAAGTGCCAAAGAAAACATAGCCAATATTTTGGCCCTGGCCCTCCAAGGTCAAATGGAACCTAGGGAATGAATGATGGGAATCCTAAGGGCTCTTCAAATTCTGATAAGTCACCTGACTTCCTGATTAGGGTGATTGTAAAGACCTAAGAGCCACCATAGTCTGAAATGGAAGGTCTTTGGAAAGAGGAATGTCTCCAGTGCTTGGAGAAGAGCCATATGATTAGCAAGACACAATTTGTAGAGGAAAAGCATCACAGAGTCCCTAAGAGTAAACCTAAGGATCTCTGCCCAACCTTAACAGGAAAATAATTTTTTAAAAAATTATGTTTATCCAACATTGGGCTAACTTCTTGGTCTTGAACACCTAGCAGGAAAATATAACCAAAATAAAAGTCTGTTTTAGGTTAAAAGAAGAATCACGCTTGTGGAGCCATTTAAAAGACCACCCACATCAACTAGCTATCTTCTGATTTTTGGCTCCCCCTTGTATTATACATCATAATTTATGATGATACGTCTGCTCTTAGGCTCACAGAAGAAACATAGCAAGGCACTGATGCCCAGAGCATCATATACTTTAAGTGGGTGCTAGCCTTTAAAATGAAAAACAAAATTGGTCACTTGTAGAAAAAAATAGATGGATCTGGAGAACATTATGTTAAGTGAGATTAGCTAGTTACAGAAAGTGAAGGGTCATCTCTCTTATCTCATATGCAGAAGCCAGGGAATAATGAGGATATAAGAAGGACTTTAGATAATGGGGGCAAACTTCATGGAAGGGAGGAGGAGGTGGTTTGGGAGGGAGGGAAAAGAGGGAGAATTAATGAAGGAAACACGCCAGTGATATGTTCATATGTGAGAATACCAGCGCCAATCCCAGTATTTAGTCTGGGGAAGGAAAGCCCACCAATTGCATGTTCGTCAGCCTCACTATGAAGCACATTATGATGTGAGACTCTAATGCACCAATAACAGTATTAAAAAGTGCAATATAAACAAAACAGTTACTAAATTCCGGCTAGATACTGATATTTACCAAAAGCTCTAAGGAATGCTATTACTTAATAAAGACAAGCAACCATAGAGACGTATAAGAGACATAACAATTGAGGATTTCAAAATGAAAAAGAATTAAAGAAATTATTCAGTTTTTTCCACGATTCAGCGTTATTTAGTGTGTATCAGTGTGCCATGTCAAGTAATCTTGTAGATCCTCTAAAATTATTTTGGGTATTAATTATCTGCCATAGCCCTATAAGTCTATGTCCCACATTTTTTTTTTTTTTTGGTGGTACTGGGGTTCCTGGAAGCCCTTCTACCTCCGGGCTACACTCCCAGACCTATTTTTACATTTTTATTTGGAAACAGGGTCTCCTAAGCCAGCGCACATGGCCGGCTTCGAACCTGTGCGATCCTCCTGTCTCTGCCTCCCAAGCGCTGGGATTACAAGCGTGAGCCACCACGCCCGACTTTGTCCCACATTTTAAAAAGTATCACCTTACAGTTTCTTCTCTGTCTTTAAGTGAAAGTTTCATAATATTAAGAGTCATTGTTCTTGGGAAAACAAAAAAGATAGCTTTCCTTTTAATAGCTGTGTTTATTTACCCAAAACAATTTTATTTAGTGCTTATAGGTTCTGAATAGTATAGTACTTTGCCATGCTTTGACTGATTAAAAAATGGAACAGCTTATAAGACACTGTGTGACTAGGGACCCAAATATAAGTGTTAGAATCATTCAGGTGGAACTTTATAATTCATTCGTGGCACACTAAATTGAAATTTCTAAGAATGGAGACTGGAATTTTCTATTTTTAATGAGTTTCTGAATGATTCTTAATGTAGCTCTCCACCTATTCAAGGATTTTCATTTAAGAACCAGTGGTATATACTATAAATATAGCACATTTATTAGGAGCCTTCTCTCTATATTGTTTACATAGGCTTTTGCTTTGTTTTAGGTCGTCCTTAGAGGACTGTGGACATGTCATAATTCATCTAGTCTAGGCCCACCCTATTATGTAGAATTATATAATTATATACATTGTGTATATAATTGTGTGTATATGTATATAAATGTGTGTATATGAATATGCATACACATATGTGTGTATGTGAATATGTGTGTACACATGCACATGTTACACACTGCACACTGATATGAACATAACACACACACACACACACACACACACACACACGTAAAAAAGCACATACCCAAGCTGGGCGTGGTGGGGCACACGCTTGTAATCCCCGCACTTGGGAGGCGGAGACAGGAGGATCGCGCTGGTTCGGAGCCAGCCTTGCTGGCTTAAGAGACCCTGTTTCCACATAAAAACGTAAAAAAATAGGTCTGGGACTATAGCCCATGGAAGGTAGTGTATCCCAGAGGTAGAAGGGCTTCCAGGAACCCCAGTACCACCAAAAAAAAAAAAAAAAGCACATACCCTGCAAGGCTTTTTAAGTTGTTTTATCTAAGGGACAAACCTCTTTTTGTCCATTCCTTCGAATAATGCTCTGTAATTTATAGTTATATATTTAGTTTCATCTTTCTTTACATATTACTTTGTTATTGATCTACGAGTGTCAGAATGGCAAGGACCTTACCAATCTTATTGATTACCAACCTCCCATATTGACATGTAGTGTGGATTCCTAATATATGTGTTTTGTGAATAGATAAAAACAAGTAAACCACACACACACACGTAGACATATACACATGTATGTATGTAGATGTAATGCATGTATGTAATGTAGGAAAAAACCGAAGTTTTGAGGTCACTATAATCTTTACCTAAGGTAACTATAATCTAGCTATACTTTGATGTGTTCATTTATTTTTTTCTTTTATTATTTTTGTTTTTGAATTTTTAAATTTATTGGCGTATTATAATCACATGTTATCATGAGGTACAGAATGGTAGAGGCATACATATACACATCACACATTTAGCCCTTCCCCAATTCGTACCCCATTCTTTCCCGCCTCCCTCTTTCTCATGTTTGGCTTGGTGACTGACTTTAATATGCTTGTTATTGTACATCATGTACATTAGGGTGGTTCCCTCTTCCTCTCTCCAATCTCTCTCAGTTAAGTTGACTTCTTTATTCATCTGAGGTTTCTCCTTTATCTAGTGTCTCTTCTATGTTTCGTTTTCTACCTAGCTTTCTCTTATTAGTGAGAGCAAATGACTTTTGACTTTTTGTAACTGACTGATCTCACTTAGCATCATGTTCTCCAGTTACATCCATTTCCCTGCAAATGACCTAATTCTGTTCTTTATGGCTAAATAAAAATCTATTGTGTACATATCCCATAGTTTTATAATCCATTCATTTGTTGATGGACCTCTTGACTGGTTCTATAGTTTGGTAATTGTGTAGCTATACACATAGATACACATGCATCAGTTTGGTAGTTTTGTTTTCATTCTTTGGGGCATATACCCAGAAGTGGTATTGCTGGATCATATGGTAGATTCGTTCCTATTCTTCTGAGGGTTCTCCATACAATTTTCTAAAGTGGGTTGCACTAATTTGTAATCCCATCAGCAATGTATTAGAGTTCCCACTTCTTTACCCCTCACCAGCATTTGTAGTTGTTTTTTGATGATTACCATTCTAATTCGAATTAGGTGAAATCTCAGGATAGTTTTGATTTGCATCTCTCTAATTGCTAGTGATGTTGAATAGTTTTTCATTAATTTATTGACCATTTGTATTTTGTGAAGTGTCTATTTATTTTACTTGCCCATTTTTTATTGGGTTACTTGTTTTCTTAGCAGTGATTTTCTTGAGTTCTCTATATATTCTAGATATTAGTCCTCTATCAGAGGAATAGCTGGCAAAAACATCTTCTATACTCTCAGCTCACTGTTGAGGTTCTTGATAATTTCCTTTGTTGCACAGAAGCTTTCCATTTCTTTGCATATGATTAACCAGTTTTGCCAAGACCATTTATTGGAGAAGCTTTTTTTCCAATGTGTGTTTTTGACCCCTTTGATTTGCAAAAATCAAATGACTGTAAATGTGTGGATTTCTTTCTGAGTTTTCTATTTTGCTCTGTTGGATTATGTATCTGTTTTTGTTTCAAAACTATGATATTTTTATTACTATGGATTTAGAAAAGTTTGAAAAGTTTGAGGTTAGGTATTATGATATCTTCTGCATGATTCTTGTTGCTGAGAACTACTTTGGCTATTCTTGGTTTTTGTTGTTGTTGTTGTTGTTGTTGTTGTTGTTCCAAATGAATTTAAGGACTGATTTTCCTGTGTGTATGAAGAATGACCTTGGTAGTCTAATGAGTATTGAATTTAATCTGTAAATCACTTTTGGAAGAATGATCATTTTATTGATATTTATTCTGTCCATCCAAGATCATGGAAGGTCATTTTATCTTTTAAGGTCTCTTTTTTTCATGTTTCATCATTTTCCTTGTAGAGGTCTTTTACATCTTTGGTTAAGTTTATTCCTAAGTATTTTTTTATGGAATATCATTTGTGGAAGTGTTTTCTAGATTTTTTTTCAGTGGATTTGTGATTGGCATAAAGGAAAGATTCTGATTTTTTTTTTTTTGATGGTACTGGGGTTCCTGGAAGCCCTTCTACCTCGGGCTACACTCCCAGACCTATTTTATACTTTTTTTTAAAATTTAGAAACAGGGTCTCTTAAGCCAGCATGGCTGGCTTCGAACCTGCATCATCTTCCTGTCTCCGCCTCCCAAGCACGGGGATTACAAACGTGCGCCACCATTCCCAGCAAGATTCTGACTTTTTTAAGATTAATTTTGTATCCAGACACTATGCTGAATTTGTTGATCAGTTCTATAAGCCTTTTGATTGAGTTTTTTGGGTCTTCTAAGTATAATATATCTATAAATAGAGATAGTTCTTCTTTTCCTATTTGTGCCCCTTTTTATTTTCTTCTCTTGCCTTATTGCTTTGTCTAGAGTCTCAAGTATTTTTTTGAAAAGCAGTGGTGATATTGGACATCCTTGTCTTGTTTCTTTTTTGAGGGGAACTCTTATAGTTTTTTTTCCCATTTAATATGATGTTGACTGTGGGCCTTTTGTATATTGCCTTCATAATGTGGAGGTATGTTCCTTCTATTCCAGTTTTCTGAAATGCTTTTAACATAAATGGGTGTTAGATTTTGTCAAATACTTTTTCAGTATCTATTGAAATGATCATGTGATTTTTTGCCTTTATCTGCTTATGTAGTGAATTACATGGATTGATTTTTTCATGTTGACCTAACCATGCAACCCTGGGATGAACTTGGTCATGATATATAATTTTCTTGATGTGATCTTGAATGTACATTGCTAGCATTTTTTTTAGCAATTTTGCATCCAAATTAATCAATGATATAAGCACGTAGTTTTATTTTCTTGAGCTTTCTTTATTTGATTTCAGTATTAACGTAATGTTGGATTCATAGAATGCATTTGAGAGAGTCCCATTTCTTTCTGTTTCATAGAATGTACTGAGGAGTATTAGATTAGCTCTTCTATAAATGTTTTATAAAATTCACCTGGGAAACCATCTGGCCCTGGGCTTTTGTTTGATGATAGGCTCTTTAATGCTTCTTCAAATTATTTGACTGTTATTGGTCAGTATAAATTTTTCTACCTTCTTGATGTAACTTAGGAAAGTTTAATGTGTCTAGAAATTTTTCAGTTTATTCTGTTTTCCATTTATTTGGAGTATAGTTTTTAAAAGTCATTTCTGATAATCGTCTGGATGTCCATACTGCGGTAATAATATCACCTTTTTATTTCTAATTTTAGTAATTTGGGTTCTCTCTTTATTTTGGTCATGTTGCCTAGTGATTTATCTATATTATTTTTTCAAGAAAATTGATTTTAGTTTTGTTGATTGTTTTATTCTCTACTACATTGATTTCTGCTCTGATTTTAATAATTTTCTGTTTTCTACTGGCTTTGGGATTAGACTGTTCCTGTATATCAGGGACTTTGAGATGTGTCATTAGGTTATTTGATGATTTTCTCTTTTGATGGGAGCACTCAGTGCTGTGAATTTTTCTCTTAAAATTGTCTTTAGGATGTCCAGATATTTTGACACGTTGTGTCTTTTTTTCATTTATTTCTAGGAATTTCTTAATTTTTCCCTTATTTCTTCTGTAACCAGTTCCTCATTCAGCAGCATGGTATTCAGTTTTCATATGTTTATGTGGTTTTCATGGGTTTTCTTATAGTTGGTTTCTAGCTTCATTTCATTGTGGTATGAAAAGATACAGGGGATTATGTACTGTTTCTTAAAATTTGCTAGTGCTCACTTTGGCCCAAGATGTGATCTATTTTGGAGAAGGTTCTGTGACCAACTAAAAAAAATGTAAATTCAGCTGTATTTGGTTGGAATATTCTGCATGTGTCCAATAGGTCCCTTCAGTTTTTGGTGTTCTTTATGTCTGAGAAATCTTTACTCACCTTTTGTCTAGAATATTGGGCTAGTGGTGTGAGAGGAGGGTTGTAGTCTCCCAATCTTATGATGTTGGGATCTCTGTGTGGCTTAATGTCACAAAAAAGTTTATGAAAGTGGTCGCATCTATGTTTGGAGCATAAATGTTGACTATTCTTATAACTTTTTGCTGGATTGTTCCTTTTACCAGTAAAAAAAATCACCTACTTTCCTCTTCTGATAAGTTTAGGCTTGAAGTCTAATTTATCTGATATTATAGTTGATACTTTTGCTTCAATTTCAGTTTGTGAGTATCTTTACTTGAAAGGTATGTTTCTTGCAGGCCAAATATAGGTTAGTTAAGGTTTTTAATTCATTTTGCCACCTTATATCTTTTTATTGGGGAGTTGAGGCAGTTTATATTTAGCATGATTTTTGAGAGATGATTTTTAATTCCTGTTTGACTTTTAACTTCTGTTTGAGGTAGTGTTTGTTCTTCTTTGCCTAGTTGTTTGTTTGATAGAAATCATTATTTTTCTTGTTTTAGAATTTATTTATTAATTTTTTTGTAATTAATCTCTGAGTATTTACGCTAGCACTTGTTTGGAACATAAATCAGTTTCTATTTGTCATGAAAAGTATTTATTTCACCATCAAATGTGAGAGATAGTTTAGCTGGTTAGAATAGTTTTGGCTAGAAGTTGTTTTCTTTAAGAGTTTGTAATATGCCGCTCTAGGCCCTCCTGGCTTTCATGACTTGATTTGAAAAGTCTGGCATGATTATTATTGGTTTGCCTCTGAATGTCACTTGGTCTTTTACTTTTGTTGTCTTTAAGATTATCTCCTTGACTTCTGCATTTGTCAATTTGATTAGTATGTTGCATGGTGAACCTTTTCTATGATTTTTTTCTACTCATAGAGGTTCTATATGTTTCCTGTACCTGTGTATTAACCGCTTTTATTTTCTGTTTTGGAAATTTTCTAATATTACTTCTCGGAAAAGATTATTGATTCCTTTGTTTTAGCTTCTATTTCCCCTCCTATGCCTGTTATTCTTAGGTTAGCTCTTTTAAAATTGTCCCATATGTTTTCTATGTTCAATTATGCTGTAGAAGTGCTTTTTCTAAATTATATGCTATGTGTTAATTTTTGGAATAGGCATTTTCTAAGAGTGAGATTCTGTTTTCCATTTAGTCTGGTCTACTGTCTACAGTTTGTATAGATGCTTTCACTTTAATGATTGCATCCTTTACTCTCCTCAGAGTTTGTTACTGATTCCTGTAAAAGGTGTCATATTCTTTGTTTTATTTTTTCATGCCCTTTCTAAGTTCTTTTTTGAAATCCGGTATCATTTTTACTATTAAAGTTCTTATTTGTCCTTTTGGTGATCTCTGTAATCTCTGTTATTGTGGGGTTTTGGGAGCTCATTACTTCCTTGATATTATTTTTTCTGGTGATTTTAGGTTTCTTAAATTTATATCTTTGTTGCTTTTGATAGCCTTCTCTCTCTGTAGGTGTCAGCTGGTATATCTAATGGCAAGTTGTGTTGTATTCAATAGTGAAGGTTGAATGAGGAGCTATAGTAGTAGATACAACAATAGGGTAAAGTAGTATTTAGGATCAAGCTAAATCAGAGTTTGAGTATAGTAAGATAATAAATAGTAGAGATTAGAGCTTGTGAATATATAGGAGGATTCTCATAACCAGCGTATTTAGGAATAGTGATATAAAATGGATTTAATACAAGTCAGTGAAATCAAAAGAAAAAAAGGGGTGGAGAGAAGAGAGTAGATATGAAAGAAGAAGCTTGTAAAAGAGGTGGGGAAGAGAGCAAGCACACACACACACACATACACACACACCACAATTAATCAAAACAATTTTACGAATATATGAGTACAGAGAAGACTTGGCTTCCATAGCCCTTGTAGGTCTATGTGGATACTTTCAGCCATTGAAGATTAATTTTCTATAATAGGTTCTTGAGCATGTTCCAAGCATTGTCATTTGCTCTGTAACCTGTAGCAATGATGTCAGTTTGTAGCCCCAGGTTGTTTTCTCTCTTTCAATGATTGGGACCCTGGCCTTATATCACTGTGTGTGAAGGTGGTGGGTATCATTGGGGCCAGATCCAGTATAAGCATGGTTGCTATACTTTTCACAGATCCTGAGCCTGTGTCTCTCCCCATCTATATAGGAGGCGGGTATTTCTGGGACCAATCCATTATATACATAGGGGTCCACATTCTCCACAGATAGGGCTTTGTTGGTCTGTTATCACCCTAGTCATCATGAGTGAGTGGCCTGCAGCAGTCTCTGGAAGCCCTTGCAATCTCTGAAAGCCATACTAGGGCATTGTGCCCTGTGGACTGTAGGCCTCTTTGCCCAATTGGCCCTGAGGACTATCTGGTAATCTGTGCCTCTGCTGTCTCCACCAGTAGACTTCATCCTCAACCTTCACCAGGGTGAACCACAAAGTCTCAGACCCCATTATTATATCATTGCGGTGTGACTCCCTGTGGCTGTACTAGACAGTCCCCCAGGGATGGCTAGTTCATCTATTTAGTTGTTAAATGCCCCTCTGGATACTTTGGAGAATGAGGTAGTTTCATCCATGCTCCTACAGGTTCTAGCTGGGCATCCAGGCAGTGGGATCTCTGTGGAGCATGGGGCCAGGTGCTGGCTGCTTACAATTCTCATGAGCTGAAGCTGCTTACTTCACATTGAGGTGTTGGCTTTTTTTCTGGGATTCTCTGGAGTCCACAGTGCCAGCAGTCTTGAAATGGTTGGGCAAGAAGGCTTTGTCTTAGTTCCTGCGTTTGCAGTTGTTTCCCAGAGGAGACACACAGTATACTTTGCTGTTCTCTGTTCTGTCTTCTGCCTTTTTTCTGCTTCCTTTAACTTTTTTATTGCTTTGTTCAATTTTTTGATAGTGTTTTTCTCTTGTCAAGATGGTACTTTCCTAGCAAAGATCGAATGTCAGCACAACTCAAATGTGCTACTTTCCTCAGTCACCAACTCCCCTATTTCATTTAAAAAGAGTTCTCTTTTTCAAATGTATTGTGCCACCTTTAATTGACCACCACTTCTGCCTCCATATCTTTAATTTTAGCACTTCCTTTTGTGAGAAAACAGAAAGTGGTGAATACGCTTTAATATATATATTTTTTGGGGGCGAGGGAGAGATGTAATAGGGATTGAACCCAGGGCCTGCCACAAGGTAGGCAGGTGTTCTACCCCTGAGCTATATCTTCAGCCTGGAATAACAGATTTTTTTGTATCTAAAATTTAAATAGATTTTCATGAAATAAATCTGCATCATTGAATATGGGAAGAATAAGGGATTCTTTTCTTATAAGCACATTAATAGTTGGTTAATAAGTGCTCTGGATGTAGAACACTATGGGATTTCAACAAAGAAAAAATCCAGGAAGCTGAGAGTGGTTACAGACAATTTTATATAAAAGTACACCTTACCTAAGTTTTCTGAAGAAATACCTGTAAGAGAAAAAGGCAAGAGTGTCTCCAGAGGGAATGCAATGGGAAGAAATCTTGGGATTTGGAATAAATAACATGTCCTGGGAGAAAAAAGACTAATCTGATTCCAATGGAGGGTATATATTAAAAGATATTGGCTCCTTAGCATCTTTACTTTGTATCTTTCCTACTTCCCCATACCTTTAATATCTGCCTTTTTCCATTTTTAAGAATTCTAGTTGCTTAGGCTTTATCTATTATTTTGGATAAATGTATCTTTACCTTGTATGTATAGTAATCATCATCTCTGGTAAATGCTCATTCCTTTAGTCTCATTTCCTTTGTATTCTGCCATTGCTTTGACTTCCAGATTCATGGTCATTGTTAAAAATAAGAATTTATATATTCATATATATAAATATTTAGCCTTAAAAATAAAACAAATCAAATGTTATATGGCACACACACACACACACACACATATATATATATATATCAATGTGATATATATCACATTCTCTTCATCTGTTTATCTGTCATTGAACACTTACTATTAATTTTATTTGAGCTCATCACTTTCTTGAAACTATTTTCTAAATACAAAAAGCCAACACACAGTGCTGTTTTTTTCTTTCTAGCTTTTCCCTAGAGATACAATCTTGAATGCTATGTGACCTATTTTCTAAGATGTTGCAGGCTATAGTTTTATTAAATGTTTTATATGGGTCTTAAATTTTTCATTCCAAATTATGTTTCTTTTCTGTGTGCTTCTGACTGATACACCAGTGCATATTTAGATTTAAATTTATAGCCAGGCATGATGGCGCACGCTTGTAAGCCCAGCGCTTGGGAGGCTGAGACAGGAGGATCACACAGGTTCAAGGACAGCCTCAGCTACTAAGTGAAGCTCTCAGCAACTTAGTGAGACCCTGTTTCCAAATAAAGTATAAAATGGGTCTGGGAGTATAGCCTGGAGGTAGAAAAGCCCCGGGTTCCACCCCCGGTACCACCAAAAAAATAAATAAAAATAAATAAATAAATTTAGTAAGGTAAGATATCAGTTTCAGATATCAGATATCAGGTAAGATATTCAACAAGCCCTCAAATTTTAAAAATTATATATAATAGAAATTTAATTTTAACCATGTAACAATTAGCTTAAAATATTTCTGATCTGCATACTACTTTCTCTATGTAATGACCCATCATAAGGCTTTACCTCACCCTTTGACCTTGTTGTCCTCTTCATATTGCAGAAGATGAAGGAGAACATGGAGAAGGCATGTCTGTTTCTTAAAAACTCAGGCTTAGAATTAACATTTAAATTTTTTGTTTGTTTTGTTCCAGGAGCTATTCACATTCTCTCATCTGATGCAGAGATTTCCTCTTAGCAACACTTATACTGTGGAGGAGAGAAAGATTAATTATGATAGACAGCAATTTGTTGTACTAGAATGCCTTGTCCCTCCCTAATCACAAATTCTCTCTTCTTCTTTAAAAAGGATTTTATGATTAAAACTATTATGCTGCAAATAAAAATTTAGCAAAACTATAAATCATTTCTGCCCTCATGGATATGGATACACACACACACACACACACACACACACACACACACACACACATATATATATATATATATTTTGGTGGTACTGGGGTTCCTGGAAGCCCTTCTATCTCTGGGCTACACTCCCAGACCTATTTTATTTTTTGGAAACAGGGTCTCCTAAGCCAGCGCTGCTGGCTTCGAACCTGCGTAATCCTCCTGTCTCCACCTCCCAAGTGCAGGAATTACAAGTGTGCGCCACCATGCCCGGCCCTCATGGATATTTTATACTACCGTTGCGAGCAAGGCACATTAACAATATCCATGTAGACTTGGAAGTGTGGTAAATATAATGGAAGGCTTATATAGTGCTCTGATGTTATTGTGTTGTACTGGTCAGCCTTTCATTATTATAACAAAATCTCTAAGATAATTAACTTATAAAGAGTAAAGATTTCTTTACTCTTTATAAGTTAATTATCTTAGAGATAAGAAGCTTAAAAATTAACCATATGTTGAGCCAGGCATGGTGAATCATGCTTGTACTCCCAGTACTTGGGAGACTGAAACAGTAGGATCACAGGTTCATGGACAGCCTTAGCTACTTATTAAGGCCCACTGCAACTTAGTAAGATTCTGTTTCAAAATAAAGAATAAATATTAGGGTTTGGAGTATAGCTCAGAGGTAGGATGCCCCTGGGTTTAATCTCTAGTACTGCAAAAAGAAAAAAGACCATGTGGCATTTGAAGGTTATTTGATGTTAAGAGATTATTGAGCTTTTGTTTTTGGCAGGGAAAACTGGAAGGAAAACAGGCAAAAGGTAGATGTGGGCCTGAGAATAATGGAGAAGCAAGGGACAGAGGCAAATAATATGAGGGAAAACCTGTTTTCTTCCATTTTAAATATGAAGAAATCTAAGAAAAATAGAAATTTTCACATCTTTTATTTGCCTTGTCTAAGAAATTTTTTAATGAATCAATTTTTGAAATCTGAATTTATTTGTATTTTTTAAAATTTTTGTCATAGCAATTAAGAAATGTAGATCATTGGATATATGGGATTTTGTTCCTTTTCATTCTAAGTTATCTCTCAAATGAAGCTTTGTTCATATGAAAAATTTTTCAAAGTGGCTACTGTTCTTATACTCAGTGTCATTTAGGAAAATAAGTATAAAAAAGTTTAAGATTATGTAAAATATAAAAGCACGAGTACATGTAAGAACCTTGAATATAATTTGAAGGGGACAGGGAAGCTGAACCATATCCATAAAGGTGTGGAAATGTAGGTCACATCTGTTGTTTCTGCACCATGTGTCCTGAGGCTTCAGGATCAAAGCTGGTTGTCTCAAGTTTGAGATGTGACAAATGTATAATTCTAGGATGGAAGGTTTTGGATGTGAGCCCTTCAAAATACAAGTTCTCAAGAATATGAAAAAAAAATTTGAGGGAGCTGGGCCTGTGGCGGATGCTCGTAATTCCAGGATTTGGGAGGCTGAGACAGGAGGATCACAGTTCATGGACAGCTTCAGCTACTTAGTGACGCCCTTTGCAATTTAGTGAGACCCTGTTTCAAAATAAAGAATCGAAAGATATGGGGCTGGAGGTGTTGTCCCTCGGAGGTAAAATGCCCCTGGGGTTCCATCTCCAGTACCGCAAAAAAAAAAAGAAAAAAGTTATTGAGGGAAGTTTTCATGATACTCTGAGAAATGACCCAGGGTAGAGTTTTTACTAAAGGGTGCTGGTGAGCAAAAACAGGTGAGCCTGTTCATCTTTGGACCTGGCTCCAGGATGGACTTAGTGGCTTATCCCTATTCATGTCCCAAGGAACTTTCTGTTACAGACTCAAAATGGTAAAAAGTGGTAAAGATAGATGCATGTTAAAATAAGTGGCAGATATTTTCCTAGCATACAAGTTCACACATCTGACCAGAGGGTCCTGCTTTTCTAGAAGACAGAATAACTCAGTATTTGAGAGCTTAAAAAGGAATTCAAGCTCAGACTCAACACCCAAACTCACTTTACCAAGTAGTCAGAGGCCTCTAAGGGAGGCTCACATGATCTCAGGAAATATACTATTTCTAAGTTGAGGGTCTTGTTGTTGCAATATGTATATGTGTGTGGGGAGGTAGTTGTCTATAGATCTTTTTTGGGGGGGGATACTGGGGTTCCTGGAAGCCCTTCTTCCTCTGGGCTACACTCCCAGACCTATTTTTATATTTTTATTTGGAAACAGGGTCTCTTAAGCCAGTGAGACCGGCTTCATACCTGCACATTCCTCCTGTCTCTGCCTCCCAAGTGCAGGGATTACACGTGTGCGCCACCATGTCCATCATCTATAGATCTTTTTTAACTTTAAGGATTGCCAATAAACTCATCGAAAGTCCACAATAGCCATTGATAATGAGTGACGCTGAGTTTTTGACATAATGCTGCGAGGGAGGGTACCACCTTGACACTCTTAGTAGTATCTGAAGGGGATAGTAAGGGCAGGTGTTTACAGGGTTTGGGATCTGAGTGTTGGAAGGCTTTCCGGTTGTGACACAAAAGATTAGGATTAATAGGCACAGAGGATAGGGACTTCAAACAAGTCTTAGTAAGTAAACAATAATAAGGGAAGAATTAATCTAGTTGAGTGCTCTGATCTCTTCTTCTGAAAAGGGGACTATTTTACCAGATTAAGAATCAATATTATTTTGGGAAGGTAGTTGATTGATGATTGAACAGTCTGTTGTTCAGACATATGATTTATGGGAATGTCCTAAAGAAAATAATGAAGTTATTTACTAATGTAGAGCTTTATTTTCCTGGGCAAGATTTTCCTGAGGGACTCACAGAAAGTCATGTTGAAGTAGGTAGATCTTAGTTCTTTGTTCTCATAGTTAAGCCTTTTGAACGCAGGTGGTCTTAGTTCTCATATCTCACTAAGTTATATATGTTTCTTCAATAATATGATGTTCATTTTTGTTGTTTATTCCCATGAACCTTATATTTGTTCCCATTTTAATAGTGTACTTTGAAAATTACATTTCATTGTTTTACTGATAAAATAGAATTAATTTTTGGTATTAATGTTTGTATAATTATCTTCTCTTAAATGTTCTTAATTTTTTTAAGAGTTAGGCAAACTTGTCATTTATAAATAATGAATGTTATTTTTGCCTTTTTGATTATTCTTTTCTAAACTTACAAACATCTTCGTGCAATGTTGAATGAGTGGTGATAGTGGGTTTGGAAAAGGCATCTGTTATTTTCTGTCTACTTGTCTGTGCTCTGGTATCTCCAAGCTTTTTTTTTTTTTGCAGGTAGACAGGGCCTAGTTCAAATCAGTGGGCTGTGAGTAGAAATTATGTGGATTCTTTCCAGAGTAAATCATGAGAGTTCATATAAATATATAAATATCCCTGTTACAGTGACAATGAAGCTTCATGTTCTAGAGGGTACTGCTACGAGTTTTTCAGCATGCCCCACAGCAAAAGGTCCTTGGACTGTTTTGTTCAATGTAATTTATCTTGATAACCCACATTACCATACAGCACAGGGTAATTAACCTTTATTCTTTTAAACCACTGATTTTCAAACTTAATTTGCTATTGCACCGTAGCCTAATACGCTGTAATGTAGAGTAATAGAAAATTACTTTTTTCTTTTTTTTTCAGTACTTGGGAGGAAACACAGGGGCATTCTGCCTCCAAGCTACATCCCCAGCCCTGTTTTTTATTCTTTATTTTTAAACAGGGTCTCACTAAGTTATGGAGTATCTGAGGCTAGCTTAGAATCTTCAGTCCTCCTGCCACCATGTCTGGCTTGCCTTGCTCCTTTCTCTGATAGGTTCCTGTAAAGTTCCACACGTGTTTCAGTCAACCTTCTTACAGTTATAATAAAAATGACTGACCACACAACTTTGAGGATAGAAGTTTTCTGTAGATTCTTGGTTCAGTTCATGTGAGGGAAGGATCTGAAACTCAGGATATGGCAATAGGAGGTAGCAGTACCTATCACCTTGTGGAGGCTAGAAGCAGAGAGTCAGCAGGGAGAATAGGAAGGATATATAATCCTAAGGCCATCCCCAGGGACTCCTCCTAAGCAACCAGGACCCCCTTTCAACGCTGCTACCATGCTTCTGTGGGGATTAGTGGGACATTCTAAACCTAAACCATTACACTCCACCACTGGCCCCCTAGACCTCATAGCCACTTCACTTTAGTCCATCTCCAAAGTTACCAGTCTTAACAGTTCCAACATTACCCAAAAGTTCAAAGTCAAAAGTCTTTTCTGAGACTCAAGGTAAATAAATTCTTGGCCTTGAGCCCCTGTTGTAAAAGTAGGAAGCAAGTTACATATATCCAATGTACAATGGCACAGAGTAAACATTTGTATTACAAAAGGGAGGAATAGCCCCACAGAAAGAAGGAATAGGACCCAAACAGTACTGAAATCAAATTCAGCAGTGCAAGCATTTGACCCTACAGCTTCACTTCTGGCATCAGAGGCACATGTGATGAGATGTGATTTCCAAGGGGCCTTGACAGCTGATCCCCTGTGGTAGCAGCCGATCCCCTGTGGCTTTATTGTTTGCAACGGGTAGCATGCTCGCTCTTCCAGCCTCGCTCCATGGCTCTCAGCTGTCCTTCCATGTTCCTGGCATTTTTATATCACAGGGTTTATTCTTGCAACCTTGACTTCACACTCGCAGCTTCACAAATTACCCAATTTGGGCCCACTTTCAGAGATTCTGAGGCTGCTACATGTTATCTGGCTTTCCAAGACTTAGTTTGAAATCTGGAGGGAAGATTCCATGATTCCTTTTTTCTAACAAGGTTAGAATTATGTGAGTGCCAACATCGACCACCAGCAGAAAAAGTAGTCACACTCTATTTAATCATTGCCGCTGGGTCCTTTTTAGTCACAGCCACTGGACCCACCTCCTCCTGAGCCTCCACTAGCCCCACCTCCAACATGACCACTACTTCCTCCTTCCTTTCATCCATCGTACTTTCTCCATGACATTTCTCTCTGGGCATGAGTTTTACACATGCCTTTCTGACCAAATTGCAGATATATAAAGCCTCTCTGCTTTATTTTCTGCTCTGAAAATTCATTTTGCAATTTGCTGAAAGCAAACATCAATATCTATAATGGAATTTGGATAATTTACAGTTTTAATTTATTCTCTGCCAGCTTAATCAGTCCATTGTCTTTAAATTTGGCCTAACACAAAGTTTCAGGACATGGGCAAAATTCTGATAAATTCAGAATGTAACACATGTGGCTTCTTCATTTTCCTAGGGAGTATCCTTTGCCCTCTCAAATCTCCTCAGCATAGGCTCTATACTGTCTGTCTTGATAGCCACATACCAGCCCTTCCATGTTTCTCTCACAAAACAGTTCCAGTGACTCACAAAATACATGGTCAGACTAAAATATAGCAGTGGCCCCACTCCTGGTACCAATTACTATCTCAGTCAACATTCTCACTGCTATAATCCAAAATGACTGATTCACAATATCTGACTTCCTGAGAGGAAGGAAGATTTATTTGCTCACTTTTTTTTTTTTTTAAGAGAGAGTCTGGGTTTAGTCTTAGTCCATATGAGGCCAGGATCAAAGCTCAGGGGAGGGTGACAAGAAGCTTGGGGGGAGGGGAGGAAATGAGAATGAAAAGCTCCACTCTCATATCACAAAGGCCAGAAGCAGAGTGCCAGTGGGGGGGAGTAGGAAGATATGTAATCCCAAAGTCCACACCCCTAGGGACTCCTTAGCAACCAAATCCTACTTCCAATATTACTACCTTGTTTCTGTGAGGTCTAGGGAGACATTCTAAATCTAAACCATTACAACATATATAAAGTGTTATTTATAGTCAAAGTTTGCTAAATATTCTTTAGCAGGTTAAGGAAGTTACTTTTGAAATTCTTTTTAAAGAAAAAATATATATTTAAAATCCTGAGTGGTCATTAAATATTTCCACATGCTCTTTTTAAACATCTAAATAATATTTTGTAGCAAATTAATAGATTTTATAATAACTCATCCTTGAATTATTTGAAAAAGCCCAAGTTGGTCATGTTACATTATTTTACTTTTTAACATTACTGAATTTAATTTTTTAATATTTTGCTTATTTTTTCCATATATGCCTATAAGTGAGGGTAGTCTATAACTATGCTTTCTACTTTCCTCGAGTGGTTTGGCAGCATTATTATGATCATATTATAGTCACAACAGAACATTAGTTTTGGGGTGTTTTCTTTTTTCCTTAAGAACAGCTTGACAGTTTGCTTCTCACCTCTGTATATTGGATTGCAAGCCCATCCACTGTAGGACATTCCATATAAATCATTTGAGGCTTCAACTATGAGAATTTTCTATTTGTTTCTGTGGTAGAGCCTTTATATGTCCTGCTCTGAGATGCCCCACTGTCTAATAGCTTTTTTATTCTTCTTCAGTTTGCTTTCATGTAACAGTCATACCTCATAAGGTAGCTGTGAGGATTACACACACACACACACACACACACACACACACACACACACACACACACAGAATAGCAGTTTAAGAGGGAAGAGGGCCTCCCTCCAAGAATCAGTATATTAAAAGTCAATTTCTTAGCACTTTTTTTGCATTATTTTAGAATATCTTCTAAATTTTGCATTATTTTAGAATATCTTCTAAATTTTGCTTTAGTGTAATATAGTGTGTCTTCCTGAAACCAAACCAGCTTCTGGCCATGTGGATTTTTAAATCAGATGATAGCAATTGATTATTGACTTGATACAAGATTCATTAAGGAATATTTTCAGCAAAATTAGGAACTGATCTCAGTTACCCATATCAACTTTTCTCCATTCCACAGTCATACTATCTTCTTGCCATCCTATAAATAATACCAGTACTGTACTTTTTTTCCTATGAACTTTATTCTCAGCTACTTTTAGCTAGTTAATTTGATTTATATTAATTTCTTGAGATAAGCCTTCTATTAGATATTTTTTCTAATTGTATCTCTATTTTTGTGACAAACCTGTAAGACTCTATTTCTCATTTATAGATAAGGAAACTAAAGTTAAGATGGTATAAATTACTTTCTCAGGGTTTCACTACTTGCAGGAATTTGAACTCAGTTCTTTGGACTCTTAAACTAGTGTTCTGAAGAAGTTACCCAAGAAATAAAACTATTTTGTGATGAGGCAGGGGTAATATTCTATTTTGATTTATTTAGAAGATAATAATAACCTAAAAGAAACTCAAAAAAGTGTGGAAAAGATTTTTAATTTTAAGGGTGAAGGTTGAAAGTTTGAAGTTGATTTTTTCAAAGATATATACCTCTTCATTATCTACCCAAACTCCTATATAAATACACTTTCCCAAATAAATAATTTATTTCAGTGAAATTAATACATTCTGGCTGTATTCCCTTTATGGAGTTATTTGTATATCGTTTAGTTATGTTTTCTCAGTTTTTATTCATACTTCATTTTCATCTCTTTAATTTATGGCTTATAATTTCTTTGAGATGTATCCTGTTGTATTCATCTGTGATTTTTGTCCCCTACATTGTTCAACACTTTACAATAAAAAGTAAAAAGGGTTCAGGATGTGGCTCAGAGGTAAAATACTACTGGATACTATTACCAAAAAAGAAAAAGCAGAAAAGAAAAGCAGGAAGCCATATTTTTCTCTATTCAAAATAGAAACCTAAATTATTAAAAGCCTACCTCTTTTACCTAATTTCTTGCTACATAGTCTAGCCACACTGGCTCCCTTGCTAATATCAGGTATACCCTCTGCCCCAGATCACAGGATCTTTGCATTTACTTTTGCCTTTTTCCAGATGGCTCTTTGCACAGATGTTTCCATGATTTAGTCTTGTCTTTGCTAAGATCTCCAGGTCTTTACTAAGATGTTCTCTTTTCTTTGAGGCCCCCACTGACTCTCTCATTTAAAATTAAACCTCATTCCTTTCATGGCATTACCATCCCATTTCTTATTCCTTTTCTCTTTTCTTATCTCCTTCCTAGCTTTACATCTCATAGTTCTTGATGTCCTTTGACATACTTTATGTTGTGTGTGTGTGGGTGTATGTGTATTCTGTCTCTCCTTACTAGATAAAAATTTTACTAGAATGTAAGTTTCACAGGGCAGGAACTTAACTCATATGTCTATCCTGACTTATTCATTCCCCAAATGAACAATGAATGACTTTTAGCACCAGAATTTGAATTAAGTTCTCTTTGAGCTCATAGCTAAACTATCACTTGGTTTATGCATATATTCTTTATTTCATATATACTCACCCTATTCAAAAGCCTTTTGAATCAACAAAGCATGGTCAACTTTATTCATGTGGGATGAACAACTCATATGTGTTTCAAAAGTAAACTTACAGTGAAAAATAACTACTATATTATAAAATTTATATAGTTATGGCTCTGAAACATTTTTATTATTTTATAAAAGTATGTGTATATTTGTTGTATGTGTAATGTTACTATAAGTATTATGTTACTATAATGTTTTATAGGTATGTATGTGTATATATGTGTAGACATATACACACAATTTTCTCTAAACAGGTTATCAGGACACCCCATGGTAGAGATTTTGATGACTCCTTAGAAAGATGTGAAGACTATTTGAGCTCAAGATCATGTAGCAAGCCCCAGCATTCAGCAAGGACCTTACTAGTCCATTCTGCACCCTCAACAGTGCCGAAGCATTCTCCAAGTCCTGTGTTAAATAGAGCTTCTCTTAGGGAAAGGTAATGTACAGTATCTATTTATAATATTTTTAATAATCAACTTTAGAAATGGAAAGCAGTAATTATGCATGTGAAGTGATTATTTGTAAAAGTATGATTTTATTTTGAGACTTAAATTGTTTTTGCTTAGACTGTATTACATATTATACAGATTTCTCCCTAGCCTGATTCACTAGAAGTGAGTTTATTAACCAGATGTGTCTCTTTAAACCTAATTTATTACTGTATTTTTTTAAATTGAAAATTGGAGTATGTCTCAATTTTAGTAGATTCAAAGAGATTTAATATTATAGGTATGCTTTAAGTATAAAAATAGCCTATGTTATATTTTCCAATTTGTCCTAATGCTGACTTAAGTACTGTTGGTAGATGGTATCTACCTTTCTCAAATAACCTCCTCTGCCCTGACACCCTAAGAGAATCTTCTTTCTTTCTTTCTCCTTCTTTCTTTTCTTTAGGTCTCTCTCTCTCTCTCTCTCTCTCTCTCTCTCTCTCTCTCTCTCTCTCTCTCTCTCTCTCTCTTCTTACTGGTGCATATTAATCATGGAATGATAGATTTCATTGTGACATGTTTTTATACACATAGAAAAATAATAATTTTACTCTCCAGTACCTCTTTTTTCCTCCCCTCCTTCTTACCCTAGTCCTCTTCTTCAACCCTAATGGTAGAGGGAAAGTGTCCCTTCTGCTTTATTATGTCCCCCTTTTTCCTCTGTTTTTGTTCCCTCTAGCTTCCATATATGTGAAAAATTATAGTTTTCTTTCTAGATCTTACTTATTTTGTTCAAAACTTTAGTCTTTAGTTCCATCCATTTTTATTATTTAGTATATTTGGTATTTATTTATGTTGAATAAAACCTAGATATGAATATATACTACTTTTTCTTTATCCATTCATTTGCTCATGTACATGTAGGCTGATTGCATAACTTCGTTATTTTGTATTGTGCTGTGATAAATGTGTGTATGCATGTATTTCATAAGTATGCTGACTATACTTCTTTTGTATAAGTACCAGGGAGTGATATAATTAGATCATTTGGTGGTTCTAAATTTTGCTTTTTTGAAACCTCCATACTGATTTCCATAGTGTCTGTACTATTTTACAATTCCACCATCAGTGTTTAAACAGTTCTTTTTACCTACATCCTTGCCAGCATTTGATGGTTTTCATCCTAAGCGAACTCAGATGGAATCTCAGTAAAATTTTGCTTTGTATTTCTTTCCCTCATGGATAAAGATGTTCGGGATTTTTTCATAAGTTCCTGGCCTCTTAAACTTTTTTAAAAAATATCTGTTCAGTCCATTTCCTTGTTTACTGATTTTCTTAAAGTTGATATTTTTAAGTTCTTCTTATATGTCAGAAATAAGTTCTGTGTCAGAAGAGTAGCTAGCAAAGACTTTCTGTCATTCCGTAGGTTTTCTTCTCACTCTGTTGCTGCCTTTCTTGTACAGAAGCTTTTTAAAGATGCCAACTCATTTACTCGTTTTGTTCTTATTTCCTGAGATGTAAGTGTGTCCTATTCAAGAAGTCTTTGCCTGGCTCTTTGTTTAAAAACAGCTTTCCCCGCTTTTTTCTTTTAACAGTTGCTTACACTGACATCTTTTGTACAAGATGGGATAGGTATCTAGTTTTTTTTTTTATATATATATGCATATCTAGTTTCTCCAGCACCATTTGTTAAAAAAGCCATCTTTTATTTCTTTCAGTTTTCTTTCTTCCTTTCCTTTTTTTTTTGGGGGGGGGGATATTGGCGATTGAATGAATCCAGCCTTCTACCTTCAAGCTACACCCTGCCCTATTTATTCCTTTATTTTGAAATAGGATCTCACTAAGTTGCTGATGGCCTTACTAAGTTACTGAGGCTTTCCACGAACATGGGATCCTCCTGTCTCAACCTCCTAAGTACTGGAAATACAAGCATGCACCACCACACCCAGTAGAGTCTATGTTTTCTACAGTCTGTTCTTGACATCTTGTCAAGAATGCTATGGCTATACAAGGTGTGGGTTTGTCTCTGTATCCTATATTCTGTCCTTCCGTCCTATTGCTTTTTTTTTTTTTTTTTGAGGTACTGGGGATGGAACCCAGGAACATTCTACCTCTGAGCTACACCCTCCAGCCCTGTTTTTTATTCTTTATTTTAAAACAGGGTCTCACTGAGTTGCAAAAGGCCTTACTGGGTAGCTGAGGCTCTCTGCGAACCACGATCCTCCTGTCTCAGCCTCCGAAATGCTGGGATTACTATAAGCGTGTGCCAGCATGCCCTGCTTGTCTTTTTCTTTCTTTCTTTTTTTTAAACAACCTTACCATGCTGTTTTTCTTACTGTAACTCTGTAATATAATTTGAAATCTGTTATCCTGATGCTTCTAGCATTGCTCTTTTTGCCCAGAATTACTTTGGATATTATAGGTATTTACTCTTACATATGAATTTTGGGATTTTTTTTCAAATTGTTTAAAGAGTATGATTGGCATTTTGGTAGGAATTTCATTAACTCTGTAGCTCCCTTTTGCTAAATGGCCATTTTAGCTATATTAATTCTGTCTTTGAACATTGGAAATCTTTCCATCATCTAGTGTTGTCTTTAGTTTAATTCTTTAGTGTTCTAAAAATTCATTGTAGAGGATTTTCACCCCCTTGGTTAGGTTTATTTTTAGGTATTTTATTTGAAACTATTGTGAGTTTGTTTTTCTTGAATTCTTTCTCAGCAGCATCATTATTGGTAAATAGAAAGCTGTTGATTTTTAGTTTATATGTTAATTATATATTCTGCTACTTTATTAAGTTTATAAACTCTAGAAGTCTCCTGGTGGAACCTTCAGGGTATTCCAAGTATGGGATTATACCATCTATAAATAGGAACACTTTGACCTCTTCCTTTTCTCTTTGTATTTCTTTAATTTCTTTTTCCCCAAGAGAATTTCAGTAAGGTAAAGATTAAAATTCTCTCTGAAATTGCTCTGGCAACTAAAGTCAGATACATGTTATAATTTGAATGTAAAAGAAATTATTTATTTTTATATATTGATTTAAAATATAAATAGGAAATTCTTACCTCTGTTATAAGCAGTAACATAAAAACGATTTTGTTGCCATAATTTAAAAACAGCTATGGTTATATTTTAATTACAGAAATTTTAAAACCTAAGATGTACCTTCAACAATTTAGAGATCAGTTTGTTTTCACAGATAGTATAAGAAAAGATAATGTAGCCAGTAAATTTCCACAGTGTTTTAGGGGTATCAGGCATAATTAATAAAGACTTAACTGTAGAAAGTATATCAAACACTTTAGCTCAAAACTGATGACTCAAACAAGAGTCTGTTAGTTTGGCTGATGATTTAAAACACTCTTTTGTGAACAGTTAGGTTTGTTTTCTCATTATTTGTAAGCATTGAAAATGGATATAGGAGAAATGTTGGCTTTCTTAATACATATAGTATTTTTATTAATATTGCTTTTAGTCCATTAGAATCATGCCTAAGGAGTTATTAAATCATAGGCACACACCCACATGTGCACATGTACACATGCACACAAATCCATTAATAAGTTTAAGAGAAATTCTTAAAGAGGTTTTTTCTTTGTGTGGTTGATACTAGGGTGGAACCCAGGGGAATTCTACCTCCCAACTACACCCCCAGCCCTATTTTTTATTCTTTATTTTGAAACAGGGTCTCACTGACTGCAAAGTATCTCACTAAATAGCTGAGGCTGGCTGCGAATCGCAGTCCTCCTGTCTCAGCCTTCCTAATGCTGGGATTACAAGCGCATGCTACCACATCTGGTTTTAATGCAGCTTTCTTGAAGCCCATTTTTGTAATTATGTGTCATTGTGGTTTCATTGATTAGATCCTTTATCATATCTTTAAGTTTTCAAGGATCTTGTTTGTTTGTTTTTGGTTTGAGGATGCTGGGGATGGAACCCAGGGGCATTCTACCTCCAAGCTACACCCCAGCCCCGTTTTTTATTCTTTATTTTGAAACGGTCTCATTGAGTTTCAAAAGGCCTCACTAAGTAGTAGCTGAAGCTGTCTTCAAACCACACTCCTCCCGTCTCAGCCTCCCAAATGCTGGGGCTGCAAGTGTGCACCACCATGTCCAGCTTTCCAAGAATCTTTTGTATATCTACATGAATATATTTTTATTCATAGTTTTATTTTTCTACCTTTTAACATATTTTTAGAATTCTCCAATTGTAAATATACCACTATAGTACAGTACCAATTTTAGTTCTACATTATTTTATCCATGTATACAAATTTTTTCCAGCTTTTAATATTTGACCTTTCCTGGTTGATAAATTCTTCACAATCTATATTTTAAAATTCTTCATTGGGAACAGCTAAAGTCAGCTGTGCCTTTGTTTTTATTTCAGTGTATAGGTAACTTAGAGTGTCATTTATCCCTTATTTCCATGCTGGATATGAGATGTGGTTAAGTTCTTTGCTAGAACAAAATGAGTAACTTAATATTAAACATTACCTATTTACTATATATTTTGGGGATATTAGGGACTTTTATAATAAAAGAATGTAGTGGAAATTTAGTTTTTAACCTACCTGGATAAGTTAATATTGTATTAACGCACACTGTGGTACAGACTTGTTATATAAACTTTTATTGTCACTCTGTTTTGAATGCATTTTCTAAAAATGATCTAGAGTTTGTCTATAAAAGAAAATGTATGTAAGACATTATTAGAAACAAATAGTTTCTTCTTTTCAGCACTTAGTAATACATCTTTAAATATAGACATTCTCTGATCTATTTTTTGTGGGCCACTGACCAATATACTTACTGTTTACAATATAATTATAAAATCCACTGAAATCAATAAAAAACTTAAACTGATGTAAATGTAGATTGTATGTCCCAGGAAAAATTGAAAGCTTTTCCTGGAAGCTGTATGACAGAGCATACAGCTATAGGAGCCGATACGTGTAAGCATTCACTGCAGTAAATGACTTCTTTAAGATTGCTGTAAGATGATAAATCCTAGTCATGTCTATGAATAAACAGATTTATAAAAAGTTTAATCAGAGGTTTCAAGTAAATAAATGTTTTTATTAGAGTAAAAGTGCTTTACTTTTATCACCTTCAAAAAATTTCTCCACTAAAGTTGGCATACTTAAAATGATTGCAGTTTTGATTTTAAGTATTTCAGAAGTACTTTCCTTCTCAAAACAAATATTAATATTATGACTCAAAATTTGTATTGAACTTTACATATGATACTACAATTAGACTTAAAATATTAGTGTATCTAATTCCATACATGCTATTCTTTTAAATCATATTTAAAGTTTAGATTTTTGCAAATGGAGAGAAAGGCTTGATATGCAAGCATTCCTTATACCACAGCACAGACTAGTGGCTCTCTAACAGTTTCACTGAAGAAATTCACATAAAGCCACGTGGTTGGACCTTTGATTTCCAAGATGTGCTGCTTATATTGCAAACAAATTTCCTACGAATTTTGCATAAGTGCTGTAGAAATTGATTTTACATTTGCAGGAGACTAAGTTTTAGATATAGCTGATTATCCTTTATTGTATTCCTTAGTTTATATAAACCAATTATCCTGCTTAATACTTTATACTTTGTATAACAACATAACATTGTAACTTTGTAAGAATAAACAGAAAAAGTCAATGATTTAAGCATGTATTAGCAGTTTACCTATTTATTTATACAGAAATTCTCTGTAACACTTCATATGTATGCTTCATAATTAGGTTAAGTTCGTGGACAGCCTCAGCTACTTAGTGAGGCCCTTTGCAACTTAGTGAGACCCTGTTTCAAAAATGAAAAGACTAGGCTGGTCATGGTGACACAGGCTTTTAATCCCAGAGCTTGGGAGGCTGAGACAGGAGGATTGCACAGGTTCGAAGGCAGCCACAGCTACTTAGTGAGGCTCTCAGCAATTTAGTGAGACCCTGTTTCCAAATAAAGTATAAAATAGGCCTGGGAGTGTAGCCCAGAGTTGTAGAAAAGCCCCTGGGTTCTACCCCCAGTACCCCCCAAAATAAAAAGACTAAAAAAATAGGGCTGGAGGTGCCATTTGGAGGTACAGTGTCCCTGGGTTTCATCCCCAGTACCTAAAAAAAAAAAAAAATCAAAATTTTCTAGCTTATATTTAATTATTTTTATATATAGTTATCTAATACTAGAGAGGTGATGTCACTTATGTTGAGGAGGGACCATTTTATTGTTATAGTTCTCATATTCTGAAAAAATAAGAACATGATTGGTCTCTAATATTTTCATCTATTATAAACATTTTCTTTAATTTCATGAAACTAGACTTTTTATGAAGAAAGGCATTTCTTCCACATAATATGAGATTATGATTGTTACTAGAGAATAAGAAACTAATTTTAAAGGTGTTATACATGTAATTGTATATTATATATACATGGATTTTTATACATAAAAATCTCCTTAGAGATAAAGCTCTAGTGGGAATTATAGAAATCATTACAGTGATAAGATATTTTTATATTTTCTTCTAAATGCATGTCAAAATTATTAAAGCTATTTAAGTTAAATATATTGTGAATACTTAATAGCTGATTTTATTATTGCTCTTCATCTTGGATCAAAGGAAATAATACGTAATTTTAACCTTATATATTTTAATCACATAGGAATGGAAAAAAATTGACTTTTTGTTTCTGGTATTTGGGAATTTGGAAGTGTGTATTTCTCTCCCCGAGTCTACAAGTTACTTTTATTTTCTGCCTACAGATTCCATTCTGATTGGTGTTCACCTTCAAACTGCGATGAGATCCATGACCGGGTAAAAAATGTCTTGAAATCACATCAGGCTCATCCAAGACATTTATATGTTAGTTTCTTAAAATTTTCTCTTAAAGGCTTTTTTGTAATAGGGTGACAAAACTGCCAAAGATGCTTAAAGCTTACAGTAGTTAGTCACTGGGAATGGAAAAAAGTATATTCCAATCGAGGGAGTTAATGGGTTTGTTAGAGCAACATCTCTGACTTGCAGATTGACTTAGCCATGCAAATGGGTTAACATAGATGTCTGAACTATAAACAGTGTTAGTTATAATTATTTTATGATGAAACAGTAAGTAGTAACTTTGTGATAGTTATTTCACAGTCTTCAAAATATGGGATCTCTTGTTTTGTGGCTCAGTGTAAAGTAACTACATTTGTTTCAAATATATTTAATTCTAAATGGTAGAACAGAAGGAATAAGAAATATATATTTTGAAGAAGCTACCCAGCTGATTTGTATGTAAATTAGATATTCAAAAGAGTGAAAGAGCAGGCCATGTTTATCAGGTTTAATACTGGAGAATATCAATATAAGAATATTTTCTAAGATAAGGTATTTATTTAGCTAATGATAGCTGGAAAATGATGACTATATTTTTTATTTTTTTGATTTTTTTATTCACTTGCTTAAAAACTAATAATTTATCATCAGTGTCATGTTGGGCATTAAGCTTAGTCCTGGGGATAGAACAAAATTGAATTATATGACCTTGGGATCAGTTTTTATAGTCTGAAATTTTTATATGGAAGCTATTTTAAAACAAATATTTTCCCCAAGTATTTAATACACACAGAGAAAATGTATAAATCTTTAGTAGTATCTTTTTTTTTTTTTTTGCGGTACTGAGGATGGACCCCAGGAACATTCTGTCTCCAAGCTATACCCTCAGCCCTATTTTTTATTCTTTATTTTGAAGCAGGGTCTCACTGTGTTGCAAAGGACCTCACTAAGTAGCTGAGGCTGTCCGTGAACCGTGATCCACCTGTCTCAGCCTCCCGAATGCTGGGATTACAAGCGTGCGCCACCACATGCAGCTTAGTAGTATCTTAATATACTTATAATAAAATCAACAAACTCTTGTCAGCTGTCTACCCGATGAAGAAGCAGCACATAAGCTGTGCAGAAGCCCTTCTTATTTCCAACCAGCCTCTGCCGTTTTAGCATAAATGTTATCTAACTTATAACAAACTATTATCTAATCTCCAGTGGCAAATTCTGCATTGTATGTTTGAAATAATACCTACTTCTCTTTTTTTCCTAACTTGCTTCACTTTGTTTTTCACAATTCAGACATTTTTGCAATTAAAAATCTTGTTTTTTGTAGTAGAAGTAGTTCTTTGTTGTATGAAAATGCTACCACTTATTTATTGATTCCTCTGCCAATGCCTGTTTGGATTTCTTCTGTTTTGGGCTATTATGGAGTTGCTCTGAGCACTTCACACATATCCTTGGGTGACACTATATACACCTTATTTGGGTATATACTTAGCAGTGGAATTACTCAGTCAAGGGTATGTGTACATTCCTACGTTTTTACTTCCACTACCAGTGTGGAAATGTTCGAGTTGTTCCATATTCTCACTACTACTTGATTGTGTGTGTGCTTGTGCATGCTTATGTGTGTGTGTTTATTTTGGAATTTAGATAAAGTGAAATTTAGGTAAGTTTTAATTTGATCATTTCTAAGGACAAATGAATATGTTTATTAGAGATTTTAATGTTCTCTTATGAATTCCTGTAACAAGGCATCAGTTCATTCTTCTACTAGATTATGTGCCTTTAATTTTCAGTTAAGATTTCATATAAATGCCTAGTTTTGGAATTTTGTTTTCCCATTCTGAGCCTTGCCCTTTTTCTCTCTTAATGATATCATTTGATGAAAAGTAGCACTTAATTATAATGAATAAAATTTGTTGATTTTCTTTTTTATTTAGTTTTCTTTTTAAAAATACGCAGTTTTGATGCATTATAATTATCCAGCATAATGAGGTTCGGAGTGATAGAAACACCACACATGGCTTGTTTCCCTCTGAATCCCACTCCACACATCCCCCTCCCTGTACCTGTTATTGAGACTGATACTGAAAATTCTGTATATGTGCATGGCATTATTTGAACTGTTTTCTTCATCAAGTGACCTTTCCACATCCCCTCAACTCCTGTACCTCTTTCCTATAACCCCCCAACATTCTTATGCCGGAATCTCTCCTTGTTTATCTAAAGTCTCTTGTATTTCCAAATTTCCCTTTAGCTTCTACATGTGAGAGGACATCCAGCCCTTCACTTTCTGATACTGGCTAATCTCAGCATAATATTCTCTAATTCCACCCATTTTCTGCAGATAACATTCTTTTGTTCTTCATGGCTGAGAAAAACTCCATTGTGTACATATACCAGTTTTATAATTTATTTATCTGTTGTCGGACACCCAGGCTGGTTCCATGATTTGCCTACTGTGAATTGTGTTGCTATGAACATGGATATGCATGTATCACTCCAATGTTCTGACTTTGTTTCTTCTGGAAAGATGTCTAGGAGTGGTATAGCTGGGTCACCAGGTGGTCCCATTTCCAGTCTTCTGAGGAATGTACACACTGATCTCCATAGCAGCTGTATTAATTTGCAATTTCACCAGCAATAAATAAGGATTCCTATTTTCTCACATCCTTTTCAGTGTTTATTATCATCTGTATTCTTGATGTTGCCATTCTAATTGAAGCTAGATGCAATCTCAGTGTAGTTTGTTTGCTTGCTTGTTTGTTTGTGTTTGTTTTGTTTGTTTGTTTGTTTGTTTGTTTGTTTTTGAACCTGGGAATGGAACCCAGGGGCATTCTACCTCTGAGCTACACCCCCTGCCCTATTTTTTTATTCTTTATTTTGAAACAGGGTCTCACTAAGTTGCAGAGGGCCTCACTAAGTAGCTGAGGCTGACCTAGAACCTGCAGTCCTCCTGTCTCCGCCTCCCGAATGCTGGGATTACAAGTGTGAGCCACCACGCCTGGCTTAGTTGTTTATTAATTTTATTGTTGGTGCATTACAGTTGTTCATCATATTGAGGTGCAGATTGATAGGGATATACAGACACACAGCTCATGGAGCATTTCCCTCCAGCCCCCCCCTCCCCATAAATGTCTTTGATATTGGCATTGATAGTTTGGCCTCGGTGCGTGGCATTATTTCAGCCGCTGCCTCCTTTGCATCTCTCTTCCTCCCTCCTGCCCTTGAGTCCCTCCATCACTCCATTCGAGTCTGCTTGCCTACTGTTACCCTTGTTTCCCAATTTCTATCCAACTTCCACATGAGAGAAAATGTACACTTAATTTACATTTTGAAACTGGCTAATCTTGCTTCATAATATTCTCAAGTTTTACCCATTTTCCTTCAAATGGCATAATTTTGTTTTACTTTATGGCTTAATAAAATTCCATCCACGCCAGAATTTTGTGTTCCATTCATCTATTGATGGACACATGGGCTGATTTCTTAATTTGGCTATTGTGAGTTGTTCAACTATAAACATGGATACACATGTATTGCTATAATATTCTGACTTTACTTTTATTTGGAAAGATGCCTAGGAGACATTTTGCTGGCCATATATAGTTCCATTCCAGATATTCTGAGAAACGGCCATACTCATCTCCCTAGCTGCTCTTCAGCAGTCCTGCGAGCAGAGTGTTGAAAGAGCTTCTTCTGTTCCTCACATTGCACCAACATTTACTGGTGTTTGTTCTTGATGATTGCCGTTTTAACTGGGGTTAGATGTAATAGTTTTTTTTCCTTTTTTTTTATTTTATTTTATGATGTTTTAACTGGGGTTAGATGTAATAGCCCCCCCCCTTTCTTTTTTATTTTATTTGTAGTGCTGAGGATTGAACCTAGGGGCATTCTACTCTTGAGTTACTTCCCCAGTCCTATGTTATTCTTATTTGGAAACAGAAAATACTAAATTGCTGAAGTCTGCTTTGAACCTGTCATCCTCCAGTCACAGCTTCCCAAGTACTGGGATTATAGGTGTGTGCTGCCATGCACAGCATTAGTATAATTTTAATTTTCATTTCTCTTACTGCTAATGATGTTAAGCATTTTTCATATATTTATTAATTCTTTTTATTTCTTCTTTTGAAAAGAATCTTAATTAACTACCCAGGTTTATTGGACTATCTGGTTTTATTTAGTTTTGAGTGTTTTTAAGCTCTTTATATATTCTAAATACTAGTCTTCTATCACAGGAGTAGCTGACAAAGATCTGCCAGCCATTGTAGGCTCGCTATTTAGATTCTTGATGTTTTCCTTTGTTGAACAGAAGCTTTTTGATTTAATGCCATCTCAGTTATTAATTTTTAATTACCCAAGCTTTGTGAGGCTCATTCCCTCTACAGGATCCAAATCAAGTACCAAACTAGTACAGGCAGGATCTGAGCAGACCTGGAATGCCATCAGACCCTCTCACTAGAGACCTCCCCAGCTCCTGGAGACAGCATGGGGTAGGGTAAAACTCACCAAAAACAGAAGCCCTGGATTGCTCTCAGGTCATGCTGCCAGGATCTCCTTGTCTCCAGACAAAGAGAGGAACTTTACCCTCTCCCTCCCCCCAATAAACCGCTGCCCTGACACATGGTAGACCCCTCAAATATAAAACTGAACAAGAAAGGAGTTGAGAAAAGATTCAAATCTAAACTTGATTCTCCTGGATCCAGCTTGCTAAAGGGTAAAGAAATCACAGACTATACAGACTCTATCACCTCTAAACACAGAGCCAAGAGCAGCCCACAACCCTCTAGAGCAGAAGACACCTTCCTGAAACTTCACCAACTAACAAGTCTGAGTTCCCATTTAAGTCTAAGACCTTTTCTGTTTGGTTTGGTTTTGTTTTTCTTGTTTTGAGGGGTTTGTTTGTAGATTTTCTATTTATTTGTATTGTTTTTAGTTTTGTTCTGTTGTTCTTTTTTTGTTTTTACTTTTGTTTCTATATCATTGTTGTGGTTATAGCTTGGCTGTGCTTTTTCTTTTTTCCTTTATTATTTTTATTTTTATTATTTTTATATGTATATTCTATTTTTGTTTTGTTTCATTTATTGATTTTCATCTGCTTGTTTTTTATTATTGTTCCGTTTGGGATTTTATCTCTTTTCAATTTTGTTTTTCTTTAACATTGATGTATGCATGTATGGGTTAGTCTGCTATCTTTTCCTATCTGAAATTTTACTTTTTTTCTTTATCTTTTTCTTTTCTTATTTTTTAAGTGTTTTTTTTTTTGTTATTGATGTCGTGATAATTGTGTTTTCTTTCCCCATTATAATTTTTCTCTGTTTTGTACTATTGCTATTCCTCCATTTTCTCCTTTCCCCTAATTATTCAGTATAATAGACTATTCACATGGGAATAAACATCCAAACCTGGAGTGAGAACTTGGAACTCTAGAGGTAGAATTTTGGGAAATATATACTCCACTGCCATCTGCTTCAAACACCATCCATCCAGAAAACAATCCACCAAATTCCACCCATACATCCCTAGTATACCATCAGGGAGCTTCGGGACAAGAGGCTCAACTTCTTACAAATGGAAAGGAAGTACCAATAAGGTAGGAGTTCTCAGCAGCACTCCCAGTACCAATAAAATAATCAAATTGAGGGACAAACTTCCTGAAGAGTCAACAGTTCCTGCTCAGTATAGTTTTGCTTTGCATTTTCCTGATTGATAATGATGTTGAATATTTTTATGTATTTATTGACCATTTATATTTCTTCTTTTGAATAGTGTTCATCCAGTTCAATTGCCCGTTTTTTTATTGGATTTTTTAATGTTTTCAAGTCTTACATATTTCAGATATCAGTCCTCTAGTTTGCTAAGTCTATCTTCTGCTGTCTTTCTTTTCTTTTCTTTTTTTTAAATTTTTAATGGTGACAGCTGGACATGGTGATGCACGCTTGTAATCCCAGCATTTGGGAGGCTGAGATAGGAGGATCCGGGTTCATGGACAGCCTCAGCTACTAGTGAGGCCCTTTGCAACTCAGTGAGACCCTGTTTAAAAAAAAAAATTAAAAGAACTAAGGGTGTAGCTCATAGGTAGAATGTCCCTTGGTTCCATCCCCAGTACCACACACAAAAAAAATTATTGGTGTATTGTAGTCATACATCTTAGTGGAGTACAGGATGGTATAGGCCTACATTTACACATCACCCAATTAGCCCTTACCCAATTCCTGCCCCATTTCCTTCCCACCTCTCACGTTTGGCTTAGTCATTGACTTTGATATGTTTAGTAATGTAAATCATGTATATTAAGGAATTTCCCTCTGCTTCTCCCCTACCCCCCTCAGTTAGGTGGCCTTCTTTTGACATTAAAATTATCTGAAATGGAACAATTTCTTGAAAGAACACAAACTAATATCAGTATTGTATATCTATTAATGAAATTGAATTCATAGTTAAGAATATTTTTAAAAAGACAAGTGTAGGCCTAGATGGTTTTTCTTGTGAATTTTACCAAAGCATAATGAAAAATAATACAAGCCTGTATATCCCTAAAAAAGAATAGAGCTTTTAAATAACTTTGATGAACCTTTAATGCTAAAACTGGATGGCATTACAATAAAGAAAAATGCCAATGAATATCCCTCATGACCATATACAGAAATATCCCTGAGAACATATTAGGGAATCAAGCCCAGTCGTATGTAAAAATAAAAATACATTATAGTCAAAGAGACTCATTTCAGAAACGCAATGTAAATTTATCCTATTAATAGATTAAGTTAGAAAACCTATGTTCCTCAGTCTGATCGAGTCTGACATTCAGTGGGACACAGAAAGCTGAGGAGCCCGGTTGCAGCAGTGGCACACGGGGAGCACGCAGGACGGAGAATAATCATGGGCCAGACTGGGAAGAAATCTGAGAAGACACCAGTTTATTAGCAGAAATGTGTAAAATCAGAGTACATGCTACTGAGACAGCTCAAGAGGTTCAGATGAGCTAATGAAGTAAAGAATATGTTAAGTTCCAATCGTCAGAAAATTTTGGTAAGAAAGGAAATCTTAAACCAAGAATGGAAACAGCAAAGGATACAACCTGTGCACATCATGACTTCTTCTTCAATGACCAGTGACTTGGATTTTCCAACACAAGTCATCCCATTAAAGACCCTAAATATGGTTGCCTCAGTCCCCATATTGTATTCATGGTCTCCCCTACAGCAGAATTTTATGGTGGAAGATGAAACTGTTTTACATACCATTCCTTATATGGGAGATGAAATTCTAGACCAAGATGGCACTTTCATTGAAGAACTAATTAAAATTATGATGTAAAAATACATGGAAATGGAGAATGTGGGTTTATAAATAATGAAATGTTTGTGGAGCTGGTGAATGCTCTTGGTCAATACAATGACGATGATGATTATGATGATGGAGATGATCCCGATGAAAGAGAAGAGAAACAGAAAGATCTAGAGGATAGTCAAGATGATAAAGCTGTCCACCTTGGAAATTTCCTTCTGATAAAAGTTTTGAAGCTATTTCCTCAGTGTTTCCAGATAAGGGCATAGCAGAAGAGCTAAAGGAGAAGTATAAAGAGCTCACCGAGCAGCGGCTCCCAGGTGTATAAAGAGCTCACCGAGCAGCGGCTCCCAGGTGCACTTCCTCCTGAATGTACTACGAATATACATGAACCAAATGCTAAATCTGTTCAGAAGGGAGCAAAGCTTACATTCATTTCATATGCTTTTCTGTCGGTGATGTTTTAAGTATGACTGCTTCCTACATCCTTTTCATGCAACACCCAACACAAGCAGAAGAACACAGAAACTGCTGAGGACAACAAGCATTGTAGACCACAGTGTTACCAGGATTTGGAGAGAGCAAAAGAGTTTGCTGCTGCCCTCCCCAAGCACCCAGGAGCCATAGAAGAGGGCGGCTTCTCAACAGCAACAGTAGGCCCAGCACCCCCACCATCAATGTGCTGGAGTCGAAGAACATGGACGGTGACTGAGAAGCGGGGACCCAGACGGGCGGTGAGAACAATGATAAGAGGAAGAGAAAAAAGATGAGACTTCCAGCTCCTCTGAGGCAAATTCTGGTGTCAAAGGCCAATAAACATGAAGCCAAACATTGATCCTCTCGAGAACGTGGAGTGGAGTGGTGCTGAAGCCTCCATGTTCAGAGTCCTCATCAGCACTTACTATGATAATTTCTGTGCCATTGCTAAGTTAATTGGGACCAAAACATGTCGACAGGTAGATGAGTATCATAGCGCCTGTTCCTGCCGAGGACATGGACATTCTGCCAAGAAAGAAGAGGACACACTGGTTGTGGGCTGTGCACTGCAAAAAGATACAACTAAAAAAGGACAGCTCCTCTATCCATGTTTACAGCTGTCAACCCTGTGACCATCCACGGCAGCCTATGACAGCTCGTGTCCTTGTGTGATAGCACAAAATTTTTGTGAAAAGTTTTGTCAATGTAGTTCAGAGTGTCCAAACCACTTTCCTGGGTGCCACTGCAGAGTTCAGTGCAACACCAAGCAGTGGCTGTGATATCTAGCCGTCCGAGACTGTGACCCTGACCTCTGTCTCACCTACAGAGCTGCTGACCATTGGGACAGTAAAAATGTGTCCTGAAAAACTGTAGCATTCAGCGCAGCTCCAAAAATTTTTTTTTTTTTTTTTTTTTTTTTTTTGGTACTGGGGATGGAACCCAGTGGCCTACCTCTGGGCTACACTCTCAGACCTATTTTATATTTTATTTGGAAACAGGATCTCACTAAGTTGCTGAGAGCCTCACTAAGTAGTTGAGGCTGGCTTTGAACCTGCGGGATCCTCCTGTCTCAGCTTCCCAAGCTAGGGGATTACAAGTGTGCGCCACCACGCCCGGCTTTCCAAAAAGCATTTACTGCTGGCACCATCTGATGTGGCTGGCTGGGAGATATTTATCAAAGATCCTATACAGAAAAATGAATTTATCTCAGAATACTGTGGAGAGATTTTTTCTCAAGAGGAAGCGGACAGAAGATGAAAGTATACAATAAATGCATGTGCAGATTTCTGTTCACATTGAACAATGATTTTGTGGTAGATGCAACCCGAAAGAGAAACAAGATATATTTTGTGAATCATTCAGTGAATCCAAACTGCTATGCAAAAGTTATGATGGTTAATGGTGATCACAGGATAGGCATCTTTGCTAAGAGAGCCAGCCAGACTGGTGAAGAGCTCTTTTTTGACTACAGGTACAGCCAGGCAGATGCCCTGAAGTACGTGGGCATTGAAAGAGAAATGGAGATCCCTTGACATCTGCTACCTCCTCCTCCCCTCCTCTGAAACATCTGCCTTAGCTTCAGAAACCTTGAGTACTGTGGGCAATTTAGGAAAAGAAAATGCATTTTGAAAATTCTGAATTTTATTTTTAATTTTTTTGAAATTTTTAAAAAGTATGTTTTTATTTTAACAGAGAAAAGCTGTTCAACAAAAGGCACAGTTAATTTAATCAGTTCTGCACTCCATGAGTAAAAGTTCAAAAATAAAAGTTTATTACAAAAAATGATACAAAGAGTGATGTAAGTTGAGGGAAGAAAAGAATGATTTGCCCTTAAATATTTAATACCAGAGGCAGTACAGAGTCATAAAAATTATTGAGAAAGATTATTACACTTTCAAATATATTATTCAGAAATACAATTGGAAAGAGACTGTTGTTCAGGTTAAGAGCAGAAGAACAGTTTTGGGAAAATCAGGATTTCAGATGTGCTATATGACAACAAAAAACTCAACTAGATAATATGAAATATTTTTCTTTGTATTTTGCAATATAGGAATACTTTATTTAAAAGAAAAACATTCAAAAATATCGTATGAAGGGTTTCCATTTCTTTACTATCATTCATTTATTTTTTATTTTTTTTGTGGTGAATCTTTTTTTAACAATTTTTTTATTGAACATAAATAGTATACATTTACACTATATTTGGTGCCCTCTCCCCCCACCGCCCCATTTTCTCTTCCCCCCTCCCACCAATGGTTGTCCAGGTTAACCATGTCTTATTCATAATTTTACACATGTTCAGGTGTAGACCCTCATTAATCAAGATCGGCCTTTCTCCTCTCCTATCTTTCCATTAAAACTTAGCTAGTATTTCCCCTCTAATATCTGGTGTCCCACTGGTATCCTTTGTGTTTTCTAGTTTGGGCATATTAGAGGAAACATGTGTATCTTCTCCTTCTGTGCTTGGCTGATCTCACTTAACATGATGCTCTCCAGGGCTTTCCATCTTCTTGCAAATGATATAATTTTGTTCTTCTTTATGGCTGAATAGAATTCCATTGTGTGTATTTCCCACAGTTTTGCTATCCATTCATCTGTTGATGGTGATCTGGGTTGGTTCCATATTTTGGCTATTACAAATTGTGCTGCTATGAACATAGGTATGCATATGTTGCTGTATTTCTCTGAATTCAACCCCTTTGGAAAGATACCCAGGAGTGGTATAGCTGGATCATATGGTGGATCTATTCCCACCTTTCTTAGGAATCTCCACACAGATCTCCATAGTGGCTGAACTAGTTTGCACTCCCACCAACAGTGTAAAAGAGTTCCTCTTTCCCCACATCCTCGCCAGCATTTGTTGTTGTTTGATTTCTTTATGCTTGCTACTCTGACTGGGGTTAGATGGAATCTCAGTGTAGTTTTGATTTGCATCTCCCTGATGGCCAGTGATGAAGAACATCTTTTCATGTATCTATTAGCCCTTTGTATCTTTTCTTTTGTGAAGTGTCTATTTAGTTCATTTGCCCATTTCTTGATTGGGTTGTTTGTTTTGCTAGTGTAGAGTCTTTTGAGCTCTTTGTATACTCTGGATATTAGCCCCCTATCAGAATGGTGGCTGGTAAAGATCCTTTCCCATTCTGTAGGCTTCCTCTTTAGGTTATTGATAGTTTCCTTTGATGAGAAGAAACTTTTTAGTTTGATGTTATCCCACTTGTTTATTCTTGCTTTAATTTCCTGAGCTTTGGAGTTTTTGTTGAGAAAGTTACTGCCTGTGCCAATATGTTGTAGTGTTGAACCTATGTTCTCCTCTACTAACTTCACAGTCTCAGGTCTAATTTCTAAGTCTTTGATCCATCTTGAGTTGATTCCTGTGTTAGGTGAGATATAGGGGTTTAGATTCATCTTTTTACAAATGGGTAGCCAGTTCTCCCAGCACCACTTGTTGAAAAGGCTGTCTTTTCTCCAGCGTATGTGTTTGGCCCCTTTGTCAAAGATTAATTGACTAAAGATGTGTGGGTTTGTTTCTGTATCTTCTATTCTAATCCACTGGTCAGTATATCTGTTTGTGTTCAACATACGCAAATCAATACATGTTATTCACCACATAAATAGAACCAAGAACAAAAACCACATCATTATAGCAATAGATGCTGAAAAAGCATTCGACAAAATCCAACACCCATTTATGTTAAAAACACTGCAAAAAATTGGGATAGAAGGAAAGTACTTCAACATCATCAAGGCAATATACTGCAAACCCAAAGCCAACATTATATTGAATGGGGAAAAACTGCAAGAATTTTCGCTACAGTCAGGAACAAGACAAGGATGCCCACTATCACCACTCCTTTTCAATATAGTCCTTGAGACTCTTGCTGCAGCAATCAGACAAAAGAAGGAAATCAAAGGAATCCACATAAGAAGAAAGGAAGTAAAATTATCCTTATTCGCAGATGACATGATCCTTTATCTGGAAGACCCAAAGAACTCAACCAAAAGACTTCTGGAGCTGATTGACAAACTCAGCAAAGTCGCAGGTTACAAAATCAACCTAAAGAAATCAGTGGCCTTTCTTTATGCCAACAACGAATCCACAATGAAAGAAACAAAAACAACAATTCCATTCACTATAACCTCAAAACCAATAAAATACCTAGGAATAAACCTAAACCAAGATGTAAAAGACCTCTACAACAAAAACTATAAAACATTAAAGAAAGAAATAGAAGAAGACCTTGGAAGATGGAAAGATCTCCCGTGCTCATGGATAGGCAGAATAAATATCATCACAATGGCCATTCTGCCAAAACTGATCTATAGGTTCAATGCAATTCCCATTAAAATACCAGTGACATTCTTCAGAGACCTAGAAAAATCAATCATGAACTTCATATGGAGAAAGAAAAGACCTAGAATAGCCAAAGCAATTCTCAATAACAAGAAACACACAGGAGGCATTACAATCCCAGACTTCAAACTATACTATAGAGCAATAGTAGTAAAAACAGCATGGTACTGGCACAAAAACAGATATACTGACCAGTGGATTAGAATAGAAGATACAGAAACAAACCCACACATCTTTAGTCAATTAATCTTTGAAAATTCTGAATTTTAAAAGTACTGTAACAATAATTTGTAGGAATGAGTTTAAAAATCAACTTTGTATTGCTTTCTCACCAGCTGTAAAGTGTTTTGTACCAGTTTCTCTGTGTATTTTAAATAGATCCAGAAAAAGCATCTAACAAAATTCAACTCTATTCATCTTAACATTCTTAAAGTAAAAGTAGACAAAACCTTCTATTGAGCATCTGTAAAACCTACAGTAACACTATAGTTAATGATCAAAGAATGAATTTCCCCCCTAAGTTCATAAACAATGTAAGTATGCCCACTCTGACCATTCCTTTAACTCAAACTGGAAATTTTTATGTAATAAGGAAAAGACATACAGATTAGAAAGGAAAAAGCAAAACTGTACATGAATAAGATATAATTATCTATATAGAAAATCCCAGCAAATCTATAGAACTAATAAGTGAGCTTAGGAAAGTCATAGAATACACAGAAGTCAATTTCCATCCTATCTCACCAGTAATGAGCAATTGAGTTTTTAAGTTAGAAAATTCATTTATGATAGCATTATATTGAAGTGCTTAGGTATAATTCTACAAGATATGTGCAATATCAGCAAGAATGAAATAAAAACATAAATGGAAAAAACCAAAGAAGATGGAAGTAAATGGAGCAATGTACTAGGTTCACAGATGGGAGGACTCAGTATTTGAATACTAGTTAGAGCTTTAGATTTGATACAATCTTAATCAAAGCTCAGCATACTTTTAAAACTAAATACTGACAGGCTGGTTTACAAACTTATATGGAAAAACAAAAGAACTCGAAAAAGCAAAACAGTTCTGAAAAGAAAAACAAAGCTGGAGGACTTCCTACCCAATTGTAATCTTTCTAGTGCAAAGCACGTGTAGTACAAACAGCATGACTCTGATTTTGTGTGTGTGTGTGTTTGGTACTGGGGTTTCTGGAAGCCCTTCTACCCTTGGGCTACACTCCCAAATCTATTTTTTATATTTTTATTTGAAAACAGGGTCTCTTAAGCCAGCATGGCTGGCTTCAAACCTGCGTGATCCTCCTGTCTCTGCCTCCCAAGCACGGGGATTACAAGCATGTGCCACCATGCCTAGCAGCTTCTGATTAAATTAAGGTCACAGATATCAAAGGAATAGAACAGAGATCCCACAAATTGACCCACACAAATTCTGTTAACTGATTTTTGACAAAACACAAAAGTCAATAAAATGGAGACTTTGACTATATTGTATTGTCAAAAAGAGTTCTGGATAAAAAAGTTATTATTAACACATAATTCAAAACAGGTCACAGATCTTACATGTAAAACTGTAGAACTTTGAAGAAAAACATTGTAAAAAAATCTGTGATTTAAGCATGGCAATGAAAGATGATTCTCAAATAAATCTCAACAAAAAAATAACTTGGACCGCATTAAAAATTGAAAACTTTTGCTCCTTGAATGACACTATTAAAATAATAAGGCCATAATTTGGATGAAAACATTTTCAGCAATGCCCTGAATTCTATCTCCAGCACTAGAAAAAGAATAAGAGGAACAGGAAGAGGAAAAAGAGAAAGAGGACAATGAGGAGAAGGAAGAGGAAAATATTTTTAAATCACATATATGATTAAGGACTTACATTCACATTTTAAACTAAATCTTCAAACTCAGCAGTAAAATAATTAACAATCCGGGTGTGGTGGCGCACACTTGTAATCCCAGCATTCAGGAGGCTGAGACCTGAGGATCACAGTTCACGGACAGCCTCAGCTACTTAGTGAGGCCCTCTGCAATTTAGTGAGACCCAATTTTAAAATAAAGAATAAAAAATAGGGAAGGGAGTGTAGCTCAGAGGTCATATGTCCCTGGGTTCCATCCCCAGACCCGCAAATAATAATAATAATAATAATAACAACAACAACAACAACACAATTTATAAATAGGGTAAAGATCTGAATAGACCCATCTCCAAATGAACAAATGAAAAAATGCTCAATGTTTTTTGCAGAAGTACCAATTAAAACCAAAATAGATAACACTATACACTTACTGGAATTATTAAATGAAAACAAACAAAAAAACGTTCTGGCAAGGATATATATCATTCAGTGGCAGGGAACTGCCATTCAGTGCTGATGGGAATGTCCAGTATGATAGCTACTTTAGAAGACATTTTAGCAGTGTGGTGTAAAGTTAAACATACACTAATCCCATGACACATCAGTCCTACTCCCAGGTGTTTACTCAAATGAATTGATTACTATGTTTACACAAAAACCTGTGCAGCAATGTCTATAGAAACTTCATTTTAAAAACCTATAAATGATATCTATAGAAACTTCATTAATATTTTCCCTAAACTGGAAACAACAGGATATATACAAGAGGGTCAATGCTAAACAAACCGTGGCATATTCATCTGTTCAGTTGAATACTACTTAGCAGTAAAAAAGAATGAGCTTTTGATTCATATAACAACATGATAAGTATTAAGTCCAGCTTTCTGGATGAAAACAGCCATATTCCCAATGCTGTTTACTGTATAGTTTTATTTCCATGATATTGATTAAGCAAAAGTTAGGGGGGACAGAAGAGGTTGGCTACAAAAGAGATCAACCTCACATGGGAATTTTTAGATTGATGGAACTTTTTCATTAATACTTAAGTGACTAATGCATACTTTATGCATATGTCAGAACTGATTGAAATTTAAATGAGAGTGAACTTTGCTATATGAAAATTAAAATAAAAATCATTAAACATTATGTGGCTTCCAAGGATAATGAATTTATTACAAATATAAAATGTATCTTTAAATTAGCTAACCCAAATAGCTTTGGAATATGGTGTTTTGACTTGATGCAGTATGGCTGAAGACCAAAGAACGATATAATTGCTGTACTCTACTTCAACAAGCTTTTTCTTTAAAATAAAATTGGATAATGGATGTATTTTTTTCTTCTTAGGCCATAGGGTCCCAATCACAACTCAGCTTTTCTATTTAGCAAAACAGTATGCAGACAAATGGTCATGTCTATATTCCAGTAAAACTTTGTTCATGTGCACTAAAATGTGAATATTATGTAATTTTCACATGAATTTCATGAAGCATTCTTTTTTTCTTTTTTAAGCTATTAAACAATATAAATATTACTATTAGGTTCTGATCATACAAAAACAGGCAACATGCCAGATTTGTCTGGGGATTTGTAGTTTGCCAAGCCCTGCTCTAGTAAATAAGTGTGTTTTAAATAGGGATATGAGCCGGGCGTGGTGGCGCATGCTGTAGTCCCAATGCTTGGGAGGCAGAGACAGGAGGATCACGCAGGTTTGAGGCCAGTCGCTCTGTCTTAAGAGACCCTGCTTCCAAATTTAAAAAGTATAAAAAATGAGTCTGGGAATGTGGTCCGGAGGTAGAAGGGCTTCCAGGAACCCCAGTACCACCAAAATAAAACAAAAGATAAAAATAATAAATGGGGATATGGATTAGGAATTCTGAAAATACTTTATATGTATATGAGAATTTAGATAAGTTTCTTATTGTCAGAAAAAGAAATTACACAGAAGCCAGGAAGTTAAAGTCTAAAATTAACCCTATTAGATTGGAGTCTCAGATAACATTTTAAATGTTTATTAAAAATTTTAGGTATAACAAATATTGATTCTGAAATATAGATATGAATATAATCATGAGTTGTTATCAAACATTTCGTAGGCTTGCCCTCCTAACCAGCCTCTGAAGCATTGAAAACCCTCTTTTAAAGTAAAAGTTACTTGGACTCTTGAAACAGTGGCTGATTCTGAGGCTGGGTCAGGGAAAACACAAGGTTAACATGGAAGACTTGGAAGTGTAGAAGGATAAAAATTGCTCAAAAAGGATAAAAGGGAGGGCAACAGTTGAATGTCAAGAGGACACAGGGATACTAGGCATGGTGGAGCGCACCTGTAATCCTAGTACTTGGGAGTCTAAGATGGGATGATGGAGGTTTAAGACCAGCTTCAGCAATTTAGCAAGACTCTCACAACCCAGAAAATTAAAAAAAAAAAAAATACGAGCTGAGGCAGCACATACTTGTAATCCAGTTTTTAGGAGGCTGAGACAGGAGGATCACAGGTTCATGGCCAGCTGTAGTTACATAGTGAGGGCATCCACAACTTACTGAGAACCTGTCTCAAAGTAACAGAATAAAATATAGGGCTAGAGTGTAGCTCAGAGGTAGAAAACCCCTGGGTTTCATCCCCAGTACTACAAAAATAAACAAATAAATAAATGGGTTGAGGGTAGGTTTGGAGGTAGGATGCCTCTGGATCCAATCCCCTATAACACACACACACACACACACACACACACACACACACACACACATGACACAGGGACCAATTAGAATGAGCCCCATTGCAGAAATAATAAAAGCAATATTAAATTGTAATCTAAGGAATAAAGTATCTGTGAGTCTATACTGATCAAAGTAATAAATATCTGAGTGAGAATAGAAAAATCTTTATAGCAAAATTATAAATAATAATTGTGACTCTTGTGCCCCCCTCCCGATGTAGAGTTCTAATTTTTCTCCCTTTGAGTGTGGGCCAGACTTAGTGACTTGCTTCTGATGAACAAAGTGTGGAAAAGAAGAATAATAACTTTGGTAGAGAAATTTGGAAGTCACACCTTAAAGTGATCAAAGTTAACATCACTAGTGATAACTCATGTTTATAATCATGTATCTTTTGATGTCATATGATATGAATGACTCTTCCCTGTGATATTGGTCCCCAAAGTCATCATCTTAGTCTAAATGTGAGAATACACCAGACAAAACCAAACTGAAGCACTTTTTCAAAGGACCTTTGGCAGTACTTTGCCAAATTATTGAAATTAGGAGTAAAAAATGAAAACTGGCATTTTTGAGGCTAAGACAGGAGGATTGCAGTTCGTGGGCAGCCTGAGCTACTTAGTGAGGCCCTTTGCAACTTAGTGAGATGCTGCTTCAAAATAAAGAATAAAAAATAGGGCAGGGGATGTAGCCTAGTGGTAGAATGCTTGTGGGTTCCATTTCCAGTACCACACACACACAAAATGAAAACTGAAATTTTCTAAAGACTAAGGAGAAATATGACTAAATGCAGACTGATGAAATCCAGGTAAAGTTGGCAGATAATATAATAGTATGATACCAATACCGATGTTATAGCATTATACCAATTTCTTGGTTTTGTGGGTTGACAATAATGATGCAAGTTATTAACATTAAGAAAACTTTGGTGAAGAATGAAGTGTCTATGTATGAGCTATACATAATATCTTTTCGACTATTTTGTAACTTTAAATGTGTATTCCAAAACCAAAATGTTAAATTAAGTTCTTAATATCAATTCTTTTTTTTTTTGTGTGTGTGTGTGTGTATGTGTATGTGTGTATGTGAGATTGCACGCACGCGCATGTACGTACCCAGGGATGTTCTGCCTCTTATTTATATATTTTCAGCCCTATTTTATTTTTTATTTTGAAACAGTTGCAGAGGGCCTTGCTAAATTGCTAAGGCTGAACACAAACCTCTGACACTCCTGTCTCGTCCTCCCAAGTAGTAGGATTATAGATGTGCAGGTGTGCATCATAACCACACCCAGCTCACCTTTTGACTTTTACCTAATAGCTAATGTGATTCCAGGCCCATTGCCTCCTGCAAGCATCTGTAATTCTTCCCTTCTTAAGCCTAAGGAAACAGCATAAAACATTTGCCTTTCAGAGGCTTTCTGCTCAGCCTCTTGTCTCCTTGCCTTGCAGTTTCAGACATTCCATAAGTGTCTTAAGAGAATGACCAGCTCAGATTTGTACCCATCATGGCTCTCTAGAGTTTGACTTTTTAGATCTTTAATTTTGTCTGTCTAGCATAATGAGACTGCCAGAACTTTGCTGGCTTCTTTGTCCTCCTGTAGTGGATTGTGGTTGAACAAAGCATGGATTCCTGACATTTGTTCTGTGCTCAAAAACCCACAAATGTCACCGTGAAGCCAGCTGCAGGCTGTTGATTCACCTCTGGGGATATTTCCTCTTAGGAACCTTGGCACTATTGGTGCTATTGTTTAAGTAGCTTTCTAATGTCTTTAAATAAGAAAAAAATACATATGTAAACACATTTATACTGAGAAGTAGAAGAACTTCCCACCACTCCTTTAAAGTATCTTAATTTTATACTGGCCCCTGGCTTGGCTCTCTTGAATGGATAGTAGGGTTGTTCACGTTGACTTATGAGGCACTTACCTCAGTATGTTCTAAGAACCACCCGAGCAACTATATCTTAAAATTAGTCTTATTTTTGCCTATATGTATTCAAATGGTATTTACTGAGATTGTACCAATATCTGCATATACCTGGCACTATGGAAGGCACTCAGGATATCTTATGAAATACAATTTTTTCTTTTACAGAAAATATATTTATTTTTGTGCTTTTTCATTGATTCATTAGTCTCTCACATCATAATGTAAATAATGTTGACAGTGACATACATGCACACGGCTCTTGGTGCCCCCACCACCACTTCCCATTTCCTTCCTTCCCAATACAGAATACAAGATTAATGTTGCATAGATTCACATGTATACACATAGTCTATAGTAGTATTTCTATTAATGAACCTCAGTCTTTCTCCTCCCTGGCTTATATCTCCCTTATATCTCCTCCCTGGCTCCACTGATGTTTCTCTATTATCTGGAATCTCTCTTATAACCCAATGACTCCCTGTCTTGTACCTATTAAAACATATGACCCTGCACTCTCTGTGACTGGCTAATCTCACTTAACATAATGTTCTCCAGGTCCTTCCATTTTTTTGGAAATGACATAATTTTATTCTTTTTTATTGTGGAGTAAAATTCCATTGTGTTTATTTCCCATAGTTTTGTAATCTGTTCATCTGTTGATGACACCTAGGTTGGTTCCATAGTTTGGCTATTGTGAATTGTGCTGCTCTGAACATGGGTATGCATATATAACAATAGTTCTCTGATTTCAACCCTTTTGAAGAGATACCCAGTAGTGGTATAGCTGGATCATATGGTGGAACCATTCCCAGTTTTCTAAGAACTCTCCACACTAATCTCCATAGTGGCTGGACTAGTCTGCACTCCCACCAATAGTGTAGAAGAATTCCTATTTCCCCACAGCCTCACCAACATTTGTTATTTGAGTTCTTTATAATTGCCATTCTGATTGGGGTTAGATGAAATCTCAGTGAGTTTTGATTTACATATCTGACTTGCTAATGATGTTGAACATTTTTTTTATGTATCTATTCACCATTTGTATCTCTTTTGTGAAGTGTCTGTTTGATTCAGTTACCTATTTTTAATTAGATTATTTTTTCTAGTATAAAGTTTTTAAGTTCTTTGTATATTCTAGATATTAGACCTCTGTCAGAGGGGTATCTGGTATAGATCTTTTCTGATTCTGTAGCCTTTCTCTTTAGACTCTTGATGATTTCCTTTGATGAGCAGAGACTTTTTTAGTTTGATTCCATCCCACTTATTAATTCTTACTTAATTTCTTGAGCTTTGGTGGTTTTGTTGATGAAGTTTTTACCTGTGTCTATATGGTGAAATGTCGAGGCTCTGTGCTTCTTTAACAGCTTCATAGACTCTGGAATAACTTGTAAGACTTTGATTTATCTCAAGTTGATTCCTGTACAAGGTGAGAAGTAAGGATGCAGTTCTTTTTTTTTTTTAACACATGAATAGCCAAATCTTCTACCACCATTTGTTAAAAAGGCTGTCTTTTCTCCAGCATATGTAGTTGGCCCTTTGTCAAAGACAAAATGACTATAAATTCATGGATTTGTTTCTGTATTTTCTATTCTCTTCCACTGGTCTGTGTGCCTGTTTCTGTGCCAATACCATGCTGTTTTATTACTATAGCTCTGAAGTATAATTTGAAGTCAGGAATTGTGATGCCTCCTGCATGGTTCTTGTTACTGAGAATTATTTTGGCTATTCTGGGTCTTTTATTTCTTTATATGAAGTTTATGACTGATTTTTCTAGGTCTGTGAGGGATGACATTAGTATTTTGATAGGGATTGCATTGATTCTGTAGATCACTTTTGGTAGAATGCCTATTTTTATGATATTTATTCTGCCTATCCAAGAGCAAGGGAAATCTTTCCATCTTCCAAGGTCTTCTTCAATTTCTTTCTTTAGTATTTTATAATTTTCAATATAGAAGTCTTTTAACTCTTTGTTTAGGTTTATTCCTAGGTATTTTATTGGTTTTCAGGTGAATGGAGTTGTTTTCTGTATTTCTTTGCCCATGGATTCATGGTTGGCAAATAGAATAACTACTTATTTCTTTAAGTTGATTTTGTACCCTGCTACTTTGCTGAATTGGTTAATCAGCTCTAATATTCTTTCTGTTGAACTTTTTGAGTCTTCTAGATATAGGGTCATATCATCTGCAAACAAAGTTAATTTTAATTCTTCTTTTTCTTATGTGAATTTCTTCTATATACTTCTCATGTCTTATTGCTCTGGCAAGAGTCTCCAGAACTATATTGAAAAGGAGTGATGAGAATGGGCATCCTTGTCTTGTTCCTGATTTTAGAGAAAATCCTTACAGTTTTTCTTCATTCAATATGATGTTGCCTTTGGGTTTAGTGTATATGGCCTTAATGATATTTAGATAGATTCCTTCTATTCCAGTTTTCTGCAGTGTTTTTAACATGAATGGGTATTATAAAATCTAATTTTCTATTTATAGAAATGTATATAATCCAATTTTTTAATAAACCACTAAGTGAATGTCTAACAATAGAAAAGAAAAAGAAGACAATGTAGTACAGTATATGATTAAGGATAAGAGTTAATGATAAGAATATAGAAATGAATGGTCATGGTTCTAGAGAAAAACTAAATTGATTCTTTGTAATACTAACTATTCATTAATATTTGCTATAATCTAGACTTCATGTGTGTCTTATTCAATTTTATTCTTATAATTTTAGTGAATAGTATTAAAGCAAGCACTACTTTTAGTATGAGGAAAGTGGGGTTCAGAAAAGTTAAGTGACTTTTATAAAGTCATATGGCTCCTTTAAGTGTATCCAGGATTTAATCCAGGTTACTTAACTACTAAGTTTTACAGAAATAAATACAAGGTACAGCCAGATACATATAAACCCACTATGTCCAAACATAAATATAAAATCTGTAAATATAGCATTCATGGAAACATACATGTTCAGGAAGAGAAGAAGCTAAGCACTAATATATACATTTTTCCTGGAAACTAGTCAGACCAAAATTCACTCTGTTTCTACTTAAAAAGTACTCATCTATCTATATGTCTATCTACCTATCATCTATCTACCTACCTATTTACCTATCTGTATAATATATATACATACATATGTATTTATACCATCTGTATATAAACCTCTGTGTGGTTTACTTTAGTTCATCGAAAGTTTATTTAAATATCAGACTCTTATATAACAATAAGAAATTTCTTTATGAATTGTTAAAATTTGACTAATACTGGAAAGAATGCAAAAATATGTCAGAAGTTTGATGGTTATTTTAAAAAATGAAGAGAATCTATCTTAAACAAGCTAGTGGTGGTTAAAAATCAGGGAAGATTTTGTTTAAAATAAACCCAAAGACAAAAAAAAATCAATCTACATTTTTATAGATGCATGTATTCAAGAAAATTTAAGTCATGCAAAACTGGATCACTTCAATGAAGTTTTTTTTATTATCATCTTTAAATCTCAGGATCTCATAATGTTTAACAGAATTGAGAATGTTCATGTGACTTAATACTATCAGCCTATCCTGTCCAAAAATGTGTTTCTTTAAATAAAATTTATTGTGGAAATTTTGAAGAACATCCAGTTAAAGCCAGAAAGTTCTCTTTTTTTCAATTGGGTGTATTGGAATTTTATATTTTATTGAGGTACAGTGTGTTAAAAAACAACATGCACACAAATAAAACCATGAAAGTCCAGGAAATTAAAATAAGAATCAATGAATGAGATAGCATTAAATTTAAAATCTTCTGTGCAGCAAAGAAAATCATCAAGATTCTACAGAGAGAGCCTACAAAATGGACATCTGACAAAGGTCTAATATATAGAATATGAAAAGAGCTTGAACAGCTTAACACTAAAATAACCCAATTAAAAATGGGCAAACTGAATAGACAATTTTCAAAAGAAGAAATACAAATGGCCAACAAGTATATGAAAAATGTTCATCATCTTTAGATAAAAGTTTCTTGTTGGACCAGATTATGGTGAATTTAGAGTGTATTCTGACATTTGGGGGTCATGATGTCTGGCACATTCCAAGGTTCAGGTAGATGGCCAGTAGAGAAAGATCATAACCACCCCAGAGGAGCCAGCTTTACTGAGCTCTAGTTAATTGTTGCTTTATATAACATTAGATGAAGTGTTTCTAGATGACCCAGTTATTAATAGAAGTACCAATTTTTGTATAAATTTGTTGTCAACTAATTAAAACTAGTTAATTAAACATTCTGAGGACCAAACAAGGAACGTGTACCAGCTGTTAATTGGCCACCTCTTATTTAGAAAATACAGAGTTACTGAGATGTTTAAAATATATCATTAGTATTTTCTTTCAGGATATTATAACATTTAGTTATCAGCTGTTTTGTTGGAAGAATAAGAATTTGGGATGAAATTATTCAAACAATATGATGGAAAAACAAGTTAGAAAGGCTATGTAATTTGCTGGGGAAATGTTATAATTTAGGCTTTAATATTTTAGTATTGATTCATAAATTTAGATGAAATTTATTAAATTGCTATTATAGCAATTTAACTAGACTAAGTGCTATGTTATGCAGGTTCTGGAACCAGTCATTTGCCCAAGTTATTTGCTAAAAAATTTTCATAGCTTTTTTAAAAGTATTTACAGAGCTGAGCGTGGTGGCTCATGCTTGTAATCCTAGCATTCGGGAGGCTAAGGACAACCTCAGCTACTTAGGAAGGCACTTTGCAACTAGTGAGGCCCTGTTTCAAAATAAAGAATAAAAAATAGGGCTAGGGGTGTATATCAGAGTTAGAATACCCCTGGGTTCAATCCCCAGTACACCAAAAAAAAAAAAAAGTATTTATAGATTTAGAATATCTAATGTACTTAGAATGATAGCCATTAAAAAAGTATTTCATGAATATTATTCCTTTAAAATTCACTTTCCTGATGTGATAGTAAAACGGAACTTTTTCCTCCTACCCTATTTTTTATTCTTTATTTTGAAACAGGGTTTCACAAAGTTGGGGAGGGCCTAAGTAGCTGAAGCTGTTCGTGAACTGCAATCCTCCAGTCTTAGCCTCCCAAATGCTGGGATTACAAGTGTGTGCCACCACGCCCGGCTGGAAATATTTTTGTAAGCAACTTAGAATTCAGTCTCACCAGGAATTTATGAAATTTATTACTGTTTCAGAAAAAATATTTTCATTTTATTAGCTCTTTTGTATATGTTTTTCTTTAACATTATTTTTGTGCCATATAATTTTATTTTTGGAATTAATTTGCTGTTCTTTTACAAACTTTTGGAAGCTAGTCATAGCATTAAATTTTAGGATATATATATATATATATATATATATATATATATATATATATATATATATATACATATACATATATATACATATATATATATGCATTTACAGTTACAGATTTCTTTTCAAGTAGTAGATTAGCTGAATCCTTTGTTTTAATGTAATTTTACTATCATTTGGTTCAAAATATTTTGTTTCTATTGTAAGTTTTACTTAAAACTGTACAGCAAGATTTCCTAACTTTTAGGGGGAGAAGTGATCTATATTTTTACTTATTTTTCCCTTATTTAAGAATATATCCTTTGAGTTTTCAGCCTTCTGGAATCTATTGAGACTTCATTTATGGCCTTGCAGGGTTATTTTGGTTTCACATGCACTTCAAAATAATGTGATGTCTATGGTATGGGTACAGGTGCTTCGCCCCTTGGTTTCTTTATCCTTACTGATTTTTTTCTTTCTGCTTGCCCTATCAGATTCTGAGAGAAGGTACAATTGTTTAGAATGTTCTGTTAAGATTTGTCTAAGTTGGGCATGGTGATACACACCTATAATCCCAGTACTTCGGAGGCTGAGACAGCAGAATCACAGGTTCACAGCCAGCCTCAGCAATTCAGCAAGGCCCTCTACAACTTACTGAGACCTTGTTTCCAAATAAAATATGGCTAAGGGAATAACTAAGAGAATACCCCTAGGTTAAATCCCTAGTACCTCCCTCCAAAACTACCTAATTTTCCTGTTCTAAAAATGTTGCCTTTTTATATTTTGGAGATAACTGGAAATCTATACATATGAATTACATCATCAAATTTCTTTATTTCTAGTAATATTTTAAAGTTCTGGTTTATTCTATATAAGTAGCTGAAGTAGCTTATTTAATTCTTATACTTTAGCCTTTATGTTTATATTTAAAGGAAATGTTAATAATTCGGATATTTTATACAATAGCAGTTACCGCACTTTAATTGTATTTAGTTTGGACTCTATTTTCATTTTGTATTATATGTACATGTGATTTTATTGGAACATGAACATGCTTATTTGTTCACATGTTTTCTCTGATGACAATAGCAGAAATAAGAATTGTGGCTGGACATGGCGGCACACGCCTGTATACCAGATGCGGGGACCGAGACAGGAGGATGACAGGCTTAAGGACAGCCTCAGCAGCCTAGCAAGATCAAATCTCTGAACAAAAAGTTTAAAAGGGGGCAGTGGGTGAAACCCAGAGGTAGAATGCCACTGGGTTCAATCTTTAGTATCACCAAAAAAAATGAATGAATAAATAAATAAAAATAAAGAGAATTGTGACAGAGGTCTCATTACTCTCTGGTCCTCTATAAGAAGATTTTACTAAACCCTGCTTTATAGTCTATCAAAGAATACCATAATCAGTTCATGCTTCTTTTTGTTTGGGGTAACACTAATAGAAACATTATTGTGTGTGTCCTTTGATTGCTGTGTATATGTGTTCTAGTTTGATATTTACCTAACAGTGGAATTGTTGTGTATATTCACCTGTAGAAGACAATGACAGAGTTTTTCAAAATGTTCCAGCCTCAGTGGTTGAGCGTTCTAGCTTCTCCCCTCCTGGCTAACACTCTTCCTTTTTCCTTTCTTTTCTTTCCTTCCCTTTGTTTTCTTCCGTCTTTCTTTCCCTCTCTCCCTCTTTTCATTCCTTCTTTTTCTTTCTTTCCTATTCCAGAGGGTGTCTTTGATAATAGTATACTGTGGTTTTGCTTTGATTAATTCAGAGTAAGTTGTTGGGTTCATATAGGTTTAAATTGTGGTTCTCCTCTAGTTGGTTAACTTGTTGTTCTGAAATTTCTATTTCTAAGGAAGCTTTTTATCTTCAAGTATAGTTTATCTGAAAATATAACCACAACAGCAACTTTGGAGTAACGTTATTTGGTATTCCCTTTTTATTATTTTATTTAAGCACGTTATGTGTCCGTGTGTGTGTGTGTGTGTGTGTGTGTGTGTGTGTGTGTGTGTGTGTGTCTATTGCACTAGGTAGGGATGGAACCCAGAAGCATTCTGTTTTCAAGCTGCACTCCCAGCCCAATTTTATTTCTTATTTGGGAAAAGGGTCTCTCTAGGTTGCTGAGAGCCTAGCTGAGTTGCTAAGCCTGGCTTTGAACCTGTGATCCTCCTGCCTTACCCTCCCAAGCACTGAGGGTACAAGCATGCACCACCATACCCGGCTATGTCCTTTTATTTAAAGGATGACTCTTATATAGGGAGGTTTTATATTATTTGATCTTTTTCTTGTTCTATTCACTATAAATGATATTGCTATTATTATTGGATTGATATTATCTTACTATTTTTCCATTTGACAAGTTCATTTATATTCTTTTGTTCCTCTTTCATGCCTCTAACAATAAAATCTTTTATCCTTTTTCTTTTTTCAGATTATTGTATATTTATTTGTTTTCTTATTCTTTTAATAGTTGTCCTCAGAAATACTTTATGCAGTATCCTTTATTATAGTATAATTGTGTTTTGATCACATTTTAATGCTATAATATTAGACATGTCTCCACTTACACTTCTTTCCCCTTTAGAGTTATTATAATGAATTTTGATTCTACATATCTTAGTCTTCATGATACATTAGTACTATTGCTTAGTAACATTCATTTATGTTTGCCACGCTTTTTTCTTTCTTTGGTACTTTATACTCTGGGATTCTGGTTTCATTTTGGATCATTTTCCATTTGCCTTGGAGAACTTTCTTTAATGTTTGTTCTAGTACCAGATTATTAAGGTTAATTTTTCTCATTTTTATTTATCTTACGTGTCTACTAAATTTGTGCAGGATGTTTTTTCTCACAGAGCATCCATATCTGTGTTGGCAGTTTTATTTCTGCCTATACTTTACAGATGCTCTTCCATTGCTGTATGCCTTCAATCATTTTGTGGGGAAGTCTGTTTTCAGTTTTATTCCTGCTTCTTTGAAATTACAGGTTCAGTACCCTTATTCAAAATGTTTGGGACTCAAAGTGTTTTAGATAATATTTTTTTTTCAGATTTTGGAATGTTTATATATACATAATGAGATATCTTGGGGATGGGACCCATGTCTAAACATGTTTTATGTAAACCTTATACATACACCTTGAAGCTAATTTTCTTCATACAATATCTTAATTTTTTTATGAAACAAAGTATGTATACCTTGAACCATATCTTGACTGCAATCCATTACATGAAGTCAGTATGGAATTTTCTACTTGTGACATGTTGGCACTCAGGAATTTTTGCATTTTGGAGCATTTTACAGTTTGGATTAGAGTTATTCAATCAGTAATGTCTTATGTCTGGATTCTTAAAATATTTTCTCATTTTCATTTTAAAAGTATGTTTTTATGTAATAAAACTAACTCAGCATGTTTAGAACTCAAATATGTTAATTCATAGCATATTATTTTAAGAAATTCTAATCTATTATCTATTCATATATGACTTAAAAGTATTCTTTTTTTCTTTACCTTTTAGGTGTCTACTTACATTGACCTTTAAACTGTGCCCCACAAGATTCTTATACTTTTTTATTTACCATTCTATTTGCTTTAATTTTGAACATTCACTATGAACCTGTTTTTAATGCATTTATTATGTCTTTTACTGACTCCAGTCTTCTCTTAAACTCCCCTATATTTATATATAATTTTAGATTGAAACATCTATTTTATTTATTTTATAGATACCATTTTTGAGGTTCTTAAACTGTATATATATATATATATGTATGTATATATATATATATTTCAACTTTATTTATCATATTGATCATAATTTAAAGTGCTTGACCTCCAATTCTAGTATCTAGATTGTTTGTGATTTACCTCTTGGTCTTTTTTAACTTTTACTTAGCAGTCACAGTGTCTTGTGTACCACTTATTTTTAAATTTCAGCCATTTTGTATAAAGTACTTTAGATTTTCCAGGTGATGAGAGGGTTCTTTTTTTACTGTGCTGGGCAGGTAGCATCAAAGGCTAATAACTGTGTGTAAAAAGGGCTAAACTAGATTCCGGCTGTATTGATCTTTTAGCCAATCTCTTTTACCCTTAATAAAAGATAAATTTCAGTTTAATCCTCATTGTAGGGCATTAGCCCTCAGTTCAAATTATGTCCTTTCAGTTCTTCTCAATACCAAGAAATTGAGGCAGTCTCTGTCCTATTTGTCAGAAGTTTTAGGCTTAGTTCTTTACATTTCAAAAATAGGAAGCTTCAGAAATTAGCCACATACCACATAATGAGCTTGTATTGAGCGATGACTTGTATATATGACAGTGATCCCATAAAATGATATCACTTTGTGGTGTTATAGTTATCTTACTTTGTATAAGTACATTATATCTTGTCGATGCAACAATGAAATTGCCTAATGACATATTTCTCAAAATATGTCCCCTTTGTTAGGTGACACATGATTGTATTTGAGTCCTCTGCAGTCTCTATTTTTGTATGATACATCTCTGCATAATTACCAAGATACCTGCCCATCCCTCTGTCTACCTATACTAGATCTATGACAGAGATCAGATTCTAGCTGCTCTTAGAATCAGCTATCCTTAGGGAAAATGTTGTTTGCAAATGGTCCAGGGTCAATTCATCATTACTGGTTCCTTTTGTTACCAGTTGTCTTTATTCTGTTCTTGCTTGACTAAGCAAGGGCAATAGCTAAGTAGTTGGTAAAGATATTTGATATCATATAAAATTACCATACAATGAACCTGCAGTAAATGATATAGCTTACAAAGCTCTCTCAGAATCTTGTTTTCTTTGTCCTTACAGTCTTAGAAGTCAAGAACAGGCTGCCCTTACAGGGAGGGGTAGCATGTATTTCCATGACAATTAACTTGCCTTTCCTGGCATATTACTTCCTGTTGGCTTATGAGCACAATTCTGAGTCATAAGTGCATGCTTGCATCTACATAGTTTTCTCAACACTTATGCTTTAGAATGCAAGAACAGTTTTTAAATTCATATAATAATATGTAAGATGTTATTAGTTTGTATATCTTTATTTCATGTAATGGAGGACAAACAGCATCTCCCAAAGAAACATAAACAGTATTTCGAACGCAATGAGAAAATAAATTAATGAAAATATTTAAATTTTTCAGGATGAGAGAGACCCAGAGAAAGATGATGAACTGGAACTGAAAAGAGGTCTTTTATACAGAGATTCTGCCTATGACAGTGACCCTGAGTATAGGTATGAGAATGATGGCTAACACTGTATATAGAGATCTTTTTCATAGCTGGTGTGAAAAGAGCCTGTATTTTAGTCTACTGAATTTGTGAATAATACAATTTAAAAGTATAGTTAATATTTTATTTTTAACTATGTAAATTCCTATCAAAATACATGTGTATTATCAACACTTTTTAATGAAAACAAATATAGCCAATTAATGGTGATACTTTTCATTCTGCCTAAGATTTATCTGGCTGCCTTTCAAATCCACATATTTTATAATGCTTTTATTGCAATCTAAAAATAGTTTTTATAATTTTGGATAAAGTGTAATATTTTTAAATTTTTTAAATAATGTAGGAGAAAATTCTATTCTCCCAGCATAAAATTTCAGGAATGTTAGTAAATATTTTTGAAAGATTGTGCCAGAAAACTCCATGAAAACTTTTGAAAGCTCTTTGTCAGTTGCCATCAAATACAGTATTATAATCTGTAAATTGTGGCTATATATACAATCAAAGCTTCTCTGAATCCTTGTATTATATATTACTTATTAGTATAAAGATTTTACCTTCCTAAAATGCCCAAGGAAAAATGTAAGAACTCCAAATAATGGCAATATATTTTATTTGTAACTTAACTGAGTTTTACACCACATCTCTGATCTTTACCGTGGTGAGGCTGGACCACCTATGAACATAAAAAGACATCTTTTGCCTCTGACTCAGAGTGCAAGTATGAATGCGACCTCCTTTCCCAAAGTTATTGCCTCCCCAGCAAGAGGCCACCTGGGCCTCTCATTAAGATAAGTTGTACAATACAGATGAATTTGAAAGAGGAACAATCCAAATAGGAAATGAAAGGTTAAGAGAGTTCATACCTTGAAGAAGAATTTTTTATCCTTCACTGTTCTTTCTTTTAGCTCTCTGTTCCCTAGATTAATATATTAATTACAACCAAATGTGGGACTTAGTTTATATAATTACAATTATATATAATTTATAATTAATATAATTTATAGTTACAATTTAATTTACATAATTAACTTTAGTAAGAAGTGAGAATAGGATTGCTGTAGGAAAGGGTCTGACTTTCAAACTTTGGGTATATATTACCTGAATTGTTTAGAAAAAGTTTATATTTCTACCTCCTATACCCATAGATTCTGGTTACTACTATAGATCAGACCTAAAAATCTACATTTTTAATAAATTATCTGGATGATTCTAATACAGGTAGTGCAAAGACCACATTAAAAAGCACCATTCTTGATTAAAAGTTTCTCATAAGCCTTAATATTTATTTTGACCCCAATTCGCCAACAATGAGAAACTTAAGAGAATATCAGAAAAGCTCTGTTTTCACATTTTTGAGATCACTTTATAACTCTTGTCACTTCTCTTATAAACATATTTGCATAAGTAGGATGGAGTGGTCAGTCTTGTTTATAGAATGATTTTTGTATTAGCTGTAGAAGCTTCCAGTGTGGTAGGAATATCACTTTAGTTTTATTCTCAAGTCATAATATCTGTTAGACCAAGACTTTGCATATCAAAGATGAAAGTTCTACAGTTAAAATAATCACCCTATTGCTAACCATACGGCTTTCATCAGCAGAAGTCAGGAGGGAGTTGGTGTCTTAGCTTTGTAATCACCCCTCGGTAGGCACCCATTGACACAGTGGTTGAGAGGAATTCTACATGGACCTCTAGAATGATGGAGGAACTCCGCAGATCTCTTCACTTGAACAAATAATAAAACTGACAGAATGATCAAAAAATAATTTTAACAATTGTAAAACTGAGAATCGACCACCTAAAAGTATATAACAAATTGAGAAGCAATCTAGAAAAATCTATAAGAACAACGGGAGTCTGTGACATTTTAACATCCCCACACTCCCATTTCCTAACTCCATGACACAAAAGTTCTACTAAAGCAGTCATGTCGAATGAGCAGCAACTCTGCTACTGAGGAGCTGACTCTATACAGTAAGTTCCAAAGTGCAGAAACATTAACAGAATAATGATCCCGCTCACTGACCATCAAGGAAGGCCCAAATTCTTAATTCTTCAGACAAACAATAAAGATACAGGGAAAAGGTAGCCAAAGTTGGCCTTTATTTAATTCTTTTTATCCCCTTTTTCCTGGAAGTGTATATACCAGTCTGTAGTTTTGTTTGTGGGAGACTGGAAAGGGCCCTAGCAAGCCACTAATTCATGGTTGAATGTGAAGCCTTGTGAAAACACTAAGTAAAATCCAGAGCAGATTGTAAATTAGATAAACTTTGAATATTTTACACAAGCCACACACACCACAGATCCACTGCAAAAGATAGAAGCCTTATAGGCTTACTGGCTCTGATCAGTCATTTGCTGGTCACTAAGTCATGATGATCCAGGTGTGGCCCCAGAAAACCAGGCTTAAAAATACAAACAACTAAACCGGGTGCATGCCTGTAACTCCAGTACTTGGAAGACTTAAGACAGGAGGATCACAGGTTTGAGGCCAGCCTTAGCAATTTAGTGAGGCCCTAAGCAAGTTTAGTGAAACCTTGTTTCAAAATAAGACATAGAAAGGTATGGGAGTATAGCTCAAAGGTAGAATGCCCTTAGGTTTAATCCCCAATTCATAAAAATGAAAAAAAAAAAAACCACGGAGCAAGAGATAATAGAAACTCCATAATATAAAGAAAACAAAATCCATGGCATCAATCCAGTCAAATTATTGAACAAATAATAAAAAATAATAGTATTCCTGATAAGGAAGTTGGAATCCAGAATGTCTAGTTTTTTTTTTTTTTTTGGTGCAGTGTAGTTTTTGACCAAACTTTTGAAATATTGAAAGAAACATAAAAGTGTGACCTAGATACCTGAAAAATGAATGACTAGAATCTATGCGGAGGTTCAAATGTTGGATTCAGCGGACTTTGAAGCAGCTGTGTCCAGAGAGCTAAAGGAAACCATGTTTAAAGAAAACAGGGAAGAATACTGGCAGTAATTCATCACCTTGATCATGTCAGTTGAAAGAAACGATGTCTTTTTTGTTTTTCTTATTAAAATATGCTCAGGACTCAGTGTTATAAATCTTGTAAGTCTAGATACACATCTATGGACTGTAGCAGATATGAGCATTTTCTGCAGACAAAGCAAAATGGAAAGCATGGTATGTCATCTTCCAGGCACCAGCGTACTTGTGATAATTGTTGCCCCTTGTCTTCCAGGACCTTTGTATATGAAATTCCTAAGAAATATTTTATCAAGGAGTTACTCTTTTAATATTTTGAGCTTTAGGTGGCTTATAGAATCTACTATCCTTGTAGACTTATATATCATTTTCAAATTGTTTTCTAAAACATTTTAAACATTTGCTGTAACAGCCCTACCAGTTTACAGGCCCCTAAAGTGCTTTTTCTTCTTTTGAGTACTTCACATTTCTTGAGGTTTGTGGGTTTTTTAAATTATTTGCATTGTGCATTTTTGACATCAATATCCTTTTTGAGCATTAGCCCTAATTTTAAAGACAAAGGCTGAGGCAATGTTTCTCATAGTTGGGATTGGTCACAAAAGGAAAAAATAAAAAAGGATAAAATAATTTTAAATCTGTGTTTAGAAAATAATCTGTTCTTGCCGGGCATGGTGGCGCATGCTGTAATCCCCGCGATTGGGAGGTGGAGACAGGAGGATCGTGCAGGTTCGAAACCAGCCACGCTGGCTCCGGAGACCCTGTTTCCAAATAAAAAATATTAAAAAATAGGTCTGGGAGTGTTGCCTGGAAGTAGAAGGGTTTCCAGGAACCCCAGTAATGGAAGGGAAAGATCTAACATCATATATAGGCTTAAAATCATTTCATTGGACTTTCATTTTAAGTGAGAAAATATTGCTTAATTCTAATTCAAATTCATTTTCTCTTTTGTAGTATCATTTCAAGTGTCAGGATAAAGTCTGTTTTATGAAATATTCAAAGTTTAATTTTTCTTTTTCTAAAATTTTTGCCTAAGAAATATATTGATATAAATATGAGTTGTTGCATATTAGAAATCTTCTAATGATTAGAAAAATATGTATATTTTTAAAAATATATATATATTTAAAATATATATATATATATATATATATACACACACACACACACACACACACACACACACACACCCCACCCTGGTAATTATAATTAGATTAGTCTACTTGATATTAATGCCTATTGCCTGAAAAGTATGGAGATAAGTCTAGTCAATTTGTAGGCCCCTCAACAATCAGAATGGGTCTATTACTAGCAATTCTTACTAGACAAATTTTTTAAATAAGTCATGAAAAAAATAATATAGCCCAGCATGGTGGTTCATGCTTGTAGTCCCAGCACTTAGGAGGCTGAGGCAGGAGAACTAAAAGTTTGAGGCTAGCCTCAGCTACTTAGTGAGGCCCTCTTCAAAATAAAGAAAAAGAAATTAGGGCTAGGGATGTAGCTTGGAGGTAGAATGCTCCTGGGTTTAATCCCCTATACTGCAAACAATAATAATAATAATAATAATAATAATAATAATAATAATATAATTTTCAGTAAGGATTACGAATTCCTGACATTCTCATAAATAGAGTACTGATGTCTTAACCTAATGTTGTTAGGTAGATGGGCTGCTCATTAGATGATTACATGGAAAAAATGTTGAGTAGCACTCCAAGTCATCCTTGGAGCCACAATAAGTATTTAACAAAATATTATGTTCAGAAGGTAAATTACTTTATTTAATTGGGTTGAGACATGAGAATAGCTGAAGTATTCTGGCTGTACTCCACTTTAGGTCATTTTCACTTTTATGTCTGATTCTTTTTACTGGAAAAATGGACTACTCTATGGACATAATAATGTTACTGAATTTAATCTATAAAAACCAAAGGGGGTGACTTATAATATCATTTGAAAATAACATTGCTTTCATTGCATGTTTAAAGGCCATTTGTCCACTTTACTCAGATACACTAAAAATAATGGAAGTTGAGGACATTTGAGAATAATCTTAATTCAGTCTCTCCTTTATAGTAGGAATCCTTTTTGCATCTTCTCAATGAAGGTTCCTCATTGCCTCCAGGATAAAATTCTCTCCTTGATTCTTAACATCTTCATTTGTTACAAGCTCCACAAATATGCTTGAAATTTCATGATATTCCAAAGAGCCTTGGCTCTGTCAGTATAATCCATGGAATAACACATCTTCTTGTTCATTACTAAATTCAAGCCATTCTCTTTTCTGAGATACCATTTAAAGCTCAATAGACTATTAGCTACTTTCTACTTTTCTGTGATGATGGAGGGAAGCAATGAATACATCTATATATATTTGAAATTGAACTTGTATATATAAATTGAGATGGCATATATACAAATGCTTAAGATTTGAAACTGCTCAGTTCTTGTATATTTTACTGGCCTCTGTTTTTTTTTCTTAATAGCATAGTCATAATTAGAGGGCGATCTGAAGTTTCTGAAAGATGTACTCTATTTAATAAAATATTATCACTGATTTATATAGTCCTAGGCCGGGCGTGGTGGCGCACGCTTGTAATCCCGGCGCTTGGGAGGCTGAGACAGGAGGATTGCGCAGGTTCGAAGCCAGCCTCAGCTACTTAGTGAGGCTCTCGGAACATAGTGAGACCCTGTTTCCAAATAAAGTCTAAAAACTAGGTCTGGGAGTATAGCCTGGAGGTAGAAAGCCCCCTTGGTTCCACCCCCAGTACCGCCAAAAAAAAAAAAAAGATGATTTATATAGTCCTTAAAAGACTCTCAGTATAATAGTGTGACTTATGCATTTTACACTTAATGCAATAAAAAAGTCAACATACATTCAATATGTTCACATTCCTTTGAGAACCAGTGCATCAATGTCTGGAAGTAAACAATGTGTTTAGGGTTTGGTCTTTGTTTGAAACATAGAGTCTTATATTAAAATCTCTCTGTGTTCTATCTATTTTCTATTCAGACCTCCAGGCTAAAACAATTCTCATGTTCTCTCTAGAGAACTGCAATACTAATTACAAAATTGCAAAATTTTGCAATTTTAAATAAAAATAAATTCCCTGACAAATTTTGCAAGATCTAAGATTAGTAGAATATCTATCTTGGCCACTTTAGCTCTTATTTACGGAACCTTATCAGGATCACAGTCCTAAAGGACTTACTGAATTGCAAACCACTGACATGATACTTTAAAGTAGCTTTGACATATTTATTGTCTACTAGTGCTGAAGCAGTAACAAATCTATTTCTGATAGTAATATAGTACTTTATGAGAGCTGTTAAGAGTTTGTTTTACATCCTGGGAAAAGTCCACACTGTGATTCTAGAAGTTAGTATAGTCTTACTAACTTTTAGAGAATTGAGTAGTAAAGTGTTTGAGAAATTCGGGCTTCAGTTGAGTAGGTTAATTGCATTAGATTCATGTTTGTAAACTAAGCAAAATATTTAGTTTGGAGAAGTACATTGTTATATAGTCAGTAACAGGCAAATGATGATTGGGGACAATAGCGAAAGGAACACATCTGTATGTTGTAAAATAATAATTAGCACATTGTTTACTTAAAATAGACAAAAATAAACAAAAAACCAGGTAAAAGTTGGGTGTGGTGGCACACGCTTGTAATCTCAATACTTGGGAGGCTGAGACAGGAAGATCTGGGTTCACAGCCAGCCTCAGCTACTTAGTGAGGCCCTCCACAACTTAGTGAGACCCTATTTCAAACTAAAGAATAAAAAATCCGGGCTGAGGGTGTATCCTGGAGGTAGAATGCTCCTGGATTCAATTCCCAGCACCAAAAAGCAAAACAAAACAAAACAAAAAAAACAGGGTAAGCAAACAAAACTCAACATGTAGAACTTCTAAAGGGACAGAGGCATATCTGGGGATTTAAGCCTTCTGATATGTTGACAATTAATTATATGAGGTACATGTGTATTTTTTCTAGTATTGTATTCATGTATGTGTGATTCCCCTGTGATATGACTCAAAATGTCAAAAAATATTTTAAGTGACCCCCAGAACTAGAGCTAGAGAGAAATTTTATGAAAGAAATTATATTCAGTTGGCTAGACTATTTGTTATGCACAGCTAATGAAAGAAATATGCTGATTATATCAAAGAAATAGCTTGAGACTTGGCTAAGACCTTGTGGAAATTGTTATAATTAGAGATTGTTTTAATTACCACCTTGGAACTAAATGGATAAAATATGAGTTGTGATAATTATGTTTTAAAATGCCTTTGAAATGAAGAAACTGTATCATTTTCAAAAATTATCCACCATGAAAGAAATGGTACCAAGTATAAAGAAAGTTTGTTAGGATCTAATAAATACTCCTTGACAAAGCTTGGTAGAATAGCCATTTAGCAAAGTCAGTGATAAATAAAGAATCTATTGTTATGGTACATGTAAGTATATGATTTCAAGATTTTCATTATGAAATATAACAACTATAGCAGAGGGATATACTTAAGATTTGTGTGTTCCAAGTAATAATAAAATGAATGCCTATTTACTCACCATCCAGCTCAAGTATTAGAAGATAACCCATACTTTTGAAGCCATATGCCCCATCCAATCTCATCTCTTCCCGTAGATGTAAATGGTACAATGATTTTTCTGTTTATCTTTCTCTTTTTTTCTTTAGAGTTTTACTCCAAATATATCCTATCCTCCAGCAATAAATTATTTGTTTTAAACTTTATATAAATATAATTAGATAGTTTTCACAGCTGTTTTTCTGTTCAGTTGGTTATTCAGTTTCACCTATGATGATAGTGACCGATCGGTCACTAACTTTTCCTGCTGGAACCTATACCATTGTAGATGTATATTTATCTCATGTAATAGCCAGGAAGTAATAGTTTTATATAGCACAGAATTCATAATCTTTAATAGGCCTAAGAAGTCTAATCCATAAAAAGTATTTTGCTTATTAAAATAGGTTAATTTTATTTATTTTTATAACTTTGGGTGGAATTTGGATTAAACCCAAGGCATTTTATCTCTGAAATACACTCCTAGCCCTATTTTATTTGTTATTTTGAAACACACGGTCTCACTAAGTTGCTGCGGGCCTTGCTAAGTTACTGAGGCTAGCCTCATACATACACTCCTCCTCTCTCAGCCTCTCAAGTACTGGGATTACATTCATGTGCCACCATGCCTGGCTTATGTTTTTTATACTTTTATCGGTTTATTATGGTTATACATCATACTAAACTTTAGTGATTTAGACATATATTTACATAGCATTTGGCGTATTTCATGTATTTAAAAAATAAACTTGGTCTTTGAAAAAGTCAACCTTTTGTCTCATGAAAATGCTAAGTCCAGAACTTAATGTTTATGATAGTGAAACTGTACATTTTTATATCTTCAAACAGTACTTTCAACCCTACAGAAAGACTCGTCTTTACTTCTCTGTCCCCATATTACCTGGACTACTCCTTTTCTATTTCACTAGCTACCACCTATCTGTTCTTTTCTTTTCTTTTCTTTTAGATCCTCAAAACTGCAGTAGGTCCCTATTATTTCAAAACAATTTTTTCTATTTTGTAACCACTTTTCATAATTGATTCACATTCTACTTAATTTTCATTGTCCTCAGGCATGGCCTCATAGAAAAGGCCTTAGAATGAGTCTGCTTTCCCCTTCTGTCACTAACCAACCAAGTAATCTTAGGCAAATCTTTTAAATTCACTGAGTCTTAATTTTCACATCTACCTACTTCTAAGTGGTATGAGAGTTATTGAAAAATATACAGGGAGAGCCAGGCGTGGTGGCACACGCTTGTAATCCCAGCATTCAGGAAGCTAAGACAGGAGGATTGCTGTTTGTGGACAGACTCGGCTACTTAGTGAGGCCCTTTGCAACTCGGAGCTCAGTGAGGCTCTATTTCAAAGTAAAGAACCAAAAACTAGGGCTGGAGGTGTAGCTCGGAAGTAGAATCCCCCTGGATTCCAGCCCCAGTACCACACACACACACACACACACACACACACACACACACACACACACACACACAATTTATATATATGTATATATTTGTATATGAGTATTTCTATACAGATAGATAGATAGATAGATAGATATTGCCTATGTTAATATTTTCCTTGTTCCAGGTAAGCACCATACTATTAACTTTATTTTTTTAACTTATAATAAAATCCTGAAAAACTATAGCTAAGAGAGCCAAGGCTCCTGACAGTTAAATAGTTTACCTATGGTCCTATAGCTTATAAAGATTTCAGTTCCAGTAGTACCTAACTAGAGAGTATGCATTCTCCTGCTGGACATAACCACACTGTCTGTGCTCTGCTTTTCCATGCTGAACCTGTCTCTGTTATATGAATTCCTTTTTAACTCTTAACAAACTTTTCATTTTCTTGTTTTATAACTGTTTAACACAAATAGTTCTGCTTTCATGTATAGAGTCAACTTTTGACACACAGCCTAATTATATTTCTCACAGCACCAACAGAGTATCATACACCTATTAAAGTATTCAAGAAATATTTCATTTATATAGTACTACCTCTAATTTAGTTTCACCATTGTTTTCAATCTTTCATAAATTTCACCATTGTTTATATCCTTTTTTATAGCTCCTTTCAGCGGCCACATGGCGCTCTCCATTTGGATGATGGCGAATACTGGTCCAACAGGGCAGCCTCTTATAAGGGAAAATCCCACCGACCCATCTTTGAGAACAGCATGGACAAGATGTACAGGAACTTATATAAAAAGGCCTGTAGTTCTGTTTCTCATACACAAGAAAGCTTCTGAGACCATCCATGATAAACTGTATGAACGTCCGTGTCAACCTCTCAATGAAAACATTTGATGTGATCGATATCTGTATTCCTTTTTTTAAAAAACAGGTGGTTCATTGAGTAAAGTAGTTACACTTGAATCAAGTTGGTTACTTCATTTGGTAAATTATTATAGGCAAACCTGTTTTACTACAGAAGATTGTGCTTTCCAAATGTCAAAGCTTTGCAAAACAATCACAGCTTTCAATCTGTAACAAGGATATTCTATCACCTAAATCTCATCTCCCCATCTACAACTGAATAATAGGTTCTCCCTAGAAATATCCTTCTGATTTAATCACCTTGTAATTTTCTTTTCATATGCTTCACTAGTTATCTTGTCTAAGATTTAATTAATTTTTATTCCCTTGGAAATTAACAAAAAGATAAAATATACAAAATTAATTTCCCAAGAGTTTAAATTCTGTTTTAACTACTAGTTTCTACTTTTTTCTCCTTCAGAAAAGGGTATTTATATTTCTCAGCTCATAAGAAAGAGTTTTCTTTATAAAACTTATTTAATCTTTCACTTTTTCTCTGGACAAATCACCTAAGTTACATAAAATGTGCAGTAGCTAGAAATGGCAATAGACATTTATAATCCAAACTGTGAGCAACTAGTTTTTAAAAATAGAATTCTTTGCATAGTTTTCTTCTAGGGCTATACCTTTTGATGGAAACATAATAAAAATAGCCTTTAGTAATAAGCATGTACAAACAAAAAAGAATAAGAGAAATATAATTTCACCTCGGGCATTTTTTTTATTACGTATCATATGGCTCAATAATGTAGCATCCTCACTTTAAAGGGCATTTGGACCCACAGGGGAATAAAGTAAGATAGCAGAGTTCTTTATAGTAGGCACTCAAAACTCAGTTGATTAATAACATTAACTCCTTCTCCACACAACCCACACCTCTGAATCCAGGTATAAAAGGTATACCTTTTTTGAAGGTATAAAAAAATCAGTCAGTTGTCATATTTACTAGAGAGTGAGGGAGGAAAAGCAGAGAGTAATAAATAAATGAGCTAGTTTTACAAACTTGAAGAGTTGACTAGCCTTTTTCCTCATTGACTTTCTCATTGGTTAATTCTACAGTTAGAATTTAAAATGAAAAAGTTTACTTCCACTTCATTTAAATTGTAATTAAAATAAAAAATTGGATGACTTTGTTAGGAGAAAATATATCTTTGCTATCTAATAGAACCTTTAATATCATATTAATAGTGTTTTAGTATGGCAGTCTGTAATGTGTCAAAAAGGGGATCAGAGATTTGAGCTAGGAGCCTTAGACATTTGTCTCATCTCTGCCATTTTCTAGCTGCATTTCTTTAATTTTATGATCCTTAGTTTCCTCAGCTATCAAATGAAGAGAGTGGGAGAGTGGAATAGTTCCCAAACCATGTTCTGTGGACCAGAACCACTGTTCTAAAAGACAGTTGTAGGAATGTAGATATAATGATTTCATTGGCCATGTAAGCTTAGGAAAGTTTGTTTACTACAACATGCACACAGATAAGACGGCAGGAATGAGTGGGCTACTATCAGTGTAGACACCGCGCCTGCAACCTGGGGCTGTCTGGCAAGTTAGGTCTCCATAGTCATATGAAAAGGCATTAAGACATGGTATAAACCTGTTAAAGTAACTAGTGGAGAGACTGACACACACATAACTGATGCTCCATAAATATTTTTAACTTAACGCATAATTGTCCAACCTAAATTGAGATGTAACAGCATTTGTTACTAAGGCCAATACTGTTTTCTTATCTCCTTATCTCCCCGCCCCAAATTCTATTATTTACTTTCTATTCCCTCCCTCCCTCCCTCCCTCCCTCCCTCTCCCTCCCTCCCTCCCTTCCTTTTCTCTTTTCTTTCTTTTTCTCTTTCTTTCTTTCTTTCTTTCTTTCTTTCTTTCTTTCTTTCTTTCTTTCTTTCTTTCTTTTCTCTTTTCATTCTTGGCACTGGGGATTGAACCCTGGGCCATTCTACCTCTGATTTATATCCTGAGCGCATTTTAATTTTTTTGTTTTGTTTTGTTTTTTTAGTAGAGTCTCCCTAGGTTTCTGAGAGTATCACTAAGTTTCTGAGTCTGGTCTCAACCTGTTGATCCTCCTATCTCAGCCCCCCAAGTACTGGTATTACAGGCTATGCCACCCACTCTTGGCCTCAAATGCTAATGTGGACACCAACTGACAAAATACTGAACTGTATGATCATGATTTACCCTATGACTGTAGATTAAATGATGATATTAAGGAACAGTAAGCTTTTGAAGGCTAACATTGAATAATGCTCTTTATAAAAAAGCAAATCCACTAGCTAGGCACTGTAGCACACACCTACCTGTAATCCCAGTTCTTGGGTGGTTGAGACAGGAGAATCACAGGTTCAAGACCAACCACAGCAATGTAGCAAGACTCTCAACAACCTACTGAGACCCTATTTTAAATCAAAAAATAAAAAGGGCTAATAATGTAGCTCAGACATAAAATGCCCCGGGTTCTATCCCCAGTAACAAAAAAGAAAAGCATATCCCCAGTGGTAATTAGTGATTTCCTCCCTGTGGGGGAAAAAAAATGAATGAAAAACTATTTTCTTTAAAAGTGTTGCTGTTTAATGAAAAGAACAAATATTTCTATTGAAGTAAATGTTCTTCTATTACAGAAAGTCTCCTGAATAAATAAGCAGCACAAAAATTACTCATTTTACCTATGTCTGCCATTCGTTATGACAAGAGCCATAAAACGTGGGTCTAAAGGGGAACTTCAGAAACGTGTTGAAAGACATACCTGTGGACTAAATCCGGCATATCTATGAAGAATGGGGCAAATTCTTAGATATGTATCATCATTGTTAAAGTTTGATTATATTCTATTTCCTAGGGGACAGATTCGTCTGTTATTCTTTGATAGTTCTTGCGTTGCATTGTCTTTAAAGAGCAAAACCTCAAGTACTAACAAGTTTCTTTTCTTTTTCTTTTCTTTTCTTTCTTTTTTTTTTTTTTTTGGTGGTATTGGGGTTCCTGGAAACCCTTCTACTTCCGGGCTACACTCCCAGAACTAATTTTATGCTTTTTTATTTTTGGAAACAGGGTATCTTAAGCCAGCGTGGCTGGCTTCGAACCTGCGCGATCCTCCTGTCTCTGCCTCACAAGCGCGGGGATTACAAGCATGCGCCACCACGCCTGGCATCAATTTTATTTTCTAATTCATAGAAGCAGAAAGGTACAATAATTTATTCTCATCTGTTTTTCTATATTTTCTATAAATTGAATAATAATCATTAGACTTCATATAAAAGATAAATGGGCTTTATTTCATCGTTTTATTATATTTTTTGCTTTAAATAAAAAAGGAATCTTAGGAGGAAAACTGTTAAACTCAACAAAGAAATAAATATGTACTTCGTATGGAGAATGTTTTCTGGTTCTACTACTAGTTATATAACCATAAATCATTTTTCCTTCTTGGAGCTCAATTTTTTCACATATAAAGTGATAGGGGATTCATTTTAAATGATCATTAAATATTGAAATATTTTTATAATTACATAATTGATTAATGTGAGTGATCAGGAAGTTCTAGGCAGCAGAGTTGTGATCCAACCTCAAATATTAAAGCCCTGATTAAAAAAAAAATAAGAGCAAATAAAGAACGCTCATCATTGTGTTCACTTAATAGCATGAGATACAATTAAGATTATAAAACTTAATAGCTTTATTGAGATATAATCAACCCTTTAAAAGAATACAACTAAGTAGTTTTTACCTTATTTACAGAGTTATACAACCATAACCACTACTTAAGTCCAGAGTATTTGATCACCCCCAAAATAAATTCTAAACCCATTAGCAATTACTTCCCACTGCCCATTCCTCTCAGTCCTTAGAAAGTACTAATCTGCTTTCTTTCTCTTCTAGACATTTTATGTAAATAGAATCATAGTATGTGACCTATTGTGTCTGGCTTCTTTTGCTTAGAATGTTTTTAAAGTTCATCCATGTTGTAACATATTTCAGCATTTTATTTCTTTTTATCACTAAATGATAATATATTGAATGAATATAGCACATTTTGTTTATCCACTCAATTTTTAGACATTTGATGTATTTCCACTTTGGAGATACTATGTTATGTTGCTATGCATATTCATTTACAAGTTCTTTTGTGTGGTCATTTGGTTTCATTTCTTCTGGACATTGAATTGTTGTGTCATATGGATACAAGGGCCACCACATTTCATAGTGGAATACTATTTAGAGGACCCCAGTGCCCTTTGATACTCTCATGGATCCTCCATGGCTTTTGCTATACCAGTGAACCCCAGGTGCCTAGGTAGGCTATCACACCCCCTCACACTCTCCCCTCTCCCCTCTCCCCTCTCCTCCTCTCTCTCTCTCTCTCTCTCTCTCTCTCTCTCTCTCTCTCTCTCTCTCTCTTTCTCTCTCTCTGTGCATGTGTGTACTAGAGCTGCTTCAGCCATGCCACTGTGGGAACTGCCAGTCCCAGTTTGTTTGTTTGTTTGTTTGTTTGTTTGTTTGTTTGTTTGTTTTGCAGTACTGGGGATGGAACCCAGGGCCATTCTACCTCCAAGCTACACCCCCAGCCCTATTTTTTATTCTTTATTTTGAAACAGGGTCTCACTGAGTTGCAAAGGACCTCACTAAGTAGCTGAGGCTGTCCTTGAACCGCGATCCTCCGGTCTCAGCCCAAATGCTGGGATTAAAGCATGTGCCACCACACCCACCAGTCGCAGTTTTAACTACCTCATATTCCTGTGACCAGCTCTTATGCAGCATGTGGGCACTACTGCTTTGCCTCGCTGTGTGCATCTCCTCACCTGGCTCTCACGCCACATATGTACCTTTTGCTGACTGAGTAACCACCTCTGGTTTGCACCACTGAACACAGCTTGTCCACAGACATCTCTCACTGCCACATGTGCCCACCACCAGGCACTCACCACCATCCCCCCTGCCATGCAGGTACCCACAGCTAGCTATACCTTGCCTCCACTTTTGGCTCTAACTTTTCCAGCACAAGTGTTCAAGTCACTGGCTCTGACACTTACCTATGCAGGTGTATACATCACTGGACCCAAAGCCCCCACAAAGAACTCCAACAACCCCCTGGGCACTAGAGAACCCCTACGGAGTTCATTGTTGAGGACCACGATTGCCAGTCACTGTGCCGCTGCCGTGCTACTGTTCTCTCTCTCCCTCAGGGAGGAAACTGCTTCATGCTCCTTCATTTGATACCCCAGGCACCACAAGATGCTCTTGCCTTCCTGCCAGCCAGAGAGTCTTTTATGTCTGCTTCCTCAGATGTAAAGACCACAATGCAAGGATACAGGAAAACATAACACCACCAAAGGAACACAATAAACGTTCAGTTCCTTATACTAAAGAAATGGATAGCCATGAATCATCTGACAATTCACAGTAATTATTATAAAGAAGTTTAGTTAAATACAAAACAATGCAAGTAAACAGCTTAACAGGAACAATATGAATTTAACAAAGATAAGAAAAGATGAAATTCTTGAGCTAAAGAATATAATGAACTAAAAAATGCAGTAACTTCAGCAACAGACTCAGTCAAGCAGAACAACTAGTGAACTCAAAGCAAGGTAACTTGAAAGTACCTAGTTGAAAGGAAATGTGGGGAAGAGTGAAAGTATACAGAATTTCTGTTTCTGGAACAGCATCAAGTAACCAATATGTGCATTATGGGAGTTCCAGAAGAAGATATAAAGGTGAAGCAAGCATATTTAAAGAAATAACTGAAAACCTCCAGAATCTGAAATAGACATCCAGACTCAAGGGAGATAGGCATACCAACTCAAGAGGTCAAGAGGACCCTAAATTGGTGAACATAAAGAGGTCTGCACTGAGACATGATAGTTACACCCCCAACGATCAAAGACAATTGAAAGCAATGAGAAATGCAACTTCTCGTCTATAGGGGTAACTTTTAAAAACTACTGGATTTCTCAACAAAAACTTTGCAAGCCAGAAGAGAACAGATTGATATAAGCAAAGTACTTAAAGAACTGTGAATCAATAATGCCAAATATTGATAATCCATTCTTTTAAAATGAAAGAGAGATAAATAAAGTCCTTCCCAAGGAAAACCAGAAAGATCTACTTATGGGAATTCTTCAACATGCTACATAGCAACATAATAACAAAAGTATACATTTCACATATAAAGATAATTATAGAGTTAAATACAGATTAGATAACACCCTATGGGTGGTGTAACAATTACCTCTACCCCTAATCAAAAAGTTAAAAGTCTGAAGACTATAACCACACACTAACTGATTCACTATACAAAAAGAAGTAAACTCCGACTTCAAGAACAGAAGTTTAGCCGGGCCTGGTGGCGCACACTTATAATCCCAGCACTTGGAAGGCTGAGACAGGAGGATCACAGGTTTATGGCCAGCTTCAGCTACTTACTGAGGCCCTCCAGAACTTTTTGAGACCCTGTTTCAAAATAAAGAATTTAAAAATTAAGGCTTGGGGTGTAGCTTGGGGGTAGAATGCCCTGGGTTCAATCCTCAGTACTAAAAAAAAATATATATATATGCTTTTGTAGGAGGTAACTGTAGAGTTTTGGGTTTTACTTGAACTTAATTTGCAAGAGAATTAAAATAGTTGGTTATAATCCTGGAAAATTTCTACAAACTTCTTAGTGACAACAACAACAACAACAAAAAAAAACAGCTTAAGAGTATAGAGATGCAAAAGATAAAAAGAATCAAATAAAATTACTATCAAAAACAAAAAGATGAGCTGGGCATGGTGGCGCACGTTTGTAATCCCCATGCTTGGGAGGTGGAGACAGGAGGATTGCGCAGGTTCGAAGCCAGCCGGGCTGGCTTAAGAGACCCTGTTTCCAAATTTTTTTAAAAAAGTATAAAATAGGTCTGGGAGTGTAGCCCAGATGTAGAAGGGCTTCCAGGAACCCTAGTATCACTAAAAAAAAAAAAAGACAAGAATAATTTACAATATGTCAATAGTGATTTGATATACACTTATAATCCCAGTACTTGGGGGGCAGAGACAGGAGGATTGCAGGTTTAAGGCCAACCTCAGCAATATACTGAGACTTTGTTTCAAAACCAAACAAAACAAGTAAAAAAGAAAGGCTGGGTTTGTACATAAGAGATAGAATGCTCCTGGGCTCAATCCTAGTAAACCTCCCCAAAATAATAGTACATTCTTCATCAGTCATTACTTTCTCCAAACAAAGGTATAGAATGACTGAATGGATAAGAAAACAAAACCCAGATATACGCTGTGTACAAAAGACTCATTTTAAATATGAAGTTAACCACAAGCTGAAAGTGGAGGATTGGTAAAAGACAGGCTGTGCCTGCACACAACAAAAGAGAAATGGGACAGCTATACCTGTATTAGGCAAAATAGACTTTAAGTCAAAACTATCACTAGAGACAAAGCAATGAAAAGTTAAATCCAACAGAAAAATATAACATATGCATACACCCAACATCAGAACACCTAGAAATCTGTAAAGTAAATATTGAGAGATCTAAATGAAGAAAACAACAGCAATACCATAATACTAATGCATTTATATTCTACTTTCAGTGTGGATGGACCATTCGGTTAGACAATCAAAAAACAACTGACTTTAACCACACTGTAGACCAATAGAGCTAACAGTGCTTTTCACTTAAGAATACCAGAATATACATTCTTAAATGCACATGGAACAAATATTTCCAAGTTAGCTCACATACTAATCACAAAAGTCTTCATAAAATCAATAAGATTAAAATCAAGTATCTTAGACCATAGTGTAATGGAACTAGAAATCAACAGAAAGAAAAATTCACAAACATATAAAAACAATACATTTTCAACTAACCATTGGTAAAAGGGGACATTTTTAAAGAAATGTTTAAACTTATGGGATACAATTAAAGCAGTTTTCAAAGGAAAGTTTTTAGTGCCAAATGCCTATATTAATAAAAAAAAGGAAAGATTTCAATCTAACTTTACAACCCAAGGAACTAGAAAAAGAACAACCAAAATTTATCATAACAAAGGAAATAGAGTTTAGAATAAAGTAGAGGATAGAAAAATAGTAAAAAAAATTGACAAAATGAGTTGCTTTTTTGAAAATGAACAAATAGACAAATTTAGGATAACCAAGAAAAAAGACTTAAAATTAGAAATCAGAGAGGAAGCAATACAGTGGATGACAGAAATAAAAAGGACTTAAGAGAATATTATGAACAATTATATTTCAACAAAGTAACTTATTGAAAAGGATAAATTTAATCATTTAGAAACTTATGAACACTCTCAGACTGAATAAAAAAAAAGAAATACCTTGAACAAAACAGTAATGAGTAGATAGAATCAGTAATATAAAGTCTTACAGCAAAGCCCAGGACTGGATGATGACTTATGGACCAGGACCAGATAGGTAAAATATCACATATATTCAAGGAAAAATTAACATCAGCTCTTCTAAACATATAAAAGAAAATCAATGCCAGCATCACCTTGATTCCAAAGGTACTACAAGAAAGCATTGTTTCTAGTGAACAAAAATACAAAAATCCTCAGTAAAATACAAGCAAATGAATTCAGCAGCACATTAAAATATCATACACCAAGACTCTTTTAGTCAGCAATCTTACCACAGTTACCCAAATACCTGACACACTAAAATCAGAGGAAGAAAAATTTTTTTGCTCAGGATTCTGAAGATATCAGTTCATGTTGACTGGCTTCCAAGGAAGAGCCAGAGCTGTAAGTCCTCACAGCATAATATCAAGGAGCAGAGGGGATAAGTAGAGAACTTATCATCTCATGATGGCAAAGAATAAAAAAGAGCAGGAAACTGCAGCAACTGGCCAGGAAAACCCTGTCTCTGGCCATATACCAAAGGACCCTTCTCTAGAAACCAAGTCTAGCTTTCAGCATGTCTGTCCCTGGGCCATGAGGTCTAGAGGACATTTGAAATAGTGTCAAATGCCTATATGTTAGTGTCAAGCTAGAACATTATATGTCCTTCAAATCACTGATGAGCATAAAACAAATCTTTAGTAATATACTAACAAATGAATTCAATAACAAAAAGTAGTATATAAGCTGGGCATGGTGGCTAACACCAGCAATTACAGTACTTAGGAGGCTGAGACAAGAAGATCACAGGTTTGAGGCCAGTTTCAGCAACTTAGTGAGACTCTATTTTGAAGTAATAAAATAGAGCTGGAGGAGTGGCTCAGAGGTAGAACACACATGGGTCCAATCCTCAGTACCAAAAACAAACAAAAAATGCATACACCAGGACCAAGTGATATTTATTCTTGGGATAATAACTGATTTATCAATGATCCCCTTACTTCTCCCTACTCATCAATGATGTCAGGCCTCATTTACCTCTGTATTCCATGGTTCAGAGTAAATGTTGAATCAATGTTTGTTTAATGACTGCAAAAAACAAAAGCAATAGCACCCTGTAGGGACAGTGAAACCATACAGAATCTAATTCTCTCTGGATTCAAGGCATGAGAAGTCCTGACTGACAGTACTATCAGCCATCTATACTTGTACCCAAGAGAGACAAAATTGAAAAGATGTACCATGGTACTCAAGAAGAAAGCATTCGTTCCTCAGTCCAGTTCACATTTCTATAGTAAAATTCATTTTTCAAAAGTATACTCTTGAATTACTTTTATTTATTTTTATACTTTTATTAGTGCATTGTAATTACACATCATAGTGTGACTAGGGCTAGCTCCTAAACAGCTGCTGCAAGGGGTGATAAATATAGTGTTAGGCAGTGGATCAAGGAAGCAATTGCTTGTGATTGTTTTGGACACTATAATCCAATGGAATGTAAATTCTTTCTATGAAATGCAAATTTCTTAGTTCCCAAGATAAACCCTAAAAATTATTTTTCCCAATGTCTTATCTTTTGTCAGTCACAAAGCAGTTCATTTTTTGACTGATGGATTGAATAAGTCTCTATCTGCTGGCTTTTGAATGCAACCAGCCCATTCAACCTAGAAATTGTGGTTCACGCTCTCAATAAAGATTTAGTGTAAGTAAGGTATTATGTGAATATTTGCATAAAATCACCTCAATAAAATGCAGTCTTTTAAAAAGTATCTTAAATCTTAGTATATTGTGTCCAAGCTGGGCTAGATAATAGAAATTAGCCTGCTAGAAGACAATGTTTTCTGCTCTATTTGGAAAGTGTTAGAATATTTGTAGGCTTTTTGTGAAGTGAAAGGTACATGTTTTTGTTTCAGTCCTCACCCTACCTTAGTGTATTTTATAGTTCTTAAACCAGAGGAATTAAATTAATATTTATTAAGGGTGCCTCTAGCATATGTTATCTGACTTGATTTTTACAACATGTCTGCTACCTCGGGGAGGTATGTGTAATTTTTTTTTATGGACAAGGAAACTAAGAATAAAACCATTGTGATTGATTAGTGGTGAACACAGTACGTAAATGGTACAGTCAGACTTGAGTCTAAGCCCAATTCTGCTTCTCAACTAAAGTGGTTTAAAAACTCAACTTGTTATAGTTCATGGCAGTGAATTAAAATGAAAATTCAACTCATATTAATGCATCAAAATTCAGTTAGAATGATATTCATCAAGAATACAAACAATAATAAATGCTGGTGAGGATATGGAGAACTGGGTTGTAAATTAGTATGACCACTATGGAGATCAGTATGAAGGTTTCTCAAAAGACTAGGAATGGAACCACCAGAACACCCAGCTATACCAGTACTTGGTATTTTTCCAAAAATAATCAATGTCAGAATACTATAGTGCTACATGTATATCCATACTTATAGCAGCACAATTCACAATAGCTAAATTGTAGAAACAACCTAGATGTTTGTCAGTGGATGACTGGATAATGAAAATGTGATATATACACACAATGAAATTTTACTCAGCTATTAACAAGGAAGAAAATTATATCATTTGTAGAAAAATAGGTAAAGCTAGAGAATATTCTAAATGAGATCAACCAGTCTCAGAAAGTTAAAGGTTATATGTTTTTTCTCACAAGTGGAAGCTAGAAAACAGAAAACAAAAAGGACTTCAGACAGATGAGGAAAAAGACCATTAGGACAGTGGAAGGGGTTGGGGAAGGAAAAGGGGAGGAAGAGGAGAACAGTTAAATAATGCTCTGCCCATATATGATGTCACCACTGATCTGACCAATCTGCATGGTGAGTGAGGGGAGCAGCGTGGGATGCAGAGGGAGACACCCCAAGTGCTGTGTGCAATATGATTGCATCATTTTGAACCTCACTATGATATGTAATTACCATGCACCAATAAATACATATAAAAATATAAGGCAAATTTTCAAACACTGAAAATGAATAGAGATGAACTCATGAATGAAGGAAGGATAAGCATATGAAAGGAACATCACTGATGTTGTTTTAACTGACTCAAGAGTTCACAAAGACCAGATTTGATGCACAGAATAGTTATCATGTTAGAGATTTAGGATGTGCTTTCTATAGAGCCCCATTTATCCTCTTTAGCTAAATAATCACACATTCAAGTGTCACTATATTTCTGTTGCAATAAAAGCTTAAAGAAAGTTAGCTTTCTGAGTTTATGATATGGTTCCGAAAGAAGATAAAAGACAATGTCTTAGAGTATATGTAATAGTGAAAATAAATGCATCTTATTAGAAGAGTTTATCAGTGACTCTAATTTTCATTAATTTATTGAAGATTTAAGTAAAATTAGTGGTATATGAAAACAAAAGGTTGGAGAAGGATCTATGCTTATGTGGTTTTTCAACTACTGTGTCTATATTTCTAATACCAAGAATTGAAAGTAATGTTGCATGATAGGTAAAAATGCTAACTTCTCGAACTTCACTTTTGTCTACCTGTGAAATAGAGTTTTAATAATTATTACCCTTTGTTCTTCAGATAAGCATCAGGGTTAAATGGAAAAGTCTATGTGGACATTACCTTATTTTTATTTTATTATTATTTTTTGCAGTGCTGGTGATTGAGATAAGGACCAGCACTCTACCACTGAGCCATACCTCAGCTGTATGGATATTCTCTGACAAATGTTAGACACAATCATAACACCTTGTTTTTATTAATGATCTGTGAAATGGAAATTACAATTTAAAGAGTATTCCATCTGGACCAACAGCAAAACTATTGACCCTAGAGTTGAAAAGTTCATAGGTTTCCTCCTCTGAATTTATTACCTATGCATTAGTTAACATTTATGAACATGCTTTCTCACTTGTAAAATGGAAGCTATGTTCATAGGGTTCTTGTGATCATTTACAGAGTTAATGTTCATGGAGCCTTAGAGAAATTCATGCTGCTCAATAAGAGGTAACTGTAATTACTAAAATTCCAAGTTGATTCCGGGCGTGGTGGCGCACAATTGTAATCCCTGCGCATGGGAGGCTGAGACAGGAGGATTGCGCAGGTTCAAAGCCAGTCACATTGGCTTAAGAGACCCTGTTTCCAAATGAAAAAAAAAAGCATAAAATAGGTCTGGGAGTGTAGCCCAGAGTTATAAGGGCTTCCAGGTACCCCAGTACCACAAATAAATAAATAAATAAACAAATAAATAAATAAAATTCCAAGTTGGTGGAGATAGTCTTTTGAAGGATTTTGGGAATAGACATGAAATATGTGAATAAATAGAAATAAATTATTTTAAGAAGTTAACTCCAAATTATTCATGTTTTCTATATTTTTTAATTTAGTCAATTTGTAGAGGTTGTATAACAGAGCAACAGGTACCTGGGATTTGAATTCTCTACTGTGGTGATATCTGGAAATCTTGGACCTTAGTTTTATTATCCATAATAAGGGTATAATATCCATCTAGAAGTTATTATGAAAAATATACTAAGTAAGAGATACAAAGTGATTATTATCATACCTGGCCAATGGCATATAATTATTTCCTTAGCAATAATTAGATGATTGTTTCTCTGACAATGATTTCATTGTTTTGTGCACAAATCCACCAGTCATAGACAACTCTTCAGCTTCATTACTTCTGTTTTTAAAAGTTCTGCTAACCTTGCATACCTTTATATTTCAGTGGAAAGATTCTTTGTAGATTTTACAAGTAAAACTAAACTCATGAATTCAGTTCCTGAGAATATTGTCCATTTAAACTTTATAGGTGACTTTTCATTAGTTAAGGTGTTATTTTGATTAGAATAGAAGATACAGAAACAAACCCACACATCTTTAGTCAATTAATCTTTGACAAAGGGGCCAAACACATACGCTGGAGAAAAGACAGCCTTTTCAACAAGTGGTGCTGGGAGAACTGGCTACCCATTTGTAAAAAGATGAATCTAAACCCCTATATCTCACCTAACACAGGAATCAACTCAAGATGGATCAAAGACTTAGAAATTAGACCTGAGACTGTGAAGTTAGTAGAGGAGAACATAGGTTCAACACTACAACATATTGGCACAGGCAGTAACTTTCTCAACAAAACCTCCAAAGCTCAGGAAATTAAAGCAAGAATAAACAAGTGGGATAACATCAAACTAAAAAGTTTCTTCTCATCAAAGGAAACTATCAATAACCTAAAGAGGAAGCCTACAGAATGGGAAAGGATCTTTACCAGCCACCATTCTGATAGGGGGCTAATATCCAGAGTATACAAAGAGCTCAAAAGACTCTACACTAGCAAAACAAACAACCCAATCAAGAAATGGGCAAATGAACTAAATAGACACTTCACAAAAGAAAAGATACAAAGGGCTAATAGATACATGAAAAGATGTTCTTCATCACTGGCCATCAGGGAGATGCAAATCAAAACTACACTGAGATTCCATCTAACCCCAGTCAGAGTAGCAAGCATAAAGAAATCAAACAACAACAAATGCTGGCGAGGATGTGGGGAAAGAGGAACTCTTTTACACTGTTGGTGGGAGTGCAAACTAGTTCAGCCACTATGGAGATCTGTGTGGAGATTCCTAAGAAAGGTGGGAATAGATCCACCATATGATCCAGCTATACCACTCCTGGGTATCTTTCCAAAGGGGTTGAATTCAGAGAAATACAGCAACATATGCATACCTATGTTCATAGCAGCACAATTTGTAATAGCCAAAATATGGAACCAACCCAGATCACCATCAACAGATGAATGGATAGCAAAACTGTGGGAAATACACACAATGGAATTCTATTCAGCCATAAAGAAGAACAAAATTATATCATTTGCAAGAAGATGGAAAGCCCTGGAGAGCATCATGTTAAGTGAGATCAGCCAAGCACAGAAGGAGAAGATACACATGTTTCCTCTAATATGCCCAAACTAGAAAACACAAAGGATACCAGTGGGACACCAGATATTAGAGGGGAAATACTAGCTAAGTTTTAATGGAAAGATAGGAGAGGAGAAAGGCCGATCTTGATTAATGAGGGTCTACACCTGAACATGTGTAAAATTATGAATAAGACATGGTTAACCTGGACAACCATTGGTGGGAGGGGGGAAGAGAAAACGGGGGCGGGGGGGGGGGGGAGAGGGCACCAAATATAGTGTAAATGTATACTATCTATGTTCAATTTAAAAAAATTGTTAAAAATAAAATAAAAGTAAATTTATTTTGAGAGTATGTCTTTTATAACTAGTTTTAATCACAGGAAGTTTGTTTATTTTGCATTTAGCATAATTATTTTTTAAAAGTAACCATATTCTTCTGATTTGAAGGATGTTGGAAATAGAAGTTAGGGTTAATCACCCCAGCTTAACAGAAGTAATCCTAGAGCATCTTGAATAAACAAATATTTCTGTAACTCTTAGGAAATTTTTAGTGAATGTGATTGAGCTATCATTTTTTTCAGATTACAAGGAGAGAGAAAAAGAGAGAGAGAGAGAGAGAGAGAGAGAGAGAGAGAGAGAGAGAGAGCGCATACATGTAGTATTATCTTGCTACATATGAATTACTCGCTTCCAGAAAAGTAGCCTAGTGTTTATATAGATGGCCTCTGGATTCATACTTAACAATTTGGCTTTAGACAATTACCTTATTCCCTTATGTCTCTAATCATTAATCTGCAAAATGAAAATTTTGCAAATTTTTTTGCAATTTTTTTTACCAATTTTATGGGGCCATTTTGAAGGTTAAAGTAATAACAATTACTAATTTCTTAGTAATCTTAAAATGATGTCTACATGGCAAGAGCTCTAGAAATGACATTTGTTGTTATTATTATTATTCAGTTTTAACTTATTGAAACTCTTTGAAGTATTTTTCCTGAAATAATTAGTATAGCTTCTTTTTTCACCCCATTTTTTAAAAATTCTGCTGCTAATTATAAGGTTATATTGAAAATGAATTTACTATTCTTCCCAACTAGGGACAAGTTAAAAATATTTTGAATTTCCTTAAAGGGTAGAAAAATTATGCTATCCTGTTCTCCTTTGTGGCCCAGCAGTGGCTCACACACATGTGATATATTCCTACAACAGTGCTTCATAAAGAATGTGTTTTGGCATTGCGGCTGCATAATTCGGAGAGGTTTTTGTTGATGATCTTAAACAAAAACAGTCAAAATCATTTCAATTCCACTGGAAATCCAAAGGGGAATTGTTTTTGCCAAATGAGAGAAAAGATGCCAGCTTCAGAGTTAGAAAGTGTTTTTCAAGTGTTTATGTTGGGAACATGGAAAAAAAGAACATTTGACTTTATTGATATTTTACCTTCCTAAAATTTAAATCTTTGGTGAGGTTGTTTTTGCTAAACTTTTATAATAAATGCTAGCTTTTATTTTATATAACCAGTTATCACTTTCAAGCAGTTTTACCTATTTCATTGTGTCCTTCCATTGCATGTGTGTGAATTAGGTAGGGCTGGATTTTGATGTACAGTTTATACAAACGAGAAAGCTTGTTGGGTTAAGTGCTTCCTATAGGCCACGTGGGGGGATATAAGGAGCTGAGCTAAGACTTAAACCCAAACATTAGTATCTTCTCATAAATACTCTATGTAACTTTTACCTATGATTATTTGATTTTCCTTTGGTATTGGATTTGACATGGATTTTAAGCTGTGATACTTAATTCTGAATGATTTTTCCATTTATATAGTAGGGAAGAGGCTTGTTTTCCATCATTCAGGACATTTTCATATGCTTGTGAATAGCTCCCAACAAACATTTGCTTTGTCTGCTTCTACTCTGCCCCTGCTGGCCAGTTCACCAGCTTATTAACCCATCTGTGGTGCACTGAACAGGAAGGGGGATTAAACTAGTCAATTTGTAGCTTGTTAGCAGCACTGCTAGAAAGGTTAGTAGAGAAGAGCCCACGGGACATTAAAGATCCAGTGATTTAGTTATCACACGTAATGGGAAATTGTAATAATTTGCACTTTTCTTAGGTATAGGATTCAGAACTAGAATTTCTTAGACGTGACTAATATTCACCTCATTAGTGAAATGTGCCTGACTATAGCTCAGGTCTAAAGCTTTGAGGCTTTTGGCAATTTATGTTTAAGGTCAGTGGTTTCAAATCCTAACTGACCTAAATTGCTTAAGAATTATGGAGATTTGATGTGGCAAATCTAAGTCTGCATTTTTAGGATTTCTCTAGGTGATTGTAGTGTCTGTTGAGCGTGTATAGCACCTGTTTGTGGCCTCCTCTGTAGTTAGGAGCATGCAGGACTTTTTTCTGATTTTAATTTCTTCTTAAGTTAAAACACTCTTCTTGTTTTAGCCTCTTTGTCCTCTGGAATATTTTAATTTTTAGAAAAATAAAACAAAATTCTCTGAGTTCCAAGGAGAATAACATTTGGCCCTTGATTTCCATGAGAATTAGATGTCTTTTGGATTATCCAAGACACACGAGGTGGGCATGCACGTGTGTGTGTGCGTTTGCACATGGGAGACTAGGGATTGAACCCAGGGCCATTGTACTTCTGCGCTACACCCCCAATACTCATTTGATTTTTTATTTTGAAATAGAGTCTCACTAATTTGCTGAGGACCTCACTAAAATACAAAGGCTGACCTCGAACCTGTGATTGTCTTGTCTCAGCCTCCCAATATGGCTAATCTTAAACACCAGGTTGTTGTTTTCCCTTCATCTGTGGAAGTTGACAAATTCATTCACATATCCATTCATTACTCACAGTACTGAGTGCCTTCTGTGACCAAGATATTGTGAATACCACTGTACAAAAATAAAATTAGTAAGATATATTCCGACTTCTCACAAACTCATGACAAGTCATTGTAAAATGTTAGGTTATGATGGATACATACAATATATGGTGGCGTATGCTTGTAATCCCAGCATTTGGGAGGCTGAGACAGGAGGTTCGCGGTTAACTCAATAAAACCCTGTTTCAAAATAAAGAATAAAAAAAAAGCCTGGGGGTGTAGCTCAGAGGTAGAATTTAAAGATGCCCTTGGGTTTCATCCTCAGTACCATAAAAAAAAAATTTAGGAGGTTCTGAGACTTATATAGAAATAAAAATATTGTGATAACTTATTAATATTTTTGTATATTTTGTTTCAATATTCTATATATTTTTATAAAGTTGGATTTTTCTACAGATTTGGTATACTATTATTTTAATGTACATGCTTGTTTCTTCATTTTCCCAAAATGGCATACAAATATATTTATTGCTACCAGTCTAAATTGCCTTGTTTTACCATAAAGAATTTAATCATTCCTCTGTTGTGAGATAGTTTCCCCCCCAGTAATGTGTATTATGTATTTAAATTGGGGAGAAGCATATTTGCCCCATAGATAGGCCACATGATCTACTCATGTGATATTCAAGCAGAAAATGGAAGCCAGAAGGGTTGTTCTCCCTTCCTTCCTTGTTTGTGCCAAAACCTTGTATGTTTACATACATTTGAGCCTCGGTGCCATTTTCAGAAGCTTTATTTGTCTCACTTTTTTTTTGGTTGGGATAAAGCTTAAATATAGAATCCATCTGTGAAGCATATTGTACATTCACAGCAAAGGCTAAAAACCCATTTTTAATTAAAACTTTATTCAGCACTCTTGGTTCCCTTTGTCCTGCTTTTATGATGAAACTCTTGAGTCTTCTCTCTAAAACACATATGTCTCCAGCACTTCAAGATGTTCCTTGTTGTTCAGGCAGAACTCGTTCTTATGCTGTCAGCTTGCTGCCATATGTTCCGGCTGCTCATTTTGCTTCCCTTTCTGGCATTTACAAAGGCAACATCTTGTATGTGATGCAAGTTAGTGGTACTCTCTTCTCTTTTATGGAATTTGTCAGAAGGTAGAAGAGCAAACTGGAAACACTGAATAATATTCAGCATGTCAGGCTGTGCATGAGTATAAAGGATGTAGCCTTTAAGTCCTAATGTCTGTAAGGCATGAAGAGAAAGCATGAGTCCGCTGACATCTGAAGTCTTGCTAGATGTGAAGAATTACAATTAAGAGGATGTCAGTGTTATTTGGCAGCAACACACATCATGGAAATTTCAGTTCTTTAGCATGGATTATTAAACTGAATGCAAAACCTAGATGGGGGTAGGAGAAGAAACATACAAATCAGATCCTCTGTTTATTTTTAGCAACACTCCGTCATGTCCTCATCAAAAGTCAGTTTCAATATTGTCCACTCCATTCCCACGGTTGAGATCATTTGTGTCACACATCAAGTTGTAAATGAACTAGTTTAATGATGTTTATAATGAATCTGAATTGGAAAAGGCAATGATATCTAATGCCATTAGAACATTTACCTTGCCTTTAAAGAAAATTACTAGTTGAAATAGACTTTGTGTTCTCCATAATATAAAGTCTTGGCACACTACAGTTTTAATGTATATATTCATTTCTTCATTTTTCTAAAATGATATATATAAATATATCTATTACTGGAAGAAAATCAAGAATATACGTCTTACTGGAAGTAAAACTACTACATGAGCTATAATAGAGTTCTGAGTTTCTGAATTTTTAAAATAATTTGAGTTACAAATTAATTGTCTTTTTAACTGTTTTGAGTGGGATAACTTTCTAAATTTATCCATTTTCTCTAGTCTCAAGTATACCATATATGTTTTGGCTATTTGTTTTTAAAGTTTATTGATATATAATTTAAAATAAAAATCCATATATTTAAGTGTGATGTTTTGATACATGTATATGTGGATAATTTTTATTTACGAATACAAACAGCTATTGTATCACCCAGTACAGTGCAGGCTACTGAGAGAGGGTGGAGCCACTGTGTCTGCAGTTACTGCCCCCTCTATGCTAAGAGCTCAGTTTGATTTTGTTTACAGTATTGATATTTATTTGGTGTTTACCTTTTCCTGGCTGACATTTGGCACATATTATGGTTCAGTGTAAAGTAGCAAAAGCCATGGACTTGGTCAAATCAGTCTGATATGAAATATTGTCAGTATTATGTACGACCTGTATAAGTTGGTGGCAAAATGCTGAATTATGCTGTGCCTCTGTTTCTTTTTCTGAAAAGGATAAAATAATGCACGACCCCAGGGCTGCCATGTTGTACCACTGTGAGAGGCATCACTCCCAGTGTGCAGAGGCCCTACCCTACTTCAGGTGGGTTTGGAGAATTAAACACTAGCATAGTCGCCATGTTCAGCTCCATAGCTGGCACATGGTAAGCTTCCTGTGAACACCAGCTACTGCTAAGCAGGCAGCCATCATTATAAAGAATGAATTCATTTGAAATTCCTTTTATTTATAAATGTTTGCACATCTCTGTGTTAAACAAAATTTCCTGAAATCAACTTGAGCAGAAAGCAAGAAATGCGTTGCTTCATTTCCTGACCTTTAAAATTTTGTGTATAGGAAGTATACAAAAATCAAAACAAACCAAAGAAAAGTAAAACAAAAATTAAAAACCCCGAAACATTTTTAAATGAACCCTCACACAATACACATCTTAATTCATTTGATTCATACTATTGTATAATAGCCCCAAACATATTTATTTTATTAATAAAGCCTCTCTAGTGTGGCCATCTAGTATTTTCATTGGGAATGGACCCTGGATGTCCCCACCCCCCTTTTTTTTTTGTTGGTGGTACTTGGGTTTCTGGAAACCCTTCTACCTTCGGGCTACACTCCCAGGCTTATTTTTATACTTTTTTATTTTAGAAACAGGGTCTCTTAAGCCAGCACAGCTGGCTTGGAACCTGCGTGATCCTCCTGTCTCCGCCTCCCAAGCGCGGGGATTACAAGCGTGTGCCACCACGCCTGGCTTTCTTTTCCCTTTTATATCCAAAAGCAAGGCTATTTAGAAAGGGTTAGTTGACGAGACTATCTGACTCAGAAAATGGGACAGCCATGAATTTGGCTTAAGACTCCGAAATATGGCTAGGGGACAGTGATTATTACCAGACTTTGAATGTCAGCAAACACTTTGGGGTTTCAGGAGAGAGAAAAGAAAGCACATAAGGCTTAGTGGCTTTTGCTGTGGGAGTCTTTGGGGCAGGTTTGATGGAGTTGTTTGCTGAGCACATAATAATCTTTTTGTTCCTTGTCCAACTAGATTCATGAAAGGCTGTTACTACTCAATTTTCTAAAACAGAAAATAGCTATAAGCTACTCCCCAGTACATGGGGAAAATGGAGAGGTTTGTGGCTCAGTTAGACTCTGTCTCTGGTGAGCTAGTCAGCATAGCTTGGGATTGTAGCAAGTATTACAAATGCACAAAGCTAAAAGAGCTTGACGAGCCATTTAGACTTCCATCCCAGACTTCCCGAGACTGGAGTTTGGTGTACAGGACGTTGATTAGGGAATGCCTTCACATCTTCACTAGTGGAAGGAAGGGAGGGACAAAGTGTTGGGCACAGGGAGGAGTTGCTCAGAGATGCAGGCCAGAGTGTGTGATGGTGTGGCATCCTAAGTTGTGAGATATCAGAGTCATCTCATGTGCGTCTTCAAAGTCCTACAACTTATGAGTCATAGGATAAGGACCGCCCTCCAAAGGATGGGACTCTAGCAGGGTGGTTGTACAATTGAGATGAGCTCTGATGAGGCTGGAATTGAAGGCGGCTTCCCTAGAACTGCAGCAGCTGGGGCCACAGTCTTTCTCTTGAAGACACAGCACCCTGTCCTTGCCTCTCCCCCACCACCAAGTTTATCATATGTGTGATCCAACTCCATTTGCAGAAGCATCACTGAACAAAGAGAGGCTCCACCCTCTCAGCCTTCCAATTTCTTCAACAAAATAAAGTCTCAAGTAACTCACTGTTCCCCAAATTACGTTCATCACCACCCAACACCACCAACCTCAGCACAAAACCATAGATCTAGCACTAGATCTACAAGGTAAGTAATGTTTTTCCTAAGCAGGAATTACAAGGAAGGTTTACAGCCCTGATCTCTTCACAAGGCTACAGATGTACTAATAACTATTTGGCAGTGCCAGCAGGATATCCCAAAGGTACCTGAAAATCAATGTGCTCAAATAAGAACTCATCATTTTTCTTCCCTCAAAATCAAATCTATTTTCTGCATCTCAATGTATTAAAGTAGCTACATTCCAGGTCTGAAGCCTGGGAATTATTCTTGATTCTCTCATTTCTCTCATTTCCCCTAGAGTCACTAAGTCTATAGCTCTTACTTCAGAAATACCTTTTTAATTCCGTTCTGCCCCCTCCTTCACTACTGCTGTCCTGATTCAGGCTCTCCTTCAAAGGAGGTTATCTTTTTAGTAATAGTACTATTTTTATTTTTATTTTTATAATTTATTTAGTAAAGAAAATATAAGTTATACGTATTAGTGGGGTATTATGTAATGTTTGACAACTATACTAATTTTTTAGAATCAACATAACCATGTTGTCTTGGTAACAAATTATGTAGGAGAGCTTGATGATAATCATGTAATGCCTTCTTGCCCCTGGCTGCAGGTAGTCCCCCGTCTATACTCAGACCTATCTATTATTTTTAGTACAAATTCTGTACCCAGTATGCAATAGTAGTACCCCTTCTCCTGCCCTCCCCCTTTGTTAAATTATAGTCTATTTTCTTTCTCTCTGAATTTAACCACTTTAGCTACCTCATGTAATTGGAATCATACAATAGCTGTCCTTCTGTGTTTGTGTTCGGCTTATTTCAGTAAGTATAATTTTTTGAGGTCCATTTATTTTGTAGCATGCATCAGATTTTCATTCTTTTTTTTAGTGGCTTAAGAGTCCTTTATTGTGTGTAAATATAGTACATTTTGTTTACCCATTCACGTGTTGGAAAATTCTTCCCTTTTTCTTTCCAACGATACTGCAGGAACTTCATGAATTTCCATCCCTCAGCAACCGCTGCCTATAATGTTTCTCTCTATTGCCAGAATACTGTCACTGAAACAAAGAAGATGCCGCCTGGATATATTTGTTGTCTGTACCTCCCTGATGTTGTCCTGTTCTTGCTACACCGTGGCACCCAGGTTATGGTGGCATTCGGTGTCCTTAGGGCTCTCTTCCTCTTCTCCAAGCTCATCTGTGTCATATTCTATATTCCTCGGTGTCAGCCACGCCAGCTACCTCACTCTGCCCACAGTGCTCTACCCCTTTGACCTGTTGCCTTGCTTCCTACTGTGTTTGTTCTGGTTTTTTTTTTTTTTTGGGGGGGGTAGAGCTTGGATACAATTTTTTCTATTTCTTTACAGTAAAGTTTCTAACTCATAAGTAGCACTAAATATCAAGGTCCAAGGTAAATGTCTTTTTCAATGAAGACTTGCCCAGTTATATCCGGTAACTCATTGCTCTGGCCTCTGCTTCCCCACAGTACTGTGTTTCTTCCATAAATTTAAGTCTTCATTTTAATGCTCTGCAAATAATTTTGCTTAGTTGGCTGCCTTTTAGGCTGACTGACCTATGTTTGGACTGTAGATTGTTTTTTCAAATTTATTCCACAGGCCTGGAATTAAAAAAAATAAAAAAAATAGAATTCACAAAGAACGCTATATATGAGGTAGAGCAATGCGGGTAAGTCTGAACTTGGGATCAGGAGTCTGAGTCCCAGGGCCAGTTGGCTGCTAAGTGGCAGGACCTGGGCACATCTTTTATCTCTTTGAATTTGTTTCTTCATCTGTAAATGACGCACCATCCTAGAACAGTGTTCGGACAAATAAGATGATTGATGTGGAAGTGCTCTGTATAAAATGACTGCAAGAATTTTTTAATTATAAGTTTTATTAGTCATGTTCTAATTCTTTCTCCAGATAAATTTGCACCTTTATAGGGAGTTCCTAGTTTTGCAAATTATTCCTTTTAAGAAAAACTCATAAATAATGAGAATGTAATTTTGGAACAAAAGATTCATTTGAGTTATTTTCATATTGTTTGATTTGTATAAGTGGTCGGAAATTGCAAGGATGTGGAGTTTAGCTGATAAAATGAAGGAATTTCCCATTGTCAGCGTGGATCAGTGACAGATGCTCTGTCTCAGAGGCCTTCAGTTTCCATCGCTGGAGGGGCTAGCCTCACCTGCTGGGAGACTGTTCCGAGAAGTTTTGACCCAGATGGACTGAGAAGAGAAGGGCTGCACTAGCTGACTCCTGGGGTGCTCGTTCTGAACATACATAATTCTAAAAATATACATATAAAGCATACTGAGAGATGGATAAAATATATCATCATCATCGTCATCATCATCATCTTCTTCTTCTTCATCATATCCAGGAGATAAGGCATAAAGTTTGGGTTTTTTATTTCCTCTTTAAATGAAAGTTGTAGGTTTAATATAAGATCACAGTAAAAACTCTGACATTCCTACTTGGCGAATCTGGGCTAAAGCTGAGATTTGATTTTGAAATATGAAAGTAAACTGTTACTACCTCAATTTAAGTCTCTAGGATTTATGTTTATATATAGCCTTTAAAATTCTCCCAAGTTTTCACCCTGGAGAGAGGAAGAAATTATAGTCATCTTACTTACAGCTGGAGGTCTAGAGAGACACTTGTTTTAGGTTAATGGAAAACTGGCGTGGCTTTTGCAGGGGCTTCCAGGGGTCCCCGCCCCCTCCTGGCTGATGTGAACTCACACACCTGGGGACACAGCTGTAAGTCTCACATGGTAAATTGAGCACTTTTGTGGGCCCAGCTCAATTGCAAAACGCTTTGAGAAACATTTCTCCCTGGTATTTTTAGAACACTATTTGTTTTTAAACACGGTCCCTTCAGAGTCCAAAGCTACTTCTTAATGTTAGTATTGCTCATGGCAAACCCATTTCAATTCTCTGAAAATGACTTTTCAGGGTGTTTCCATTTATGCCGTTGTCACTCCCGCTGACATGTGGCTGTCTTTCCCTGTCCACTTCCACTGTCACAAGCCCACCCACCAACTCACCTCCCCAAGGAGAGCACAGTGTCAACACCGGAAGAGCCAATTCTTTGCGCCCCACCCCTTTATTTCTTTTTAATTTTGAATTTTAATTTTAATTTTTAAATTTATTGTGGTACCGGGGAATGGACCCAGGGGCATTGTACCTCTGAGCTACACCCCTGGCCTTATTTTTTAGTGTGTGTGTGTGTGTGTGTGTGTGTGTGTGTGTGTGTGTGTGTAAAAAAAAAACAGAGTCTCACTGAGTTGAGAAGGGCCTCCCTAAGTATCTGAGGCTGTCTGGGAACTGCGATCCTCCAGTCTCAACCTCCAGAATGCTAGGATTCCAAGCGTGCACCACCACGCCTGGCTCCACCCCTTTATTAAGGATGAAGAAGTTGAGGGATGAGGGGGAACTTATGCAGCAAAAAGTAGGAAGCTAAAGGCAGAGGGGTTGTCTTGTTCTTCCTTTATCTTACACTTTTCTGAAGCTCACATTTGGCTGTGACTGGCTTCTCTGAAAAGGTGACGATGCTTGCCTACCCTCCTCTAGGAGTTATAGGAATTTAATGAGACCTCATACTCAGCAGGGCTTTGGAACTCTCAAGTCTATACAGGTACTGTTTATTATTCTTAGGTATGATCGGGAACTAGGGAATGGACAGAGCTGATATAGAGTGAATTTTAAAAATTCATAAATTCATTCATTGGAGGTTTACTAGGAATGGACTTAATGCCCTTGATCTGTGCAAGCCCTGCCCGAACACAATGGCAACCTTCAAAGAGTACCGCTCTGTGTTGACCTTCAAGGAGCTCCACACTAGCTTGCAACTCACTGTGGTAGGAAGCAATACGGGGGAATCCATGGAGGCTCAGAGGAAGGACACAGGGCAGGTGGGGAAGGCATCGGGAAAAGTTTGAAGGAAGAGATGATTCCTGAGGTGAGTAGGAGAGGGGAGGTGTGGGGTAGGAGTGGTCCAGGTGAAGGGAGCCATGTGAAGGATGTGCAGGATGCAGGAGGAGGGCTGGGCAAGAGGCCCCTGGAGGCCCCTCTGAATGATGAGAGATGCTTCCTCATTCTAGACACCCAACAGTTGTTCAGACTCTACAGAGACTCTTCTAGCTGACTCCCCAGGTCTCTGGCCCTCTTAAAATCACTAGGACCTTGGAGAATTTATCACTTCAATGAGCATTTGTTGGCACCTGTTATTTCTGGGTCCAGAGTCACTTTGTAGTGCGCCATCCAGGAGGGAGAGATTTTATGTGGTCAGTGTCATGGCAGAAGCAGGTTCAGGGGTTGGGGAGTAGCAGGGTGACCTTGGCTGTCTTGTGCATTAAGAAAGCTTCCTGGAGAAGACTCCTGCAAGCTGGTCCCGTGTAGTTCAGGGTAGGTGGGTGCTTGGCAGGCAAAGGCCCCTCATACAGACTCCTGTGCTGTGCGTGCTCCCCCTGCAGGGCTTACCAGGAAGCACAGAGCAGCGCACAGATTCCCTTAGCTTTCAAGTTGTGTCTCTCCAGCTGGACTCTAAGTCCTCAAGCCAGGAAGACTGTATGCAGGTTGTCACTCGAGAGTAGGAAAAAGAAGACTTTGAATAGTGCCAAGGAAAGTCCCTTGTCCAAGAGCTTCCTGCCTCAAATGCCTCCTGTGTTCATAGTTAAATTCCACCCTTGGTCCCTCACTCCACTACGCAAGATGGTAGAGCCACCAATGGGATCCTAAGGCCCGCCTCAGTGCATCCATGCTATAGATAGATGCTGGGAGTTGAGAATAGAGATAAAGGTAGGAAACTAGAGGGGAAAAGAGAAAGGAGATACTGAGGTGTAACAGTGCACTTGGATTTTTGCAAATATTTGCTACTTTTTTTGTATCCTCTACTTTTCTAACCTCAAAACACACATACAGCAAAGATTCTGGAACTGACTCAACAGGAGGGTGGAAAGAGTTTCTGAGGTGGGAAAGCAAGGCAGTTATGGTGGGAAGGGAGCTGGAGCCAGGACACTCGGTGTGAGTCCTGCCGTGTGGCCCTGAGCACACCCGGTGCTCTCCCTGGGCCTCCACTTCTCCACCTACTGGACTAGATGCTCTCCAGGGGCTCTTGCCCTCTCAGCCTCTGTGGTCTCCAGTTTGGACAGCCAGGTGGGAGGAGAGCCTGTCTCTGTGGCTGGCAGGGCTTGGGCTGTGTTTATCTGTCTTGGCTGAAGCCAGGTCTGAGCACTCATGCAAAATAGCCCCAGAGGAAGACATTGATGGCCAGCAAGAGGATGGCGTTGACGTTGCAGATGCTTCTCCAGCGCGGCTCCTCGACGATGCTGGTCAGCTTCTGCTCCAGGGCGGCCCTCTCAGCTGGGCTCAGGGACTGCTCAGGGCTCCTGGAGAGTCCACAGAACCAGCCCCATAGCAGCTTTCCCCAGGACCTGCGTGGAGCTGGGAGGACAATGCCCGAGGGGGAAGGAAAGAGGGGAGGAAGAAAAAGGTTAGAGAATGAAAGTGAGTGTGGGAGGGGAGTAGGAAGTGGTGAGAAGCTGAAGATAGGAGCCAGTGCACAGAGAGGGGGAGGGGCCTCTGTGCACACCACACCCGGGCTGAGCTGGGATTCCAGGCTGAGCTCTGCTGACCCAGGCAGCAGCATCCACGCAGGAGGGATAGTATGCTGAGGGGCTGGGTTGGAGGGGACAATTCAACCCACTCAGAGCAGGAGTACTCAAGGAGGAGAGAGGGAAGAGGCAGAGCCACTCAGGATATAGGAAGCCTATGAAGCAGACAGGCCGTTGTTCTGCTATGAGCTTCCCCCTCCGGGCCCCTGCCCTGGGCCCAGGAGCTCAAGCCTCTGCCTCCAGCCCAGATGAGGCCCTGTGCAGGTCACGCCACTCGCCCAAGCAGCAGCTGTTCCTCCCTCAAATGCCTCAATGACTGATGCCCTCCTGTTCTCCCAAGAGTTGTTCTGAGCATCCAAGGAGGATGGAAAGTCACAGCACTTTAAACAGGTGTGGGTGCTGGAGCAGGGAGGCAGGTTCTGGTGAATCCCAAGTTTGAAATGCTCATGGCACTGAGCCAAGGCACACAGCCTCCCAGTGTGCAGAGGCCCTCTCTGCTCCTAACAGCGGCACAATTCAGCATGATCTATGTTGAAGTAATAAGGGAAATGAGGCTTTTTAAAGTATTTTAAGTTTGCAGATAGTAAATAAAAAATAAGGTAAAGAGCCTTTCCCAGAGATGGGAAAGCACGCACACTTTATTGTCTGAATGGCTTTGGGGTTGGCACTTGGGGGATTCAGTGCAACTCAAGAGTGTCAGAGATGTCAGGAACCTGGTCGCCACCTGGCCTGGCTCCCTGATTGGATGGAGGAGAAAAAGGCTCAAAGAAGTGGGGAGACCTGTTGGAGGCCATGGAGCCACAGAGCTGCACTAAGCTGGGCTTTCTCCTCTCACAAGCTGGTCCAGGAATTCTCTCTAGATTCTCCCACTCCCTCTGAGGCCATTTTCATGCAAAAATTTACAGGTTCAAAGAGCTCAGGTCAATAAGAAGCTACTAATCTAAATCCATCAGAAACTTAGATGTGTATTCTTCTTTCACATCTACTCACTGTACTTTATTTTTTTTTAAACTTTCTTTTAGGACTCAAAGTTACATGGAGTGGCTCATGTCTGCCCACAGGCCTTCAAGGGGGCTGCTGCTTCTCCATCTCTGACCCTTTGCGCAGGCGGCAGCAGCCTTCCCTGCCCTTTTCCACCCTTTTCCTCCTTCCTGCATAGAGTGTTTGTGAATGGACAGGTGGGCGTGCTCTTCTCTCTCTGGACATGGTGGCTGACTCAGGGCCTCCTCTTTCTCCTCAGGGAACAGCTGTCCACAGGCAGCAGCCATCCCCCACTCCCCCGGTGCATGCAGCCAGCCAGCCAGTAAGCAACTCTGTGTAACTCTGCACAGCCTGTGAAGCTGTGCCCTCCTGTCTCCCTCCAGGAGAGGCTTTGCAGCTTCGCTCCCTTCCTGTCCTCCTCTCAGTAGCTGTCTTACCTATGCATAGCTCATATTTGTAGTCTGAAGCCAGAGGACTGAAGCTAGGGGCATTCTACCTGTGAGCTACACCTCCAGCCCTTTTCTTAAAAAAAAATTTAAACAGAGTCCGAGAGACTGGCCTTGAACTTACAATCGTCCTGTCTCAGCCTCCCAAGTACTGTGATTACAGGGTGCGATGCTGTGCCTGGCTAGTAGCCTGGTCCTTCCATGCCATAGCGCATAGGGTCCAGGGACTAGTCTTTACAGTGATGGTGGGAAGCAATTTTGAGGCCTCGACATCTGGTATATAAACCACAAAACTTGAAAAAAAAGACAAGGGGTTGCTTTTTGCCAAGAAAAATCTATTTGAATTAATTGGGGCAACTGATTCAACTGGTAACCAGGGAGGTGACTTTGATCTTTGGTGGTGCTCCCAAGTCAGTCCACATGTGTTCTGACACAGAGGTGTCTGTGGGGGACCCGCTTGACCTATGGATGGCTTTCTCTAGTGGACCACTGGCCACTAAAAAAGAAGCCTGGAGCCTGAGATGTTGGTGGGGTTCTGGGGCTCATGATGTCATTAACTGTACCAAGTATCTTTTTCTCTGGATTGAGGGCCTCAAGAAAGGAGGGAGCCTGCTCAGGCTTTAGGGACAGCATAGGGTCCCAGAACCCAGTAGGGCATGAGCTGAGGGGCAGAGCATGGCCATGTGGGTCCAGCAAGTGATGCTTTGGTGATCCTGTCTGTGAACTTAACTCACAGGAATTATAGGGGGCTTCGTTATGTCTAAAACAGGCATATTACATCTTGTTATTATTCAATTAATGCACTATGCAAAAACATTTCAGAACCTCTGGGAGGCACATGAGAGGTGCCCATCAGCATTTCAAGGAGACAGCAGAGGAGGAGGGCTGTTCTGCGACAACCTCATAGATGGACACGTGGCTGTCCTCTGATTAGGGACAGCCAAACATCTGTGTGACTGTAGGCAGCAAGGTTAAGCCCAGTGTGAAATAAACAAGTGGTGGTGTTGGGAGAGGGTAGTTCTTTGCCATGCCTGATGTTGCCTTCCATGTAAAGGGAACTCAGTAGGCTTAATGCTCTTAGATTTTCTGCCCATGTGTCCATTCAACTCAGAGAGGTGAAAGGACATCACTGTGGGTAGATTTGGGAGGGTTTGGAAGGCCTGCTTGGCTCAGCCCCATCCTCCTTCACAGGGGCAGGCTTTACCGCTGGTCAGGTGTGCTGGTGACCAGCTGGCCATGTCTGTCTAATGCTGGAGTGTTGGGAAGTGCACCTCCCCATGGCTATAACCTGAATATTTCCATTTAAACTTTAGCTATAATGAGGGTAATATTCTGGTTCCATCTACCTTACTTATATATTTCCATCTACCTTACTTATATATTTTTCAAATAGTTCAATGATCATAAGGGGAGGAAGGATATTTATTGGGTTCCCCCATTCCCAGTGGGGGCCCAGGACACAGTGTCGGTTCTCATTGTTTCTCTGTGACATGCAGGCCCCCCACCCCTGGTGCCCCTGGCCTACCTCCAGGCTGCTCCTGGCCCTGGCTGGAGTTGTCTCCTGATGGCCTTTCTGATGGTCCTGGCATGCTGTCCCTCTCGCTCTTGTAGACCTCCTCCTCCAGCTCACAGTGGGGACAGTTCCGTGTCCACCAGGTCAGACGAGCAAGCTGGTGGGAAAAGAAATGCGACTGGAGTCAGTGCCTTTGGAGGGTGGCTGGGTTGTAGGAAAAGAGGCCGAGTTTGAGGACTAAGGCCAGGGCTGGGAGTCAGGAGCCTGGATCTCAGCCATGGCTGCCCCCTTTTCTAAATCTGAGTATCTCCTCTTCATCAGGCCTGTGCTGAATGCCAGAATACAGACCGAGTCAGGCATGGGCCTTCACCTTATGGAGCTCACAGACAGAGAGAAACCCATTTAGTCAGGAGGCAGGAATCTGATTACAAAAGGCTTCAAAGGTTAGGCGGAGAAGTTGATAGTTAATAAAACCAACGTTTCTTGTAGTATCACTGCAGACTTTAGACAAGGGGCAGTGAATGCAATTCTGGGAATTTCAAAGATCTCTCAGGGTAAATTGAAGGCATCCATCCTAGAAGCTGTTGCAAGAGTGAAGCAAGAATATTGAGCCTCTGAGGTACGGGGTGGGAGGGAGCTTAGAGATGCTGGAAAGGGAAAGGGTATGGGGTCCCACTGGGTGGGCCGGGTGAGGGAGGAAATAAAGGCTGCCAGAGCCCTCTGCTCCCTGTCCTGTGTGATCAGATGGGTGTTGATGCCCCTCCAGGGCTGAAGGTCAGAAGTAGGTTTTCATGCTGATTGACAGATGAGGAGAGACAGAGTCAAGGAAAGAATGAGAGAGCAGGCACCCACACAAATACTACCCTGAGCTCGATGAGTCTGTAGGACTTCCAAGTGGAGATGCCCAGTGAGGACAAACAAACCTCATGTCCCTGGGTAGCCCTCACTGCATTCCCTTTTCTCCCTTTGGGTGACTCAGCAGAATCAAGTTCTCTGGCTGACACCAATGGTGCCGGACTCACCGTGACGACTGCGCTCTGAGCCATCTCCTTTCCAACACGGTCTTCTTTCCCAGGCCAGAGCTCTTCACTGCATGCTGAGCCAAACATCCCCTGCCCTGGTCCCAGCTTCCTACTTCCCACTCTGTGCTGGGCTCCGTATGCCATTGTATGGGATCATGAGAGCCTAGTGGCTTCTTCACTTCTACATATCGCTCCAGAAACCTTACTTTGTACTTAGGCTGTGTGTCACGAGTAGCATATGGACAGAGTCTCTTTATGTCACCCGGAGGCCACTGGATTTGGGAGTTTGAATCTTGGGAGAGCGGTTTTGGTTGGAGATAGAAAATTGAGTGTCATCTTTACATAGAAAGTCATTGAATCCACAACACACAGACATTGTAAGGTGAAAGGGTTATAGAAAGAGGTGAGTTTTGAAGGAAAAATAACCCTTAAAGACAGAAAGAAAAGCCCATGGAGAAGTCATAAGAGGGGTTAAGAGGTAAGAAAACAAAAACCAGAGGAAATGTCATGGAAGCAAATATAAGAGAGGACTTTTGGATCCAGAAAATAGTCGGTGGTCTCATTCTCTTTATAATCAACTTAAGATAAAGACAGAAGTAACCGTTGCTTTTAACGCTTGGGCGTCACGAGTGAGCTCCGCACAGCAGTTTCTGGGAGCCCCACAGCACTTGCCTTTTCCTCCGGGATGGGGGCCGTGCAGAGGCTGAGGGCAACAATGACGATGGCCGTGAGTCCACAGAGGAGGAGGGCGAAGTACAGGTAGTGGACGTCCTTCAGCACAGCTGGCCTCTGGTCCACCTCCCCACAGGCTGGGGCCTTGTACAAGAACTCCAGGATCATGCGCAGAAGCCCCACTCCCAGGCCAAACATGAGGCCCCAGAAGGCTCCCTATGGAGAAAGGGCAGACAGGGCGGGGGGAGATGGGGAAGAGCCTAGAAAGCCAGAAGGCACTCAGCCCTAAACCTTCCTCCCAGTGGATTACTCTGGTATTTGGCAAGTCCATTTTAGTGAATTTCCTATCAATGCTGAGATCCTGTGTTTTGACTTAAAAGGGAGGTGGAGCTATACAATGAAAAGGCTGCTGTTAGCAGGGCTTGGTGGCACACACCTGGAACCAAGTACTTGGGAGAATGAGATCAGAGGATTGCAGGTTCGAGGACAGCCTCAGCAACTTAGCAAGACTCCACTTCAAAATAAAAATTAAAATAGGACTGGAGGTGTAGCTCAGAGGTAGAATGCCCCTGGGCTTAATCCCAAGTATTAAAAAAAAAGGCTTAAATTGATTAGAATTTTAAATCCTGGTTCCATTTTGAATGACTTTGAACTAAGGCCTTGACCTTGCTGGCATGAGATTTCCTATATGTCATAAAAATAGAAACTGATAAATACTAAGTAATTAGATGCTCAATAGTCAAATAGAACAGGATGTGCTTGTGTGATACACAGGAAACACCAGGATGCCCTCTCAACTTTCTGTTAAGTTAAATTGGAAATCAGACTAGAAAGCCTCCCTCTTTTTCGCTTAGCAACTACTCTGGCATCTCTGATTTGCTAAAGTTCAATTTTTCCCTAACCCGTATCCGTTCCTAGAATATAATGGTACACATTCTAAAACTGAGATGTTGATAGTGATTTCAAAACTCTGGAGTAAACAAAACATCCAGAATTCAACTGGATCCTGAATCTAATCAATAAGATTAGACCCTTGCCAGCCGCAGACATCTGACTTACACAGGCCATCAAGGGAGGGTCTTCTATAATTGCCTTGAATGCTCACATTGGTCTTGTGGAGTTTGCCCATGATGTCCCAAGGTACTGCCAGCAGAGTTGACTTGTCTCTCCTGAGGCATCCTGGGGGCAGCCCAAGCTCCAGTCCTGCTTCCTCTACCTCCCAGGTCTCCACCAGGTTTCAGTGCAGACACACGTCACCCTTTTAAGTCCACAGTTTACCATCATCACTGTCTTTGATGATATCTTGCTCCAGTGTTGGAGGTAGAACAGAGCCTAGAGAGCTCCCGGCCTGTCTGTGCTTTCCCACACAGAGTTCCTAGTATCCAGAAGGCTCCTCCCCTCTCATAAATCCTACAGGCCTCAGCTCAGATGCCCCTGCCTCCAGAAAGTCTTCCCTGGTCCCTCCCAGGAGTCCCATGGGTCAAAGTCTGTGCTCTTCACTCTCCCAGCAGCCACTCTACTTTATTATGATTATTGCTTATTTAATTGCCTATCCTCCCTGTTTGCTCAGAGAAGGTGGACCTACACATGTCTTGTGATCCATGGCATGCCTGGAGTTTCTATAATGATATTGACAAAGGTCTGGAAAGTGAATGAGTGAATCGAGATTTGATATTATGGTCAGAGAGACAGAGGCCCAGAGGGGGCTGTGTGTTTGCTCAAGGTTCCAAGACCAGGTAATTCACAGACCAGGACTCCAGGCCTGCTGCTGCACAGGGAGAGATGGGACCGGCTGCACTCACAGGCTCTGTGACCCTCCTGCAGAAGATGGCCAGCAGGAAGAGGGCGGTGATGGGCGGGGCCAGGTAGCTGGTGACAGACTGGATGTAGTCGAAGAGCTGCCCACTGTTGGAGCTCTGGATGATGGGGATCCAGACAATGCTGATGGCAACCAGGAACACTACAAACACCCTGCGAGGAGAGCACAGGTGTGGCGAGCTGCGCTCAGGTGAGCGTGACTCAAGGCGGGGGAAGGTGATGCCCAGGACCCAGGGCAGGAGGAGACAGGGGAAGACATGGGCTCTGGATCAGAGGATTAGAAAGTCAGAGTCCCAGCGACCAAGATGAAGAGATTTAGACTATTAAAATCCCAGAAATCGCAATTTCAGAATTCAAGAAATTCAGACTCTGGGCCCCGGGCCGGACCGCACGTAGCACGCCAGACCCCTGGAGAAACCAGGCCCAGTAAGACCCTGGGTCCCCGGCAAGGGTCGGGCAGGGCATACCAGACCCCTGAACAGCTGGGGCCTGGGTCACAGGACTCTGGGCCCCAGGCGGAGTAGTACGGAGCACGCTGGACCCATGGGGAAACCGGGCCGGATCACAGTGCTACTGAGTGCCTGATCCCACTACCTCCTCAAACCACACATACTGTATTCTCTTATTAAAAAAAAAAAAAAAAGGAAAAGAAAAATATCGGAGAGGGGTTAAGATGGCCGTGGCGGATGCCAGGATACTGGAGATGCAGACAAAACTTATCCAAATGCACTGGAACTTATGGAAAAATTCCCCGTGAAGGAGGACTGCTGTTTCTCTATATTGTTAAGAATCTTGGACATCACCTGTAAGGAGAGAGTTTAGCGGAGACCAAGGAGAAAGGTGGTGTTGAAAGTGGTCTCCGCGATGGCGGTGGAGACTTGTATTCAGGAGAAGCAGAAATCGGATTCTACCAACCTTATTTTTTTGGAGAAATTACACTGAATGTCAAATGCTACCATCACGCATTCTTAGGAACACTGGACAACATTCAGAGTGGAAAAAGAGCTTGGGAAAGATTTGAAATGGTGGAGGCAGTGGCAATGGCAGTGGCCAGTACTCAAGGGAGGCAAAGATCTGATGCATTACACCTGGAACCTTTGAAATAATAACCCCAGAGGAAGAATGCTTCCACCACTCACCCTCAAGAACATGGGACAATTGGTTGGGCAAAGAGGGTGCTCGGATTGGAGCCTGCCGAGGGGTGAGGCCGGCGACGGACATAGCAAAGCTAGGTTTGGAGCCTGCTGTGAGGCAAGGCCAGTGCTGGGGCCTCTGAGGCCGGGAGCGGAACCTGCCGAGGGGTTAGGCCGGTGCCGGGGCCAGCAGGCCGGCATGGGAGCTTCCGTGAGGCAAGGCCACTATTGAGGCCTCTGAGACCGGGATCAGAGCCTGCTGAGGAGTTAGGCCGGTGCTGGGGCTAGCGAGGCCAGCATCAGTGCCTGCCGTGAGGCAAGGCCGGTGCTGGGGGCTCTGAGGCCGGGATTGGAGCCTGCCGAGGGGTTAGGCCAGTGCCAGGGTCAGCATGGCCGGGATCGGAGCCTGCCATTAGGCAAGGCCGGTGCTGGGGCCTCCAAGGCCAGGATCAGAGCCTGCCAAGGGGTTAGGCCGATGCCGGGGCCAATAGCCAGCTTCGGAGGCTGACAGGAGGCAAGGCCACTACTGGGGCCTCCGAAGCCAGGATCGGAGCCTGCCGAGGGGTTAGGCCGGTGCCGGGGCCAACGGCCAGCTTCGGAGGCTGACAGGAGGCAAGGCCGCTACTGGGGCCTCCGAGGCCGGGATCGGAGCCTGCCGAGGGGTTAGGCCAGTGCTGGGGCCAGCGACCGACATCGGAGCCTTCCATGAGGCAAGGTCGCTACTGAGGCCTCCAAGGCCGGATCGGAGCCTGCCAAGGGGTTAGACCAGTGCTGGGGTCAGCGAGACTGTCATCGGAGCCTGCCATTAGGCAAGGCTGGTGCTGGGGCCTCCAAGGCCGGGATCAGAGCCTGCCGAGGGGTTAGGCTGGTGCCGGGATCGGAGCCTGCCAAGAGGTTAGGCTGGTGCCAGGGCCAGCGAGGCCGGGATGGGAGCCTGCCGTGAGGCAAGGCTGGAGCTGGGGCCTCCGAGGTCGGGATCAGAGCCTGCCGAGGGGTTAGGGTGGTGCCGGGGCCAGCGGCCGACTTCGGAGCCTTCAGTGAGGCAAGGTGACTACTGAGGCCACCGAGGCCGGTATTGGAGCCTGTCTTGAGGCTAGGCCAGTGCCGAGGCCACCGAGGCTGGGATCGGAGCCAGCCGAGGGGTTAGGCCGGTGTCGAAGCCAGCGAGACCAGAATCGGGGCCTCTCATGAGGCAAGGCTGCTGCTCGAGCCAGCGAGGTCTGGATCAGTCCACCGGGTAGCCAGGCCACTATGGGGGCTGTCAAGAGTGGGATCGGTACTTGCAAAGCGGCATGTACAGGGAAATATCGCAGAAAATAAAAATCAGATGCTTCCCCTAATCAGCAAAAACTAAGAGGAAACGGGCAACAGGAAGAGATCGAGCTATAGAAAGGGCCCTATAGTGAAGCAACTAAGGTGACCAATCAGAGGGTGTGGAATAGTGGAGGATGGAGCCTCTTTAAAACGCAGGAGGTACATAAACAAATGTATCAAAGTTAATCACCAAACAAGCATGGGATTGAGGGAGGGGGAGGGAATGGGATGGGGGCTGGATGAAGGCTAATTGGATGATATGTGTTTGTATATCCTCTCAAGTCTTGTATTCCAATGTGATATATGATTACAATGCACCAATAAAAAAATAAAATAAAATAAAATAAAAAGAGAAAACTTGAAGAAGATGAAATTCCATATTGCACTGAGAAAAAAAAATAATTCAAGAAATTCAGAATTCTAAAACCTTAGTTTCTGCCAGGCCTGGTGGCTCACGGTTGTAATCCCAGTACTTGGGAGGCTGAGTCAGGAGGATCGCTCAGTTTCAAAGCCAGCCTCAGCTACTTAGTGAGGCTCTCAGCAACTTAGTTAGACCCTGTTTCCAAATAAAATATAAAATAGGTCTGGGAATGTACCCCAGAGGTAGAAGGCCCCTGGTTTCCATCCCCTGTACCAAATAAAATAAAACAATACCTCAGTTTCTCTATACTGGACACCTTCAAGATCATGTTGCTCACCCACTATTCAAGAACAGCCCATGCCTTCCACCCACCACCTCACCAGTAAGAGCCCTCTGGCCTGAGCTTGGGATTCCTTTATAGCAGTCCCTGGCAGGACAGCACCCTCTTCCAGGATGAGAGAGACTCCAGGGACATCTCTCTCCTCCAGGCTCCTTCGGCTCCAATCCTCTCCTCCTTACATTGGCACTAAGAGTAAGACTGGAAACAGGCCTTCTTCTAACCTCCCCTCAACTGATCCTTGCTCAGAGCTAAGCCCCCAAAGCACACTAGTTATATAATATTGTAGTCGGGAGAACAAGTTGAAAAACCTTTTCTGGACAAGCTGGGTGCAATAATATATATGGCCAGAAGATGGCGCCAAAATACCGTTGATTGATGAAATAGGCGGCAACAAAACCAGGCTGTGGGTGAGCCAACGGAAGGAAACTTCTGAAAGATCTGTACACACCTGTCCTTCGCTCAACTTTTCCTCCTATTTTCAGCCCTGCTACAGCAGCAGCTATCCAAGTGGCCTCCCTGCTGCTCGATCCTCCCCCACCCTACTCTCACATGCTGCAAGGGCCACCTGTGTGCCAGGGCTGGGTGCAGCAGGACTCCATGGGGGCAGAAGGCAGCGGGAAGGGACAGTGATACAAACCCCGTTAGGGAGGCTTAAATTATGAAGCAGAGATTTAAATGAAGGACCCTTAGCTCCCTGCAAACTATAGATCCCCAGTCCATGGAACTAGGAAAATTATTTACCAAGTTTTGCTTGTAGAAGCATAAACTGGCCCCTGCATGACAAAGCTCAAATTCAGTTGCAGGCCCTTGAGGCTCTGCAGCATGCGGAGACAGCTTACCCTTGAGCATCTTTCTCCATGGGTAGCTCACTGTGATACCACTGTTTTCATCCTTCTCATTAACTAAGCACCCGAGGGCAGGCGAGTGTTCAGGGTGTTTGATGGTTGGATTAGTAGCAGTCCTGATACCTTGGCAGAACAGCAGAGTCCCCGAAAGGCCCGAGGGTGAGCTGCCTCCTGGCTCTCCTCTCACTCATCTGTCCACCTTTGTCATCTGTCCACCTTTGTCACCTTCCTAAGCCCTTTGTCATCTTCTCTCGGCTACCCTGTGGATCCATCCCAAGAGAAAGTACACAGGTAGGGAAGAAAATTTTCTCCCCAGTGTCTTCGAGTGGGGAGGAGTGGCCCAGAGATGGAAGGGATTTACTCTAGGTCACATGGAAAGTCAGCTCCAGACCCAGTGCTCACTGACAGCCCAGGGCCCCCCAGACCCAGCCAGCCACCCCAGGGCCAGCCAAGGGGGTACTCCAGGAGGGTGGGCCAGCGCACCTGCCCACCACCATCAGCTCCTGCTCTGTCGCCTTCCTGCGGAAGTGCTGCCACACGTCGATGGCGAACAGAGTGCTGCTGCTGTTGAAGATGGAGGTGAGTGAGCTCATGAGGGCCGCCATGATCACAGCAATCATCAGGCCCCGCAGACCTGGGGAGAGACGAGCCCAGTGGACAGCGGCCCCTTAAGGGCTCTGTCAGGACCATGGAGGCTGTAGCTTCATCATGCGGAGCCAGGAGTGGGGATGGGACGGGGAGGGTGTTGGCGAGGGACCCACAGAGCTAGAAGCCAGGTCTGACCAGGCACTGCTTCTGCAGCACCTCGTGGCCTTCGGTGACGCCTCTGCCCTCCCTGAGCTTTGGTTTCCTCATGTTACATGAAGGTGTGTGGGACTAGATGATCTTTGGTACTGGGGATCGAACCCAGGGTTCAAGCTCTGTTACAACCCTGGTCATATATATATCCGTGTGTGTGTGTGTGTGTGTGTGTGCGCGCGCGCGCGCACGCACGCCCACGCACGTGTGCACATGTGTGCATATGCATGTGTGTGTTGGGGAGTGGGATGCAGAAGCAGGTCTTTCTCTCTGCTCTCCCCACCCATTTGTGGTGTGATCCCTCCTGAGCGGTGGGGTAGGAGCTGGAGTAGCCTGGCAGGTGGGAGTGGAGGGTGGGTGGGGGAGCGGGAGCGGGGACTCACCAATGGGCATGAGGCCCATGACCAGCTTGGGGTAGGCGATGTTGGAGCATCCCACTCGGGCCCCACAGACTCTTTGGCAGATGTCAGGGTCTACGCAGGCCACCTCGTCTGCCGAGAAGGATGGAAATAGAAATGATGTGACCCTATTCTTCCTCAGGTTGGCTTAATATTTGCTTTCTGACACTATAAGAAAATGTTCACGGCAGATTCTGACCTTGCCTAGAAAGTCAAGGGGCAAGTGGTATCTGGTCTCTTGCAAATTTCTTGCTCTTGTATTACATTGCAAGGCTTGATGGATCCCTTTGGATTTTAGGCCTTAATAAACGTGAATATCATTGGAAGAGGCCAAAACGCCCTCATTTTTTTTTTTTATGAAGGGGAAGCAGGATTTTAAAATGGCATTCAGATACATATTTCTTCTACTGAAATGGCTACTGTATGTTTGGCCCACAGAGCCTCAAGTGCTTACTATGGGATGTGAGTAGAGAACACTCCCCCACCCCAGTCCTGGTCCCACCTTTCTAGAAGCGCCTTCTCTGTCAGCCCCTCGCAGCTGCATCCCGGGGCCCAGAGAGTGAGACTGGCTCTTACCTGGGTACAGGGCCCGGCTGATCATGCCAGGCATGACGATGAAGAACATGGGGAGGATCTTCAGGTAGCCCCCCAGCACTGAGCCTCCCTTGGCATGAGACAGACTCTTGGCAGACAGAGACCTCTGCACAATGACCTGAAATGGCAGCAGTGGAGGAGTGGGCTGCCGGGGGCCCACCTCAACCACAGGTGAGCCCTGGCCCTGGTCACTTCTGTGCCCCGTCCCGTTCCAGAGTGAGGCCCAGCCCTCCATGTGTCCGGGAACCCCGGCTTTCTGTGGAAAGCCACCCCACTTCCAGAAGCCCTTACCTGATCTGTGCACCAACACCAAGTGGCCAGCACTGTGAGCCCAAAAATGAGACCCGGCCAAGGGATGTCCCCGTCCACAGGATTGCGAAGCATGTGGAAGGCATCAGGCCGCGGGAGGTGACAGGTGGTGTTGGGGACTGTGGCATTAGGGATGGCCTGGCTGTACCGCTGCTGCAGGCCTGGGTACCAGCCCACCTCCTGAAAGCCTGTGGGGAGATGCAATGTGAGAAGCAGCCCGGAACCTCGCTGGTCCTGAGCTCCCAGGGTCAAGATGATCGGTATAAGGATTGAGAGTAGGGAAGGCAGCAGGGCAGGCTCAAAACCACGGGCTGGGAGCAGAGAGAATCCTGCTTTTGAGGGCCCTGACCTGGAGAGGCCACATGGCTCTGTGCTCCGGAAAGTTCCAGGCAAGCCACAGAGATGTACATTCACACACATGTCAAAGCCGATCACTAAGCCAAACATGAGAAAGAGGGAATGGGTGGGAATCAGGGAAGGGTTAATTAAGTGATGTGTGCAGGTGTGCCTCTACCATCTTGTACTCCATTAAGACGTATGACTACAATGCACCAATAAAAAGAAAAAAATAAAAGAAAATGACAGCACAGAGGAGAGCTTAGCTGTAAGGGTGGGGGTACTTAGACCTCTTCCTTACCTAGAAACGTGAGGACTAGGGCTCCCCCAACCATGATCGCCGTCTGCAGAGCGTCTGTGTAGATCACAGCCGTGAGGCCCCCTGGGGACCCAAAGACAGGGCTCATCAGTCACCACCAACAGGAGGCTCCTGTCTGGATGCCTGGCCTGCGCCTGGTGCTGCGAGGCCCAGGAAGACACAGCTCCCCACCACCACCACCGGCGCGGTGGACTCTGGCCACCTGCCTCTACACACCCTCCATGCCTCCTGGGAAGATGGAGGCTGATCACGGGACACTGTTTAGATGTGGCTTTTTCTGCCTGACAGCTTCTCACTGGCCATGTGCTGGAGTTTTCCGTTGTCCTTAAATCCCAAGTCCATTCCTTCCTGTGCTATTAGCTCCTCCAGGGATGTGCTCTTTCTCTTTCAAGGCCAACTTAGCACAGGCGGGTCTTCTCTGATGCTGGCCTAGCTTCCTGACGCAAGCCATCTCTTTAGTCGTTCTTAGTGTCTCCTCTGTCCTGTCTGCCTGGCTGTTTCCTCATTTCTGCCTTTTTATCCCCCTTTCTTCTCTTCCACTGTGCCGTTCAGTCTGTTCCTCTTTTTTTCTTACCCTACATTCCTCTCGCAGCCCCTTTTCATGTCTGGCTCCCCCTTTCTCTTTCTCTGACTCAGGATCAGTTTTCTCTGTCCCTGTCTCTGGTCATCTCTCTCCTTCAGTCTTCCTGTCTCTGCAGAACCCTCCCTCTCCACCTCTCTCAGTCTCTGCACACAGATGTGACCTTCTCTCCATCCTACCTGTGATGGTGTAGATGGCTGTCACCACCAGCAGGAGCCCTGTGGAGAGGTAGAGGTTCCAGCCCAAGGCAATCTGGATGAAGAGGGCTCCAGAGAAGATGTCAGTCTGCAGAGAGTCAGAGCCATGAGTCCAGGCCACAGGAGGCCCTCGGCATGGCTGCCGCAGGTGGTCGCCTACCTGCTCGGCATGCCAGGTACCCTCAGTCTTCCTCACCAATGAAGACAAGCTCGACACACCTGCCAAGGAGTGTGGGCTTCATCTGCGGACACCGAGGAGCGCGGAGTCATCAAAGCAAAGGAGTACTGAGAAAAGCTTTGAAACTAGGAGAGTTGTAACTGAGTTGTGCTGATTGGCAGGTGTGTTGGCCATGAAGGAAGTAGTGGGAATGAAGAGGAAGATTGAGGATGAGAAGGTGGCAGCTGAGGGTGGAGAAGGGGAAGACATTTGGGAGGAGAGAGCATGTCACTCCCTGCTCCCTGAGAGAGCAAGGCCCTCTCTGCTGCTCTGTGACCTACAGCTGACCCACTGCGGCAGGAGCCCTAGGGGGGGTAACCATGGGTGCTGACTATATGTCTGGGCTTATTAGAGGGTTTGGGGGTGCAGCCTTTGCCAAAGCAGACAGGGCTGGCAGAGGAAGGGACATACAGTTTTTTCAGCCCAAGACCTGGCAACTGAAAAAATTCACCATTCACCTGTGTACATTGACTACCTTCCATGGCTGCTTCATGAACCTATCACAGGATCTGTAACATAGTAGAGTGGAAGGGAACCTGGACTGGGTCATGGGGCTCGAACATTAGCTCCAGTTCCAGAAATGGCCCCTTCGCATGGGCTTGTGTGTGGGCCTGGGCAAGTCATTTGACATGTTTGTTTCTTGACTTTAGGTCAACAAAAGAATAACAAAGATCTTTCTAACTCTAACATTTTGGGCAATTAATGAACCATTGCTGAATACAGAATCATTTAATGAAAAGATAATGAGTGAATGGATACTAGATGGTGAGTTCTCTGAATGTGGAGCTGCTGTTCACTTCACACTCCACACTGTTCACTTCACGTCTCCAACTCCCCCACCGCTGAGGGGAGCATATATTCACAACTATGGCTCCATCCTTCCTTTCTTCTACCCACCCTTCCTCTTTTCTTTTCTCTTCCCCTCCTTCCTATTTCCTTTCTTCTCTCTTTGCCTTTTCTTTTCCTTTTTCTCTTTTCTTCCTTCCCTCTTTCCTTTCTTCCTACTTTCCATCATTCATCCCTCTCTCCCGTCTTCCCTCCCACCCAACCTGTCTCTCATCATGGAGCCCATGGTAATGCACTCAGCAATTCCTAATGATCAGGTTCAGCCAGGCTGGCCACCTTGGAGTGGTACCCACCGATATCTTGGTGAAGATGTAGAGGACGAGAGACAAGACAGACATGTACACCTGGATCCTCTGGCCCCCGAATCTCTTCTTCAGGTACTCTGGCATTGTGACCACACCCGCTCTGATGTACACAGGGACAAAGATCCAGCCGAGAGCCAGGAGTAGGCAGGTTGCCTGGGAGAGCAGGGAGAAGAGGGTATTCAGATTGTAGGTGAGGATGGAGGGGCAGCCTCCTTCCTGGGACAGAGCATGCTATGGAGGAGCCCTGAGGAGGGAGGTAAAAATCCCGGCCCAATCCCAATCCCTCCAAGTGACCTCAGGTGACTCCCGCTGCCTCCTCTAGGCTTTGGTTTCCTCTTCTTTAAAATGGTCTCTCACTTTTGCAGCTTCCCAGGCTCCTCTAAGGTTTCTCTCAGCCCTAAGGCCAGAGATAGGGTGGGTTCAGACCCTCATTATCCTAGAGCAGTCAGCTCAGCTTCTTACATTCCACTCAAAGCCACCCACGGCAATGCCTCCAGCAGCCCCGGTCCCAGCCAGGCCGATGAACAAGCCGCTGCCCACATTGCTGGACATCAGAGACGCTCCGATCTGCAAGGCACAAGCGGGGCCAAGGGTCAGCGGGAGGGCCATGCAGTGAGGAGGAGGCTTGGGGCTGTGCTCACCAGGCGCTGCTCTGGGCATGAAGTGTGCCCAATACATTTAATATCCACAGATATCTGGAGGGAGAGGTATTTATCTTCCCACTTCACAGAGGAAGGGATGAATGTGAGGAAAAACGACACCACTGGCTGCAGGTCACCCGGGGAGTGGGCAGCAAAGCTGGAAAGAAGGGGAACTGTGGGGAGCCGCCCTGTGGAGGGGACAGTGCTTTCGGGCTCCAGAGAGAAGGGAGCTGAAGGGCCAGGGCCTGGGGCCCTCACTGGAGTTCCTGCTGGCTCCTAGGCAAGGCCAGGCAGAGCACAAGAAGGCCAGCCCTGACTGGGTTCATTTGTCTTTTTGTAGTTAATTTGTCTTTTTGTTTGTTTGTTTCTGGTACCGGAGAGTGAAGCCAGGAGCATTCTACCTCCTAGCTAAGTCTCCAGCCCTTCATTTTTAATTAGCTAATTAATTACTTTATTTATTTTGTGTTATTGGAGATTGAACCCAGGGGTATTGCACCTCTGAGCTACACTCCCGGAACTCTTTTTTTTTTTTTTAATTCTGAGATAGGGTCTTGCTAAGTTGATGAGGCTGGCATTGGACCTGGGATCATCCTGTCTCAGCCTCCTGAGTACTGGAATTACAGGCATGTGCCACCACGCCCTGCTTGAACTCATTTTTCTCTGGGAGGTCAGCCAATTCCCCTAATGCAGTATAAGGCCGTAATAATGGTATGGTAGTGATGATAATAACAGCTGTTTAGTGATTATATGGCATTGCCAGGCACCAGGTAACCATATATGTATATTATGATTATATAGTTATATTAATACATTTAATCATCAGGAAAATCCTACAAAGTAGGCACTATTATTGCTGTGGGGTATTTGTATGTTAAAGACTTGGCGGCCAACATGTGGTGCTATTAGGCAGAGGTGGAACCTTTAAGAGGTAGGGCTTAGTGGGAGGTCTTAGGTCATTTGAAGTGGGCTCTTGAAAGGCATTATGAGACCCTAGTCTCTTCCTCTTTCTTCTTGGTCCCTGACCAAAAAATGAGTGGGAAATAAATCTTTTCTCTCTGAGATAATGTTTTGTTTATCTTGGGCATTTGTTATGGTAACAGAAACTGATTAAGTCATTATCTTTATTTACTGATAAGGGAACTGGGGCATAGATAAGTAAGTTTCACAAGTCCAGGAACTAAATAGTAACAAAGTGAATCTTCCAGTCCTGGCTCTCTGGCTCTTGTAAGCACTGCACAAACGGTGCTTGGCATCAGTGTTCGATTCTGTTATTAAATAGGATCCAGGGGGAGGCCTGGGGGGGGGGCTCTGGGCCCTGGGAGAAGGCCGGGGAGACCTTGGGGACACACCAGGAGGCCGGAGGGAAGAGCTGTGTTCCAGGGTCCTATCCTTTGTCACCTTAATAAAACCACTTCTCGAAGCCTCATCTTGCCTACGGGGCTCACCTCGCCCAGCATCTTATTCTTCCAGAAGTGCTGAGGAAGAAAAGACAGTAAGAAGGGAAAGGGACTAAGGAATCCAGAGAAGAGCCAGCAGGACCCTGAGGAGGTGAGCGGCCAGAACCGGCCTCTGCACGTGTAAACGCAGTAACTCTCATGCATATTCCAACACTCAGTGGTGCACAGCCAAACCCGCGTACTCACACACACGTACTCACACATTAACATGCGTAACTCACATGAACACGCACATGCTCATGCACTTACACACGTGTGCTTACACGTGACTACTTTTCCACAATCATACGTATCCATATGCACTTTCACACTCCCAATCACCCACTCACACATGAACTTGTACACACGCATACTCATGCACACACTCACATGCATGTACACAGCGGGCAGGCACACCTACACTCACACACGTATACTCACACACTCATACAAACTCACACACACTCACGCACACACACTCACTCCTCTCTCAGGTGGCGCTGGGGGGCTGGGCTGGGCCACCTAGACCGAGCAGAGAGCACGAGGTCGCTCCAGAGGAGGCGCACTCCCCGGGAGCTGTGAGGCATGTCTCCTCACCCCTAACTCAGGATTATGAGCCAGGCGAATGAGGAAAGGGAGGGGAGGGGATCCCCCAGGCCTCCCTGGGGCAGGGGTGACTGCTGCTTGTCTCTCTGGACTCCAGCCACTCACTCTCTTTGGAGCACAGTCTCAGGACTGGGCAAACGCCCAGACACACGGCTCCAGAAGTGTTGGACCAAGCTTCCTGCACCCAGGGCTGGTTCTGAGCCTGGCTTCAGGCTGGACCCGGCTCTCAGGCAGGGAGCCCAGCTCAGAGTCCTGGAAAGCACATTCTGTCTTTCCCAAGTTGCCTGCACTGTGTTGGGACACACAGGAAGCTGGGAGCATCTGCCAGGCACCTTCCTCTCCTCAGAGAGGCTTTCCTCTCCTCACAGTGGAACCCAGAGCCCTGCCCTCTGCAGTCTGATGGGCAGGCAGCCAGGGGAGCCTGCTCTGCCTGCATCTTTCTTCTTACCTGACCCGTTCCCATGCTGTGACTTGGGGGCACTGGCTGGGCAGAACTATTTCCAAGGGTTTTTCTTTCTCCTGATGTGGGTATGGCTGGTATCTCCAGTGACTGTCTCTGTCCTGTGAGCTTCCAGACCCTCAGGGCCACCCTGGCCCTGGGGATATTATTATGCAGAACAACTCGCCAGACCCTACTTCCTCTCTTCTCAGGTTCAGAACCTTCCTGAGAGCCCGGAGGTCCTCTGGGTTTCCTCCAAGGACCAAGGCAGAAGTGGGAGGAGGTGGGAAGATGGCCGGTGCTGTGTGTGTGTGTGTGTGAATGTGTGAGAGTGTGACTGTATGATTCTGAGTGTGAATGTGAGTGTGTGAGAGTGAAAGATTATGAGGGATACATGTGAGTACATGTGTGAGTGGGAGAGTGTCTGTGCTCTAGTGTGAGTGTGGGCATGTATGCTCGTGTGTATGGTTTTCTTGGTGTGAGTGTGTCATCCATGGGTGTGAGGGTGTGCGTGAGTGTGAGTTTGGCATGCCCGGGGTGTATACAGCTTCAGTTTCCACTGGGACCAGTGACTGCACTATGAGCTCTCCTGGGCTGGCCACAGCTCTCTCCATCCTATTCTAGGGGAAGGTTAGTTTTGAGGATGGATAGAAATGTGGAGGCTCTGATGGGAGAGATGGGGGGCTACAAGACTTTAGGGACCAATTTCTTGAAGTGTTGGGATTTTACCCAAGCCTCCTCACTTGCCTACTCTTTGGTATTAAGCTCATATGCCAACTTCTGGAGGAACTCTTTCTCACCTGACCAGCCCAGGCCCTGCCCTCAGCTCAGGGGCTTCCTCTAAGCTCTGGCAATTGCTGGTGCTTCCCCAGCTCAGCTTTGACATGTGCTTTATGAGTCCGTTTGTCCAGCTCGACTCCTGGCTTCTGTAAGATGGGGAAGCCATCCATCCTCCTTTCCATTTCTGAAGGTCCGGTGCCTGGCTTACGGCCCACAGCTAGGAGGTGCCCAGGGGTGCTTGTCTGAGGTGTGTGTTAGCCAGACAGCTGAGCTTGTAGGGTAGATTGGAGCGGGAGAGGTGTCCAGGCTAGGGAACCCCAGTGGTGTTCTGCTGCCTGAGCCCAGGCTAGAGGAGAGTAGGACCAGGGTGGTAGAGGAGGGGAGGAAGGAAGGCCCACTCACCGGCCACCAGCTCATGGACCTCCCTGCCAGGAAATAGCCGCCGATGGTGCCTCGGCTCGCACGGATGGACGACTGGAGAAAAAATGGCAAGAGATGAGGAATTCCTGAGCCTGTCTGCAGCTTCTGCCCTCCACCCAGCCGCCCTGCTCTCCATGCAGGCCCAGTGAGGTCGTGGAGGGTGACAAATGCAGCAGGGCAGTGTCACCGAGTGCATTTTTTGGAGAGTCACTGGTTCTCTGTGAGCTTTGGCACCCATCCACTCCCAGGACTGCAGTGAAGAGCGGAGGAGGTAAGGCATGCCCAGGGGCTCCATGGATGGCAAGTGCAGGGCCCGGGTGCCAGGCAGCTATCCGTGTCTCTGTACACAGCCTTCCTGCCCCAGGCTGGCTCTGTGGGGTGGCTTGGCATCTCATCCTCAGGCTGTCCTCACTGGCTCTCCTGAGCCTCCTCCAAGCCTGGCCCATTCTAATCATGGGAGTCTGGACCTTGGGTGGGATGAAGGGCTGAATTTGGATGCCCCTGGGCTGACCTGCAGGCAGACCTTAGCACTGAAGCCCATCCAGGACCCGAGAAGGAGCCCATAGGTAGTTAGTGGGTGGCCTGTTGGGGACTTGAGACATGCTCTGAAAAGTGAAGAGGGAGGAGGGGGCCAGAGCTGTCTCTGGGACACGAGTGGTTGGAGTAGGCAGTGGGTAGGGGAGGGAGAGCTCAAGGTGCCATTTGATTCGGATGCAGAGGGCATGCTCTCTGACTGGGTCTGAGATAGAAGTCCTTGAAGGAGAGGAAGGAAAGGGGTGAGGGAATTAGTCACTGGAGAATGATTGAGAGTGGAGGCAGAACTCCTTAGGCTTTTGCTTGAACCTCCCCCTGTCTCCGAGGGTCCTCTTGATCCTCTTGGAGGCCATAGGAGGGGCACAGTTTCATTTCACAGTTGAGAAAATTGAGCCCCGGGTGGAGAGGCCACCTCTCAGGAACCCTGAACACCTGCTGCATACTTCTTCCTTGTACTAGCCTTGGGAGGCGGGGACTGTCACTGCTCCTTACAGGGAAGGGGTGTGAGACCCAGAGAGGTTTCTGATCAGGCCAAAGCCGGGAAGAGACTAGCAAGGACTCCAGCCAGAGTCAGCCTCGAGGTCCAAAGGTGCTGGCCTGCACAGACTGTCACCGCCTGTGTGCCAGGCGCCGGGCCAGGTGTTCCCATGCATCCTGTCACTGAACGACCACACTCTCTACCACACTGAGTTGACTCTTGTCCACATGAAGAAACAGAGGCTCAGAGGGACTTCTACGTTCCCAGGCCACATGGGTCTGACTGCTGGAATTGGAGCCCGAGTTCAGGGCACCCCGACCTCAAAGCCAGGCCCCTGTCCGTGGCACCATAGCTCCCGTGAGCAATGGGGAACACAGGGACCTTGGAATCTGCCTGGGCCATCGCTGGGAGCACATGAGCCCAGCTCCTTGGCACAGACACTGTAGGACTGGAGGAGTGCTGGCCTTCGGGCTTTCAGAGTTGAGGGTTTAAGGTGGGAAGGAGCAGGAGGGAGGCTCAGAGTGGCCAGGGATGGTCGGGACCCAAAGTGGCAGATGCAATGGATAGGGCATCAGGAGTCTGGGCTGTAGGCGTGGCCTGCTTCTGGCTCACTGTGTGACCTCGGGCACGCCAGAGCCTCTCTGGGCCTCTGTTCCCTTTTATGGAAGGCGAATGATTCCTGGAGTCAGCTCCCACTCAGCCCCTCTGGTTCTGCAGTTGGCTTCCTTCTGCTCACCTTGCCCTGGCTCAAAGTAAGAGGCCACTCTGCCTCCCCACCAGGCCCCACTCACCCAGATCCCCACCGCGAGGACAAAGACAAAGTAGACGGCCACCACCACAATGTCGTAGGTGTGCAGGCTGACTCCAGAGTCCCCCAAAGCTCTGCTCGCCATTGCTGCTGCTCCTTGCTCATCGGCCAGTCACTCCCCGGCAGGCTGGACTTTGAGGTGTTTCTGGCTTCTTTCCTTTCCTTTCCTTTAATGATTAAACAACCCCAAGCACCATTTAGTCTTTGAAAAAAATCCCTGAGATTGGCATGTGAGGTCCCGCCCCTTGTCTCCTAACTGCCACCTGTTCCCTGCAGGGCTCCCCGCCACACACCCCTTTCCCTGCTCCACTATGCGTGCAGACACAGGTCCATACATGTACACACATGCACACACTCTTCCTTCCCTCAAAGGAGCAGGAGGAGAAAAGGAGCAGAGTCCTAGAACCCCAGAGCCCGGAGGGACTTCAGAAATCAAGGTGTTCAAGTTCCTGCTGTGTGAAGGGGAGACTGAGGCCCAGGATAGGAAAGGTGGAGCTGGGGCTGGAATCCAGGTGTCTCAATCATCTTTTTAATGTTATTTTCCTTCACACAGTGGGAAGGAGACAGGAAGAGAGAGGAAGAGGCTAGTAGTGCCCTTGCAAAGTGGCCACCACCTCATGTACTCCCACTTCCAACCCACCAAGGTGCCAAGTGCCTTACTTTGACAGTAAAAATCCAAAGCCCAGGATTAGACAAAGACATTCTAAGTAGCAGAGCAGGCCCATCTGTAATGAGGCAGGGCCAGAATTCCTATCTTCTGATCCCTGGCCCACACAGTGCTATGACAGGTGAAAAGGGTTGGGTCAGGAGGTCTTTCCGGAGAATGATGCAGAGGTCCCTGGGCCTAGGAAAGATCAACTGGAATTCAGGTAGCCTGCCTTTTGGTTCCAGTGGCACCTCTCACCTCTCCCCAAACCGCAAGTGCCCTTGGGCACGTTATGCCTGTCTCTGCACCTCAGTGTCCTCATCAGTGTACTTGTGTTCTGCCTTCACAGAACCAATGAGGTTGGGATGGGCTCCTGAGACCCTCTGTAATACCAGAGTTATGCATGCTCTTGGATTTAATATGGAGAAACCCAAACTGACCCATCAAGCCAAAGGGCCCAGACACCAGGAACAATGCATGTCCGTTTATATGGTCTTTTAGAAACAACTGCATTCTGACACTTCAGTCTTGTGAGTATTACCTTGCCTGCAGCTGTTGCCCATACAGACTGAGGTCGGAAAAGATGTCCTTCTGGTTATAAATCTATGGGACCCCCAACATCCTATTGGAATCCAAGGACTGGGTGTGGGAGCTAAGCCCTCTTCCCTTCCCTTTTTGGAGTAAGGAAAATGAAAGGTGAAATCCTTGACCTCCTGTCCTTTGGTCCCTTAATCAAGAACATCAAGCATAGGCCACACTAGCTCCAGGGAGGGGGCCATTGATTTGGGAGGAAGGTCAGGGTAGTCCCCTGCTGGGACAGGGTCCATAGAACCTAGCACCCATTAGTGTTAAATGTAGGAGGACAGAAAGATAGCTCAAAGTCTTTGCAGAGGAAGTACTTTTCATATAAGAGTAAGAGCTCATCAGATAAATGAGAGAAGCAAGAGGAGCTGGACCTCTGTTAGCAATATCAGGGAATCGTGAAGAACTAGATGCCTTAGAGGGTCACTCTGACAATCCCTGGGGAAAGCTGTGTGGAAGGAAAGACAGAGAGAAACGAGGCTGATAGATCCTTGGGTATTGATCAGGGATGGGAGAAGGGCAGGTCTGAGCTCAGGCCACTGGAAATTCTACAGAGACATGTCCTGGGAGTCAAGAAGGGAAAATAAGGGAAGAGCAGGGTCTCAGGGAGAAGACATCTGAGTCCTGCACTTCCTCCTGCACTCCCCATCAGAAGGGTGCACCTTGATCCTACAGTTCTTCTGCCTCCATGGCCCTGGCCCTGTGTCTCCTACTACCTTCCTACCCAGGCCTGAGGCTGAGGCCCAACTCCTGCTCATCCTAATCCTAAACCCACAGATAGGGGCACATAGGATTTGCCTTAGTGCTAAACAGCTCCTCAAATGCACCCAAGACACATCTAACTCACTAGGTGAGTTGGCGACCAGAGCCCAGCAGAATCAGGAAGGGAGGAAAAGAAGCTGTGGAAGAGTCAGAATAAAGAGCTGAAATCTCATGCACAAGCCCAGACTTCTGACTCATCAATGAGCCCTGTGACCCACACAGGGTCTGCTTAGTTTTGCTTTCACCAGAGTCTTGTTATTTGTGTTCCACCTCACAACAGTTAGAAACAACAAATTAGCTGATGAGTTACAGTGCAAGGAGAGTCATTAAAAGCAGTGAAAGCAGAGGAGATGATGCAAAAGATACTTTCCCAGTATCTTGCAAAGGATATAATTTGGAGCAGTCAGACCTGTTACATATAGGGCAGAACAATTCTCAACCAAGCGCATTCTTGGACAGCAGCCAAGAATGCATACACGTGGGTAGCCCAGAATCATCAAGAAGACCTTTATCAATTTTATATTTAGACATGAGTTATAAAATCAAGGCAGGAAGGGTTTCATCAAAATAAACCATTTTAAGGAGGAGCTAGCATCCAGGAATGAAACTTCAGTTACCCAGAGCACCAGCTCCAAGAACTCCCAAGAGTGAGGGGTGTACTCTTTCATTCTTACAAATTAGCTTTTTTGTGTGTGCACCTGGTAGCGTGCAAGGCACAGAGACACAAGCACATTAGAATCATTCTCAACTTGGTGGGGAAGACACATGGTCACAGAGGACAGGCATCTCCAGCACAAAGCAGGACAGAATTCTCTCAGTCCTATTTTTCTCTTAGCTGAAGAGCTCAGAAGAAGAGGCAGGGAAGTCCAGCTGGGGTGAGTGGGAAAGCGTTATGGATAGGGAGTGGTCTGAACTATGGATAAAACATATAGAAGTACAATAGACTGATACAATGGAAGTTTCTACTGAGGCACCAGGACACAGTTCATCTAAGAAGAACAGAGATCTCACATTTCCTGTTTCAAAAAATTATTAGAAAGCTACAAAAATCGAACAGCATGCCACTGGCATATTGATGGGCATATAAACCAGTGGAAGAGAATGCAGAGCCAAGAACTAAACTGTTGCATGTATGGTCAATGTTTTTTGAGAATGGTGCCAAGATCATTCAAGCGAAAAAAAAAAAAAAAAAAAAAAACAGTCTCTTCAGCCAGTGGTCCTGGGAAAACTAGATATGCACATGCAAAAGAAAGAAGTGGGACCTTTCTTTCTGACCATAAGTAAAAATTAACTAAAGATGAGCCTGGAGTGGCGGCGCCCCGTGCTTGGGAGGCGGAAACAGGAGGATCACATAGGTTCGAAGCCAGCCACGCACGCTGGCTTAAGAGACCGTTTCCAAATAAAATGTATAAAAAATAGGTCTGGGAGTATAGCCCGGGGGTAGAAGGGTTTCCAGGAACCCCAGTACCACCAAAAAAAATTATCTAAAGATGAATAGAAGACATGAATGTAAGAGGTAAAAAAATAAAACCTAGAAGAAAATGTAAGGGAAACGGTTCATGACATTGGATTTGTAGCTATGACACCAAAAGCACAACAACAACAACACATCAAACAAACAGATAAGTTGGACTTTTTAAAAATTTAATTCTTCTGTGCACTCAAAGATACTATCAATAGAGTGAAAAGGTGATCCATGGATTATGGGAAATTATGCATAAATCATGCATTATGATAGGGAATTAATTCCCATGTTGTACATGCACTCCACTAACTCCACACAAGCCAAAAAAAAAAAAAAACAATTCTATTTAAAAATAGCAAAGGAATTGAACAATTTTCCATAGAAGTAATGCAAATATCCTATAAACGTGTGAAAAAATTTTAACACCACCAATCATTAGGGAAATGCAAGTTAAACCCACAAATAGAATACCGCTTGACACCCACTAGGATCACTGTTCTAAAAAAATTAAGAAATAAGTGTTGATGAAGATGTGGAAAGATTGCAATCCTCAAGCACCACTGATAGGAATATAGAATGAAATAGCCACTATGGAAAATTGTATAGCATGCTGTTCCTTAAAAAAGTAAAAAGAGAATTCCTATTACCCACCAGCTACACTTCAGTGTATACCCCAAAGTATTGAGAGCAGGGTCTTGAAGAGATGTTTGTACGCTCATGTTTTTAGCAGTGTTATTTCCAATTGCTAAAGGGTGAAAGCAACTCAAAGCGTTCATCACTGGGTGAATAGATAAAATATGGTGTGTACATACAGTGGACTATTATTCAGCATTAAAAAGAAAAGGGATTCTAATCTATCCTACCATATGGATCAGCCTTGAAGACTTCATGCTAAATATAATCACAAAAGGGTTTATACTATATGATTAACTTACATGAAGTACCTAAGTTAAAGTCATAGACAGAAAACAGAATGGTAGTTGCATAGGGCTGGGGAAAGGAAATTAGGAGTTAGTGTTTAATCGGCACAGGGTTTCAGTTAGAGAAGATGAAAGGAGTTATGAAGATAGTGGTGATGGGTGCACAACATAATAAATGTGATACCCATAAGCAGCATAATTAAAATGACAAAATATACACTATACATTTTTACTATTCTAAAAAGTATAGAAAAATTATTATTAAATTACATAAGAATTACAAAATGAGGTATGGATTTATGAGAAAAATACTGAATTTACAACTCTAAGACCACAAGAGGGGAGACAAAGGGATTTGGATCCATCTTTGCTATGTTTCCCAGCACAAAGGGAAGGATGTGAGGCCCTTTCTCCTGCCCTAAGTGTGGTTTGGGCTTCTGGAGCTTCTGCTGGGTAACTTGCAGAGCTTAGTAGCATCCCCCTCAGTGGGGTCCACATGTCCCCAGTCGAGTCTGACCCTGGCCTGAGACATGCCTCAAGGGCCTGGCTGGGGCCCCAGCCCACAGAATTGAGAAGTGAGCACTGAATTGCAGAGGCTGCGGAGGAACTGAGTGGTTAATACATTGGTGCTCAGTCAAGGAGGCACCAGGGAGTTCCTCAGGCTGAGGGGTGCTGAAAATGTTGCTTAAAAAAATTGTCTTGCAGGGCATGGTGGCGCATACTTGTGATCCCTGCATTCAGGAGGTGGAGACCAGAGGATCATGGTTTGTGGACAGCCTCAGCTACTTAGTGAGTCCTTTCTCAACTCAGTGAGACTCCGTTTCAAAAATAAAAAGACTAAAAACTAGAGATGGGGGTGTAGCTTGGAGGTACAATGCCCCTCAGTTCAATTTTCCAGTACTGAAAAAAAAAAAAAATTGTCTTTCAGATCACAACCCCGAGTCCAGCTTGTTACTTCCATGGCTCACAGTAAATGGAAGACCAGGCCTCTACTGCTACCATCCACAGCCTAGGCAATTCCTTAAGCTTTAGGCTATGTCCTCAAAAGAAGATTCTGGAACCCATAGTTCTGCTTGGAATCTTGGGGCAACAAATCCCACTAGCATCACAGCCTTGTCCTCCAAGGTCACCACCTAAAGCATCAGTCCCTTCCTACCTTCTCTGTGCTGTGTCTGCCCTGCCCTCCCTGTCTCAGCCATTCTCCAGGTCCCGGTAAGCAAACACCTCTCAACTCTCCAGCTCTGTGCTGGTAGACTCTGCCAGCTGTCACAGAGCCCACTGTCCTGGGGTCACCTTCTCCCTGGCCCCTCAGAGTTTGGGTCAGAACCCTCTTTGTGCTTCTTTGTTGCCAAGCTGTACTACATGGCATTCCCAGAAGTGCCAGGTTCCCCCAACTTCCAGGTCTGTCTGTGACCTCTACCATGGTCCTTTCTCAGAATCCTCTCTGATCCTAAGCTGGGGGCATCACAACCCCAAAAGGCTTCCCGTGTGTCTCTGTGAATGTAGCTGATTTGAGGCCCATCTACCCTGGATGCAAGACTCTCTCCCCAAGGCCACTACTGTCTCGTTTGTATTCATCCCCCCAGTGACCTGAGCAAAGCCAATGAGAAGAGGTGGTGAAACCTGCCTTTCAGAAACTCGCTCTTGGGGCAGGGGGAGGGAGGAGAAGGAGGCGGCTGGTGCAATGGCTTGGCAGAGATAGACATGGGGTGGGCAGGAGAGGTCCTGACTGTTCCCACCAAGCTGGACACACTGACCTCTGTGGCTTTCACCCCGTGGGGTCATGCCTCCTCCCCATGGTAGCCCTTCTCCTTACCCAGCTCCCAGTGCCTGCAAACGCTCATTGCCTGCACAGAGCCTTGGCTGAGGAGCAGCCTTGGTTTGATCCAATCAGAAAACCTGACAGTGCACCAGGCTGGGTGAGGTGGGAGCCTTGGGCCAGAGAAGGAAACGCTGATGGGGATGTGTGGGCAAAGGGCATGCATGCTGGCCCTGCAGAGGGACCCTCAGCCCTGCCACCCTCAATCATGCCATGGGATCCACTTTCATCTGAAGGGAGCACCTCTTGTGCTGCTGCAGGTGTTCCTCTGTCTCCTCCCGCACGCCTCACCCCAGGAGAATCCTGGGCGGCCCCTGTAGCTCTCTCTGGTTGGCTTCCAACTGGCTGCTTGCAAGTTCTTCCAGTTCTTCCTAACAACCACTCTTAGCCAAGCCTTCTGCTGATAACTTCCTCTTCCAGAACAACAAGCAGCGAGAAGACTAATGTCTGTAAGTATGTGCCAAAAGTACTGCACAGGCCACACCACAGATAGGATCCCTGCTGATATGTGAACCCTCTGACTTGGCTTCATTATTCCCATTTTTCAGTGAGAAAAATTTATTGGCTAGTTTCTATTGTTGGTTCTTATTTCAAGCTTGCCTGAAGCTAAAAGCTCTTCTCTACCTATTGGCCCTACATCTAGGTAAGGGGTTTGGAAGGGGCATCCTTCCTGGTTGAGGGTGGGGGTAGAAATCAGCTCTGTGCTGCCTCTTCTGGTGGGAGCTCTGAGCAGGGCACTAAGGTGGCTGGTCTGGGGACAGAAGCCCCATTTCATCTGGGCTCCAGTTCCAAGGACCTGTCAGTCCCTCCCCTGCCAGCCCAGCCTCGCTTGCCCTCCTCCCCTGCCCCGCTCCCGTCCTGGGACCTCAGGCCTGGAGGTGCTACTGTTTCCACACAGCTGCCTTCAACCCAGTTCAAATACTTGGTTATTCCCCGAGCCCTGTGCACCAGGCCCGCATCAGGCTATGCTGCTACACATTTCCAAGGGCACCAGACCCCAGGAGCACAGTACCAGCAACGCCCCAACATTGTAGGAGGCACTGGGGATGGAGATAGAAACAAATCCAGACCTTGGAGAGGAAAATGCCTGGTCTGCCAAGGCCAGGACAGGCCTGCTGTGTCCTGCATGGCTCCTCCTCCCCAGCCACCAGAGGGCTGAGCATGCAGAGCTCCTCACGTCCAGATTACTCCTGGGGACAGAACAAGACCCACGTGGACAGGGCAAGACTGAGAAATATAATAACAGACACCCAGGGATGGAGAAAAGAGAGGAAGGAAGCCAGGGAGAGTTATATGTTCTAGTCACTAAAATCTTACCCCTGCCAGACCTGGCTGGCCCCACCTGCACAGCTTGGCCTGTACACAGTCTCCTGGGGCCAGTGTCCAAGCCTCGGCCTTCCAGGCCACAGCTCCCAGGCCTGGCACAGTTCTGGCTTGGCCTCTGCCAGCTCAGGTAAGACTGTGGGTGAGCCCTGGCTCCACCCACAGGTGAGGTGGCAGGGGAGGCCCTGAAATCTCACTCTAGTGCACTGGGCCCTGGGTTCTATAAGACAATCTACTCCTCTGCAAAGTGTGGTCTGGGAAGAGAGAGCACTTGTTCTCAGCTCAGAGTTCCCCAGGACCTTGGGGTCAGGTGGGAAGGGAGACTCAGCTCAGAATAAGGTTATCTCCATGCTGGGGATGGTCGCCTTCCTCCCACACACCTGGGGAAACAGGTTTCTCAAGACAGGAGGAGGGCACAGACTTTCAGCTCCAATGCACAGCAGCATGGTGACTGTGTATAATAATGTCATCTTGTATATCAGACATTTACCAAGAAACTTGTGCCAAAGTGTCCTCGCCACTCACACAGAGGAGTGGTAGTATGTTGATTAACTGATTAAGGTAATCGTTTTCCAATTTATGATATTTAAATCATCACACTTTAAATATATTTTATTGGTTAATTATGCTTTAATAAAGCTGAGAAAAACAAAATAACATACACACAAAGACAAGAGAAGTGATGGCCGATGGTAGAAACACAGGAGGTTAGGAAACTTGGAGTTTAGGAAGGAGCTCTTGACATTGGGCTACAGCTCACGTATAGGTGTGATGCACACGTGCACATGCACACATGCATACTCGTGCTCGTGAACACACACCTGACACTTCTGGGAGCTTACCTAGGGAAATTCTGTGGAGTAATGATGAGTACACAGAATTTAGAGTCAGAGAAGCCCAAGTTCATCTCTGCCCTCCACTCACCAGCGGTGTGACAGGACAAAGCACTCCACATTTCTCACTCCTCTTTTTCTCTGTGATAAAATTGAGATAATATCTCACAGGCTGATAGAGGATGAAATAAGAATGGTTGTATTCCTTAAAACACTGGGAATGGATCCACCATATGATCCCGCTATACCACTCCTGGATATCTTTCCAAAGGGGTTGAAATCAGAGGACTACAGTAACATATGCATACCCATGTTCATAGCAGCACAATTCATAATAGCCAAAATATGGAACCAACCTAGGTCTCCATCAACAGATGAAGAGATTGCAAAATTATGGGAAATAAATAATGGAACTCTACAGAGCTATAAAGAAGAACAAAATCATATAATTCGCAAGAAGATGAGAAGACCTGGAGAACATTAAGTTCTCCAGGTTAACATGTTAAGTGAGGTTAGCCAAGCACAGAAAGAGAAGGGACACATGCTTTCTCTAATATGCCCAAACTAGGGAGTATTGGGGATACCAGAGGGACTCCAGATAATGGAGGGGAAAACTCAGCAAAGCTGAAATGGAAGGGTAGGAGAGGAAGAAGGCTGAGGTTGATTAATGGAGGAGCTACATCTGAATATATGTAAAAGTATGAATGTAGCATGGTCAAACTGGACACTCATTGTTGGGAGGGGGGAAGGGAAAGTGAAGGGGAGAGGGCACCAAACACAGTCTGAATGTATGCCATCTTCAATATAATCCACATAAAAATAAAAAAAAATTGAAAAGGAAAAACAAATACCCTGCAGTTTTCAAGGAGAGGTAAGGCTGTTTCCTGGTCTTCCATCAGGATTTCAGGACAGAAAAATGTTGCCTGTGGTATGGCCTGACAAAATGGCCCAATGATGCAACAGAATTAAATTCTACATGGGGCTGGGAGAAGTCTCTTATCTGCTAAGCTGAAGATTCTTCATCTGTAAAGTGAGATGATAACATGTACCTTTTAAAGATGAGTTGGGAACATTAAGTGACATACTGTGTATGCAACAGTTGTTGAAATGGGACTCTTCCTCCTTGGTTTTGGCTGAGGTCTGAAGGTCAAGAACAAGATAACTGGAACCTACTCCCCCAAGCTAGATGTGAGATATAACCTAGGGGGCCCATCGGAATGCATCCAGCTGCTGCTGGCCACCACCCTTCAGGACTGCATGGACCTGTGGCTACCCTTTCTCCAGACACTGCAGCCAAGGGCTGAGCATGGCTTACACCCATTCCTGAGGGGCATGAGACGCCTCCAGTGGGTGCTCTCTGCTGCAGGACTTGTCACTGGCTGAAATGAAACTTTCTTTGGATGGAGTTAGAATCTGAGACTCTTCCTACCCCATCCTCTTTCCTCCTCTCTTGTCCTCAGTTACTCCTGCTTCCTCTCTTCATTTTTCAACCAATGTCCACATGTCTGCAAGTGAGCCTGTCCTGCCTCTGCTGCGGCTTCTTGGGAGGACCCATTTATCTGCATCTCTTTCAGCCACCTCCAGCTTGTGGTGTGAAAAGAGAGAGAGGATGTTGCCTAAGAAAGAGCTGTGTGGTTGACAATGGAGACCCCTGCCCGCTCCCCCATGTGGGGAGGAGGTGGGCCCTTTCACTTTCCCATCAGATCAAAGGCTGGGAGCTTTGTGGCAGAGCTCTATATGTGTCCCAAGACCTGGTGACTTATGGGAGGAGGATGGTCTAGGTGGAGGCATTTTGAAAGGAGGGTGACTTCACAGAGGAATGGAGGCCCGAGGGCCAGGTCTGGATCATGAGAAGCCACAGAGGAGCAGACAGGGCCAAAGACCATAAATGACATCACGCCACACTTGCTCTCCCCTGACCTCCCCACCCAGGGCCCCATGTCCTGTGACTGCTTGAGGATTTCAGTCCTTCCTGCCTCTCTCTGGCTGCGTTTGCTCTCCATCCTGTTGCCAAGGCTGTGAGATACTTCCTCTCTGTGCTCACAGAACCTGTGTTTCCATCCCAGCGTTAGCCTCCCTGGGCGAGGCCCATCTGCCCCTCCTAACAGTGGGATCCTTCAGGCAGCAAGGTCTCTGCTGGGTTCCCATGACACAAGATCTATTGATCTGGGGGTTCCTTGAGGACTCAAGAGAAGGGACAGATGGAAGGGTGCTGAGTGTCTGAGATCTGCTGTCTTCTCTGCAGACACTTATATGAGGAAGCAGAGTTTATTCCAAGTGGGAACAGCTGAGTCCAGGTAGCAGGAAGCCACAGAGGTGCAGGGGACAAGTCTGGCCCATCAGGGACCCCATAATTGAGCTTCATTTTCTCTTTTGGCACTACCCTGATCCTAGACAAGTCTCCACATCACTGTGGTTTGGGTTCCTCATCTGTGCAATGAAATGTCTGGAGCTGGTTCTACAGACCTTGGAGCTTTGATGGACAATGGACTAAATGGTCCATTTGGGTGGGGCACAGTGGAAGAGGGACTAGGGTTCAAGTTCAGTGGCTTTAAGTTCACACCTTGGACTTATGGCCAATCCCGGTCTCACCAGGTGTATAAGTTGAGCTCATTCTTTTGCTTTCATGGCCTCAGCTTCTCTGTATGTGGAATGGGGGTGGCACAGTGTCCCTGGCAGGGTCATTTGAGGTGTGAATGTGTAAAGTGCAGACTGTGGGCTGGCACAAGAGGGCTCTATCCACCAGGGCTCCTGTGTTTCTTGCTGCTCTTTATTGGTGAGATAGGTCCCATGCCACACTGTCCCTAGAATAGTCAAGCCACCTGCTCCAGACAAATTCCAGAGAGCCCCAAGAGGCCCAAAGAAGGGTTGGAAGGTGGCCCCATGCCTGAGTCCATCCCACTCCACCTCATCAACAACTTTTCAGAAAGCTGAGACCATGGCTTCCCTCTCAAGAGCTCTCTGAAGAACATCTGGACCTCATTTCCAGAGAATAAATAGGCTACAATGTCCCTGCTGCTTTTCACAGGGAGTTAGCCAAGGAGATTCAGAGAGGCTGGGACTGCACTGGAGGCAGAACCTGGGCTGGGCACTCACGGTCCTGCCACCTCTCCATCTCACCTGCGTCATGAGCTATTCCAGGTTCTGAGTCAGACAGCACCCACTGCTATCCGTGCTTCTCCCTTAAAGCACTCCTCCATTGTGTTAGAATTGCCAGGCAGGGGCTTTGTAAGATTAATTTCTGTCTCAGCACAATACACAAGGTCTGGCATATAGTGATGCTCATTATTTTATATGAATATGAGTGAATATTATATGAGTTTCTATCTTTCCCTTGAAAAATCTTCATAAAGTATAAAGCTATAAAATATTGTAAATTTCTATCAGCAGAATTAAATATATAAACATGTCAGCAGGGATTAGGGTTAGCTATAATACTTGACTGAGTTAAAAAAAAGTAGCTTAGGTGAGAAAACAATTTTTTCTATATAAAAGTTTGTAGATGGACAGAGAAGGGCTTGTGGTTCACAATTTTTAAGGCATTGCTCTTCTACAGTCTTGTCAATATGGCTGCCCAAACTTCAGCCATTACCTCTATATTCCAGTGTGTATTTCCTAGAAATTGCACATATTTCCACTATCATCTTGTTGGTTAGAACTTAAGTCTCTGCCGGGCATGGTGGCACATGCTTATAATCCCCGCACTTGGGAGGCAGAGACGGGGATCGCGCAGGTTTGAAGCCAGCCGCGCTGGCTTAAGAGACCCTGTTTCCAAATAAAAATTTTTAAAAATGGGTCTGGGAGTGTAGCCCAGAGGTAGAAGGGTTTCCAGGAACCCCAGTACCACCACCAAAAAGAAAAGAAAAGAAAAAAGAAAAGAACTTAGTCTCCTGGCTTCATCTAGTTTCAAGAATCAGAAATGCTAGCATTATTTTGGGTGACCTGCATCCGGTCAAGAATCTGAACTTTTGCCAGTTGTGTGGTGCATATCTGTAATCTCAAGCACTTGGGAAAGTGAGGCAGGAGAATCATCAGCTCCAGGATAACCTAGGAAACTTAATGAGAGAGACCCAATCTAAAAAATTAAAAAGTTAAAAGTTCTGGGGATGTAGCCAGTGCAGCTCAGTGGTAGAGCTTTTGTGTAGCATGAACCAGACCCTAGGTGAAATCTCCAGTACTATCTAAAGAGAATCTGAAGTTTGTTTTTTAAATTCACAATTGAAAAAGACTAGCTGCTAGGAGACAATACTACACACCACATCACAGTTTATGATCGAAACGGCACACCATTCTGTCATTGTCTTCACCCACAAGACCCAAGGTTTGGTTTGGATAAGATAGAATACGAAGGCCCTTTGCCTTCACTTCCTAAGGAAGATGAGGATACTGAAGAAGATGAGCGGCTTGAGGAAACTGCTGCTCGGTTCCATAGATATGAGTTAGGGGCTTATCCTGATATTCCAGAACCTCTGGACCCCAATTTTTATAAAAAACAATTACAAGTAGCCATAGAGACTTCAACTAAATGATTAGATTAGATAGCTCCTTCAAATAGTGAAAAAGAAGGACCTCAACAATATTCTTCTATTATCAGCAATACGAACCTTCAAAATTCTCCCACTGTAGCATTTGCTAAACAAAGCATTGAAAAACACTGACCTTTATCTTTAATATCACTGCTTCAAGTGGCTATTAATTGGGCTGCAGAAAACGGGGATTTAGAGTTTTCCCCATTACTGAAGACCCTGATGGTCGAGGAGGTGTGATTAGAGGACATAGACCCTTTCCTTTCAAACAATTAAAAGAATTAAAAACGGCTTGTGGCTGGGTGTGGTGGCACTTGCTTGTAATCCCTGCGCTTGGGAGGCAGAGAAAGGAGGATTGCGCAGGTTCAAAGCCAGCTGCATGCGCTGGCTTAGGAGACCCTGTTTCCAAATAAAAATGTAAAAATAGGTCTGGGAGTGTAGCCCGAAGGTAGAAGGGCTTCCAGGAACCCCAGTACCACCAAAAAAAAAAAAAAAAAATTCAATTACGTAAAGATAATTTAAAAACCTTAAATGATTTTCAAAAACTTTTAGGAGGTATAATTGGCTTAAACCATCTTTAAATAATACTACTGGAGATTTAAAACCTTTATTTGAAATTTTCAAAGGTGACTCAGACCCAACTTCCTCTCGGATCTTAACAGAGGAAGGACGTGCTGCTCTTAAAAAAGTTGAATTGGCTAATGAATGTCAAAGAAAACAGTACATTGACTATGCTAAAGAATGGGCTGCTTATATATTGACATCAGCACATACGCCCACTGATCTTTTGTGGCAGGATGGACCATAAATGTGGATACATTTACCCACTACTCCAGAGTCTTAATGCCATACTGGGAATTAGTTGCCTGCTTGGTGTGTTCTGTCAGATCAGAATCTATAAAATATTTTGGAAAAGAGCCTTCACTTATTAATGTTCCTTTTACTAAACAAGTACAATGGCTTTTTCAAAATGCTGATTCATGGGCTATTGCTTTTGCATCTTTTATTGGAAAAATTGACATTTACCTCATGATAAATGATTACAGTTTGTTAATAAACATGCTCTTATATTTCCTAAGATAATTCATGCTACTCCCATATCTCAAGTGGTCTTGGTATTTACTGATGGCTCATCAAATGGTAAGGCATATTATGTAATTAATAAACATAGTACTATAATGCAAACATCTTTTGCATTTGCTCAAGTTGTAGAATTGCATGCAGTAGTGGCTGTTTTTCAACATCTATCTGATATGCCTTTTAATTTATATACTGATAATTTATATATAGCTAATGCTCTTCAAACATTAGAAACTGTACCATATATTGATACGCATAATAAATTGATAGATAATTTATTTTTTCAAATTCAAACTCAGATCTTATCACACTAACATCCTTGTTTTATTGGGCACATAAGAGCACATTCTGCTTTACCTGGTCCTTTGGCAGAAGGTAATCAAATTGCTGACGATGCTACAAAATTTGTCTGCCCCTCTCAATTGGAACAAGCTCAACAATCACATTCTTTACATCATCAAAATAGTGCTGGTCTTTGTAAATAGTTTCAAATTACTCGAGAAGCAGCATGACAAATTGTTAAACAATGTCCTGTATGTCCAGAGTATTTGCCTGTTCCTCATTTAGGTTTAAATCCATGGGGATTGGTTCCCAATAATTTATGGCAAATGGATGTTACACACATTTCTGTCTTTGGTAAACAAAAATATGTTCATGTGTCTATTAATACTTTTTCAGAATTTATTATGGCTACAGCCCAAACTGGGGAGGCCGCTAAACATGTGATTTCCCATTGTTTGAAATGTTTTGCTTTCTCAGGCCTTCCTACCTACATTAAAACTGGTAATGGTTCAGGATATACGAGTATGGCTTTTAAACGATTTTGCAATACATACAATATTCAGCATATTACAGGTATACCCTATAATCCTCAAGGACAGGGTATTGTAGAACATGCCCACAATTCTTTAAAAACAACACTATAATCCTCAAGGACAGGGTATTGTAGAACATGCCCACAATTCTTTAAAAACAACACTTTTGAAAATAAATAAAAAAGGGGAGTTATATCCCCATTCACCACAGAACTCTTTAAATCATGCTCTTTTTATTCTTAATTTCTTGAATGCTGAAAAAACTGGTCGCACAGCAGCAGATAGATATTGGCATCCATCCTCCAAAACACAATTTTGCCCTAGTGATATGGAGAGATCCTTGCACAGGAATTTGGAAAGGTCCTGACCCCATACTAATATGGGGAAGAGGGCATGTTTGTGTTTTTTCACAGGATGAAGATAATGCACGGTGGATACCTGAGCAGCTGGTGCGACATATGGATCAAACAAAAATGGAAGAATCTCGGATTAATACTGATGATGCTCCCAGCTTCAATGATGAATGAAACATGGACTTATGTTCCAGATCCTCCCATACTTCATCTAGCTGTTTGGGAACAACAGGAGATCACTGTCTTCAGTGACAACTCACGATTGCTGGGACTTCTTGCTTTGAACTTTACACCCATTACAGAAACTTTTAATTATTTTGGACAAAGAATTGGTACTTTTGGTTATTTTGGACAAAGGACTGGTACACTCTTATGTTTTCCTAAAAATGTAAAAAAGATGGGATGTCTGCAGTTGATGCCCATAGTATTGCAGACAAGTACAAAGACTGAGAGTAATTGTGCTATTAAAGATGTGGTCTTGTGGGACCCTAGTTACACTGGGAAAGAAGATAAAAATGTTAGCCCACCAATAACTTGTTTACCCTGTTAAACTGATTTAACATGTGGAAATCCTAGTGTTAATTGGAAAAAAATGTCTTACTGAAATACCTATTTTTCATGATATTCCCAATACCTTGTTTATTAGAGGCTTGGACAAAGTGTGACCTTGGACAAAGTGAGAACATTTTTATTCAGCAGAAGTACATGATCTACATCTAAAAAGTACCCCCATTTAAGAGGCGGGTAGTCAATGACAGATAAGATTTCCTTGGAACAAGGAAACCTAAGACAGGATATACAGCTTAGCTCTGTATTATCCAAAGACGGGTAATCCTTGATACCTGAAGGAAACAACCTAAGACAGGCACAGTCTTCTTTTGAATATAATAAGAAAGGGGGAACTGTGGGGTGCCATTAAGGTTTTCCCCTTTAAGAATACTTCTGACTGTCCTTTGCCCAGAGCCCATAAGGTTTGGGGTCATGGAAAGTTCAACGTCTGAGAGAAGCTCAGATGGAATTGATTGGTTTGACCATTAAGCACACAGGTGGTGACGGCACAGGGTTGATTGGTTTGACCGTTATGCATATGGGTGGTGATGTCACAAGGGTTGGTTGACCGGGAGCGGTATAAATAGGACAGGAGCGATAAAACCGGGATCGGTCAGTAGAGATATCGACCCGGGAGTGTACTGCCGATCCTTTCACAAGAGAATGAAGTATTCTATGAATAAAATTCATTGAATAAAATTCTTTTCATCTTCACTCCTCTCTTCAGAACCCGTACTTTTGCCGGCTGGCTCCAGCAACCCTCATTAATCAAGTTCAGCCTTCCTCCTCCTCTATCTTTCCATTCAAGCTTTGCTGGTATTTTCCCTCCATTATTTGGAGTCCCACTGGTATCCTCTATGTTCCCTAGTTTGGGCATATGAGGAAACATATGTACCTTCTCCTGTGCTTGGTTGGTCTCACTTAACAAAAGCAAGAATTAACAAGTGGGATAGTATCAAACTTAAAAGTTTCTTCTCATCAAAGGAAACCATCAATAACCTAAAGAGGAAGCCTACAGAATGGGAAAAGATCTTTACCAGCCACCACTCTGATAGGGGGCTAATATCCAGAATATACAAAGAGCTCAAAAGACTCTACACTAGCAAAACAAACAACCCAATCAAGAAATGGGCAAATGAACTAAATAGACACTTCACAAAAGAAGAGATACAAAGGGCCAATAGATATATAAAAAGATGTTCTACATCATTGGCCATCAGGGAGATGCAAATCAAAACTACACTGAGATTCCATCTAACCCCAGTCAGAGTGGCAAGCGTAAAGGAAACCACATTTAAAAAGGAGGAATGTCGAGGTCGCAGGGCTCTGGGCCCCTGGGTGGGGGTCTAGGGTGCATGCCTGCCCCTGAGAAGGACCTGGTTGGGCTGCAGGGCCCTAGGGCCCATGTGCGGGGTTGAGCAGGGCATGCCCCCCCTCCCGAAGGACAGGGCTGGGCTGCAGGGCCCTGGGCCCCATACGGGGGTCGAGCAGTGCACGCATGCCCCCGGAAGGACCAGGGCAGGCTGTAAGGCCCTGGACCCACAGGCGGGGGTCGGGTAGGGCATGCCTGCCCCCCAGAAGATCCGGCTGCAAGGCCCTGGGCTCCCTGGGTGGGGGTCGAGCAGGGCACGCCTGCCCCCCTGAAGGACCGGGGCCGGGCTGCAAGGCCCTGGGCCCGGGCTGGGTCCAGCGGGGCATACTTGCCCCTGGAAGGTTCGGAGGTCCAGGCCGCAAAAACATGGGCCCCCAGGTGGGGGTCGAGCAGGGCACACCTATCCCTCCCAAAGGACTGGGGCGGGCCGCAAGGCCCTGGGCCCATGGGCAGGGGTTGAGCAAGGTTCTTCTGCCTCCTGGAAGGTCAGGAGGTCCCGGCCACAAGGCCCTGCACCCCAGGCGGAGGTCGAGCGGGGCATACCTGTCCCCTGGAAGGTCTGGAGGTCCAGGCCGCAAGGCCCTGGGCCCCGGGTGGGGGGCGGGCGGCCCAGCCTAACCCTGGGAAAGCATGGTGTTGGGCAGGAGGCTGAGCCCAAGTTCCGGGAGGCCCGGTACCAAACAGGAGACCTAACCGCAGGTACAGAGGAACCCAGCTCTGATGTGCTACATCAGACTGTGGTGCGCTTAGAATAGCAGAATCTGCTTTGTATGGTAAGACTGTTGAACTCTGCTTTTGGAAGCAAGGAAAGAAAAAAATTCATTGCTACCGAGTGCCTGATAGCCACAACTTCCTCAAATCACACATACTGTCTTCTATTATTAAAAAAATAAAAAAAGGAAAAGAAAAAAGAAAAGAAAAATATTGGAGAGGGGTCAAGATGGCCATGGCGGCAGCCAGCATACTGGAGATGCAGACAAAACATATCCAACTGAACTGGAACTTTTGGAAAAAATCCCCACAAAAGAGGACTGCTTCCCCTCTACATCCTTAAGAATCCTGGACATCACCTGTTAGAAGAGAGTTTAGCAAAGACCTAACAGGCTGCCCGGTGGCAGCAGTGGCCGAGATGGTGGTGGAAACTTGGATTTGGCAGACATCTGATCCCACCCACCCTGATCTTCTGAAAAAATTACCCCAAAGGTGGAATGCTACCGTCTTGCATGCTTAGGAACACTGGACAACATGCAGTGTGGGAAAATAGCTTGGGAAAGATTTGAAATGGTGGAGGCAGTGCCAGTGGCAGTGGCCAGTACTCAGGGGAGGCAGAGCACTGATGCAATACACCTGGAACTTTTGAAGAAATAACCCCAGAGGCAGAATGCCACTACCACGCACCCTTGGGAAAGTGGGACAACCTGCTGAGTGAAGAGGGTGCTCAGATCGGAGCCTGCTGAGGGGTGAGGCCAGTGACGAGGACAGCAAAGCCGGGATTGGAGCCTGCCATGAGGCAAGGCTGGTGCTGGGGCGTCCGAGGTGGGGACTGGAGCCTGCCAAGGGGTTAAGCCAGTGCTGGGGCCAGCGAGGCCAGGATTGGAGCCTGCCATGAGTCAAGGCCAGTTCTGGGGCCTCCGAGGCTGGGATTGGAGCCTGCTGAGGGGAAAGGCCAGTGCTGGGGCCAGCGAGGCTGGGATTGGAGCCTGCCATGAGGCAAGGCTGGTACTGGGGCCTCCGAGGCCAGGATAGGAGCCTGCTGAGGGGTTAGGTCAGTGCCAGGGTCAGCGAGGCCAGGATCAGAGCCTGCCATGAAGCAAGGCCTGTGCTGGGGCCTCCAAGGCCGGGATCAGAGCCTGCAGAGGTTTTAGGCTGTTACCTGGGCCAGCGAGGCCAGGATCAGAGCCTGCCGTGAGGAAAGGCCGGTGCTGGGGCCTTTGAGGCCTGGTTTGGAGCCTGCCGATGGGTTATGCCGGTTCTGGGGCCAGGAAGACCGGGATTGGAGCCTGCCATGAGGCAAGGCCAGTGCTGGGGCCTCCGAGGCTGGGATCAGAGACTACTGAGGGGAAAGGCCGGTGACTGGGCCAGCGAGCCTGGGATTGGAGCCTGCCATGAGGCAAGGCCGGTACTGGGGCCTCCGAGACCAGGATAGGAGCCTGTGAAGGGGTTAGGCCGGTGCCAGAGTCAGCAAGGCTGGGATCGGAGCCTGCCATGAGACAAGGCCACTACTGAGGCCTCTGAGGCTGGGATCAGATCCTGCTGAGGGGTTAGGCTGGTTCTGGGGCCAGCGAGGACAGGATCGGAGCCTGCCATGAGGCAAGGCCGGTGCTGGAGGCCTGGATCGGAGCCTGCCAAAGGGTAAGGCTGGTGCCGGGGCCAGAGTGGCTGGGATTGGAGCTATCCATGAGGCAAGGCCAGTGCTGGGGTCTCCAAGGCCAGGATAGGAGCCTGCCAAGAGGTTAGGGCAGTGCCAGGGCCAGCAAGGCCAGGATCGGAGCCTGCCATGAGGCGAGGCCAGTGCTGGGGGCCTGGATCAGAGACTTCCAAGGGGTAAGGCCGGTGCCGGGGCCAGCAAAGCCAGGATCGGAATCTGCCATGAGGCAAGGCCACTACTGAGGCCTCCAAAGCCAGCATCAGAGACTGCCAAGGGGTTAGGCCGGTGCTGGGACAAGCGAGGCCAGGATTGGAGCCTGCCGTGAGACAAGGCCAGTGCTGAGGCCTGCGAGGTCTGGATTGGAGCCTGCCGATAGGTTTGGCCGGTGTCGAGGCCTCCGAGGCCTGGATTGGAGCCAGCCGAGGGGTAAGGCCGGTGCCGGGGCCAGCGAGGCTGGGTTCAGAGCCTGCCATGAGGCAAGGCCACTACTGAGGCCTCTGAGGCCAGGATCGGAGCCTTCCGAGGGGTTAGGCCAGTGCTGGAGCCAGCAAGGCCAGGATCGGAGCCTGCCATGAGGCAAGGCCAGTGCTGGGGCCTCTGAAGCCTGGATTGGAGCCTGCCAAGGGGTTAGGCCGGTGCCGGGCCAGTGAGACTGGGATCAGAGCCTGCCGTGAGGCAAGGTTGGTGCTGGGGCCTCCGGACCAGGATAGGAGCCTGCCGCGGGGTTAGGTCAGTGCCCGATCAAGCAAGGCCGGGATCAGAACCTGCCACGAGGCAAGGCCACTACTGAGGCCTCTGAAGCTGGGATTGGATCCTGCCGTGAGACAAGGCCAGTGTCAGGGCCAGCGAGGCTGGGTTGGGATCAGAGCCTGCCACAAGGCAAAGCTGGTGCTGGGGCCTCCGGGGCCTGGATTGAGGCCTGCCAAAGGGTAAAGCCGGTGCCGGGATCAGCAAGGTTGGGTTCAGAGCCTGCCGTGAGGCGAGGCCACTACTGAGGCCTCTGAGGCCAGGATTGGAGCCTGCCAAGGGGTTAGGCCAGTGCTGGGGCCAGCAAGGCCAGGATCAGAGTCTGCCATGAGGCAAGGCCGGTGCTGGGGCCTTCAAGGCCTGGATCGGAGCCTGCTGAGGGGTTAGGCTGGTGCCGAGCCAGCGAGACCAGGATCAGAGCCTGCCATGAGGCAAGGCTGGTGTTGGGTCCTCTGAGGCCAGGATAGGAGCCTGCTGAGGGGTTAGGCCGGTGCCAGGGTCAGCAAGGCTGGGATCAGAGCCTGCCATGATGCAAGGCCGGTGCTGGGGCCTCCAAGGCCAGGATCATAGCCAGCCGAGGGGTTAAGCATGTGTGGGGGCCAGCAAGGCCAGGATCAGGGCCTCCCATGAGGCAAGGCTGGTGCTGGAGCCAGCAAGGTCGGGATCAGAGTCTTCCGAGTGGCCAGGCCTCTACTGGGGACATCAAGAGTAGGATTGGAACCTGCAATGTGGCATGCACAGAGAAATATCACAGAAAGTAAAAACCAGGTGCTTCCCCTAACTAGCAAAATCTAGGAGGAAAGGGGTAACAGGAGGAGGTCGAGTTATAGAAAGGGCCCTATAACAAAGCAATTAAGGTGACTAATCAGAGGCGATCAGATGGGGGAGAATGGTACCTCTTTAAAACTCAGGAGGTACGTAAACAAATGTATCAAAGATAATCACCAATCAAGCATGTGATCGAGGGAGGGGAAGGGAATGAGGTGGGGATTGAATGAGAGCCAGTTGGATGATGTGTGTTTGTATATCCTCTCAAATGTCATGTATGATTACAATGCACTAATAAAAAAAATAGAAAAATAAAAAAATAAAAGGAGGAATGTCTGCTTTGGTAATGTCAGCCTCTTATCCAATTATTTTATTGCTGTCTATAACTATGGAAATACTGAGAAAACTAAACTACAGCTCTCACAAGTCTTAGACTCCTTGTATCACAGTATTTTTAGAGTAAGGTGGAAGAAGTTTTACACTTACCTATTGAATGTAAACTGCAATAAATTGTAAATACTCTAGAGACTTACAGCACCAATAGCAGAGATCTGGCTGTGCACAAACCTGGAGAGAGCCTGACTTTACTGCTGGAAAAAAAGAATGTTTCTTTTAAAATGGTTTAAGGCAGGTATGGGGGTACACACCTGTACTTCTATTACTTAGGAGGCTGAGACAGGAGGACCATCCCAGGGATGCAAAGCTAGTTCAACATACAAAAATCAGTCCATGTAATTCATCACATAAATAGAACCAAAGACAAAAACCATATGATCATTTAATAGATGCTAAAAAGCATTTGACAGAATCCAACATCCATTAATACTAAAAGCACTGCAGAGAATTGGAATAGAAGGCAGATACCTCAACATCATAAAGGCAATCTAGGTTTAGACCAATAGCCAATATCATATTAAATGGGGAAAACTGTGAAAATTCCCCCTAAAAACAGGAACAAGACAAATATGTTCATTATCACCACTTTTTTCAATATAGTACTTGAAACTCTAGCCAGAGCAGTAAGGCAAGAAAAGGAAATAAATAAAAGGAGTACAAATAGGAAAAGAAGAACTCAAATTTTCACTATTTGCAAATGACATGATGCTATTTGCAGATGACATGATACTATGCTTAGAAGACCAAAAAAACTCAACCAAAAGGCTTAAAGAACTAATCAACAAATTCATCAAAGTGTCTGGATACAAAATCAATCATTAAAAATTGGAAGCTTTTCTGAACATCAACCATAAATCCATTGAAAAAGAAACTCAGAAAACACTTCCACTAAAAATATGCTCCCCTAAAAATACTTAGGAATAAACTTAACCAAGGAGTTAAAAAACCTCTACAAAAAAATTATAAAATATTGAAAAAAGAAATCAAGGATGACCTTGAATCATGGAAACATCTTCCATGTTCATGAATAGGCAGAATAAATATTATCAAAATGGCCATACTTCCAAAAGTGATCTATAGATTCAGCACAATACTCATTAAATTACTAAAGTCATTTCTTACAGATATAAAAAAAATCAGTCCTTAAATTCATTTGGAACAGCAAAATACCCAGAATAGCCAAAGTAGTTCTTAGCAACAAAAATCATGCAGGAGGAATCACAATACCTGACTTTAAACTATACAACAAAGCCATTGTAATAAAAATAGTGTGGTACTGATACAAAGATAGATACATAGACCAATGGAGCAGAACAGAAGACTCAAAAACAAATCTGCACACTTATAGCCAATTGATTTTTTACGAAGAGGCCAAAAACATACACTGAAAAAAAGATACCCTGTTCAACAAATGATGTTGACAAAATTGGTTATGTATATGCAGAAAAAGAGAAATAAACCCCATTTTCTCATCCTGCACAAGAGTCAATTCAAGATGGGTCAAAGACTTGGAAATCAGACCAGAGACCTTGAGGCTCCTTGAAGAGGGCATAGGTCCAACACTGCAACACATAGGCACAGATAAATACTTTCTCAACAACACCCAAAAAGCACAAGAAACTGAAGAGCTTCTGTACATCAAAGGAAACTGTGAAGAACCTCAACCGAGAGCCAACAGAATGAGAGAAGATTTTTGCCACTACTCCTCTGCTAGAGGAAAAATATCTAGAATATACAGAAAACTTAAGAAATTCAACACTAGGAACAAAAAAATTAAAAAATGGGCAAGTGAACTAAATAGACACTTCATGAAAGAAGAAATTCAAATGGCCAATAAATTCATGAAAAAATGCTCAACAGTATCAGCAATAAGAGAGATGCAAATCAAAACTACCCTGAGATTTCACCTAACTCCAACCGGAATAGCAATCATTCAAAACACAAACAACAACAAATGCTGGTGAGGATGTGGTACAGTAGGAACTCTAATACATGATTGGTGGGATTGAGAATTAGTGCAACCACTTTGGAAACAGTATGGAGGATCTTCAGAAGAATGGGAATGAACTTACCATATGATCCAGCAATACCACTTCTAAGTCTCTATCCAAAAGAATGAAAATCAAACTACCAAACGAATGCATGCATATCTATGTTCATAGCTGAACAATTCACTATTGCCAAGCTATGGAACCAGCCAAGATGTCTATCACTATTAAGATCTTCAGCAACTGCCTGAGACCCTGTTTCAAAATTAAAAAGAGAGAATTGGCTCTCCCAAAAGTAGCACTAAGCGGAGTGCTTACAGGTAGGCAGACCTTCCTTGGCCTGGATGAACAGCAGGAGCATGCCAACCAATTGCTGGAGACCTCCCTGTCCTGGCCCACCCTCCCTTCTCCAACCCTTTCTTCTTTCTAAAGACAAAGACCTTCTTAAAGTTTATTTGTGTCACCTGCAAACCCTACAGTCTAAGACCTTTCAGTAGTTTCATTATACTGTTTGTATAAATGTAAAACTCCTGAATGTAGTTTGCTATTACCTGTGGTCTGCCCCTGCAGCCTCTTTTTGCCTCAAGCTTCCCTTCATTGTGCTGAGTTCTCCCCTGACACTGCGCTGTGCTCCCTCCCCCACAGGTTCTCTGCAGGTGCCATTGCCTTTGCCTGGTGAGCTCTCCTGCACCCACCCCTTTGTTTCAGGCCCTCAAAGCTTCATGTTTTTCCATAAACCAAGAAAGCAGGGATGGGTCAGATCTTACTATGTTCTCCCCAGCACAGTGCTAGGCACATAGTCAGAACCTGATCTTGAAAGAATGACTGACTTTTCAGAGTGCAAGACCGTCATACTCTCTACCAGATGTGACTTTGAGGGAAGTGGGTTGCATAGATTTTCCATTGCTCTTTTCTTTTAACTTCTGGGTGGGTGGGGTGAAATCTCAGTAAAGTCCCACTGGGAAGGTTTTGGCCCTGGAAAAAGGCCAACAGGTAGGTGGGGTGGATGGGAAAGTTGCTGGCAGGTGATGCAACCAGGGCAGGGAGGTGAGAGGGATTTTCCAGATCTGTCCTGAAGAGCCACCCGTTTGCAGATAGTCATGTTGTTTTCTGCCAGTCCCACCCTGGGCTGCAGGAATTGGATCTTAATGAATAGATGATAAATTAACAACACATCCTCACAGGGAGCCAAGAACAAGCTCAGGTTCTACCAGCTTAAGAAACAGAATTTTAATTTTTTAAGCTCTTAAGGTTTAAATTGACATAAAACAGATTAACAGAAAAATAGCATATACATCGTATTAAACTTTTATATGTATATAAGGGCCATCACACGAGATTGAAGATCCAAAAAGTGACCAGAATAGAAAGGTTTTGTAGTAGTAGTGATTGAACTCATAGGCATTCTACCTCTGACGTATACCTCTATCATCTATCTATATGAATATATATTATTATTATTATTAAACATAGTCACACTAGGTTTATGAGAGTCTCACTACTTGCTGAGGCTGTCCTCTGACCTGCAATCCTCCTGTCCCAGCCTTCCAAGTGCTGGGATTACAAATGTGTGCCACCACTGCCAGCTTATTTTTTTTCATTCCTTTTTTTTTTTCTTTTTGCAGTACTGGGGATTGAACCAAAGGGCATTGTACCTGAAAGCTACACCCCCAGCCCTATTTTTATTCTTTATTTTGAAACAAGATCTCACCATCTCACTATGAGGTTGCAGAGGACCTCACTAAATAATTGAGGATGGCCGAGAACCTACAATCCTCTTGCCTCAGCCTCCCAAGTATTGGGGATTATAAGAGTTCCTTTTAGAAAAGAAATAATACACTTGTGAAGAAATGACAAAACAAAGGCGTTTGGGCCAGGAGTAGTAAGTTGTGGGGAAATTACTCAGAGATATACAGGGGTGGAGTGGGGGTAAATCCATGGGAAAACAAGGGCGTTTCAGTGAGCTCCCTTATACAGGTGCCCTTCAGCATCACTTTCCAGTTTGTGAGGAGGATGCTCCCTTCATGGTAAAAGATAGCAAACTTGTCTCATGGAAATGTTTTGAGCTGTTCTCAGGAAGAAAAGGGGAGAGGCTAACTCTGCTGTTTCTCATCTCGCAATAATAAGGTGCCTTCATCTTGAAACGATCGCATGCCAGGGCAGCATGCTCTGGGCGGGGTGTCCTTACCTCCTTTCCCTGTTATGCCTTATGTGACTGAAACCATGATGCAATACTTATAAAACCCCCACAAATCTTTATTCAAACCAATTGTGAGCCAGAGCATGGTGAGTAGGGCCAGAAAACCTAATTTTGACTATCTGAATGTCTAATCAGCAGTATGACTTCAGACGAGTGTCTTAACCTTATCAAGCCTCAGTTTCTGCCTCTCTGAAGTGATGTTGATAATAGTCCTTATTTCATTGGGCTGTAGTTGAGTTTTCTATGAAATTACATTTGTAAAGCACTGAACGGCGTACTTGTCTCACTGGCTTAGCTAGATAAATGTTAGTTTCTTGCTCACACTAAAGTCCAAGGCAGTGTTTTAGTGTAAATGTCTACATCCTTTCTGAGGACAATTGAACAATATGTTTGGACAGCCTTAAAATACTAGCTGTGGTGGCGCACACTTGTAATCCCCGCGCTTGGGAGGCTGAGACGGGAGGATCACACAGGTTTGAAGCCAGCCTCAGCAACTTAGTGAGACCCTGTTTCTAAATAAATATAAAATAGGTGTGGAAGTATAGCCTGGAGGTAGAAAAGCCTCTGGGTTCCACCCCCAGTTCCACACACACAAAAATTAACTAGCAAAAAAAACAGAGAAACAGACCTTGCAGTTTTTTCGATATTGATATCCACTATAACCTATTTACAAGGTAGACATTCAAAGGAGAGATATAAGATTTGGAATGATGAAACAGCCTCATGGTGAGGGTGGAGCTGTCCTGAAAGGTGGTCCTCAATGGAGAGAGCCACAGACCCTCTCCTGGGAGGGGAGGCCAACCGCCAGCTTGGTGCTCAGTAGGACTTGGCCATCTCTCACGGGGGAATCTGGTGCAAGGTGAGCCCTGAGGGGATCGCTGGACCTGCCTAATTCCTGTATTTACTATTCAGATGCTCACTTGCCCAGAAATATTAGGCGTACTCTCCAAAATAAGGTGTTTTTTAATTTTATAAAGGTAATATTTTGGTTTCCCTCTTACTATTTAGTTTTATTTTGTCAATTAATTCAGAATTTTAGCTAAAAGAAACACTTTTTGTTGGTATTGTTTTTCTCCCTTTGAGCCCCAACAAGATATGGCAATTTAAAAATAAAGTCTGGAAACTCATGTTAAGTGAAATAAGCCAATCTCAGAAAATCAAGATGTGAGAGAGGGGAAAAAAAGTAACTTCATAAAAATATAAAGGAGAGCAGTAAAATAGAAGAAGGGAATTATGGGGAAGGAAGAAAAAAAAAAGGAGGTTCTGGGAAATGAAATTGACCAAATTATGTTATATATAAAGGTAGGACTATACCACAATAAAAACTACCATTATGTGTAATTATAATGTATCAGTAATCTAAAAAAATTGGTTCATTTATAATTTTCAAAGTTATGAAGTATAAAAATAAATAATGGGACACAGACACATTGGAAATATTAAATTGTATATTGAAGACTAGCAGTAAAGAACATTTATATGATGAAGTTCTAAAATATGAGAAGAAAATTGTAAAATATATTAGCCATGCTTAGTGTAAGTTTCCAGGGTCAGTAGCATCAGCACTACCTGGGAACTTTTTAGAAATGTAAATTCTATCTCCACCTAGTTTTACTGAAGCAGAAACTAATATAGGGCTCAGTGGCTTGTGCTATTAACGGCTCTGTAGGTGTTCTCATGCATGACAAAGTTTTAATCATTCATTTTTAATACACAAACAATACTAGATGAGAAAATACCACATTTATAGTACTTTTCTTTGGGAGAGAGGCTGCAGATTTGTATATGTGTGTGGTACAGTTTAAGGTAATATTAAAATAAATCATTCACTTCTCAAATATTTTTGTAGATTGCTGGCTTATGTCCTATCAATAAATATCAAAGGAGAAAGTTGCAATTCTTGATGTCATTTTGTGAATTATAATACTTATTTATCAAGTCCAAGCAAAATTAAAAATATATGTGGTTTACAAAAATAAAGTTTCCATTTAAGAATTTTTATTTTTTTAATAATTACATATTTTAGGCAACTGCAAAGATAGAAATGAGCAATTCATCACATTTATGTATATATACATATATAGTGCATATACACACATACATAGTGTATATATATTCAATTGTAGCCTCATTTGATAATGTAGTTCAAAGTGATATGATAGTGACTTATGCTCAGAGCACTTGGAGAGCTTACCCCCTCCCCCACTACCCTTCCCCATACCTGGTACTGAAATTAATTTTGATAATTTTATATATGTACATAACATCAATGGAAGTGTTTTATTCATTAATTCTCCCTCCCTCCTACCCTCCCCTAGACCTCCTCCATTGCTCTACTGGGGTTTTTCTTCTATTATTTAAAGTCCCTTTGTAACCCTATTACTCCCTAGCTTCTGCATATGAGAGAAAATATGTGGCCCTTCACTTTCTGTGTCTGGATAATCTCACTTGGCATAATGTTTTCCAGACCCATTCATTTTCTTGCAAATGGCCTATTTTGTTGTTTATTGCTGAGTAGAACTCCACTGTGTGTACATCCCATAATTTTTTTTGCAGGTCTGGGGATGGAACCCAAGGGCATTCAACCTCTGAGCTACATCCCCTGCCCTATTTTTGATTCTTTATTTTGAAACAGGGTCCCACCAAGTTGCATAGGGCCTCACTAAGTAGTAGCTGAGGCTGTCCAAGAACTGCGACCCTCCAGTCTCAGCCTCCTGAATGCTCGGACTACAAGTGTGCGCCACCACGCCTGGCATCATGCCATAATTTTGTAATCCATCTCTTGATGGATACCTAGGTTGATTCCACAATTTAGCTATTGTAATTGTATTGTTATAAATATGGATATATGTGTATTACTACAATATTCTGATTTCAGATGCTTTGGAAAGATACCCAGGAGTGGTATAGCTGGATTATATGGTGGAACCATTCCCAGTTTTCTGAGAAATCTCCATAATGATCTCCATTGCTTCTGCACTAATTTGCAATCCCACCAAGAGTGTATAAGAGTTTCTGTTTTCCCACATCCACACCAACATTTATTGTTTGACTTCTTGATGATTGTCATTCTAGTTGGGGTTAGAGGGAATCTCAGTGTATTTTTTATTTGCATCTCCCTGTTTGCTAATGACGTTGACATTATGCATTCAAGCATAATCATTCATTACTGATTACTGAATCCATCTTAACTACGACAGTCACTTTGTTATCCTGAAACAACTTCAGCATGTTTTGTAGGAAATATTCAAATCTAATCAAGAATTTCTTTACAAAGAGACAAAGACTAACTTCCTGGTATTGTGATAAATCACATATACACTTCCTGTAAAGTCTGTACTTCAATAAGAGACAACATATTATATACCCATCATGTTTACATCTGCTTGTTAAACATAACTAATCATGTATCCAGGTTGGCTCATCACATGTTCAGAAAAATTGTCAGAAAGCTTCAATTATCTGAAACAGATACCAAATGATGCCAGCATATGAGATCCTAGAAGACAGCAATATATAATTGAAACTATCTCTGGAAGATTTTGGGAGTTTAATTAAAGACCTGCAATAACATACCAAAGCAAAAACACCAAGAATGTGCAACAGAGGTGGGAAAATGAGTTTGAATCTGCCTGCAAATTCCTGTCCTCCAGGTTGGCACTGCTCAGTACCAAGAGGGAATTCCCTGGCCTGAATATTCTCCCCACTGGAACAATGAGAGCAAGGTGAGTGATCAGTTTTCACAGCTATGTGGGGGAACTCTTTCCAAACTTGTTTTTGTTTTACCACACCCATGTCACTGAGGAGACTGGCATAACTGAGTTTCCTGAAGATACCTAGACAAAGAAGCAAGGCAGGTACTATCAGTATCGGCAATATGAAGTACAGCCATGGTCTCCAGTAGCCTGCTTTGTAGAGAATCCCAACAGATTTTGCTGCGAAGAAAAGCAATAAATTTAGTCTCCAAAAACACTCTACGAATTTTCCTATCAACAGCCCCACAGAGTTTCAGCTTCATAGACTACAGATGAATGAGCTGCTGCCCACAGAGTCCTGCCCTTCCTACCCATCCTGCCCGATTGGGTTGCTATACTTTTTTTATTAACATTATTAATGGAGCATGGTAATACTAACAGATATCTGAAATAATCTCTTTTATTCCAGTTATACTCTTTCTTACCCCCATTGTGAGGTAGTAGTCTAATGTCCCTTGGACTTCCAGATCAATCATTCCAGGAATCACCATAATGCCCTTCTTGGCCTGTTGACTTAGATGAAAATCCTAAAGTGGCAGGTGGAAATATTAACTGTAAGATCATTGGAATCATTGTTGCACCTTCTGGTAGAAGTCTTCTTTCCTCTGAAACTAAGACCTCCAGGTCAACAGAGCATAAAAGCCTAGAAACAGGAAGCACAATTTTTACAGATGTGTCACTGGCAGTGATGGTGTGTGGTGCCACTCACATTTCCACTTCTTGAATCCTGGCTATTGGATGTTGATTCAGAGCATATGCAACCTCTGGAGAAACTCTACAAATTATTGACCATCTGGCACTATAATTGTGTATTTGAAAGGTCATTTCATGGTTCTGTCAAGCCAAGTTCTTCAGAATGATGGGGAAAATAGTAAGACAAATGAATTCCATGAGCACCAGCATTGCTATACTTCTTTAATTATAAAGGGATTGAGTGAAATGCCATGACCTACTAAACTGGAATCTCACCAAATGATAAGGCATCCTGTAAGTGCACAAATGGTAATTTTGGTGAATTTTCAAGTGGAAAAAAAGAAAACTATTATCCTGGGCAAGAGTCTTTCAGTAAAGATAAAGACCTTTTCCTTCCATAATGGAGCCAGTCCATTGTACTCCTCACATCACTCAATATATAGTTGATCACCGTAAAGAACGGTGCCATGTTGGTAGCTCAGCACTGCTGTCTGCTGCTGGCAGATTGTGCTACTCAGCAGTGGCCATAGTCAGGATAGAGAATTTTTATTTAACCCTTGCATTAATAAATTATATATTTTGAAACTATTTTGACTTATATAAAACTTAGATGTTTCAATTACCATGGGTAGATACCCAGTAGTTATATAGCTGGCTCATATATGCATAAGGGAATGCAGATTTGTTTAAATGCTTTTAAATGCATAAACACAAGATCATAGTGATGGTCACACACATACACACAGTACTTGGTGGACATTCCCTCAGCTCCTTCCTCATTTTCCCCTTCCCCATACAGAGTATTAAAATTTATATTGAAATTATCACATATGTACATAATGTAAATGGAATTGATTTCTTTATTGATTCTCTCTCTCCCACTCATTCCCCTAAACCACCTCTTTGGCTCCATTCAAGTTTCTCCTCCATTATCTGAAGTCCCCTGATATCATGATTACTCTCTAGCTTTCACTTATGGAAAAAAAACAACAGATGACCCTTCACTTTTTGCGACTAGCTAATCTCAATTAATATAATGTTCTTCAGATCCATCTATTTTCCTGCAAAATACATCATTTTGTTTTTCTTTACTGTGGAATATAATGTCATTGTGTCCTGACCATAATTCTACATATTAGAACAGTTCCCTAGTGGCCTCATCTAAGATAAATTTTAAGGTGACATCCTAAAAGAAAAATACCATAGTTTTTTTTTTGTGTGTGTGTGGGTCTGGGGATGGAACCCAGGGGCATTTGACCTCTGAGCTACACCCTCTGCCCTATTTTTTATTCTTTATTTTGAAACCGGTCTCACTGAGTTGTCGAGGGCCTCACTAAGTAGCTGAGGCTGTCCACGAACCATTATCCCCCAGATCTCAGCCTCCCGAATGAAAATACCATAGTTTTTAACAAGAAAATTTTTCCTTGATAGTAATCAGTATTGCATTAAAGATGAGCTAAAATAACTTATCAACACCCATGATCATAGGTTGGAAGACAATATTTTAGTTATATTCAGTCAAAATCTTAGAGCAAGTTGATTTAGCTAGAAAGTTAAGTTATTATGAAGCTTGCATGGATGAAAGGGTAGTAGATTAGGATATCTATGAAACACTTTATTCTGATCCAAGAATAATTAAGACCCACTAATTAGGAGTAAAGGTGGTGGTAGATGATGGAAGCTATCACAGAGCCTTAAATAGACCCACCCTGGACTATATATGTAGGGACTTGAGGAACAGAGTAATTGACACTCTTTGCTCTTCACAAATATGGAGACCTGCCCCCAAACAACATTTCACTATTCCTCTGGGCAGTGACTTCCAATGGAAAGAAAAGTTTATTGATCCTCTGGGTGTTAGTCTTCCTAAGGAAAAAATAGGAATGGCCTTAATTTCTAACTTCCCCTTTCAACTGGTTCATGGGTAGTTCAACAGAACTGGATAAGACCACTAATGGAACCATCAGTGTGTTTAGAGACATGTTTCTTCCCTTTCATCCCTTAAATACACAGAGCATTATGGGCTCCTTGCTATGGAACATTGTCATAATGAGCATTATCCAGCTGTGTCCTGACTAAGCACAGCTTTCTATGGAACAATGAGAATCCAGAGGTCTATCTGTGGTCTTCTACTTCTCAGCTTAGAAGTTTGTCCTCCATAAGCTTTATTTTATATCTGCATTTTATGGTATTAGTAGCCTATGTACCTGCCCATTTTAGAATACAAGCATTAAAAATTTTTTATGGACAGACAATTTTTAGTAGAGACTGCCTAAGCCTTGACCAGGTTTTCTCTCTCTCTCTCTCTCTCTCTCTCTCTCTCTCTCTCTCTCTCTCTCTCTCTCTTTGTAGTACTGGGGTTCCTAGAAACCCTTCTACCTCCAGATTACACTCCCAGACACCCTTTTTTTATATTTTTATTTGGAAACAGGGTCTCGTAAGCCAGCAAGGCTGGCTTCGAACCTGCGTGATCCTCCTGTTTCCGCCTCCCAAGTGCGGGGATTACAAGCGTGCGCCACCACGCCTGGCTGGTTTCTCTTATTTTAAAATTTTCTATTATTTAGTTCATTTTATAAAGCTTTGAAAATTATTATCTAAGTTCTTGTACTTTATCTTTCTCTAAATCAAATACAGTATAGCTTTCAGAAAAAACAGAACTAATATAGAGAAGTAAAAAATGATATTTAGTAGGGTGAGACAAAAATAAGAAAACTCTAAATGACTGCAAACTAGTTCAGCTGCTATAGAGATCAGTGTGGAGATTCCTTAGAAAACTGGGAATGGATCCACCATATGATCTTGCTATACCACTCCTGGGTATCTTTCCAAAGAAGTTGAAACAAGGGAACTACAGAAATATAAACATACCCATGGTTGTAGCAACACAATTCACAATAGCCAAATTAAAGAACTAACCCAGGTGTCCATCAACAGATGAATGGATTACAAAATTATGGAAAACACACACAATGAAATTCTACTCAGCAATAAAGAAGAACAAAATTATGTCATTTGCAAGAATGGAAGGACCTGGAGAACATTATGTTAAATGAGATTAGCCAATCACAGAAGGTGAAGGGTCACATGTTTTCTCTAATGTGTGTAAGCTAAAGAGTAATTGGGATACAAGAAGGACTCCAGCTACTGTAGGAGAAACCTCTGTGGAGCCAAGGAGGTGGTGTAAAGAAAAGAGAGAAGGAAGACTGAGGTTCATAAATAGAAATATTACCATTACTCTGTGTATACACGTGAATATAGCAATGTCAATCTCAGTACTCTGTTTTGGGAAAGTGGGGAGGTGGGGGACACTAAGTGCTGTGTGGATGTATGTTATTGTCAACATTATATTATAATATGAGATTGTAATGCACCAATAAACGCACATAAAAAACTCTAAATGATACTTATATGAGGAATTTGCAAGGCATATAACTGTTAATAAGAACAAGAATTCCCCCAAGTCTTTCCCATCACTAGCATGACATTAAGAAAACACACCTTGGCTTAGATATCATCTCAGTTCAGTGCATGTCGTGTCAGGACAGGTTTGCTCCACATAACACAGAAATCTCTCCAGTGATACACGGTAGGTTGGGAATGTGTAGGAGCATGAGATTTTATAGTGTATAAAATAAAACCTTGCTCTTTTCTTTGCAGTGGGATATTGATTTCAGATCGGCAGGGAAATATTTTATCTGGCAGGCCGTAGGTGGATGTGCTGAACAGCGTGCCCGTTTTGACTGTAGAGGAGGTGTCTACTGGTTGTTGGTGAGGAGCACTGCAGAACCACCTGAAGACACAGAGGCAACTTTGTGAACAACCCAGAAAGAAACTCTCTCTGGATTCTGAAGCTCAAGTAAGTGACCAGATTGTGGATGGTGTTTGGGGGAAGGGCTATATCCTGCCCCCTTCAAGCCTAACCTGGGGAATTCCTTTAGTGTGAACTCCACATTCTCAACAATCTTCTCACCACAGAATAATGCTGTTTGGGAATTAGGAATCTAAAAGGCAGTGAAGTGTTTCAAGAGAGACAGAGAGAGAGAAACTGCTTTGAAATTTCATTATTCAGATTGCTAATAGTAGTTCCATTTGGCCAAATTCCAGAAATTTGTGCCACTATCCCAGTTCCTTTTAAAAGAACTCAGAGAAAATATAGAGTGACAATAATGATTTAAAACCTGATAGTCACCACAGTAGGTATCCTCAGTTTCTGAGACTCCTCTCTGGAAACATAGATGGCACAGTTATTAAATATACATATCTACTAAAATTTATTACCAACATTTTAAAATTGTATTTTTTTTATTGCTGGTACTGGGTTTCCTGAAAACCCTTCTACCTCCAGGCTATACTCCCAGACCTATTTTATATTTTTATTTGGAAACAGAGTCTTAAGTTTAGCAAGGCTAGCTTAGAACCTGCGAGATCCTCCTGTCTCCGTCTTCCAAGCGCAGAGATAACAAGTGTGCGCTACCATGCCTGGCCTTAAAATTGTTTTTGTAAAAGTATATTTAAGTGCCGGGAGTGGTGGTGCACGCTTGTAATCCCCGCACTTGGGAGGCAGAGACAGGATGATCACGCATGTTCAAAGCTAACCGTGCTGACTTAAGAGACCCTGTTTCAAAATATAAAATAGGTCTGGGAATGTAACCTGGAGGTAGAAGGGCTTCCAGGAACCCCAGTACCACCAAAAAAAAAAAGTATCTTTAAAACACATTTATTGAGTTAAGACTTCCATACAACACACTGCATTGTATTGAAGGGGAATAATTTTTGAGTTAATACATGTATTCACCATTTCAACATTACAATTACCACTGTAGGAAATATAATAAACAGATTCATAACTTCCAAAAATGCCTTCATGTCCTTTTATAAATATTTCTTCCTCTTCTTTCCTTTTGTCCATGCAACTACTGATTTGCTTTCATAAAGATTATTTGCATTTTCTAAAATTATATATACATGAACCCATATCCTGTGAATAGTTTTTTGTCTTACTTCCTGTGTTTAATATAAACCTCTTGAGATTCACACAGTTTGTGTATAAAAATATTTTATTCCTTTTGTTTGTTGTATATTTTATATTGTATAAATAACTAAAATCTATTCATTGACCTTATAATTATTTTTAATAATTGACCTTCTACAAATAAAGCTACTATATTTAGAATATCCATGTACAATTTTTTTTGTATTTTCCTTTTATGATTTATTTTTCAAAATGAATATGTTTTATAGATTCAAAGTTTGAGTTAAATATTCTAAATAGAAGTAGGTGGTAATGGAGAGAGAAACCAGATTGCCCATCAGTCATTTAGAAATTGTAACCATCTTTCTCAGGTAGAATGCCAACCTACCACATACTATACCCAATGGGTGTGAGTTCTCTAGTGGGCAATGTTATTGACAATAAGTTTTTATATTTATTAGATAAATAAAATACAAAATATAAGGCACCATTACTTTAAATATTTTCACTTTGACTCTATAAATGCCAAATAGACCTGTCTTTTTTTTCACTAATAGAGAGATTTTGTTAGTGTCCAGGACCACAAAAATTTCTTTCTTCAGATCTCAACGCATCTTTCTAGCACAGGGATATGATATAAATAAAGTCCTATGTTTCACTTTATAATACGCATTGTTTAAAACATTTTTGGTAGTTGTTAAATTGTTGTGTTTTTTTTTTACTTTTTTACTGATGCTGCAAATAAATTGATGTTCTTAATGTACAGTAGGGTTACCAGATAAAATGTAGGATGTCCAATTAAATTTGGAATTCAGATAAACAGTGAATAATTTACTAGTTTAAATATATCATATGCACTGTTTGGGTTATATTTATACAAATGTATTTCATTATTTATTTGAATTTCAACTTTAAATGTGCACCCTGTATTCTTATTTGCTAAAAGACTTAAGTTAAACTCACATTTAGAGTTTCTCTTTTACAAATGTCAGATACTTTATTGCAACAATATTCTTAGCTTGTTGGTTTTTTTTTTAATTCATGAACAGGTGTTTATCTTTCACACAGTATTTTGTGTGATTCCCTCCAGATCCCAACCCACCCCCCACTTTGCTCCCTGTCCTTGTTAGGGAGATTGGTAATGACGCTTTCATATATGGACATAGCATTTAAACTGTTTTCTTCACTAAGCCTCTTTTCTTCTTCTCCTTTCTCTTCCAATCCTCTTCCATTATTCTATTATTCTATTGTCTTTTTTCTTTATTCATATAAAATCCATTTAATTTTCTACTTTCTTGCTAGTTTCCACTTATGAGAGAAAATATATGACCCTTGAGTTTCTGCAACCAGGCTGTCCTTACTTAGAATAATAGTTTCTAGTTCTATTTTTCTGTAAATGTCATAATTTTGCTCTTCTTTATGGTTGAGTTAAACTCCATTTTTAGCATATACCATGTTTTCATTGTACATTCATTTGTTGATAAACATCTAGGTTGGTTTTATACTTTGGTTATTGTTACACATGTTTTTTTTTATTATTTTTCATGTGTCTTTTTGCCATATATATGCTTTTTGATGAAATATTTTATTCAGTTTTAAGATTTTGGTGGTGCTTCTTTTTATTGTTGAGGTTTGGGAGTTTTCTAAATGTATTTGGGATACAAACTGTCATATTTTTATATATGCTTTTATTGGTGCATTGTAGTCACATATCATAATGTAGTTCAGGGTGATAGTGACATACATGCATACAGCACTTGGTGTCAGATTTTTAATATGTGAAAATTTTATACAAGTAGGTATACTGTATTTCTCTTCTCCATAATACCTTTCATTGAACAAACATTTTTCAATAAAGTTCAATTGATTTTTCAAAATTTTGTGTATTGTTTGTTAGTGTCATGTCTATGAACGTTTTGCCCAGTAACAGTTTATGCAGATTTTCTTTTGTTTTCTTGTTGGAATTTTATAAATTTATGTTTAGATATTTGATTGATTTTTAGATGTTTTACAGTTTTCAAATTTTATATTATTCCATTTTTGCATATGAATGCCAAATTATCCCAGTACCATATCTTCAAAGAACAATTATTTTTCCATTGATTCTTAAATATTTTTATTGGGGCATTATAATTATACAGCATAGTGGATTCAAAGTAACATATTTACATATTCACACATCACATGAGGTACTTCTCTCCTCATCCCTTCTCCTTGCTTCTCCCCCTTGTCTAGTGACATTGGTAGTGATACCTCTGCATATAGATAAAACATTATGTAAACTAGTTCATTTCTTGAACTTTATTTGCTACCCAGCTCCCTCCCTAATTCCCTTCTGCTATTCTATTGGTTTCTCATTTATCTGAAGTTCCTTTTATTTTCTATTTTCTCTCTAGCTTCTACACATGAAAGAAACATAAGACCCTTGACTTTCTGAACCTGGCAGATCTCATTTTTCATAGTGTTCTCTACTTCCATCCATTTTTCATCATATGACGTAGTCTTGTTCATTAGGTGTATATATGACATTTTCATTATCCATTTATATGTTGACAGATATCAACACTATTATTTAATTTACTTAATTTAATTTAATTTACTTAATTACTATAATTTAGCTATTGTAAATTGTGCTACAATAAATATGGATATGCATATGCCACTGTAGTAGTTGAACTTTATTTTTTTGGAAAAAATATCAAGGAATGGTATAGCTGAGTTATATTGTAATTGTGTTTTATGATTTTGAGGAGCTTCCATACTTATCTCCATAGTGCTTGTACTAACTTACAATTCCATTAACAATGTACAATAGTGCCTATTTACCCACATCCTCACCAGCATTTATTACATTTGTTATTGATTTTATTCTTGATGAATAGCATTATAACTGAAGTAAATGAAATCTCAGTGTAGTTTTGATTTGAATTTTCTGATTGTTAATGATATTGAACATTTTTCATGTATTTGTTGGACATTTTTAGTTCCTTCTTGAGAATTATCTATTCAATTCATTTGCCTATGTTTTGATTGGGCTATTTGGTTTTTTTTTTTGGTGTTAAGTTTTCTGATTCACTCATATATTCTACATATTAGTCCTCTATCAGAGGAGTAGCTGTCAAAGATTCTTTTCCCCATTCTGTAGATTTTTCTCTTTGGATACCTAACAATTTCTATCACAGTGCAGAAACCTTTCAAATTTTATGCCATACTATACCATGAGAAAGAATTGATTCCTCAACTCAGGATCTGTGGAGTTTTGGGCTTACATGACAAAAAAGAATTTCAGCATGCACCAGTCATAGACATAGATGGAAGTCTATGTAAGAAAGTAAGAAATACATGTTCGAAGGAGAACATGGGCCACTTCTAGAAAGAGAGATACACATTTGAGGTTTCACAGCTCTTGTCTTGAGGGGTCTTTTGTGAAGGATGAGCAAATGGTGAGCAGGGGAAGGGGTGAGCATGGTTCTTTTACTGGACCTTTTAAAATTTTAAGCATAGACTTCTCATAGACCTCTCATATCACTCTAATGTACATTCTGTAAGCAAACAAAATATATGCACCAGTTGTGATTTAATATTTACTGGACCTTTTAGGAGTATAAGCCTGAGGGAAAACAAAACTTCAGGGTAAAAGTGAGGGTCATAGTAGAGTTTTCAGATTTAAAGCTATGGTCTTCTTTTTCTCCATGTTTGTCTTCTTTCTACCTATTACTTCTATTACTTTTATTTCTCCTACCCTACCTCAGGTCTATTAATTTGATTTTCAGTTTTACTTTCTGAGCGTTAGGGCTTTTATTGAGGAAATCTCCAATAGTGCCTATCTATCAGAGAGTCATCCTATGTTTTTGTCTAAACAGTAATTCCTACTCTTCTTCTCCAGTCAAAAGCAGGAAAAATCTTGTTTAGGACTGTCTTTGGCTCTTTCAGTGCCTGTTTGAGTTTCTGGAAGAAAGGACTGCAAGATAATATAAACCTATTATATTTACTCTCCTCTAGGTTTTTATATTCACACATGAGCATACATATAACATTTAGCAATTTGTCCAAAAATTCAAAGTAAATAAAATTGCAGGCTTATATGGCATCCTTCAGAGTCTCTCCAAGATTAGCATATCTTACATTATCTTTATTCTTGCACCCTTTTTCTTGTTCAAATTTTAGGTTAGTCACTTGGAATTGATATTAGTTCTGTGAGTGGTTAAAAGTCATTCATTTTCATATTACCCAGTGTTTCTCTAATGTAAGAATGTGGGTGGTTCTTTTACTAGTGCTCATTAACCAAGAAAACACTTTTATATTTTAAAATGTAAGTATGACCATTAAAATATTTAACCATTTTCACTAGTTAGAAATAATATAAAAGTATTATCAAGCTATTTCAGCACAACCATAATTTGGTCTCAGCTGTACAAGCACGAAGAATACAAAAGGCACTTTTCTTACCTTATCATACACAATTAGGCACTGCTACTTTGCCATTTGTTTTTCACTCCTATTTAACCACTTTGAATATTTATTTTGCACTGTTTGTTGCATCTGTTGAAGGGACTGTTCATTTAGTAAGTGATAAAGTGAAAGAAGGAACAGCAAAATATAAGCCAGTGGGACAGAAGGCTGAAATGTTATTTCTTGATCAGAAAGGTCATTTTACTGAGTGCTGAGAAGAGTAATTCTCTCAAAGAAAAGATTCTTAAGGTTGTCCCTCTAATTGTGATTTAATTTTATGCACCTAGACAATTTATGCTCTATATATGACAATCTAGCATCTCATTCTAGTTTCTTTACCAGATATTATGAAGCCTAAATCCTCTTATTTTTCTGGATATTGTGTGTACTTCCTTCTCCTGCAAATGATGACATCAAGTTCAGGTAAGAATATCTAATTTTTTTATTCTGTTGCAGCTATGAAAATAACCTACAGTAGACTTCTAGTGTCCTGTCAAGTTTTTTTTTTATTACTTTTACTGGTACATTATAGTATCACATCATACTGTAGTTCATATGTGATGGGTTATACATACACACAGTACTTGGTGAGCTTTTCCCCAGGTCCTTTCCTGTTCCCCCACTTCCTCATACAAGTTACTGAGATTGGCATTGGCATCCTCACATATGTATATAATAAATATGTATATAATTAATTTTTCCATTAATTATCCTTATCCTCTCACTTTGCTCCCAATGTCACCTCCCTTGCTCCACTGGGGTTTCTCTTACATTATCTTAAGTCCCTCTTCTATACCAATTATTCCCTTGCTTCTGTATGAGTCATACATATGACCCTGCACTGAGTTTAAAGTCATTACTACATCATAACAACAAGTAAAGCAGTGAAAAAAATCCCTGAAAATTATCAGCTCTGCCTAGATCCATGAGAAGTGAGGTCACAGTGCAAATCACTGCCTTTGAAATTGAAGAGTTAGACAGGAGCAGAAATATATTAGAGAAGAAATTAATAAATAAAATTTCTAGAGGAACCAGTACTTGGGGTAGGAAAATATAACCTGCAACTACTTAATTGCTAGAGGCTCAGTGTGAACAAGTCTGCATTAAAAACTTCAGAGAAGCTTAGCCATAAAGTATGAGTCTGTGTGTGTGTGTGTGCGTGTGTGTTCTTTTATATCTTTTTTTGGGGTGGTACTGGGGTTCCTGGAAGCCCTTCTACCTCCAGGCTACACTCCCAGACCTATTTTATATTTTTGAAATAGGGTCTCTTAAGCCAGCACGGCTGGCTTCGAACCTGCGCGATCCTCCTGTCTCTGCCTCCCAAGCGCAGGAATTACAAACGTGCGCCACCACGCCCGGCCTTTTATATCTTTTAATTCCAGGATTTCTACCAAGTTCTTCTAGTGAATACTGGAGAAAAATTTTCTTTTGCCTCTAACAAGAAGGTAAAATTAATCATTTTTATGTGCTCATCTGAATAAGTTCTTTCCTTAAGAGAAATTATTCTACCAGAGCCTACCCTGTGGAGTTTGCCACTGTATCCATTCTGTTCCACTTAAAGAGGGAAATATTAAGAACGCTCATAAAGTTTACACACCGGGGGCAGAGGCTCAAAAAAGGCTGAAACATAGAGAACTGCAGAATGTTTCTCCTCCCTATACATCACATCATCTTCTGCTAGATAGTATTTATTTTTTTTTTTTTGGTGGTACTGGGAATGAAACCCATCTACCTCTGGGCTACACTCCCAGACCTATTTTATATTTTATTTGGAAACAGGGTCTCTTAAGCCAGCTCCGAACCTCCTGTCTCTGCCTCCCAAGCGCGCAGGGAGTACAAGCGTGAGCCACCACACCTGGGTAGACAATATTTTTTTTTTTAATCAATGTGACCAAAATATCTGCTAAGAGCAACTTAAAGGAGGACGTATTATTTTGGCTCACAGTTTCAGAGATTTAAGTACACAATCTGCTGGCTTCATTGTTTTGGGCCTGAGGTAAGGCAGAACACCACAGTGGAAGGTCATGGCATAGGAAAGCTGCTCAGCTTATAGCAGCAAGAAAGTAGAGAGGGTATGCAGGGGCAAGATGTAGTCAGTCCCACAAAGCATATCTCCACTAACCTGCTTTCTCCAACTATGTCTGACTATCTACAGTGTTCACCTTCTCCCAATAGTTTATTCAAATGATTAATTCATCAAGTGGATTAATCTGTGGATGAGATTAGAGCCCTCATGATTCAATCATTTCATTAAAGTTTTATATTTGGACATTGCTGCAATCCATGAATACATGAATTTTGGGGGAACATTCCAGTTTCTAATCACAACACCTCTCATCACTAAAGAAACGCACAATCCTCTGGCCTCAACCTCCCAAGTACTGAGATTACAAGCATGCACCATTACACTCGTATTTTCCATTATTTTAATTGGATATTCCATTAAAGTTCTTTTTTAATTTAGTCTTACATTTTCTTACTCCCATACAAAAAAAATAAAGCCATGCTTTATTCATACTGTATCAAACTAAAAACTCTATTTGCCTACTTTCCCAACACATTTGTTTCACCACTTTTTCCTTCTTCTAAAAAGGGGATCCATGTGAATATTTGGAATGCTTTTACATCCCTACTAAGTCGTCCTTCAAAGGAAAAAGGGGAACAATACTTTTGATCCCAGCAACACTACTTTAAAAATTCTGGATTTTACTCAATTGGTTATGATATTTTGGCTGCAAAGCATTGCTAAACTTTCATTACCTTATGTATTATACTATCTTGCCCCCTTAGAATCATGCTGAAAAGTAATAGAAAGTAGAAGAGATAAAAATTAGATGAATATATGTTTTCTAATTTTTATTTTAGTAAAATATACATAATAAAGTCTATCATTTTAACCATTTTTTGGCGGGTGTGGGGATGGAACCCAGGGGAATTCTACCTCCAAGCTACACCCCCTGCCCTATTTTTTATTCTTATAGGTTAAATAATACAGTATTTGTTTTTTTAATGACTATCATATTTCATTAAGTCCTCAAGAGTCATTAGTAATGCAGAATATGTTAAATGTTCTTCCTTTTAAGACTGAATATTATTCCATTGTGTGGATATACCACATTTTGTTTATTCATTCATTCTTTTATTCATCCATTGATGAGCACTTGGGTTACTGTGTGTGTGTGTGTGTATGTGTGTGTGTGTGTGTGTGCAGAAGATTTGTAAAAGAGGTTGCTTTCAGAGTTTATTCTTTTTCAGAAATCTTATTATTGGTGTATAAAAATGCTACTAATTTCTGTTTGTTCGTTTTTGTCTTGTAACTTTACTGGAGTTGCTTATTAGTTTTAATAGACTTTTGGTGGAATCTTTAAGGTTTTTCTATAAATAGATTCCTATCATCTGCAAACAGAGATCATTTGACTCTCCCCCTTCCTATTTAACTTTCTATTATTTCTTTCTATTTCTTAATGTTTCTTGCTAAAATTTAATTCATATTAATTTAATTCCTTTTCTTGTTCCAAATATTGTGAGAAATGCTTTTAGCCTTTCTACATTCAGAATTTTGTTGGCTGTGGGTGGGTCATATAAAGCCTTTATTGTGTTGTGCTGCAAAGCTTTCATACCTAGTTTGTTCAGGATTTTTAAGCTGAAAGGATGTTGGAATTTTATCAAATAAGTGTTCTTTATCTGTTGAAATGGTTATATGATTTTATCCTTCATTCTGTTGAAGTGATTCATTATGTTCAATGATTTGTACTTATTGAGACATTCTTGCATCTATGGAATAAACCCAATTTTATCATGGTGAAGGTTCTTTTTGATGTACTGTTGAGTTCAATTTGCTAGTATTTGTTAATTTTTGCATCTGTGTTCACAAGGGATATGGGTATACACTTTTCTTTTTTGTTGTCTGCTTCTCTGCATTTGGTAGCATTGTAATTCTGGACTTAGTGAATGAATTTGGAAGAGTTTCTACCATTTCAACATTCTGGAATAGTTGGCAAAGAATTGACTTTAATTCTTTGAACACTTGATAGAATTTAGTAGTAAAGCCATTCAGTTCCAACCTTTGTTGAGAGATTTTTAATTACAAATTCAATTTCACTACTCATTATGGTCTGTTTTTGTTTTACATGTCCTCATGGTTTAATTTTGGTAGTTGATATGTACACAGAAAGATATCCATGTCTTCTGCCTTTTAAAGTTTTTGACAAATACTTTTTTTGGTGGTATTGGGGTTCCTGGAAGCCCTTCTACCTCCGGGCTACACTCCCAGACCTATTTTTACATTTTTATTTGGAAACAGGGTCTCCTAAGTTAGCGCGCATGGCTGGCTTCGAACCTGCACAATCCTCCTGTCTCTGCCTCTCAAGCGCAGGGATTACAAGCGTGCATCACCAAGCCCGGCGACAAATACTTTTTTTAATAGTCTCTGATCATAATTTTTATTTCTGTGCTGTTACTTGGATTGTCTCCTTTTTATCTCTAAGTTTGTTTAAGTCTTCTTTTTTTTTCTTAACCTAGCTATGTGCTTGTTGCTTTTTTGTCTTTTTAAAAACCCATTCTATTTTATTATTCATTTATATATATTTAGTGTCAAAAACACAAAATGGGGTTACAAACCAGTTACAATAATACTGGTTTTTTAATTGTCCTGAGTTTACTTTAAATGATATTACTATTAATACAGATTCAGATTTTTTGTCTAGTATACTTTTATTTAATCTTACAGAGCTCCCTTCAACATTTCTTTAAGGACAAATCTTGTGGTAACAAATTCCCTCAGGTTTTTTTTTTAATCTGAGGAGTCAATTTCTACTTCATTTTCATTTTTTCTAGATATACAATCATTGATTTCTTCTCTTTGAATGTTCCTTATCCAGTTTCAGTTTTCTTCAATACTTTTTTCTGTTCCTCACATGCTAATTTCTATTGTTCTATTATTAAGTTTTCTAATTTCTTTTATTAGCCTGCTCAAGCTTGCCTTTGAATCTTTCTAGTGGATTTTCATTTTGATTATTTTACTTTAAGGTTAAGAATTTTTTTAGGTTTTCTATCTCTTTATTTATTTTATTCATACATTATTCCATTGACACTTCTCAGATCTTCCTTTAGTTCCTTGAGCATATTAAGACAATAATTTTTAAATCTTTATCTAGTACATAAGCCCTCAGATCTCTTTTAGGGACAGTCTCTAGTTATTTTTCTTTTGAATGGAAAATATCAGCATTTCTTTATGTATATTGTGATTTCTTTTTGAAAGTTGCCTATTTAAATATAATAATATATCTGGGCATGGTGGCACATGCTTGTAATCCCAGCGCTTGGGAGGCTGAGACAGGGGGATCGCATAGGTTCGAAGCCAGCCTCAGCTACGTAGTGAGGCTCTCAGCAACTTAGTAAGACCCTGCTTCCAAATAAAATATAAAATATGTCAGGGATGTAGCCTGGAGGAAGAAAGGCCCTGGAGTTCCATCCCCAGTACCACAAATATATAGTAAATCTAAAAGAGCAAATTTCTCTTTGGTTTAAAATTGTTTTGTTTTAATTTTTTTCTTGCTATTTGTAGACTGTGTGACAAGATTCACCCTGAAGTGTAAACCCAAGGTCTCAGTGGGCATTTTCAGAATCTGTGCCTTTCTCTGGGCATGTGCATTTGCTTTCTAATACTCTTCATATAAACAGCTTATTTCGAATGTTTCAGTCTTAACTGTCTGGCTTCCAACTAAGAAAAAGAAGAAAGAGTATTTTAAATCCCCTAGATATTACCTCAGCTAAAGAAGAAGGGTCTTGAATCATGGGGGAAGGTACATCAATGACCAACCATCTTTTTGTCTGCACCTCTGTGATCAGAAGGAATAATGTTCAGCATATAGATTCCCAATATTCAGAGGATAGTGTCCTTTTTGTCCACTCTGGATTTCACAAACTATATTCAGACTGCTTCAGGAATAGATGTATTTGCCTACCAAGAGACTAAGGGTAGGGTATGGGCAGCTTCTACTGTGCTAAAATCTAAATTTAACTAATTAACCACACATTACTACCAAAGTCTTCACCTGGAATTCACAGGTTGTCAAGAGAGTTTTTGTCCAGAGTTTCAAAGTAGTTGCATATATCAGATGGATTCTACCAGAACAATTGTGTAAGTGGGAAGAGAGTAAACTGAAGCTTCCTACTCCACCATCTTTCCAGAATCCTCCAAGTGGATATATTTTGAAAGAAAGAATGAGCTGGGCCTGGTGGTGCATGCTTGTAATCCCAGTACTTGGAGTAGTTGGGAGGCTGAGACAGGAGGATTGTGCAGATTTGAAGCCAGCCTCAGTATTTAGTGAGGCTCTCAGCTACTTAGTGAGATCCTGTTTCCAAATAAAATATAAAAAATAGGAAGACTTCATCTGTTCTTTTGGGCAATGTCCAGCAAGAGGGATATTGCTAGATTTATATTTTTGAAAGCTATGTAATCTTTAGTGGTAAAATTATAGCATGAATTTCTAATCATTACATTGTTGATACTGACAAAGTTTTTTATTTGACCAAATGTGAGTCAAGATCCTGAATCTTCTTTTTAGGGCCATCTGTGAGCTTTCTTGACAAATCTTTATAAAGAACTTTCATAGTCAGTTTAGTAAAATCTCCCACCCTCAAAATCTGATCACCATCTATAACTGATGAGGGAGGGTCTTCACCCAGTATCTTTAAAATGTCTGACCACCCTAGTCTGTTCTTAGCAAGAATACTGCTGGGTTGAAATATTCCTTGCCCACTTTGTTACCTTTAGTAATTTTTTATTCATGGGCAAACCCTCCCTACACACACACACACACACACACACACACACACACACACACACACACAGTAAAAAATTCTCACTCACTATATATATTATATTTGGAGTGGAACCCAGTGTCTCTCCTCCGCTGAAAATATCCCATTACTCATGATCCCTATAACCTATTTCAGTAGTCCTAAATAAAACCTTCCTTTACTGTGTTTTAACAAATACTATTAATTATTCTATTCCATTAACAACACACATACAATTATTTTGCCTTTACATTTAGTGTTGCAAAAATAAACGTCTTTATACTGTTTTCTTCATATACCCATAATTTTTATTTTGATAAATCTGGAGTGTTTTTAATAATGTCTTCTGGACTAAGATTTTATATCACAGGAGTAAAAATCAATCTTGCTGCCTGATGGTCACACTTAGCCAGATCTTCTTGCCAGACTTGGGTCCATATTTTTTCTCAGAAGTCAGTCACTGCTCAGAAGAATGCTACTTTTTCTCTCCTGTGAATTAGGAGAATGTGCCCATGCTTCTACAGCAATTCCAGAAGAGGAGCTCCAGCTGTGAGTATTGTTAGTTAGGGCAGGTTAGATGGGTCTTATACATAGTCTTCCTGAGCACCTGTTTTTCAAGAATATCATTCACTGTGCAAAAAAAGTTTAATGTTGTTGTTGTTGTTGTTGTTGTTGTTGTTGTTGTTTTAAAGATCTGCTTGCAACCCACATACTGTGTCTTGGGATGAGCTTATCTGTCTGGGAAATGAACACTGTTAAGCGAATACATGTTGTATGCTGGACACTTGAAAACCCAAGATCTCACTGCATTATTAAAACAAGCCTAGAAGGCAGAAACCCTCAGTTCTTTGTCTTGTTATTGCGGAAAATGAACTTTGGCTGACAAAGTTACTTTTCTGAGCCCATATGTGGTATGTGGCCAGTCTGAGATTTTATTTTGTTTTGTTTCTATCTCCTTCTACAGAGAAGCTGATGGCAACTGTGAAACACTTGGTGGCTAGAGTAGGAGAGAAGGCTGATCTTAGTTGCCAGTTGTTCTCCCAACAGAGTGCAGAGCACATGGAGGTGCGCTGGTTCAGGGGCGACCATTCTCAAACTGTTTACCTATACAGAGGTGGGCATGAAGTTCATGAAGAAGCTGCCCCTCAGTATGTGAATCGCACAGAGTTTGTGAAAGAGGCCATGGGTGAGGGCAAAGTGACCCTCAGGATTCATAATATCAGCATTTCTGATGATGGAACATACCAGTGTGCATTTGAAGATAGTGGCTTCAGTGATGTGGCCAGCATGAACTTAAGTGTGGCAGGTAAGTACTCAAGGAACATCACATACTAATGCCTTTGTGGCTCAATAAGCTAAAATGTGTGGAAATTAACTCAATATGTCATGATTATTTCTTTTCTTTTTCATATTTAATTTTTTTCAAGAATTACAAGTACTCATCTACTGAAAAAGCTAGTGAATAGACATTGCAAAATGACCAATTATTCTGACTTGTAAATGGAATGAGGATTTGATTGATTTGATTCACAAATCTTTTTATATTGCAGAATACATGACTGAGAATGTTTTCCTTTCAACTTACCTGTCCAACCTCAACACAATAACTTGATCTTTCTCATTTTCACCAGCAACTGGTTTAGAAAAACAGATTCATGTTCAGGTTCCTGAGACTGGTGAACTCATGGTGGAGTGTCACTCAGGAGGGTGGTTCCCACAGCCTCAAATGGAATGGAGAGACAGCAGGGGAGAGGTGGTTCCATATTCATCTAAATCATACTCACAGGACAGAACTGGATTGTTCCACATGAAGATGACTCTTCTCATAAACTCGTCAGAGGACAATATTATGTGCTATATTTTCAACCCTCTAACAGGTGAAGAGAAACAAACAAGTGTCACCTTACCAAGTGAGTACTCAGTCATCAGGGTTTGGTTGTCAATCTTCAAACATAGAGAAAGCTAGTAAGATAATTAATATTAAAGAGTTTACTACATTGCAAAGCATGCTCTGAATATAGCTTCTTATCATTGGTATGGGATTTCTTAATACAAATATTGTCAGGTGCTAAGAGAAGGCCTTCAGAAGAAAAACATTACAAGAACAACAAAAATTCATAATTAAAACACACATTACAGCTTTAAAGTCATTTGATGTTCATCGACTCATTAGTTCCTCACAAAATCGATGCGTAAGTTTAACAGAATTTTATCTCAGTAACTTAAAGTATATCATTGATCTTTCTGAACTGTATTTCATTTTAATAATGAATACAATCATATTTCATAGCTTTGTGAATCTTAAATGATTAGTAAAATCAAAAGCCTTGTTTACCATCATCTAATATTCAGTATTAATACTGTCATTGAAGAGTTCCTGAAAATTCAATAAAGAGGAATTATTATAGCCACTGATAGATAAACAAATATTGAGAGTCCAGGAAAACCATAAATGATTAAAATGTAGGACAAAAGCACAAATTTTATAATTATTTGCCCACAGCTCACTCTTTGGAGGCATGATGGGCCAATCAGGAGAAAAATTGTGTTCTGTGTACAAAAAGATAGCCTTAGGTAATATCTCAGTAAAGAAATTGAGGGTGATTTTAGGAGTAGGATTGTGGGTGAGCCAAATGTACTTTCAGATGCTACTTCTTGGAATCTTTTGCTAACCTGATTGAGGACATGGGTTTTTATCTTAAAAAATATTTCTAGTACTCCCACAAATTGAAAAATGAATTGGAAAAATATCACTCTAACCAGATTAGAGTATATAATGATTTGTAGTAGAACATAAAAGGTAGTAATGGTGGGTAAGATTCTATAAATATTTTAAAGATAGTGCTAGCAGAATTTACTGATAGATTAAATGTATGATAAAAGAGAAATAAAGTTTTTCAAGGTTATAAGACTGACTTATGAAATATAATTTCTCATCATTTGACATAGGACAATTTGTGCAAAGAGCGCATGTTAGAAATAAGACCATGCCCATAAGGCTTACAGAGAAAATGTTGAGCAGGAGTTAGATACATGACTAGAGTTCTGTAGAGGAGACCACACTTGAGACAAAATGTGAATATCTTGAGCCTAAATAGAATATGAAACAATGAAGCTGGCAAAGATAACAAAAGTTAGAATTAGATCCAGTTGTTCCTTTTATAATGAGGAAGCATTTGTACCTCAATCATTAGAGCCGAGAGAGGCTCATTTTCAATGCACTGCAGACTCAGTGTAAAATTCTATGCCCAAGATAAGTTCAATGATTAAATTTGCTTCTTATTTGTCATTAAACTATGTTCACTGATCTCTGGTCCTGATCAAAATACAAAAATAAGGAATCACAGGACCTGAAGAGAATCTTGCTTTACTAGCTCAATTCCTAATCATTGTGGTTGTTTTGATTTCAAGTTGTTCTGTTCTTTCTTTCAGAAGCCCTGTTTTCTCTAGACCACACTAGGATGATACTTTTCCTTCTACTTCCATTTATACTACTTGTTTGGGGGATCCCGTGTATGATCTTTTTGAAAAAAGGTAACTGATATAGCAAGGGAGGAATGAGTAAGGACATTAACTTGATGGCTAAGTCACATAGCACATTTAAGAAAAGGTGAATGACACTGGTCATTCAATACCTATCCCTAGCATAGGAAGACTTATGGCTTGTTTCTTACTTTAGAAATGTTGTACTTTGCTGGGCGTGGTGGCCCACACTTGTAATCCCTGCACTTGGGAGGTGGAGACAGGAGGATCGCTGTGGTTCGAAGCCAGCCTTGCTGGCTTAAGAGACCCTGTTTCCAAATAAAATATAAAATAGGTCTGGGAGTGTAGACTGGAGGTAGAAGGATTCCATCCCCAGTACCACGAAGAAGAAGAAGAAGAAGAAGAAGAAGGAGAAGGAGAAGGAGAAGGAGAAGGAGAAGGAGAAGGAGAAGGAGAAGGAGAAGGAGAAGGAGAAGGAGAAGGAGAAATTTTGTGCTTCACACATCTCAATTATGAACTTTCCAAGAAAATGATAATTTGAGGAATGAGGTTCATATAGATATCTCCTGAGCTTTTCAGATCCATTTATTTCTATATCTCTAAAGAGTGTTAAGGAGTAAAAAATAAGCATGAAAGCTAAGAGGGAAAAAGGAATCCTTATACACTGTTGATGGGACTGCAAATTAGTACAACTGCTATGGAGATTCCTCAGAAGACTGGGAAAGGAACCACTATATGACCCAGACATACCATTTCTGGATATCTTTCTGAAGCAATTGAAGTCAGCATATTATAGGGGTACATGCATTTCCATGTTTCTAGTAGCACAGTTCACAATAATCTAATTATGGAACCAACATAGGTGTCCATTGACAGATGAATGAATTACAATATCATTGTATATGCGTACAATGAATAATAACTCATCTATAAGAAAATAAATTTATGCCATTTGTAGAAAAATAGATGAAACTAGAGCATATCATACTAAGTGAGGTTAGCCAGTCTTAGAAGAAGCAAGTAGTTGAATATTTTCTCTCATATGTGGAAGCTAGAGAGAAATTGAGTGAAAAAAAAGACTTAAAATAATGAAGGAAAGACTCCAGTGGAACAATGGAGAGGTAATAGGGTAGGGGGGAAATAAGATCTGAGTAAGGCAATAATTTAAATAATGCTATGGATATTTATGAAATTATTAATATCAATCTCAATGACATGAGGATAGAGAAGAAGTGGGGTGGGATCCAAAATGAGAAACAGACCAAGTGTTCATTGATGTCTGTTCCTATCACTCTATACCTATCATGATGTATAATTACAATGTACCAGTAAAAGAATATTAAAAAAGAATAATAAAAATTCTTCCAACAACAATAACAAAAATTCCATGACCTGATGGATTCCCAGCTTTAAAGAGGATCTATGTACAATGCTTCTCAAATCATTTCAGGAAATAGAAAGAGATGAAATATTCCTTAACTCATTCTTTGAAGACAGCACATCACCTCGATACCAAAACCAAATAAAAATACAGCAAATAAATAAAATTACAAACCAATATTTTTATGAACATAGATGCAAAAATTATTAATAAAATTACAGCAATTTGCATTCAAAACCACATAAAAATTTGAAACCACGTAAAAAACGTTGGGAGAGAAAACTTTTCCTAGCTTTGCTAGATCTGCAAATTCAATTTCACTAGGATGTGGCCACCATTCAGAAACCAAACTTACAGCCTGATTCCTTCATAAATTGAGTGGGCATGGGACTCGTGGTTTTTCAAACAATTGTCCTTAGGCTTTCTCTCTCTGTTCTAGGGTGCACATCTGGATGTCTACCTAAATGCAAATGTAATTTAATGTTTGCTCAGCTTGTGTATTGCATTATCAGCTCTGTATCAGTCCTTGGTGTGTATATACCATTCCGGCTCAGAGGTAAATGGAGTTAGTAGTGGTGGATTTTCTTTGGTTGTTCTCGCTTTCCTAGAAATCTGTCTCTTGGGGCTAGGTCCTGTATGTAAATTAGATCATGCAGTTTGTTCTGTGTCTGGCTTAGTTCACCTAGTAGAATGTCCTCTGTGTTCATCTGTGTTGTCACAAATGGCAAGGTACTCTTCTTTTATAAAGCTTAGTAATGTTATATTGTATCTACATGATACAGTTTCTTTATTCATCTGTTGAAAGACTGTTATCTTCATGCTTTGAATAATGTTTCAAAGTGAATATGTTTCAGTGAATATGGAAATGCAGATGTCTTTCTAAAATAGTAATATTATTTCCTTTGTATCTACACTCAGAAATAGAATCACTGGTTCATATAAAATTCTAATTTTAATTTTTAGGAACCCCTACAATGTTTTCCTTAATGATTATACAAATTTACATTCACATAAATGGTATATAAAAGATCACTTTTGTGTTCATTGCCCAGAGCACATTATTTATTTATATTCTTGATCAGAGCTATTCTAACCAGTGTGAAGTGATATTTCAATGTAGTTTAGATTACACTTATAATTTGATTTATATTGATCTGATAATTAGTGGTACTGAGAAATTTTTTATACTATTAGCTATTTGTATTTTTTCCTTTGAAAATGTCTACTCAGGTTCTTTGTCTATAATCAGGTTATTATTCCTTTTATCTTCCACTGTTACATAGGTTTTATATATATATTCTAGATATCAACCCCTAACTAGATATATGGTAGGCAAATATTTTTCTCCATTTTATGGTTTGGTTTGTCTTTTATATATTTTGGGGGTTTTGTTTGATATAGTTCTACTTATCTTTATTTTACTTCTTGTGCTTTTGGTGTCATATAATTTATTTCCAAGACCAGTGCAATGGAACATTTTCTTCAAAGAATTTTGCAGATACTATATTTGTACCTTTAATCTATTTTGAATTTATTATAAATATAGTATGAGAAAAGAGTCCAATTTACCTGCATGTGTGTAGATATCTTGTTTCTCAACACCATTTTTTTAAAAAAACAATATTTTTTCCATTATATATTCTTGACATTTTTGTCAAAAATTGGTTTATCATATATTTGTGGGTTTATGCTAGACTTTCTATTTGGTATCATTGCTCTACATGTTGGTGTTTATTCCAATTGCTCTACATGTTGGTGTTTATTCCAATGCTATAATATCTTTTCATTTTTATCAATTATTTTAATTATATAAATTTATGAAGTAAAGTGTGATAGCTACATGAATGAATACAGTGTATAATGATCAAATCACAGTTATTAACATTTTCATTCTCAACACAGTTTAGTGTCTGTAGTTTATTTATTTATTTTTTATTTTTTGGTGGTACTGGGGTTCCTGGAGACCCTTCTACCTCCGGGCTACACTCCCAGATCTATTTTTTATATTTTATTTGGAAACAAGGTCTCAAGCCAGCGCGGCTGGCTTTGACCTGAGCGATCCTCCTGTCTCTGCCTCCCAAGCGCGGGGATTACAAGCGTGTGCCACCATGCCAGGCTAGTGTCTGAAGTTTAAAATATTTATTTATGTAGCCAGCCGTGGTGGTGCACGTTTGTAATCCTCGTGCTTGGGAGGCGGAGACAGGAGGATCGCGGAGGTTTGAAGCCAGCTGCGCTGGCTTAAGAGACCCTATTTCCAAACAAAATGTATAAAATAGGTATGAGAGTGTAGCATGGAGGTAGAAGGGCTTCCAGGAACCCCAATACCCCCCCACTATATATATATATATATAATATATATATATATATATATACATATATATATATTTAATTTTTTGTATTTTTATGTTTTATAGGTGCAGTGTAATTATACATCACAGAGAAGTTTAAAGTGATACAAACATACATGTACACATCAATTGGTGTATTTCTCTCCACAGTGTTGTTTTTAATTCATGCATTACAGTCATACATCTTAATGGGGTACAATATGGTAGAGGCATACATGTATACATCATTCATTTAGTCCCTCCCCAATTCCCAGCTCCTTCCCTCTCCCCTCCTTCTCATATTTGGCTTAATGATTGATTTTTATATATTTGTGAATGTATATCATGTACATTAGAAAGTTTTCTTCTCCCCACTTCCCATCTCCCTCAGTTAGGTTTCCTTATTTGCTCATCTGTGGCTTCTCTTTCTTTTCCTTCTATGACCCATTTTCTTCCTAGCTTCTGCATATTAAGGAGAGCATCCAATTTTTTACTTTTTGTAACTGACTAATCTCACTCAGCATAATGTTCTTCAGTTCTAACCATTTCCCTGTAAATGACATAATTTCGTTCTTGTTTAGGACTCAGTAAAATTCCATTGTATACATATCTCTTAATTTTGTAATCCATTAATCTGCTGATGAACATCTTGACTTTTCTATAGTTTGGCAGCCATGAATTGTGTGGCTATGAACATAGATACACATGCACATTAGTTTGGTATTTTGGATTCCATTCTTTTGGGTAGATACCCAGAAGTGGTATTGCTTTATCATATAGTAGGTTCATTCTCACTCTTCTAAGGCTCCTCTTTTCTCTTTTCCAAAGCAGTTGCACTAATTTGCAATCCCACCAACAATATACTGAAGTTGCTGCTTCAATATACTGAAGCATTGGGTGTTCTGTTTTTAATGATTGCCACTCTAATTGGAGTTAAGTGAAATCTCAGGGTAGCTTTGGTTAGCATATCTATGATTGCTAATGATGTTGAATATTTTTTCATACATTTATTGATAATTTGAATTTCTTCATTTATGAAGTGCATATTTAGTTCACTTACCCTTTTTTTGCTGGGGTTGTTTTCATAGTATTGAGTTTCTTGAATTCTCTGTATATTCTCGATATTAGTACTCTATTGGAGGAGTAGTTGGCAAATATTTTCTCCAATTCTTTCAGCTCTCTTTTGAGGTTCTTGATAGTTTTCTTTCCTGTATAGAAGTACTTCAGTTTAATGCAATCCAAGGTATTGGTCCTCCTTTTAATTTCTTGTGCCTTTGGGGTCTTGTTGATAAAAATTTTTATCTGTGCCTATAGTTGAACCTATGCCTTCTTCAAGGTCTCTGCTTCTGGTTTTCAAGTCTTTGATCCATCTTGAATTGACTCTTGTGCAGAGTGAGGAAGTGGGGTTTATTTCTATTTTTCTGCATATGGTTAACCAGTTTTGCTAACACCATTTGTCAAAGAGGCTATCTCTTTTCCAGTTTATGTTTTGGCCCCTCTGTTAAAAATAAATTGGTTGTAAGTGTGTCAATTTGTTTCTGAGTCTTCTATTTTTCTCCACTGGTCTATGTAATGACCTTGGTAATTTAATGGGTATTGGATTGAATGTATAAATCACTTTTAGAATAATGGCCATTTTTGCAATGTTTAGTCTCTTTATTCAAGGGCATGGAAGGTCTTTCCATCTCCTAAGATTTTTTATTTTTTTCAGTGTCTTATAATTTTCTTTGTAGAGGTCTTTTACCTTCTTGTATAGATTTATTTTTTCTGAGATATTGTGAGTGGAAGTGTTTTTTGTATTTCTTTTTCAGTGAATTTATTGCTGGCAAACAGGAAAGCTTCTGATTTTTTTAATTTAATTAATTAATTAATTAATTAATTTTATTTTTTATAATTTAATTAATTTTTTATTGGTGCATTATATTCATACAACTTATTGGGGTAAAAAACTTGTGTGTACAAACATGTACTCATCGCTGATTTAACCCCTACCCAAATCCCACCCCATTCCCTCCCCATCCCTCCCTCCCTTGCTTGACTTAGTGATTGACTTCGATGTGTTTAAGTACATTGTGAGCTTTAGAGATTTTCCTATTCCCCCCTCCTTTCTCCTCCTTTAGGTTGTCTTGTTTGCTCCTCTTTTCTCCCTAACTCTCACATATTAGGGAAAGCATCTGATTTCTTATTTTATGTGCCTGACTAATCTCACTTAGCATAATGTCCTCCAGTTCCATCCATTTCTCTGAAAATGATGTTATTGAGTTTTTTTGATGGCTGAGTAAAATTCCATTGTGTACATATCCCACAGTTTTGTAATCCATTCATCTGTTGATGGACATCTTGGCTGGTTCCATAGTTTGGCTATGGTGAATTGTGCAGCTATGAACATAGATACACATGCATTAGTTTGGTAGTTTGGTTTCTTTTCTTTTGGGTAGATACCCAACAGTGGTATTGCTGGATCAAATGGTAGATTTGTTCCCATTCTTCTGAGGATTCTCCATACTGTTTTCCAAAGTGGTTGCACTAATTTGCAATCCCACCAACAATGTCTTAGAGTTCCCACTTCTCCACATCCTCACCAGCATCTGTTGTTGTTTGTGTTTTGAATGATGGCCATTCTAGTTGGTGTTAGGTGAAATCTCAGGGTAGTTTTGATTTGCATCTCTCTGATTGCCAGTGATGTTGAGCATTTTTTCATGCATTTATTGGCCATTTGAATTTCTTCTTTTGTGAAGTGTCTATTTAGTTCATTTGCCCATTTTGTTATTGGATGCTTTGTTTTCTTAGTGTTGAGTTTCTTGAGTTTTCTGTATATTCTAGATATTAGTCCTCTATCAGTGGTGTAGATGGCAAAAAACTTCTCCCATTCTGTTGGCTCTCGATTGAGATTCTTGATAGTTTCCTTTGCTGAACAGAAGCTCTTCAGTTTCATGCAATCCCATGTATTGATTCTCCTTTTAATTTGTTGTGCCTTTGGGGTCTTGTTGAGGAAATGTTTGTCTGTGTCTATGTGTTGTAGTGTTGGACCTATGCCCTCTTCAAGGAGCTTCAAAGTCTCTGGTTTAATTTCCAAGTCGTTGATCCATCGTGAGTTGACTTTTGTACAGGGTGAAAAAGTGGGATTAACATCCAATTTTCTGCATATGGTTAACCAGTTTTGCCAACACCATTTGTTGAACAGGCTATCTTTTTTCTAGTGTATGTTTTTGGCCTCTTTGTCAAAAATCAATTGGCTGAAAGTGTGTGGACTTGTTTCTGGGTCTTCTATTCTGCTCCATTGGTCTATATATCTGTTCTTTTGCCAGTACCATGCTGTTTTTATTACAATGGCTTTGTAGTATAGTTTAAAGTCAGGTATTGTGATTCCTCCTGCGTGGTTTTTGTTGCTGAGAACTACCTTGGTTATTCTGGGCTTTTTGTTATTCCAGATAAATTTAAGGACTGATTTTTCTATGTCTGTGAGGAATGATCTTGGCAGTTTAATGGGCATTGCATTAAATCTGTAGATCACTTTTGGGAGGATGGCCATTTTAATGATATTTATTCTGCCAATCCATGAACATGGAAGATCTTTCCATCTTCTAAGATCTTCTTCGATTTCTTTTTTCAGTGTTTTATAATTTTCTTTGTAGAGATCTTTTAACTCCTTGGTCAAGTTTATTCCTAGGTATTTTATTTTCTTGTGGGAGATCCTGAGTGGAAGTGATTTCTGAATTTCTTTTTCAGTGGATTTATGGTTGGTGTACAGGAAAGCTTCTGATTTTTTAAGATTGATTTTGTATCCAGATACCTTGCTGAATTTGTTGATCAGTTCTATAAGCCTTTTGGTTGGGTTTGTTGGGTTTTCTAAATATAGTATCATGTCATCTGCAAATAGTGAAAGCTTAAGTTCTTCTTTTCCTATTTGTACTCCTTTGATTTCCTTTTCTTGCCTTATTGCTCTGGCTAGAGTCTCTAGTACTATATTGAAGAGAAGTGGTGATAGTGGACATCCTTGTCTCGTTCCAGTTTTTAGGGGGAATTCTTGAAGTTTTTCCCCATTTAATATGATGTTGGCAGTGGGCTTATTGTAGATTGCCTTAATAATGTTGAGATATGTTCCTTCTATTCCAATTCTCTGCAGTGTTTTTATCATAAATGGATGTTGAATTTTATCAAATGCTTTTTCAGCATCTATTGAGATGATCATGTGGTTTTTGTCTTTGATTCTGTTTATATGATGAATTACATGGATTGATTTTCGTATATTGAACCAGCCTTGCATCCCTGGGATGAACCCTACCTGGTCATGGTGAATGATTTTCTTGATGTGGTTTTGAATGCGTGTTGCTAGTATTTTGTTTAATAGTTTTGCATCCAAGTTCATCAGAGATATAGGCCTGTAGTTTTCCTTCCTTGAACTGTCTTTATTCGGTTTGGGTATTAGTGTGATGTTGGCTTCATAGAATGTATTTGGGAGAGTCCCGGTTTTTTCTATTTCCCGAAATAGTTTGAGTAGTATTGGGATTAGTTCTTCTATAAAGGTTTTATAGAATTCACTTGGGAAACCATCTGGTCCTGGACTTCTCTTTGATGGTAAGCTCTTTATTGCTGTTTCAATCTCTTTGATTGTTATTGGTTGGTTTAAGTGTTCTATATCTTCTTGACTCAGTTTAGGAAGGTTGTATTTATCTAGGAAGTTGTCGATTTCCTCCAGATTTTCCATTTTGTTGGAGTATAGTTTTTCAAAGTAGTTTCTGATAATCCTCTGGATTTCTACGCCATCAGTAGTAATGTCTCCCTTTTCATCTCTTATCTTCATAATTTGGGTTGATTCTCTCTTTTTTTTAGTTAGGTTGGCTAGTGGTTTATCAATCTTGTTAATTTTTTCAAGAAACCAGCTTTTGGTTTTTTTGATTTTCTGTATTGTTTTTTTATTCTCTATTTCATTAATTTCTGCTCTAATTTGAATAATTTCCCGTCTTCTGCTGGCTTTGGGGTTCAATTGTTCCTGCTTTTCAAGGGCTTTGAGGTGTGTCATAAGGCTATTTATTTGAAGATTTTCTGTTTTTCTTATGTGAGCACTCAGTGCTATAAATTTTCCTCTTAATACTGCCTTCAAAGTGTCCCAGAGGTTTTGGTATGTTGTTTCTTTATTTTCATTTGTTTCTAGAAATTTCTTGATTTCACCTCTTACATCTTCTATGACCCATTCTTCATTCAGAAGTGTGGGGTTCAGTCTCCACATGTTTATGTTGTTTCTCTGGGTCTTCTTATAGTTGATTTCTAGTTTCATTCCATTATGGTCTGAAATGACACAGGGAAGTATGTAACATTTCTTAAATTTGCTAGTGCTCATTTTGTGTCCCAGGATGTGATCTATTTTGGAGAAGGTTCCGTGAGCAGCTGAGAAAAATGTAAACTCTGCTGTAGTTGGGTGAAATATTATATATGTGTCCAACAGATCCATTTGGTTAATGGTGCTCTTTAGTTCTGAGACATCTTTACTGACCCTTTGTCTGGAAGATCGGTCTAGTATTGTGAGAGGTGTGTTGAAGTCTCCCAGTATTATTGTGTTGGGATTTATGTGTGACTTCATGTCACAAAGAGTTTGATTTATGAAAGTAGCTGCCCCTATGTTTGGGGCATAGATGTTGATTATTGTTATTTCCTCTTGCTGGACTATTCCTTTTACCAGTAAAATGTGACCTTCTTTGTCTCTTCTAATAAGTTTGGGTTTGAAGTCTAACTTGTCTGATATCATAGTTGCTACTCCTGCTTGTCTTCGAGTACCATTAGCATGGATTACCTTGCTCCAGCCCTTTACCTTGAGTTTGTTCCTATCTTTACTTGTAAGGTGTGTTTCTTGTAAGCAGCAGATGGATGGATTCTGGCTTTTAATCCATTTTGCCACTCTATGTCTTTTTATTGGGGAGTTGAGGCCATTTACATTCAGTGTGATTATAGAGAGATAATTTTTAATTCCCAACATGTTAGGATCTTATTTCTGTTTGAGATACTGTTTATTCTTCTTTGCTTAGTTGTCTGATGAATGGGAATTCTTATTTCTTTGGTTCTGGCGTGTATTACCCATTTCCTCTTTACAGTTAATCTCCTTGAGTATTTTCTCTAGCGCTGGTTTTGAAGACATAAATTCTTTCAGTTGCTGTTTGTCATGGAAGCTTCTTAATTCCCCATCTAATTTGATGGATAGTTTTGCTGGGTAGGAAATTTTTGGCTGGAAGTTGTTTTCTTTCAGAGTTTGGAATATGTTACTCCATGCCCTTCTGGCTTTCATAACTTGGTTTGGGAAGTCTGGAGTGATTCTAATTGGTTTGCCTCTGTATGTCACATGACCTTTTGTTTTTGTTGCCTTTAAGATTCTCCGCTTGGCTTCCACATTTGTCATTTTGACAATTATGTGGCGTGGGGATCCTCTTCTCTGATCCTGTCTAAAGGGAGTTCTATAAGTTTCCTGGACCTGTGTATCGACCTCTTGCTCTATGTTTGGAAAATTTTCTGCTATTACTTCCTTGAAGAGATTGTTGATCCCTTTGGTTTCACCTTCTTTTCCCTCCTCTATTCCAATTATTCTTAGGTTAGCTCTCTTGAAATGGGCCCATATTTCTTCAATGTCAGATTCCTGCTGTCGGGTTTTCTTTTCTAAATTAGAAACTATGCGTTCATTTTTAGAATGATCATCTTCAAGAAGCGAGATTCTATTTTTCCATGTGGTCTAATCTGTTGTTTATACTTTGAATTGAGGCCTTTACTTCATCAATTGCATCCTTTATCTCTTTTTGACTCTCTCTTAATTTTTTTGAAAGTCCTCTATTATTTCTAAAGTTATTTTCCTAATTTGATCTTCTAGAGATATTTGGATTTCTGTGTTATCAGATTCTGATGTTGTGGGGTTGTTGGCATTCACTGCTCCATTGTTATTTCTCTTTCCCATGATTTTGGAAGTTTGTGCCTTCTCTGGGTTCTTCCCTGGGTCACTACGAGTTCACTTAAGATGCTCTGGATCTCGAGTCGTGGTATCTCAGTCACCACTACTCCTTTACTGGGTTGTATCACAAGGACTCAGACCCAGGGAGTCAATCAAGGCTGCTTAGACCATGGGGGGTGCCAAGTTGGGCGTTCTCCAGTGGGGAGTTGTGACTATGGTATGATATCTCTGCCACTGCCACTCCCCCACTGGGCTGCACTGCTAAAATCTCCGACCCAGGGAGACTATCTGCGCAAGTCCCTGGGAGTGCAGTACTGGGATTTCTGAACCCTAGGGGCCACAATTTGACTCACGGTTGTTGAGTGCGCTGATGGAGCTGTAGTGAACTCGGTGGATTCGCTGCTGCCGCCACTGGCAATATGGTAACACTGCCACGCCCTCGGCCGTGATGCGGTGTATTTCTTCTCTGGTTTTGAGCTCTGCTCTGAGTCCTTGCCAGTTGTGCTGTGCCCGGCCCTTGGGAGCTTTAGATGTTCCCTGTGTCAACAAAACTGCTGACTGCCACCCGGCTGTTCAGCACCTGCTCACCTCGGCTCGCTGTCCACCCCTCCTCTCAGGCACCTGGTGGCTGGTTGAGTGGATTGGTCCAGGGCCGTCTGGTGAACTCGCTGCTGCCGCCAGCAGTAAGACGCTGCTTCTGCATCCTAGGCCGCGAGGACAGAGTATCTCCTCTCTGGATTTGAGCTCTCTTTTGAGTCTCCCTCCTCTCTGGAGCCTGGTGCGGCTAGGGGAGATGTAGGCTGCCCCGCTCCGGCCGCTCTGCGCGGCGGCTCTGGCTGCTCCGCACCACGGCTCTGGCCGCTCCGGCTGTTCTGGCCACTCCGCTCCGGCTGCTCTGGCCACTCCGCTCGGCTGCTCTGGCCGCTCTGCTCCGGCTGCTCAGGCCGTTCCGCTCCGCGGCTCTGGCCACTCCTCGCAGCCACTCCGGCCAATCCGCCTGCGGCTCTGTCTGCTCCGGCCGCTCTGGCCACTTCGCGCCAGGGCTCCAACTGCTCTGCACTGCGGCTCTGGCCACTCCGGCTGCTCCGGCTGCTCAGGCTGCTCCAACGCGCCGCGGCGGGCGCGGCACTTCGGGCTGTTTTTTTTTTCCTGGTGTCTTGTTTTTCCAGCCCTTTTTCTCTGTCCCTTGTATTTACCATTTTTATTTCTTTGCTGGTGGTGTTTTCTGGCTCTGAAAGGTGCTGGTTTTGTGGTAATAGAGTTCAATTGTTAGCGGGACTTGTAAGTGCCGCTTTACTCCGTCGCCATCTTCCTGGAAGTCAAGCTTCTGATTTTTTAAGATTGATTTTGCCGGGGGTGGTGGCGCACGCTTGTAATCCCTGCGCTTGGGAGGCGGAGACTGGAGGATCACAGTGGTTCAGAGCCAGCCTCGCTAACTTAAGAGACTCTGTTTCCAAATTTTAAAAATATCTAAAATAGGTCTGGGAGTGTAGCCCGGAGGTAGAAGGGCTTCCAGGAACCCCAGTGCCACCAAAAAAAAAAAAAAAAAAAGATTGATTTTGTATCCAGACACTACACTTTTCTGAATTTGTTGATTGGTTCTATAAGCATTTAGGTTGGGTTTGTTGGGTCTTTTAAGTATAGTATGATGTCATATGCAAATAGTGAAAGTTTGAGCTCTTCTTTTCCTATTTGTATTCCTTTGATGTCCTTCTTTTGCCTTATTTCTCAGGCTAGAGTCTCAAGTACTATATTGAAAATAAGTGTGATAATGAGCATCCTTGTCTTTTTCCTGTTTTTAGGGAGAACTCTCGCAGTTTTCCTCCATTTAATATGATGCTGGCTGTGGAGCTATTGTAGATTGCCTTTATAATGTTGAGGCATGTTTCTTCTATTTTGATTCTCTACAGTGCTTTTAGCATGAATGGGTGTTGGAATTTATTACATGCTTTTTCAGCATATATTGAAATGATAATGTGATATTTGGTTTTGGTTCTGCTTGTGTGGTGAATTACATGGATTTTTTTTTTTTTTTTTTTTGTATGTTGAACCAAACTTGCATCCCTGCGATGAACCCAACTTGGTCGTGGTGGATGCTTTTCTTGATGTGGTTTTGAATGTGCATTGCCAGTATTTTGTTTAGCAGTTTTGTTCTAAGTTCATCAATGCTATGGATCTATTGTTTTTCTTTTCTTTACCTGCCTTTATTTGGTTTTTGTATTAATGTGATGTTGGCTTCATAAGATGCATTTGGGAGAGTCCTATTTTTTATATTTCATGAAATAGATTGAGGAGTATTGGGATTAGCTCTTCTATAAAGGTATTATAAAATTTACTTGGGTGTGCATTTATGTCTACACAAGTTTTTTTTAACCCCATTATGTTGTATCAATGCAATGCACTAATAATAAATTTTAAATCTAAAATAATAAATAAATAAATAAATAATAAAAAAGGAGAAACCATAGATGAGCAAATAAAGTGACATAACTTAGGGGGATGGGAGAGGGTAAGATGTAAAATTCCTAATGTACATGATGTACATTCATCAAAATCACTCAGTAAGCCAAACATGAGAAGGAGGGAAGGTGAAGGAAATGAGGTGGAAATTGGGAAAGAGCTAAATGAGTGATGTGTGCATGTATGCCTCTACCATCTTGTATCCCATTAAGATGTATGGCTGCAATACATCAATAAAATTTTTTAAATAAAATATAAATAAAATTTACTTGAAAAACCATCTGGTCCTGAGCTTTTGTTTTATGGGAGACTCTTTATTGCTGCTTCAATATCTTTGATTGGTATTGGTTGGTTTAAATTTTATATCTCTTCTTGGCTCAGTTTAGGAGATTGTATCTAGAGATTTGTCAATTTCTTCTAGATTTTCCATTTTTTGGAGCATAGTATAGTTTTTTTAAAGTATTTTCTGATAATCTTTTATTTCCACACTGTTAGTGGTAATAGCTTCTTTTTCATCAATTTAGTAATTTGGATTGACTCTTTCTTTTGGTTGGCTAATGATTTATCTATCTTGATTATTTTGGGGAGGAAGCCAGCTTTTGGTTTTGTTGATTTTCTGTATTTTTTTATTCTTCACTTTATTGATTTCTATTCTGGGTTTAATAATTTCCTGTCTTCTACTGCCTTTGAGGTAGACTGTTCCTGTTTTTCAAGGGCTTTAAGAGATGTGTCATTAGGTTATTTATTTAGTGATTTTTCTGTTCTTTTGTAGGCACTCAGTACTATGAACTTTCCTCTTAATACTGCCTTGAAGGTGTTCCATAGGTTTTGATATGTTGTGTCTCTATTTTCATTTGTTTCTAGGAATTTCTCAATTTCACCCCTTACTTCTTCTATGATCCATTCCTTATTCAGAAGTATGGTGTTCAGTCTCCATATGTTTAGGTTGTTACTCTGTGTCTTCTTATAGTTGATTTCTAGTTTCATTCCACTGTGGTATGAAAAGATGCAGGGGAATTTCACATTTTTAAAAATTTTCTAGTGCTCACTTTGTGGTCCAGGATGTGGCCTATTTTGTAGACGGTTCCGTGAGCAGCTGAGAAAAATGTGAACTCTGATGTAGTTGGGTGGAATATTTTGTATGTCTTATAGGTTCATTTAATTTATGCTGTTTTTTAGTTCTGAGGCATCTTTACTGACCTTTTGTCTAGAAGATTGGTCTAAGAGCATGGTAGAAATATTGAAGTCTCCCAGTATGAAGGTATTGGGATATATGTGTGACTTAAAGTCACAAAGAGTTTGTTTTATAAAAGTGGCTGCACCTATGTTTTGGGCAAAAATGATGAGCAACATTATTTCCTCTTGTATCTTTTCCTTTTTCCCAATAAAAAATGATTTACTTTGTCTCTTCTGATAAGCTTATTATTCAAAGTCTAATTTGTCTGTTATCATAGTTGCTACTTCTACTGGGCTTCAAGTTCTATTCGCATAAGTTCTTCTATAAAGGTTTTATAAAATTCACTTGGGAAACCATCTGACCCAGCTCTTTTCTTTGATGGTAGGCTCTTTATTGCTGTTTCAAACTTATTATTACTATTGGTGAGTTTAAATTTTCTATATTTTCTTGACTCAGTTTAGGAAGGTTGTATTTCTCTAGAAAATTGTCAATTTCTTCGAGATTTTCCATTTTGTTGGAGTATAGTTTTTCAAAGTAATTTCTAATAACCCACTGGATTTTTATACTCTCAGTGGTATTATCTACTTTTTTATCTCTTATCTTCATAATTTGGGTTGATTCTTTTTTATTAAGCTGGTTAGTGGTTTATTTATTGTGTTACATTTTTTGAGAAACCAGTTTTTGGTTTTGTTTTTCTGTATTTTTATTTTCAACTTCATTGATTTCTGCTTTGATTTTAATAATTTCCTGTCTTCTACTGGCTTTAGGGTTAGACTGTTCTGATTTTTCAAGGGCTTTCAGGTTAACTCTGCTATAGTTGGGCAGAATATTTTATATGTGTCTAGCATGTCCATTTTGTTGATGGTGTTTTTAGGTGTGAGGCATTGTTGCTGACATTTTGTTTTGTTTAAAATGTTGGTCTAATGGTGTGAGAGAAGTGTTGAAGTCTCCCAGAATTATTGTATTGGGACTTATATGTGACTTAATGTCATAAAATTTGTTTTGTGAAAGTAGCAGCACCTATGTTTGGAGCATAATTATTGACTAACATTATTTCTTCTTTCAGAATTGTTCCTTTTACCAGAAAATAATTACCTGCTTTGTCTCTTTTAATAAGCTTGAGCTTGAAGTCTAACTTGTCTGATATCATAGTTGCCAATCCTGCTTGTCTTCAAGTTCTGTTGGTATGGATTATCTTGCTATAGCCCTTTACCTTTAGTTTGCTACTCTCTTTACTTGGAAGGTGTGTTTCTTGCAGGCAGAAGATAGATGGATTCTGGTTTTTAATCCATTTTTCCACCATATGTCTTTTTTATTGGGGAGTTGAGGCTATTTATGTTTAGTGTGATTAATGAAAGATGATTTTTAATTCCTAACATAATGTGATTTAACTTCTGTTTGAGGTAGTGTTAGTTCTTTGTTGCTTAGTTGTTTGCTGGATGGTAATTCTTGTTTCTCTGATTCTATTTTGTATTACTTGTCTAAAAGGGGTTCTATAAACTTCCTGTTCCTGTGTATTGACCTCTTGTTCTATGTTTGGAAAATTTTCTGGTATTATTTCTTTGAAAATATTGTTGATCCCTTTGGTTTCACCATCTATACCCTCTTCTATGCCAATTATTCTTTTTTTTCTTTTTTTTTAATTGGTGCACTGTATTCATACATCATAGTAGGATACATACTTTTGTAGACATACATGCACACATCACCCAGTCAGCCCCCACCCAATCCCCACCCCATTCTCTCCCTATCCCTCCCTCCCATACTTGGCTTAGTAGTTGACATCTAGTATTATGGCAATTTATCTAAAATTAAAATTGATAATCTCACATAACAGTTTCATTTGTCTGATAACAAGCTTTTGATGACTTAAAGATAACATTTCAATATTTCTTTTTGCTTTCTTTCTTACCAGAGAATATTTTTTTCTATTTTTTAGGTGAAACTATCATATATTTATATATTTATTTTTCCGAAAAAAATCTATCCTAATATGGAATATGGACTCTAGGTACCCAAAACGATCTTGAAAAAGAACAAAGCTAGAAGATATGTATTTTCTGATTTCAAACCATATAAAGCTACAATAATTGAAACAGTGTAGTACTATTCTAAAGGCAGATATATAAACCATTGGAGTTAAATAAAAGCCTAGAGCTAAATTCTTCCCTATATTGTCAAGTTATTTTTGACAAGGTTTCCACGAACATTTGGTGGTAGAAATAATAATCTTTTAACTAAATATTGTTAAAAAATAATAATTACATGGAAAAGAATAAAATTGGACCCTTACCTAATCCCATATACAAATATTAACTCAAAATAGATAAAAGACCTAAATATAAATCTTAAGACTATAAACTTTTAGGAGAAAATCTGGGTCATTAAACCTCACAACATTGAAATTGGCAGTGATTTCTTGGTTATGATTTCAATGGCACAGGCAACAGAAGAGTATACAAACTCCCTAAAAAATAAAAAAAAAATATTGTATATCCAAAGACAATGTAAACAGAGTTAACAGTTACTAATAGAATGGGATAAAATATTTCCAAATGCTATATCTGAAGGTATATTAATATTCCAACAAGAAATCCTAAAAATTAACAACAATAAAGGCAAACAATACCCTTTAGAGATAGGTAAAAGACTAACATAAATAATGAATCTCCACAGATAACCAATCTTAGTTGTCTGTTGGATGGAAAATCTTGTTTCTCTAGTTCTGGAGTGTGTTACCTATTTCTTCTTTGTAGTTAATCTCTTTGAGTATTTTCTCTAGCACTGGTTTTGAAGACATAAATTCCTTCAGTTTCTGTTTGTCATGGAAGCTTCTTATTTCTCCATCTAATTTGATAGAAAGTTTTGCTGGGTAGGAAATTTTTGGCTGGAAGTTGTTTTCTTTCAGAGTTTGGAATATGTTACTCCAAGCCCTTCTGGCTCTCATAACTTGGTTTGAAAAGTCTGGAGTGATTATAATTGGTTTGCCTCTGAATGTCACTTGGCCCTTTGCTTTTGTTGCCTTTAAGATTCTCTGCTTGGCTTCCACATTGGTCATTTTGACAATTATGTGGCGTGGGGATCCTCTTCTCCGATCCTGTCTAAAGGGAGTTCTATAAGTTTCCTGGACCTGTGTATCGACCTCTTGCTCTATGTCTGGAAATTTTTCTGCTATTACTTCTTTGAAGAGATTGTTGATCCCTTTGGTTTCACTTTCTTTTCCCTCCTCTATTCCAATTATTCTTAGGTTAGCTCTCTTAAAATGGGCCCATATTTCTTCAATATCAGATTCCTGCTGTCGGATATTTTTTCCTAGATTAGAAACTATGCGTTCATTTTTGGAATGATCATCTTCTAAGAGCGAGATTCTGTTCTCCATGTGTTCTAATCGGTTGTTTGTGCTTTGAATTGAGGCCTTTACTTCATTAATTGCATCCTTTATCTCTTTTTGGCTCTCTCTGAGTTCTTTTCGAAGCACCTCTATTATTTCTACAGTTATTTTCCTGATTTGATCTTCTAGAAATCTCTGATTTTCTGTTTTATAGGGTTCTGATGTTGTGGGGTTGTGGGCATTTATTGCTCCAGTATTATTCCTCTTTCCCATGATTTCGGAAGTTTGTGCCTTCTCTGGGTTCTTCCCTTGGGTCACTATGACTTCACTTAAGGTGTTCTGGATCTCGAGTCAGTAGTATCTCAGACCCCACTACTCCTTTACTGGGTTTTATCACAGAGTCTCCGACCCAGAGAGTCGATAGAGGCTGCTTTAGACTGTGGGGGGTGCCAGGTTGCACGTTCTCCTATGGTGTGATATCTCTGCCACCGCCCCTCCCCCACTGGGTCAAGTCCCAGAGAGTACAGTACTGGGATTTCTCCTCTGTGGCCCGCAATTTGACTCACTGTTCTTGAGTACGCAGATGTAGCTGTACTGGCCTCACTGAATTCGGTGCTGCTGCCGCCGGTGGCAATATGGTGCCGCTGCTACGCCCTTGGCTGTGGGGCTGGTGTTTTACTTCTTGGTTTTGATTTCCACTCTGAATCCCTGCAGCGTGTGCTGAGCTTGGCCACTGGGAGCTTAAGATGCTCTCTGCGCAGAGAAATCCCGCCTGGCTGTTCCGCAGTGGCTCACCTCGGCTTGCTGTAGCCGTCCCGTGAATTCGCCGGTGCCGCTGGCAGTATGGCGCTGCTGCTGCGTCTGCCGCGTCCTCGGGCGTGAAGCCGGTGTATCTCCTCTGTGGCTCTGTTCTCAGTCCGCTTTCTCTCTGGAGCCTGGTAATTTTTTGTTTCACTGGTGATGGTGTTTTCTGGCTATGAAAGGCGCTGATTTTGTGGTAATGGAGATTTGTTGTTAGCGGGGCTTTTAAGCCCCGCTTTTCTCGGTCGCCATCTTCCCGGAAGTTAGCTCTTTTAAAATGGGCCCATATTTCTTCAATGTCCAATTCATGCTGTCAAATTCTTTTTTTTCTAAGTTATATACTATGTGTTTGTTTTTAGAGTGATTATCTTCTAGGAGCAAGATTATATTCTCCATGTGGTCTAATCAATTGTTTATAGTTTGAATTGATGCCTTCACTTCAATGATTGCATTATTTCTTTCAGACTCTCCCTAAATTCTTTTTGGAAATCCTGTATTATTTCTACAGTTACATTCCTGATTTGACCTTCTGGAGATCTCTGCAATTCTGTGTTATCAGGTTCTGTTATTGTGATGTTGTGGGAGTTCATTGCTTACTTGTTATTTCTTCCTCATGATTTCAGAAGTTTGTATTTGTTGTTTTTGATAGATTTCTCTCAGTTTCTAGGTGTCAGCCAGTATTTCCAAGGGAATGTTGTGTTATATTCAACAGTGAAGTTTGAGTGAGGAGGAAAGTAAAGTCACAAATGCAAGAATAGGATAAAGCCACAGATAGGATCAAATAGAATGAGAGTATGAGTTTGGTAAAGTAGTATATAGTAGAGATTAGAGATAGTTAATATGTGAATATGTAATAGTATTCTAGTAGCCAATGTAAAGTTTTTAGTATAGTGATGTGAAGTAGATTTAATATAAGAAAAAGAAGAGAAAAGAAGAAATAAAAAAGGGATGGAGAAAAGAGAGTAGGGCTATATAAGGGAAGAAGCTTGGAAAAGGGGTTGTAAAGAGAGCAAACAAACAAGCATAGATACTCACATGCACAAAAACAATAAACAAAAACAAAATAAAACAACAAGTTAATGCAACCCTGCAGATATATGAATTTTCAGCAGACTGGACCTCGGCTGTCTCTCTCTGTGCAGACATCAAGTACCAATGGCATCTTACCTGCTACAAGCCAGGTTTTCTGTGTCTTTCTCAAGTGTATGCAGATGGCCAGTATCAATGGGGCTGGATTTAGTGTTAAGCACATGTAACAATCTATGCTTTCCACAGATGTGGAGTCCTAGTCTCTTTCTTCCTCTGTAGGTGGCAGATCCCTTTGAGACCAAACTCATCTGAGAGTCTCTGTTCTCCACAGCTAGAACTGGGCTGGTCTGACTTCTTCTAGTTTACCAAGATTGGGTGACTTGTGCTGATTCTGGAGCTCCTACTAGTTGGATCTAGTGTTAAGCATAGGTTGTCCCCCACACTTTACACTGATGCAGAGCCTGAGTCTGTCTGAGCCTCTGATATGTCCAACAGCAGACTCCATGCCCACCTTCGCTGGGTTGAACCATAACGACTCAGACCCAGGGAGTTTATCATGGCTGCATGGGCCCAAGGGATGCCATGCTGGCATTCTCCCTCAGGGACAGCAGCTTCACTTATGGTATTTTTGAGTGCTGGTCTGGATCTCTGGAGCATGTAGTGAGCTCAGCCACCACTGCTGCAAATTGTAGCTGGTGTTTGTGCAGGAGGAACTGATGGCTTACAATTCTGATGATCTACAGTTACTTCAAGTCCTTTTTTGTTTTCCTGTTCATCTCTAAAGTCCAGTGCAGTAAGGCAAAATAGTTCCACTATGGAAGCCATGGTCATAAGGTGGGCAGGTTTCTTTTCTGCTCTCTGATTGTTCTTCTGTTTTTTTTTTCTGCCACCTTTTCTTTATCATGTTCTTTTTATAGTTATGGTGTTTTCTGACTTTTGTAAGAAAACTGTTTTTAAGGCAATTTAGATCAAGTGTCAGCAGGACTGATAAGTGCTGCTTCCCTTGGTTACCATCTTTCCAGAAGGCTCTGTGTAGAAAATTTGGGGCTACAAGTTGTTTTCTTTTAGAGTTTGGAATGTGTTGTTCTAGAACCTCCTGGCTTTCATAATTTTGTTTAGGAAGTGTAGAGTGATTCTAACTGGTTTGCCTATGAATGTCACTTTGTCTTTTGCTTTTGTCACCTTTAAGATTCTCTCCTTGGCTTCCCTTTACATTAATAACTTTGAATATTATGTGGCATAATAAATCTTTTTTGTTGATTTTCTCTCAAGAGTGTTCTACATGTTCCCTGTACCTGCATATTGATTTCTTTCTTCTTTCTTTCTTTCTTTCTTTCTTTCTTTCTTTCTTTCTTTCGCAGCACTGGGGATAGAACCCAGGGACATTCACATTCTACCTCTGAGCTACACCCCCAGCTTTATTTTTTATTCTTTATTTTGAAACAGGGTCTTACTGAATTGCTAAGGGTCTCAGTAAGTAGCTGAGGCTGTCTGCAAAACTGAATCCTTGTCTCAGCCTCCCAAATGCTGGGATTACAAGTGTGCACCACCACGCCCAGCTTTGATGTTTCTATGTTTAAAACATGTTCTTATATTTCTTCTTTTGAAAAGAATTTTGACCTCTTTGGCTCAGATTCTATTTCTTCTTCTATGCATATTATTCTTAGATTAGCTCTTTTAAAATTAGCCCATATCTATTCAATATCCAATTCATACTGTCAGACTGCTTTTAGTTTTGGAGTGGTTATCTTCTAAGAGTGAGATTCTATTTTCCATGTAGTCTAGTCTACTGTTTAAAGCTTATATTGATGCCTTCACTTCAATGAATGCATCTTTAACTTCCTTCAGAGCTTCTTTCTGACTCCTGTTCAAGGTGTTGTTTGTTCATTTGTTTATCTGTTCTTTGTTTATTTGTTCATTTATTTTTTTCAGGCTCTCTCTAAATTCTTCTCAGAAGTCCTGTATTATTTCTATAATTAAAGTTCTGCTTTGACCTTCCAGGGATCTCTGCAATTCTGTGTTGGTTGGTTTTGTTATTGTGCGGTTGTGGGAGCTCATTGCTTTCTTGCTATTATTCCTTTTCATGATCTCAGGTTTTAAGTTTGTATCTCATTCTGTAGGTGTCAGCTGCTATATACAAGGAAAAGTTGTGTTGTATTCAGTGGTGAAGATTGAGGAGGAAGGTGCTGGAGTAGTAATGAAAAAAATAGAGTAAAGTAGCATATAAGATCATGGATAATGAGATTATTGAGTGTATTAAAGTAATATAGTAGCAATTAAAGATAGTGAATATATGAGTATTCTAGTAGCCAATGTATTTAGGTAGAGTGATATGAAGTGGATTTAATACAAGACAAAGAAAATAAAGAAAAAAGGAAAAGAGAAGAAAGTATATAAAAAAGAAGGAAGAATCTGGTAAAAGGGATGAGGAAGAGAGAAACACACACACACACACACACACACACACACACACACACACACACTGAAACAAAAGCAAAACAAAACAACCATACAAATATGAGTACAAAACTGACTTGGCTTCCTCAGTCCTCCTGGGTCCGCATGGATCCTTTCAGCTATTTAAGTTTCACTTTCTATATTAGATTCTTGAGAATGTCCCAAGCACTCTCATTTGCTCTTAAGCTATAGCAATGATTTTATTAATGTTTGATTTGTTTTGAACATCTTTGTTCTTTTCTTTCTTCTTTGATGTTCATCTTTGTAGTTTGGTGGTTTTCTATATTGATAATACTTCCTTCCTTTTATTCTTCTTTTGTGGATCTTCTCTTACACTAGGCATTACACATGAGTTTCCATGATGGTAGCTATCTTTCATTCTAGATGTAAAAATGTATGCATTTTTGTAAGACCAGTCTATTTGTAATGAATTTTTTCAAATTTTTATTGCCTTGATAGCCTGTATTAATAAAATATGCTATTGTTATGAGCATATTTTATGGTCATATCTATTTGGAGCCCATTTATATACCTGAATATTCATTTATTTCAAAGTTGGAGTTTTCAGATGCTAATAAATATATTTTGTATGTTTTTTTCTTAGCCTCAGGGATTCCAAGATTATAATATTGTTTATTTAATAGCATCCCTAGTAGGATAAATAGGCATCAGAGGCTTTCTTCAGCCTTTCTTTTTATCTCTTTTTTCCTTCCTTCTTTCCTTTCTTCCTTCCTTCTTTCCTTCCTTCCTTCCTTCCTTCCTTCCTTCCTTCCTTCCTTCCTTCCCTTTCTTTTCTTTGACCCACTTATTTTTGTCTGACTGGGATATTTCAAAAATCCTGTCTTCAAGTTCAGAATTTTTCTTCAGCTTTATGTAGTCTGTTGAAGTTTTCAACTGTAATGTTTTAATTTAACTTTCTGAGTTCTTCAACTACAAGGTTTTTGTTTGGATGTTTTCCATGATCTTTAATCTATTTGATGAATTTTACATTAATAGCAAAATTTATTTTTCTAATTTAGGTGAATAGTATGTATAATGGTATATTGGTTGTTTCTACACTTTTATATGGTGGCTACTGTAGTAGAAAGCTTTTTTTTGAAGTTGTGCCTTTGGGAGTCAATTTGGTAGGCTCTATTGGCTTTGGCCTCAGTTAGGCTCTGTAGTATAGTCTTCCTAAAGCTTCTTCAGCTATATCTAATGACTTTGGGGGTGGTAGAAGCAGCAGTGTGGTGAGAAAGCATAATTGTTAGGCACTGACAGTCCAGATTGATGAGATATGCAAAGAATTGGGGTTATGGCATCACTGTGTGGCTAATCTGGTGATAAGAGTGGTGGCACCAGAGATGTGGAGAATAGTGAATGCTTCCTCAAGCACCACTGAGGCAAGCTCCATTGTCAATAGATATTGATGGTTCTGGGCACCATAACACATGGCCATAGTGACCTGTAGGGGTATGTACCACTTTTAGAAGTAGCTTCTGCCACTTCCAGGAGTGAGCTCCAGCTATGAAAAGTGGTTGATTCATTTGGCCCTGGAAGGTAAGCATGGATAGCAGTGGAGGTAGTGGAGAGAACATCCCTCAGGCCCCCAGCAGCATGTGATTATTGTAGTTTGCAGCACTGTCAGTGGGAGACAATGAGTACAGGGGCTCACCCCCAGTACCAGCAGTAGCACACACTTGTGTAGCATAAGAGGCCAGTCAGGAGTACTGGGTGGTAAATACACACATGCATATATGCATATGCTATGTGTTCCAGACCTAAGAGTTTGAGTGCTTTTGTTCCTTAGATTTTTTTTATGGTACTCCCTGCCATCTTGAATCACCAGTTATGAAGGGAACTGCACAGATTTGGGTGCTAGGATCATAGTTGAACTACCAGTCTCATATAATTCATAGAAATATGTTGGTAATTCTGTCCCCTAGAGCAGTAAGTCCATTTTCAATATTATACCATGTTTCAGGATGCTGGGCTTCAGGGGTTGCAGAAGAGTCAAGGAGAGTTCCTTCTTTGAAGGAAAATTACCATGCAGAAATTTAGCCAGCTTCTGCAACTGTGATCCAGGCCTGTGTTGATTACAGAAACCTCCTTTTTCTAGGACTGCCAGAGGCTATGATGGGGTTCACTTGGACTTACCCATCTAACTTTCCCTTACAGCATAAAGTCTTCTTTATCAGAGAACCAGAGTAGCAGTTTCCAGAGTGTTCTATTCCTGTCTATACTACCATTCCAGGTATCCATGTCTTACAGGGTTCTACTCCTCCCTTGCTGAGTTCTAAATTCTTTCCCAGCCATTTGTATTGAAATGCATATATTCATTTAACGTTTTGGTTTTTCTTTGTAGAGAAGTGAATACTGGTCATCTCTATTTGGCTTTTTTAATAATATTTTCTATCATTATCATAATCATCATCTTATTATTATTAATTATTATTATTATTATTTTCATTCTGATCATTTTATAGATATAAGATCGTTTCTAATTGTATATATAATTGTATCTATATTCCAGCTTTTATATTTGAAGCTCCAGAGCTTTTCTTCAGTGATAATTATTTGTTTTCTATATTCTGAGCCTCATTTTCTATAATGAAGATTAAAAGGTGACAAAATTGTCCTTCCTTAGATATTACCTACATTTCTAGGTCTTACTCAGAAATATGTGGTAAAAAAATAAAACTTGGTCATAGGTGCTGTATTTTGGATATTGTTTGGTGTGTCCTTTGCCTTTTGATTTTGAAGCTTCTTTATATTATGTCTTGGTGAGGTCTTCTTTGGGTTGAACATGATTAGAAATTTATGAGCTTCAGGTATCTGGAAGCTTAAATATTTTCATAGATTTGTGAAATTTTCTTTTATTATTTCCTTAAGTAAAATTTTTGTCTCTTCCTTATCTCTTTTCTCATCCCATAGCTCCATTTATGTGAAAGTTAGCTCTCATAAAGCTATCCCATATATCCCATAGGATATCTTTATTCCTATTACTATTTTTTATTTTAAACATCCACAGATTGTTTATTTACTGTTTAAATTATTCCATATTTTTAAGTTATGAACAGAAAATATATTTTACCTCACACACAGTAAAATCAAATAAGTGCAATCTTTCAAACATTAAAAAACATAGTCAAATCTGTACAACAGATAAATATTTAACTCAAACAGATTATAAAAAAACAGAAACATTTATTGCCAAAAGCCACCAGTTTACAAAAATTCTACTATGCCTATAAATCTCAAACATGAGAACTTGGGTTTTTACTACACTGCACGTGTCTAAGGTGATACATATTTTTTAAAAATAGGGAGGATAACAGAAATACAAAAATGGCTATAAAGAACTTTCCAAACATTGGAAATAATATACAAAAATTAATCTATGAGCCGGCCGTGATGGTGCATTCTTGTAATCCCCTGGCTTGGGAGGCTGAGACAGGAGGATTGCACAGGTTCGAAGCCAGCCTCAGCTACTTAGTGAGGCTCTCAGTAACTTAGTGAGACTTTGTTTCCAAATAAAATATAAAATAGATCTAGGAGTATAGTCCAGAGGTAGAAAGCCCCTGGGTTCTACCCCACAGTACCACCAAAAAAAAATTAATACATGGGAGAGAAACATATTAAATGCATTCACAGAGTAACTGGTATTACACTGGTATAGCTTAAAGAAAAGAAACAAATGAATGTTTGAATTGGAAGTAAAATTTGGCCTTTTTTATGAAAAGAAGTAACAACAATGACAATGATAAAACCTGTCATGGAGCCTTAGAACAGCTTACATACTTCAGAAAGTAAGAGATAAAGTGTACAAGATTTAGGCTTGTATACCAAAAATCAGAGTTATAAGAAAAATTATATCAAGAATACGATAACATCAGTACATGAATACATTTAACTTAAAGGCATACCATTTATTCTTTTCCCCCAATAAACTGGTTTTCAGTTATTTATTTTTTAAATTTTTTAAAATTTTATTATTGGTATATTATATTCATATATCATATTGGGGTAAAAAATGTGTGTACATACATGTACACATCACCAATTTAACCCCTTCCCAGTTCCCACCCCATTTCTTCCCCATCCCTCCTTCCCTTGCTTGGCTTAGTGGTTGACTTTGATATGTTTGATACATTGTGTGTTTTCGAGATTTTCCTTCTTCACCCCTCCTTTCTCCTCCTTTAGGCTGTCTTGTTTGCTCCTCTATAGGATTTTCTTTGTCATCTAGAGTTCCTCCTGTGACACATTTCTCCCTAGCTCTCACATATTAGGAAAAGCATCTGATTTCTTATTTTTTGTGACTGACTAATCTCACTTAGCATAATGTCTTCCAGTTCCATCCTTTTCTCTGAAAATGATGTAATTGAGTTTTTTTAATGGCTGAGTAAAATTCCATTGTGTCCATATCTCACAGTTTTGTAATCCATTCATCTGTTGATGGACATCTTGGCTGGTTCCATAGTTTGGCTATGGTGAATTGTGCAGCTCTGAACATAGATACATACACATTAGTTTGGTAGTTTGGTTTACTTTCTTTTGGGTAGATGCCCAGAAGTGGTATTGCTGGATCAAATAGTAGATTTGTTTGCATTCTTCTGAGGATTCTCCAAACTGTTTTCCAAAATGGTTGCACTAATTTGCAATCCCACAAACAATGTTTTAGAGTTCCCACTTATCCACATCCTCCCCAGCATCTGTTGTTGTTTGTGTTTTGAATGATTGCCATTCTAGTTGGAGTTAGGTGAAATCTCAGGGGTGTTTTGATTTGCATCTCTCTGATTACCAATGATGTTGAGCATTTTTTCATGCATTTATTGGCCATTTGAATTTCTTCTTTCATGAAGTGTCTATTTAGTTCACTTGTCCATTTTGTTACTGGGTGATGTTTTTTTAGTGTAGAGTTTCTTGAGTTTTCTGTATATTCTAGGTATTAGTCCTCTATCACATGTATAGGTGGCAAAAATCTTCTCCCATTCTGTTGGTTCTCAGTTGAGGTTCTTGACAGTTTCCTTTGCTGAACAGAAGCTCTTCAGTTTTATGCAATCCCACGTATTGATTCGCCTTTTAATTTGTTGTGCCTTTGGGGTCTTGTTGAGAAAGTGTTTATCTGTGCCTATGTGTTGCAGTGTTCGACCTATGCCCTCTTCAAGGACCTTCAAGGTCTCTGGTTTGATTTCCAAGTCTTTGATCCATTTTGAATTGACTTTTGTGCAGGGTGAGAAAGTGGGATTAATTTCCAGTTTTCTACATATGGTTAACCAGTTTTGCCAACACCATTTGTTGAATTGGCTATCTTTTTTCCAGTGTATATTTTTGGCCCCTTTGTAAAAAAATCAATTGGCTGAAAGTGTGTGGACTTGTTTCTGGGTCTTCTATTCTGCTCCAATGGTCTATGTATCTGTTTTTATGCCAGTACCATGCTTTTTTTTTTTATTACAATGGCTTTGTAGTATAGTTTAAAGTCAGGTATTGTGATTCCTCCTGCATGTTTTTTGTTGCTGAGAACTACTTTGGCTATTCTGAGGTTTTTGTTATTCCAAATAAATTTAAGGACTGATTTTTCTATGTCTGTGAGGAATGATCTTGGTAGTTTAATGGGCATTGCATTAAATCTGTAGATCACTTTTGGGAGGATGGCCATTTTAATGATATTTATTCTGCCAATCCATGAACATGGAAGATCTTTCCATCTTCTAAGATCTTTTTCGATTTCTTTTTTCAATGATTTATAGTTTTATTTGTAGAGATCTTTTACTTCCTTATTGAAGTTTATTCCTAAGTGTTTTATTTTTTTGTTGGAGATCCTGAGTGTAAGTGTTTTCTGAATTTCTTTTTCAGTGGATTTATGGTTCATGTACAGGAAAACTTCTGATTCTCTAAGATCGATTTTTTATTCAGACACTTTGCTGAATTTGTTGATCAGTTCTATAAGCCTTTTGGTTGAGTTTGTTGGATTTTCTAAATATAGTATCATGTCATCTGCAAATAGTGAAAGTATGAGTTCTTCTTTTCCTATTTGTACTCCTTTGATTTCCTTATCTTGCCTTATTGCTCTGGCTAGAGTTTCTAGTATTATATGGAAGAGAAATGGTGATAATGGATATCCTTGTCTCATTCCTGTTTTTAGGGGTAATTCTTGAAGTTTTTCCCCCATATTTTTTTTGGCGGTACTGGGGGTGGAAACCAGAGGCTTTCTACCTCTGGGCTATACTCCCAGACCTTTTTTTATATTTTATTTGGAAACAGGGTCTCACTAGGTTGCTGAGAGCCTCACTAAGTAGCTGAGGCTGGCTTCAAACCCGTGTGATCCTCCTGTCTCAGCCTCCCAAGCACAGGGTTTACAAGCGTGCGCCACCACGCCTGGCTCTTTTACCCCCATTTAATATGATGTTGGAGGTGGGCTTACTGTAGATTGCCTTTAAGATGTTGAGATATGTTCCTTCTATTCCAATTCTCTGCAGTGATTTTTTTTTTATCATAAATGGATGTTGGATTTTATCAAATGATTTTTCAGTGTCTATTGAAATGATCATGTGCTTTTTGTCTTTGATTCTGTTTATATGATGAATTACATGGATTGATTTTCATATGGTGGACCAGCCTTGCATCTCTGGGATGAACCCTACCTGGTCATGGTGTATGATTTTCTTTATGTGGCTTTGAATGTGTGCTGCTAGTATTTTGTTTAATAGTTTTGCATCCAAGTTCATCAGAGATATAGACCTGTAGTTTTCCTTCCTTGAACTCTTTTTTTGGTTTGGGGATTAGTGTGATGTTGGCTTCATAGAATGTATTTGGGAGAGTCCTGGTTTTTTCTATTTCATGAAATTGTTTGAGGAGTATTGGGGTTAGCTCTTCTATAAAGGTGGGGCATATATGTAGATTATTGTTATTTCCTCTTGCTGGATTATTCCTTTTACCAGTGAAATATGACTTTCTTTGTCTCTTCTAATAAGTTTCAGTTTGAAATCTAACTTGTCTGATATGATAGTTGCTATTCCCGCTTCCCTTTGAGTTCTGTTAGCATGGGTTACCTTTTCCAGTCCTTTACCTAGAGTTTGTTCCTATCTTTACTTATAAGGTGTGTTTCTTGTAAGCAGCAGATAGATAGATTTTGGTTTTAATCCATTTTGCCACTTTATGTCTTTTTATTGGGGAATTGAGGTCATTTACATTCAGTGTGATTACTGAGAGATAATTTTTATTTTTTTAGTTAGTAAACCCAGTTTATTTAAATAATACATAATTTGCCATGCAGTTTACCAAATTGCACTGTTTAATAGATGAAAACTGACAAGCACTATCTTGCTATTTGAAAATGGCTTTATATAGAAAGATAATTGTTTATTAAATGAGTTAACTACAACCCTGTAAATTGCTAGAGATAAAACAATCATAACTTTAAAATGTACCTGTAAAGTCTGTAGGTAAAGAGTTTTTAGTTTATACATAGGTCAAATGAAAACTCATCTTTTTTGCTATTGTATCTGGATAGTATACTTTTTAATCTTATTTTAATAAATTGGTAAAAACAAAAATAGCTTAAATATACATTATTACTAGGCTCAGATCTGTAGGCAACTTTTATTTATTATTTTTTTAAATTTATTTTTATTGGTACATTGTAATCATACATCACATTGGAATATAAGACTTGAGAGGATATACAAGCACACATCATCCAATTAGCCCTCATCCAGCCCCCATCCCATTCCCTCCCCCTCCCTCGATCCCATGCTTGTTTGGTGATTAACTTTGATACATATGTTTATGTACCTCCTGCTTTTTAAAGAGGCTCCATCCTCCCCTATTCCATACCCTCTGATTGGTCACCTTAATTGCTTAATTTATAGGGCCCTTTCTATAGCTCGACCACTTCCTGTTGCCCATTTCCTCCTAATTATTGCTGATTAGGGAAAGCATCTGGTTTTAATTTTCTGGAATATTTCTCTGTGCATGCCACGTTGCAAATACCGATCCCACTCTTGACGGCCCCTGTTGTGGTCTGGCTAACCGGTGGACTGATCAGACCTCGCTGGCTCAAGCAGTGACCTTGCCTAATGGGAGGCCCCGGTTCTTGCCTCGCTGGCCCCAGCACTGGCCTAACCCCTCAGCAGGCTCCGATCCCAGCCTCGGAGGCCTCAATAACGGCCTTGCCTCACGGAAGGCTCCGATGCCAGCCATTGGCCCTAGCACTGGCCTAACACCTTGGCAGGCTTCGATCCCAGTCTCAGAGGCCCCAGCACCGGCCTTGCCTCATGGCAGGCTCCGATCCCAGCTTTGCTGTGTCTGTCGCCGGCCTCACCTCTCGGCAGGCTCTAATCCCTCTTTGCCCAACTATTTGTCCCACGTTCTCGAGGGTGCATGGTGGTGGTAGCATTCTGCCTCTGGGGTCATTACTTCAAAAGTTCCAGGTGTAATATATCAGATCTCTGCCTCCCCTGAGTACTGGCCACTGCTATTGCCACTGCCTCCACCATTTCAAATCTTTCCCAAGCTCTCTTTTCACTCTGAATGTTGTCCAATCTTCCTAAGCATGCGCGACAGTAACATTGAACCTTTGGTATAATTTCTCCAAAAATAAATAAATAAATAAATAAATAAATAAATAAGGTTGGTAGGCTCCGATTTCTGCTTCTCCTGAATACGATTTTCCACCACCAACGCAGAGACCGCTTTCAGCACCGCCTTTCTCCTTGGTCTCTGCTAAAGTCTCCTTACAGGTGATGTCCAATATTCTTAACAATGTAGAGAAGAAGCAATCCTCCTTAGCGGGAAATTTTTCCAATAATTCCAGTTCATTTGGATAAGTTTTGTCTGCATCTCCAGTATCCTGGCATCTGCCACCTCCTTGACCCCTCTCCGATATTTTCCTTTTTTCTTTTTCTTTTCCTTTTTTACAGGGTCCTTCCGGGTGGAGAGGGGAGTCGCCTAGGGGCGCCCCACCAGCGCCTGCCCACCTGCCCAGGGTCGGGGGCCCAGGGTCCTTCCGGGTGGAGAGGGGGGTCGCCTAGGGGCACCCCACCAGCTGTAGGCAACTTTTAAATATTAAGGTTAACAGTGTCTTAAGAATTTTACCAGTAGTGTTCTGCACACTGTAGATGGTCAATAAATGTTGACATACGGAAGTGTTTATAGTTGATAGTAACCCACATTCATTCATTTATTCCTTACTTTATAATAAATACACCATGGGAAACATAAATATGAGAGAGGATAGCTTTCTTACAATAGTTAACATTTTCATAAAACATCGAAGTGCTACATGATATAATTCTCCCTATAGCCATACCTGTATGCCTTTTAAGTTAAAAAAATCATTTAAAAACACAGTATGTTTTTTTTATGTATTCATATGGCAAGTGTTATATAATACACTATGACAAAAATAGGAATTTTAAAAAATAAAAGTAAAACAAGAGTATTTTTTTTCTTTTTGAAAATATTTCATAATGAAAATGGTTCCACACTTAAATAACTGCCACCTTAATATATTTTTTCTTTTCTTGGGACTAGGGGTTGAACCCAGGAGAATTCTACTTCTGAGTACACCCCCAGCCCTCTTTTATTTTTTATTTTGAATTAGAGTCTACTAAGTTTTTGAGGGCTTAAGTTGCTGAGGCTGGCCTTAAACCTGTGATCCTCTTGTCTCGGCTTCCCAAGTATTGGGATTATATGTATGCAACACTGCACATGACTTGGTGCCTCATTTTTAAACTGATAATAATTAATGTATTTCATTTTGTCAAAATGACAAAATATCTACATGTTTTAGGGGAAACATATCCTATTGTTATATAAATTCTCCTAACACTTTGCATATAACTCAAATTTGTGGCCCTATAAAGTACTACAGCCATTTTCAAAGTAGCAGTCCATCATACTAATGGATACGTCACAGTGTGCCCATCCTGAACCTACTATGGATGGGAAAATTCTCCTTACTGAGATACCAGCAGGGGAACTTTACATTCCAAAACAGCTTTTCTGGAACGAAACAATGTCTTACTCATGGTAAACTGAGGCATAGTAAAGTAACTTTCCTAAAACTGCATGGACAAGAGGCATTTTGGGAATAAGCTTCAATACTAATTAACATTTTTCTGATATTCAGTTAATTCTACTGTTCTGAAAACAGTATTTAAAAACAGCTAATCAGGAACCAGGCAGTGGCCAAGGAGATAAAGTAATAAAATTAATAAAGGCCAGTCCATTACTACATATAACACCATTACTAGGAAATTGAGACTAAATAAAACCTGACACACTCTATGAATTTAAAAATCTCCTTTGATCCAAAAGTATGAGAAATGCCCATATGTCTGAAAAAAGATATGCAGCAACCAGAACTTGAATGTACATGTACACAAGCAAAACATGTACTTGCTTTAGAGATGTGATAAATCAAAATCACAAGTTGCATCCAGCCTTTCCATTCATCTGTTTGTTCTCTATTTGACACTTTAATATCTTTAGTATTTTAATTGTAAAATACTCCCAAAGCAAGATGTAGATAATTGGAATAAACAAAGATAAGTGTGTAAAATATTTGTTTTCCTTCATAAACAAATTTGCTTGGTCAGACATACAGAAATAAGCCATAATCAGGCCAAGTTTAAAGAAAGACTGTAAAAGTATTTCTAATGGAAACATGGGAATTGTGATAGTATTTTTCTTCTCCATTCCACTTTTCAAATCAGTATATGGCTTCTGATGAGCATTATAATAAATTACATAAAAATTAAATATCCAATAATAGATAAGATGAGAAAACAAGCAGCTAGTTTCTGTGTGAGAGTCAGGGGAGGCTGAGGTTAATAACAGGAACCATCTACAGGCTTCAAAATCTCATCGCAATACCCTTTCATAAGAATCATTGCACTCATTTCTTTGCTTGATTCAGGAAGATGTAAGCCATCCAAAAATTCTGATAGTTTTTTGAATAATTAATTTGGATACACTGAACATCTTCACATTTGATTTGTAATTTCTGGAGCTACTGTTCAGAATGCTGACTGCAGTTTCCTTGCATGTATTAATCTTCTCATTAGTAATCATCTTTTTCTATTTTCACTTAAGAGATCTTCATAAATAGGATCTTGTAAGACCCAATAAACATCACTAATCTTTGCTAATTTCTCTAAAAGTGATGCTATGGAGGTAATGTTCATTTTATATTGAGAAAGTGCTTTATTGCTACCATCTTTGACTCTTAATGGACCATGTGGCAGCTCCTGCTACAATCACATGGGTCTTTGCACCAGAATCCTCAGTGGACACTTTGATACACTGCTTCATAGAACCATTAACTTCTGGATGCCACAGAGAATTCACTTTAACTGACACAATCCTGTCTTCAAAAGGAATGTTTTCATGCTTATTTCCTTCTTTGAATTGGGGATTAATTATTTTTACAAAAGAATAAAACAATTGGTGAAATATGGAATCACCAATAAATGCAGTGTGTTTATCATTCATTTCATGTTTCAGGCTTATAATTTCTATTCAGTCTTCTTTCACGATTTCTACCTATTGAGAGTCTCATTTTGTTCATGTTTTATTTTGCCAATTCATTAAATTTTCTATCAATGTTCTGAACTTACTTAAAAATTGTTTTATGAAACCTAGTATGGTGGTGCATGCCTGTAAACCCAGTACTTGGGAGACTGAGACAGGAGGATCTCAGGTTCAGGGGCAGCCTCAGCTTAGTAAGACTATTCCAAAATAAAAAGAAATAAAATAAGGCTGGGATGTAGTTAATAGATAAACCACCCCTGCTATCACAAAAAAAATTTTCAGTCCCTAGCATCAAATTTTGTGTGCTTGTGAAATTTTGTAAGGTAATTCAATAAAATGGGAACTACAATTGCGAGAAAATGATGCAGTACAACAATATAACTAAGCTTCAAATGGATGAGTGAAGTACTAGGCATCATCCATCCATAGGATGTAAAAAAATAGGTAAATAGATTCTTCCTAGCACCTCATTAATCCATTTGCAGCTCAATTATGTTGTTGTACTGTGTCACTTTCTTGAAACTATTGAAATGAGGTCCCATTTTTTTTTTACTAGCTTTCATCAGGAGACATAAATATCTACTTCTATATGCTTTCCATATGGCTGTGCCACCAATGATGAGTCAAATTCTTTTCACAATTGAGTATCTCTGACTTTGCCCTCTTTCATGTTTCTCTAATTCCCATCATGGAAAGTTTCTGTTTGTTTTCTTCTTTCTTTCTTTTCTTGTGGTAATAGGAATTGAACCCAGAGCTGTTCTGCTCTGAACTACACCATCAGCTCTATTTTTATAAAATAAGGACTCATTGAGTTGTGGAGGGCCTAAGTAGATGAGGCTGGTTGCAACCCTGAGATCCTCCTGTCTCAGCCTCTCAAGTACTGGGATTGGAAGTGTTTGCTTCCACACCCAACTAAGTCTCTGCTTGTAAGGGTTTATATAATTAGATTGGGCCCACCCAAATAATCCTGGATAATCTTTCTACTTTAATGTTCAGATCTTTGTAGATGAAATTTGTTTTTCCATGTAATATAAAATATTCCCAGGTTCCAGAGGGTAGGCATGGACATATTTGGGGGTCCATTCTGCCCACTATACATGGATCCCAAAGATTATATCTCTCAAATCCAAAATCTTATTTTACTCATCTCAAGGTTGCCAAAGTTTCCCGTCATCTCAAAGTTCATAGTAAAAAGGACAGTAACAAATTGATATTAAAATATATGCTTTATATCTTTGCTACAAGGATGAATTGAATTCATTCATTTTAAGTGTTAAAACAATATCTCTAAAGAGAAACTCTAAGAAAAATAAAGGTAATATTAAATATATTTATGAATATTCTTCCTTTCAGTATAGCCTCACAAATTAAAAAATATGCATATTTCTCAGTATATATTTCAGATCCTTTATTTTCCTTGTACAATGGCTGGATATTGGATACAACACTTGTGATATTTGGTCTGGGTATATTTTTCATCATACTCATATATAAATTATTGCATTCTCTAAAAGGTGAGTAAGCAGGAAGATGATGATTCTAAGATGTCCTCCTTTTATAGATTTATTTTATGTTTCTTTATAAAAAATAACACTTTATGGCTTGTTATTAGCTAAGGTTCACCCTGTTTCTGAAAACAAGGTAAGTCACACACTGTATTTTTTAAGTTATATATTACTATTCTAAGGTGAAGTTGTTCCTTTGATTAGAAAGTTGATCCTTTCTGACTAGGATTATTTCTACCTGAAGTATGTAACAAAAGGAGACTCAGGCTTCTTTTGCCCTCTTCTTCATCTAGTGACACATAGAATCACACTGTGCTTCTTAAACTTGTCACTCATCCTGAAATATGTGGGTCAATATTTATGTTAACATCTCTATCTCTAGAATCCTCCCCAAAAGAATACAACTCAGTTATTTCTTCTCCGCCTTCTCCCCCTCCCCCTCCCCCTCCCCCTCCCCCCTCCCCCTCCTCCTCCTCCTCCTCCTTCTTCTTCTTCTTCTTCTTCTTCTTCTTCTTCTTCTTCTTCTTCTTCTTCTTCTTCTTCTTCTTCTTCTTCTTGTAGTACTTGGGCTCCTGAAAACCTTCTCCCTCCGAGTTACACTCCAAGACCTATTTTTGTATTTTTATTTTGGAAACAAGGTCTCTTATGCCAGTGCCACTGGCTTTGAACCTGCACGATCCTCCTGTCTCCGCCTCCCAAGCACAGGGATTACAAGTGTGCACCACCATGCCCGGCACAATTCAGTTATTTCCAAGCACATCTATGACTGGAATGCTTAAGGCTGTGAGTGATTTTCATTGTCTTTTAATATACTTTTATTGGTACATTGTAATTCTATACCATAGTGAGGTTCAAAGTAATACAAACATACATACAAAATAATTTGGTGCATTTTCCTCTGAATTCCACCCCACTTCCCTTCTTTTTCCCCTGCATATTACACATTTACAAATTATGTCATCTGCTGGAAAATAGATGCAATTAGAGTATATTATGCTAAGCGAGATCAGCCTCTCTCAGAAAGTCAAGGGTCATATATTTTCTCTCATGTGTGGAAGCTAAAGAGAAAATAGAAACAAAAGTGACTTCAAAAATTTAGAACAAATAGGGCTGGAGGTATAGGGCTTGGAGGTAGAATGCCCGTGGGTTAAATCCCTAGTACTATGGGGGGAAAGGCAATAAAAATAAAAAATAAATAAAATAAAATAAAATGTTAAAAAAATTTAGAACAGAGAAAAGTAGAATAGTGGAAGGGTATTGGTATAATTTTGGCATTACAGCTATGCTGGAAAAATCTTATGTTTTATCAATGTATACTAAAAAATTTATAAATAAAATGACAAAATATCTGGGATTTTCCTAACTGTAATGTGGAAAGATGTGAAGTGTGTAAAGGTATAGTTAAAACTGGCAATAAGGCCGGGTGTAGTGGTGTAAGCTTGTTATCCCTGTGCTTGGGAGGCTGAGACAGGAGGATCGCACATGTTCGAAGCCAGCCTCAGCTCATAATACTGAAAACTGTCAAGTCCAAGAGCAAAGTGCTGGCATCTTCTTGCTGCATCATCACCATCATGTTGGCACTCCATGGGCATTAAATGGTGAGAGAAAGTAGCATGTCTGTTTGGTTCTTCCTCTACTTGTAAAGCCACTAATATCATCATGGTTATCACCTTCCTAGCTTCATCTAATTCTAATTATTTCTCAAAGACACTACCTCCAAATACTATGAACATATGATTTTTTAACATGGGTTTTTCAATGCATAGACTTTAGGGGGGACACATTCAAACAATATCAATTTTTAAAGCAGTGATTGATTATAAATAACTCAATGAATGCAGGATTATTCAATGTTAGGCACTGATTTAAAAATTCTCTGGTAAATACCAGGGAAAAATAAGAAATTTGAAAGAATTAATTGAAGGCTTTAAGTACTTCTTAATTTTAAACTTCAAGGGTTCTCTACTAGGACCCCCTTTAAAGGTTCATATCATCTTCTAATACTGTCACCCTGAGAATTAAACTTTCTACACCTGAACTTTTAGAGGAACAAAATAACCATATTCAAATTACATCAGCAAGAAAATTAAGTACTAATTTTTTCTTATAAATCTCTAAAAATTATTTTAAACTTATAATAAGTTTAATCTTATAAATTTATCCCCCCCAAATTGATACCATGCATTTCTATGATGATTTTTAAATTTTATGTTATGCATATTATTTTTATAACATTTGTGTGTATGCTATTGTCTTAATCTTTTTATGATGTTACAACAAATACCATATGCATGGTAGCTTATAAACAGTTAGTTTTTTTTCACAGTTCTAGAAGACTGAAAGTGCAAGAACAATGTGTAAGCATGTTTGAGGTCTGATGAGAATCCACTTTCTTATTGATGAAGACTTCTCACCATATCCACACAGGAGCGAAAGAAAAATTAAGAATGCTAATCCCATGAAGACATTTTGATTAATAATCAAATAGAAACATCATTTTGTTTTTATTCGAAAATGTATCCTTGGATAGTATGACCCCTAAAAATTTGAATATTTTAATATTGAAGGATACTGTTTGTTAGTAGGTTGCAGTCATGATTTTAGGAAATGACACTAACAGTTCAGCTCTTTAGTAGGTGTATATGTTATGAAAATCAGAAAAGCTAGACCAATTTATTGGTTTTATATTAAAGCTTTTATTTTCAACTCATGTATTTTGTTTGTTTACTGTTATGTATCTTTTAAAATCACTATAAACTATCTGTGATAAAAACTTGTTTATCTTTTCCACTTTCACTGTTATATTCCAATCACATAGGATATTGTCTAGCAGTTCATAACTGTTCAATAACTCTTTATACAGTGAATTCATAAAAAAGTAAGAATATTAACCTTGAAATTGTTACTTGATTGTCTTTAATTAAAACATTTTTCTTAGTCAAATCTAAACTTGTAAATGACATTATGAACATGGTATTAAATAAAGAACTATAATGATTGTGGAAGACCTATTATTTTTTTGTCTTTTTTTTTTTTTTTTTGGTGGTCCTGGGGTTCCTGGAAGCCCTTCTACCTCCGGGCTACATTCCCAAACCTATTTTATACTTCTGAAATAGGGTCTCTTACACCAGCGCGGATTGCTTTGAACCTGCGCGATCCTCCTGTCTCCGCCTCCCAAGCGCAGGGATTACAAGCGTCCACCACCACGCCTGGCTTTTTTTTGTCTTTTTTAAATTAAAAAAAAAAATTTATCGGTGCACTGTATTCATACATCATAAAGGGATAAAAAACTTGTGTAGACATACATGCACACATGGAAGACCTATTATTATGTATCATAATTTCAAATCTTATGAGAACAAATCATTGGCTTTCCATGAAAAGGTTTTTATGATGTAAGTAACCTGCCACCTTGCTGATACCCTTAGTCAACCATGCCATATTGGGATTCAGTGTTGATTAATACTACTAATCGGATGAACATGCTAGTGAATTCTATGCATACCCAGCTACACATTAATCTTTTATTCATAAGCTTTCTGAGAGAACAGAAGGCCAAGCAGAGAAAAATAAAATTTATATACACCAAATGTATTGTTTTGTTCATAGGCTCACCTGCAGGAAATTCCTTTTGGTGGTAATTCAGGTAAAATACAAATATTTTTACTGTATGAGCCAATTATATGTATGTGTATATTCTCCTCATCACCAGTCTTCAATTCACTTTCCTGATCACTGGGATAAACCTTTATCATGGTAGTATTGTCTGCATATCAGATTAACTTTTACTCAAATAAGAAATGTTACCATATGATCCAGAAACCCCACTTCTAGGTTTTTACCCCAAATAGTTGAAATCAGCATGTCTAAGGGCTATTTGTACAATAATACTATTCACAATGGTCAAGTTATGGAATCATGTAAGTATCAGTGGATTAGTGGTTAGAGAAATTGAGGAAGACCTCAGAAGAAGAAAAGACCTCACATGTTACTAAATAGGCAGAATAAATATTGCAAAATAGCCATACTATCAAATGTGATCCACACAGTCAATGCAATCTCTATCCAAATACCAATGGCATTCTTTACAAAGCTAGAAAAACAGTTCTAAAATTTATAAGGAAGAAAGAAAGACCCAAAATAGCCAGAGAAGTTCTGATCAATAAGAACCATACCAGTGGCAGCACAATACCTGGTTTCAAATTAAAATACAGAAATTTAATAAAAAAAAGTAGCAAAGTATTAACACAACAAAACAGATGCACAAACCTATGGAATGAAATCAAAAACAGAAAAATCTCCAAAACTATAGCAGTTAATTTTAAACAAAGGAGCTAAAAATATATGCTGGAGAAAAGACATTCTTTTCAACAAATAATTCTGAGAAAACTGTATGTCCATATCCTATTCATAAGAATAAGTTTATACCCCAACCTTGCATCCTGCACAAAAGTCAACTAAAGATTAATGAAAAGACATAGAAATTAAGACTAGAGAATTAGGAATTACTAGAAGAGGGGAAAGGATGAATTCTCCAGCATATAGGCACTGGTGAAGACTTCCTCAGAGCCTCAAATCTTAAGAAATAAAAATGGGAGTTAATAAATGGAAGGGTATTACATTTAAAAGCTTCTGTGCAGCAAAGGAAATAATCAAGAGCATGAAGATAATGCCTACACAATTGGATCAGATTGTTGTCAGCTATTTATCTGATAGAAAACTAGTAGCTAGAATATACAAAGAACCTTAAAAATTTAACATTAAAAAAACAAGTATGTGAATAAAAAACTGGGCAATTCATGTGAATAAATACTTCTCAAAAGTACATGTGTCAAATAATTATGTAAAAAATATTCAACAACTTTAGCAATCAAGGAAATCTAAACCAAACCAACCCTGAGATTTCACCTAAGTCCACATAAAATGGTGATTATCAAGAATACAAACAAACTGGGCATGGTGAGGCACGCTTATACTTCCCGCACTTGGGAGGTGGAGACAGGAGGATCGCACAGGTTCAAAGCCAGCTGCAAGTATCTCTGCAGATGTCAAGTTGGCCCCATATATGTAAATTTTCAGTATTTATTTTTTTTTCTTTCACTGTCATTAGCTTTTTTTTTAGGGGGTTGTCAGTGATTTGGTATATTTAATCAGTGGGGCAACTAAGCAAAGAAGAAATAAAACTATATCAAACACAAAATAGAACACAAAATGACAGAAAACAAAAATCATACCTCAATTATAACACTGAATGTCAAAGGACTTAACTCACCAAATGAAACACATAGACTGGCAATGTGGATTAAAAAACATAATCCAAATATAGGCTGTTTGCAATAAATTCACCTTACAGCCAAAGATATTCATAGGCTAAAAGGGAAAGGATGAAAAAAGATATATCATGTTAATGGAGACCAAAACCAAACAGGGATAACAACACTAATACCTAATAAAACAGACTTTAAGCTAAAACACATCACAATAGACAAAGCAGGACACTTCCTATCAATAAAGGGAACAATCTAGCAAGAAGATAATGATAGTAAATGGTTATGTCCCAAAAGTGGGTGCACCCATATTTGTAAAACAAACTCTTCAGGACAAGATGAATAAAGACTCTTCAGAACTAAAGAAAATTATAAACCAAATGGACATGATAGACATATACAGAGTATTTCAACCAGGAACAGCAGAGTGCACATTCTTCTCAGCTGCCCATGGAACTTTCTCCAAAATAGATTACATCCTGGGCCATGAAGCAAGAACCAGCAAGTTCAAAAGATGTAATAATTCCCTGCATCTTTTCAGGTCACAACAGAATGAAAGTAGAAATCAACAACAGGAAGACCAAAAGAAACTATATAAATACATGGAGATTGAATAATACACTCTTGAATTAGGAGTGAAAAAAGTTTATAACATTGAGTGCCCGCATAAGAAGAACAGAGAATCCAGTGCTATCTTGTAATCCCAGCCTTTGGGAGTCTGCAAAATGTGATCTTCTGGTATCAGACTCCCAAAGGCAGACTGTTGTTGATTTTCTAGGTCTTTGAGATATTTCACTAGGTTGTTTATTTAATGACTCTGTTCTTCCTCCTCCTCCTCCTCCTCCTCCTCCTCCTCCTCCTCCTCCTCCTCTTCTTCTTCTTCTTCTTCTTCTTCTTCTTCTTCTTCTTCTTCTTCTTCTTCTTCTTCACAGTACTGGGGATTGAACACAAGGGCATTGTACCTCTGAGCTACAACCCCAATGCTTTTTATTATTTATTTATTTATTTTAATTTCTTTTTGAGGTCTGGGGATGGAAACAGGGGCATTTGACCTCCGAGCTACAATCCCTGACCTATTTTTTATTCTTTATTTTGAGAAAGAGTCTAACTAAGTTATGAAGTGCCTCACTAAGTAGCTGACTTAGTGAGGCACTTGTAATCCCCATGCTTGGGAGGCAGAGACAGGAGGATCATGCAGGTTCAAAGCCAGACTTGCTGGCTTAAGAGACCCTGTTTCCAAATTTAAAAAATATATAAAAATGGGTCTAGGAGTATAACCTGGAGGTAGGAGGTAGAAGGGCTCCATCCCCAGTACCACCAAAACCAAAAACCAAAAAAAAACAAAAAAAAAAAAAAACAGAGACATCACCACAGACAGTGGGGAAACTCAGAGTATTATCAGAAACTGTTTTGAAAATTTATACTCCAATAGATTAGAAAGAATCAATAGAATGGAAGAAATCAATAGATCTCTAAGTACATATAACCTATCTAAATTGAACCAAGAAGACATAGCAAGCCTAAACCAACCAATAGCAAGCAAAGAAATAGAAACAACAATAAAAAATATTGCCATCAGGGAAAAGCCCAGGCCCAGATGGTTTTCTATCTGAATTCTACAAAACCTTCAGTGAAGAACTCATCCCAATACTTCACAACTTGTTCTGGAAAATTGAAAGAAATTAAATTCTTCCAAACTCCTTCTATGAGGCCAGTATCACATTAATACCAAAAACAAATAAAGATTCCTCAAGAAAATAAAATTACAGCACAATATCCTTGATCAACATAGATGCAAAAATTCTAAGCAAAATGCTAGCTATACACATTCAAAACATATCAAGAGAATTGTACACCATGATCAAGTTGGTTTTATCCCAGTAAAGCAAGGTTGATTCAACATATGCAAATCAATACATGTTATTCACCACATAATTAGAACTGAGAACAAAAATCACATGATCATATCAATAATTTCCTCTAAAATCAGGAACAAGACAAGGATGACCACTATCACCACTCCTTTTCAATATAATCCTCAAGACTCTTGCCACAGCAGTAAGACAAGAGAAGAATATCAAAGGAATTGAAATAGAAAAAGAGAAATTAAAATTATTCTTGTTTGCAGAAGACATTATCTGATATCTAAAAGATCCAAAAAACTCAAGCAAATGACTAGGTCAGCTGATTAACCAATTCAGGAAAGTAGTGGGATACAAAATGAACCTTAAAAAAAATCAGTAGCTTTTCTATAGACCAACAATGAATTCACGAAGAAATAAAGAAAACAATCAATTCAAAATAACCTCAAAAGCAATAAAATGCCTAGGGATAAACCTAACCAAAGACATAAAACACCTCTGCAATGAAAATTATAAAACATTAAAGAAAAAAAGGAAAATAGATAGATTTCCCTTGGTCATGGATAGGCAGAATAGATGTCATCAAAATGGCCATTCTGCCAAAAGTGATCTATAGATTCAATGCAATGTCTATCAAATTGCCAATGACATTCTTCATAGACCTAGAAAAATTAGATATAAAATTTATATGGAGAAACAAAAGACCCAGAATAGCCAGAGCAATTCTTAGCAATAATAAGCATATAGGAGGCATCACAATTCCTGACTTCAAACAGAGCAATAGTAGTTAAAACAGCATGGTACCTGCCCCAAAACAGCACACAGACCAGTAGAACAGAGATACAGAAACAAACCCATACACTTTCAATTGATCTTTGACAAAGGGCCCAAATTCATATGCTGGAGAAAAGATAGACTCAACAAATGGTGCTGGGAGAACTGGCTATCCATTTGTAGAAAAATGCATCTAAATCCTTACCTCTCACTGTGCACAGGAATCAACTTGAGATGGATCTAAGACCTAGAAATTAGAACAGAGACTGTGAAGCTATTAGAGGAGGTCATAGGCTCAACACTCCAGCATATAGGCACAGGTAGTAACTTCCTCAACAAGACTTTTAAAGTTCAGGAAATTGAAACATGAATTAATAAGTGGGATAACATCAAACTAAATAGTTTCTTCTCATCAAAGAAAGTTATCAAGAATATAAAGAGAAAGCCTACAGAATGGAGATGTTTTCCAGTTACCCCTCTGATAGAAGGCTAATATTCCAAATTTACAAAGAGCTTAAAAGACTTTACACTAGCAAAACAAATAACATAATCAAGAAATGGGCACTTCTCAAAAGAAGAGATGCAAATCCCCAATAGATACATGAAAAAATGTTCAACTTCATTAGCAATCAGGGAGATGCAAATCAAAACTACACTGAGATTCCATCTAACCCCAATCAGAGTGCCAAGCATAACGAAGTCAAATAACAAATGTTGGAAAGGATGTGGGGAAATGGGAACTCTTTTACACTCCATAGTTTACCCACTATGGAGATCAGTGTGGAGATTCATTAGGAAACTGGGAATGGATTCACCATACAATACAGGTATACAACTCCTGGGTATCTTTCCAAAGAGGGTAAAATCAGAACAGCAGTACCATATGCATACCCATGTTCATAGCAGCATAATTTACAATAGCCAAAATACGGAACCAACCTAGGTCTCCATCAACAAATGAATGGATTACAAAATTATGGGAAATACACACAATGGAATTCTACTCAACAATAAAGAAGAACAAAATTATGTCATTCATAAGAAGATGGAAAGAGCTGGAGAACATTATGTTAAGTGAGATTAGCCAAGTACAGAAACAGAAGGGACATATGTTTTCTCTGTTGTGCTCAAGCTAGGGAGTATTAGGGATACCAGAGGGACTCCTGACATTGGAGAGGAAACCTCATTGAAGCCAGGAAGAAGGAGTAGAAGGGGGAAAAGGCTGAGTTCAATAATGGAAAAGCTACATGCAACTATGTGACAGGAATATAACATTGTTAATCTGGATACTTAGTATAGGGAGGGAGGGAAATGGGAAAGTGGGGAAGAGGACACCAAGTACTATGGGAAAATATGTCATTGTCAACATAATCCACATTATGATGTGAGAATATAGTGCACCAATAAAAATAATACTATATCCTTATATAAATTCATCACTACCAATATCACTAATATGTATAAGGAGGGTGAGTAGCTGGGTGGGATTTGAAACGAAACACACTAAGACTTGTGTGTAAGTATGTCTATATCACTTTGAACCTCACTAAGGTGTATGATTATCTTACTTTTTCTTATTCTTACATTTGGAGTCATGCTTCAGATTTTCTAGTAGAAGCCAGAATGTGTGACATTATATTTGAATGAGTGGATATTTGAAGTTTAGATAAGATTTCATTCATAGTGATCGTGTGTGTGTGTGTGTGTGTGTGTGTGTGTGTGTGTGTGTGTGTGTTACCAGGGATGAAATCCAGAGTCATTCTACCTTCGAGTTACACCCTCATCCCTATTTTATTATTTTTATTTTGAAACAGAGTCTCACTAAGCTGTGGAGAACCTCACTAAGTTGCTGAGGCTTGCTAAAAACCTGAGATCATTTTGTCTCAACCTCCCAAGTACTGGGATTGCAAACTTGTGCCACCACAGCCAGCATCATTTTATAAATTTTATGATAATTTTCTTATGTGACCTTTCTATAAAAGTTTTGATGGGAGCTGGGCATGGTAGCGCACACTTGTAATCCCAGCATTTGAGGGACTGACACAGGAGGATCACAGTTCTTGGATAGCCTCAGCTACTTAGTGAAATTCTTTGCAACTCAGTGAGACCCTGTTTCAAAATTAAGAACAAAAAATAGGGCTGGGGATGCAGCTTGAAAGTAGAATTCCTCTGGGTTCAACTCCAGTACTGCATTAAAAAAAATCTTGATGGTTATTTAATCACTTCTGCTTTATTGAGAAAAGACCCAATCTCTGATTCTGTAAACAGAGAGCAAGTGTTTTCATTATCTGATCTAGTAGATGAGGATAACGACACATGAAATCACTTCTCATTGCAAAATGGGGCATGCATTTTTATACATCACAGTGCCACACACATAACTAGAATATAATCATATCCACATCTAGGCCATTGAGATTTGGAATTAATTTCTAATGCACTAGTTGAGAAAACACCATAACTCTTTCTTTTGTAATTCTTTCTGTCACATGCCCTGGAAACTTTTAAGGTCAAGTTAGAAACATCCATTGGTTATACAGGAATAGATTTACATCTGAGTTGCACAATGCAATCACCCAAAATAACTTTTAAAAGATGAATGGTGTTCCCCTACCCACCCCAGTGTAGTTTTGAAGTGCTTCCCAGATGATTTTTAATTGAGTGTAAAATCTGATGTGGAGACAGATTAAAATGCATGGTGAATAGGTAAGGCAGGAAATGGATTTAAGGTGTAACCATGTCTCCAAAAACAAATTAAAATAATGCAAAACTTTTTTGTGGTACTGGGGATGAAACCCAGGGGCATTCTACCTCTGAGATACACCCCAGCCATATTTTTTATTCTTTATTTTGAAACAGGGTCTCAGTGGGTTGCAAAGAGCTTCACACAGTGAGGCTGTCAGAGAACCATGATCCTCCTGTTGCCATCACACCCAGCTAGCAGCTCTTTTTCTTTATTTTCTTTTTTCTTTTTTTCTATTTTTGGGGTAGTGGGAATTGAGCCCAGGATCATTCTACCTCTGAGCTACACCTCCAGTCCTTTTTTTAAATTTTGAAACAGGGTCTCACTAGGTTACTTAGATCTCACTATTTACTGGGGCTGGCTCTGATCCTGCCATCCTCCTGTCCCAGCCTCACAGATACTGGAGTGTTATTTATTTATTTATTTATTTATTTATTTATTTATTTAGAGGTACTGGAGGTACTGGGGGTAGAACCCAGGGGAATTCTACCTCCAAGCTATACCCCCAGCCCAATTTTTATTCTTTATTTTGAAACAGAGTATCACTGGGTTGCAAAAGCCCTTACTAAGTAGCTGAGTCTGTCCATGAACTTCAGTTCTCCTGTCTCAGCCTTCCAAATGCTAGGATTACAAGTGTGCGCCACCACACCCAGCTTGGAAAGAATTTTTAATTAGGATTAAACCCAGGAATTAATCTGTGTTAATGACTCTAGAACAATAGAGAAACTTTTACATTCTATTTCAAAATATTCAGTATTAAAGATATTTTAGTATGGTAAAAGGGGTAAAAATGGAGATTGTGCTTCATAATTTCTCCCCTCATTCTCTGTGCTGGTCTTGGCATCCATTATGCTTGACTCAAGGTGTTAGAAATAGCCTAGACACACTCAGTGTGCTGGGAAATAGCTCCTGGGATAAACAAGTTAATTTTTACCAGACATACCTGGAGAAGAGAAGCACACTGTATTCAGGAACTAAAATAAATAGTAAGATTTAGGGATTCTGACTCTAGTGGAGCCCATCTGATAGCCAGGGGCATCCGGAGATAACTTGCTCTTTTATATATTATACAAAACTAAAGTACAGATGTATGCACATACATTTAAGTATATTATATATGTTTTAAATTAACACTCCACAATATTACCTTTTTTTCATCTCTGCAGCTCATCTCTCATTCCCTCTCCCCTCTCTCCCACTCATCACAGGCTACTACCTGAAGTGTTCTGAATTGATCTTCTCTTATATCTTCAAAGTCCAGTTGCTTTCTCAGCTGGAAAACTCACTCTCCTCCTCTACTCAACGAGACTGACTGTCCACTTTGTTCCAGGATTCTTCCTAGCCATTATCAGCTCTCTGAAGCCTTCCTTGAATGCCTATTCTAAATTTTGTGCTTTTTTAATGCTTCCATAGCGCCACTCTTTTTCTCTCCATGTACAGGTATAGTGTTTAAAATTAATTTACCAGCCAGTGTGGTGGAACATGCTTGTAATCCCAATATTCGGGAGGCTGAGACCTGAGGATCACAGTTTGCACACAGCCTCAGCTACTTTGCAAGGCCCTTCGCAACTCATTGAGACCCTGTTTCAAAATATAAAAAAGCTGGATCGTATGGTGGTTCTATTTCCAGTTTTCTAAGGAATCTCCACACAGATCTCCTGGGTATTTTTCCAAAGGGGTTGAAAACAGAGAACTACAGCAACATATGCATATCTATGTTCATAGCAGCACAATTTGTAATAGCCAAAATTTGGAAACAACCTAGGCCCCCATCAACAGATGAATGGTTTGCAAAGTTATGGGAAATACACACAATGGAATTCTATTCAGCTATAAAGAAGAACAAAATCACATCATTCATAAGAAGATGGAAAGGGCTGGAAAGCATTATGTTAAGTGAGATCAGCCAAACACCGAAAGAGAAGGGACATATGTTTCCTCTAATATGCCCAAATGAGTGAGCATTGGGGATACCAGAAGGACTCCAGATAATGGAAGGGAAATCTCAGCAAAGTTTTAATGGAAAACTAAGAGAGGAAAGAGGCTAAACTTGATTGATGAGTGGCTATTTCCAAATAGGTGTAAAAGTACGAATATAGCAAGGTTAGCCTGGGTATTAAGTATCGGGAGGGAGGAAGGGAAATGGGGGGGGAGGGCACCAAATACAGATTAAATGTATAGCATTTACTTTCAATAAAATAAAGTAAAAAGAAACTAAAAAATAAAAATAAATAAAAATAAAAAATAATATATATATATATATATATATATATATATATATATATATATATGACTAAAAAAGAGAGCTGAGAGTGTAGCTCCAAGGTACAATGCCCCTAGGTTCTATCCCCAGTACTTAAACTAACTAAATAAATAAATAAAATTAATTTATCATAGTCCCTTTATTTAGTACTAATTAGATGAACTGGATAAATTAGAGCTTGTTTTTCTTCCTCCCTGAGTAAGGCAAGTCGTGTTAGTACTTGAGCAATGCAGGTGCAATCACTGAGCTGAGCAAAGGGTTCCTCCCACAGGTTGATGCAGCCAGTCCACTGGGAATTTCCCCTGGAAAGGGATTTAAACATCAGGCTGGCCAAGTCATATGTCCAAATTTCAACAGCAGGAGAGGGGACGTTGTCAGGTTTTTTTTTTTTTTTTTTTTTAAACCTGGTCCCATCTGACTGCAGGGAACTGTTGAAACACTGTCAGAAACATCGGTGACTCAACTGGGACTCTTCATATAGGACAACAAAGCCCTCACTTGGTATTACAAGCTCAAGTAAGTAAGGAGAATTAATGGTATTTAGGAACATTGTTCTCTCTTCAGAGGTGGTACTCACTTCTATCCTTTCAGAGTCCTGAGCATATCGGTTGATTTTCTTGTTGTAAAAGGAATCTCTTGGCCAGAGACTATGCTGCATGTCATGCCAAGGGAATGGAAAATCCATTTCTCATGTGTATTAATGTTTGTGCATGAATAAATAGTACTAATTGAGAACCAAGATATAGTGAAAAGTATAGAGTAAATATTAACTCTGTGCACATAAATTAAAATCTCCTCTATAATGGAAGCTGCCACTGGTAGCCTGAAAATAGGGAGCTGAACACATATAGGGATGATAGCTCAATAATCCTGACTGCAAGGAAATCTATATTGTTATTCCCATGCGTGACACTGTCAACATGTGCTCAAATGCCCTTGCTCTATGTCTAGGGGTCTCAAACTGCCTTACAGTGCTTTTAATTTAGCTTAAGAGTCTTTGCAAATGGAACTTTTAATTATTTCTCCAACTCTGCAGCCCTTAGAAACAGACCCTGGATTTAGTCCTCATCTCCATCTCTTTGAGTAGAGAGATGAGGAATTCCTTCATAGCTGCAATAGAGAAGCCCTAGTTCTCCAAACATGTTGTCAGCTGTGCATAGCTGTACATTCATAGCTTCTGATTTTTCCCTTTCCTTGTGTCCATCTTGTAGGATAATCATATACAGTAGAGAAGTCCACAATTTTTTAAGTACTTTTTCACCTACTAACCAAGCTATTTACTTTCCTTCCCTGTGCCGCCTTCTCCACCTGCACTTGATCCTGCACCACCAATATTGGTAATCTGGGTAGATTTGGCACCATGGCATGTTACACAGTGTTCATTTCTATTATCTCCAGCAGGGAGGTTATCGGTGTCTCCTCTAATGCATGAAAAACAAAATTTTAGAAACATGTTTTGAGGATATCTTTGTGGGAACTAGTTTTAGTACCAATTTCTGTATTCGCCATTATAGCAAGAAAAAGATGATATTCTCAAATTTGAGGAGTACAAAGAGCTTATTTACAAATATTTCAGCAACATGCAGGAAAATTCTGAGGAGACTAGGACCCTGGACCTAAAAAAAAAAGGGATGGTGACCACCCCTAGGCCTGAAGGAGTGGAAAGGTAGGACACGCTACCTAAAACCTGTGGATAAAAAAGGTAAAAGTTGGGACTTTTTTCCCCTCATGGTTGGGTTATACAACTCAGTATAGGAACCTAGAAAGACAGGACCTGAGAGAAAATATTACAAAATCATTCTCTCTTCTACTTTCTCATTTCCTCTCCTTCTCCTTAATCATCATCATCATCATCATCTTATTATTATTATTATTATTATTATTATTATTATTTTATTTCTGCTTTCTAAACATCATCACAAACCATTGAGAAGAGACTTTATTTCTGTAGTTTTTAACCATATTTTGGAAGCAGAGCAGGGTCTAAAAAAATGGAAGTTGGATCTGAAGAAGCATACAGGAAATACCCAACACATACAACACACACTAGACACACTACAGAATTCTACAACACACTTTGAATGAGAATATATGATTCCTGTAAAGATTTAAAAATCTAGTGATAAATTCATGTGCCTTAATGATTGCAAGAGTATAATGTGTGTTAAAATTCCAATAGTATAAACAAAGCAGCTGCATAAAAATCTGAAATTTGACCTGTCAAAAGCTCTATTACTTTTCTCCCCAAGTTTCTTATCTTAACTGATGATACAAAATTTCCACCAAATTGTATATTCCAGAAACTCAGTAGTCATGTGAAAATACATCTCTACTGTTTCCTATATTCAGAGGCTCATTAAGTCTGAGCAGCTTTACTATCAGTTTTTTTTTTTTTTTTTGGAGGGGGTTGTGGGTCTGAGGATCATACTGTCATTTTTATATCATACTTTTTTATTCTTTCCCCAGCATTACTCATGTGGACTAAACATTTTTATTGCCATGTGCTAGGCCTTAATACAGCCTTTGCTTAGTCTTTAGAATCATACTAAATCATGTATCTAAATCCAGATTTAGATAATTCTGGATATGCAATGTCATGACTATAAATCCTTCTTAATAGATAATATTTCTTATGTATTTATTTTGCTCCTCTTTTTATATAAACATAGAATTAACTCATTTGATCCTATGAAGTATATACTATTATTAACTGATTTTCAAAGAGTAAACAAAAGCACAGATGTTATATAAATAACCCAAGTTTACATGATATTAAGTAGTAAAGCTAGGATGTGAGTCTGGTTTCAAAGTCCCCACTTTTCATCTCTTAAATACCACTAAATTTCAACAATGCTACAATAATAAGGAAATAATACTTATAGTCCATGAGTGCTTTATATTACTTATACTTTATAGTATAATACTTATCAAGCAATAGTATGACCACTTTAGATATTATAACTTCATTAATTTCAGTAATTGATACAATGAAGAAAAAATTATTATCCCCTGTATACAGCTAAAATAGGAATGACAGAGTTTTAGTAACTTGAGTAAGCAAATTTGGCTAAATAGGCCAAAATTTTAAGTAGTGTTATTCATACTACTGTTAGACTCTTCTAGCTTCCTCACATAGATGGATGAAGCTTAAATGTATTAACCTGAAGCTGGGCATGTTGGCTCATGCTTATAATCTCAGTACTTGGGGAGGCTGAGGTAGCAGGATTGCAGGTTCACAGACAGCCTCAGCTACTTAGTGAGGCCCTTTGCAACTCAGTGAGACCCTGTTTCAAAATAAAGAATAAGCCAAGCATGGTGGCGCACACTTGTAATCCCCGCGCTTGGGAGGCAGAGACAGGAGGATCACACAGGTTTGAAGCCAGCCCTGCGCGCTGGCTTAGGCGACCCTGTTTCCAAATAAAAATGTAAAAATAGGTCTGGGAGTGTAGCACGGAGGTAGAAGGTCTTCTAGGAACCCCAGTACCACCAAAAAAAAAAAAAAAAAGAATAAAAAATAGGCTGGGGTTGTACCTCTCAGAGGTAGAATTCCCCTGGGTTCCATCCTCTGTACCACAAAAAATAAAAAATAAAAATAAATAAAGTAATAAAAATAAAGAATAAAAATAGGGCTGGAGATGTAGCTCACAGGTAGAATTCCCTTGGGTTCAATCCACAGCACTGCAAATATACATATATAATATATATTATACATATATATATTATATATGTATAATATATGTATAATATATATATTAACCTAGTATGTGAAGCCTTTACAATTTCCTTTCTCCCTCACCATCCAGTCTTACTAGATTTGCCTCAAGTGACCTTGCTCATTCAGCTTTCTATCTATTGACTATGATGCATGTTCTCATTTAACTATGCTTCTTGAGAAAGCCACCTCACTCTTTACAATGCAAGCACCACCTCTCCGGGCCTTGTTCCTGTCATAGTGCTGCAGAGTGAATGGTTCTCCAGGGTTACTACAGCTGCCATGCACACAGAGTATTAGAGTCACATAATTGTCACAATTTGTCTCTCCATTGTCTATAATGCTAGCACCTAGGAAGCTGGTTGTTTGTTTGGTTTTGAGGTAGAAATATACAACTATCATATTTGTATTCTGAATGAGTCAAACTATTAGATAATTGATGAAATGCCTTTACATTTGACAGAGGACAACAAATTTATTCTACCCTTTGTTTTTTACTGACCATATGAATTCACAAATTTGTAGGAAATTATGAATTCTCCCTGAGCAGAACATTCAGAGAGATTGCTACAACTAGAGGGAAGAAAAACAGACTCCTCTCTTAAATGGCCATTTGGTTTGTCCCATAATAATAAGGCTAAGTCTATGTTTTTAATTTTTTGTGTAAGTACATGTAACTAAATAAAACAGGTGCTTATACCAAGGCTTTGGAGATTGGGATCTGGTCCCTGTGGTACTTATCACATTTTCTGGAGAAGCAAATCACTCATTAAAAAAAAATACAATATCTAACCTGAGAAGAAGCAACCCTTTAATGGTAAAGAAGCTTGTGGATGGACCTGATCATTATGCTGAGCTTTCATCAGAGTAGGGTACGAGATTTAGCAAATAAAAATTTCAAGAGACTAAATATTACAAGATAAATGGTTATAATAAAAATTATTTATTGTTTGTCTGAAATTGACATCTATCTGGGAGTCCTACATATTACCCTGCTACTCCCTTGGAGAGTTAATCACTACTGAATGATATGGAGATATTGAAGTTAGAAGCTCCACACTCTTGTTACCACTGTTTGTGAACTGGCCGCATTTCTTGTCACAGGTGTCATGGGAACTTCAGCACTACTTCTCTGCAGACATTTTGTTGTCCTGCACCTCCTTCAGGTGGTAACAGCGAATTCAGGTAGGATCTTTCACTTCCTCTCTGAGTATTAGCAATGTAAAGTATGCCAGGGAATGCGATTCTACTCAGCAATAAAGAAAAATAAAATTACATCATTTGCAAGAAAATGAAAGGACCTGGAGAACATTATGATAGGTGAGATTAGCCAATCACAGAGAGTTCAAGGTCATATGTTTTCTTTAATATGTGCAGGATAAAGAGTAATTGGGATACTAAAAAGACTCCAGATCATGAGGAGAAACTGCAGGGGAGCCAGGGAGAAGATATAAGGGTAGGGGTGGAGGAATACTTAGGTTCGTTAATAGAAATACTACCATAGACTATATGTATACATGTGAATATATATCAACGTCAATCTGGGTACTCCATGTTGGAAGGAGGGAAATGGAGAGGGGGGCACCAAGAGCTTTGCATTATGTCATTGTCAGTATGATTTACTTTATGATGTGAGACTATAATGCACCAATAAAAGCACAAAAAAGCATATAATAAAAGTATGCCAGGAAAAACAAGGAACAGACAAAAGAATAAGGCTTTTGACTATTGTTTCTAATGTTGACTAGATAATGGGTGCTGTAAGATCCAGCTCATACTTAGGAAGAATTAATCATTCCTAATGAGCAATGAAGACTTAATACTTAGAACCCAATGCTCACATTGAGGCAATATCGTGTATGTATCACTTTAACAATGAGGAAGTGGTGCAAGATGTGGCTTCATTTTGGGATCCATATGAGTTATCAGTACAGAGAGGAAATAATAAAGACAAATGGTACAGGATGGTGGGATCCTGAGAGAGGATGACATTTGTGTTTATAAGTGCATTTGCCCAAAATGGAAATAAATATAGGTTATCAAGACACATAAAAGAAGATCAGGAACAAGATAAGAATGTCCACTATCACATTCCTATTCAATATAGATAGTACTTGAAACTCTAGAAGCAATAAAATAGGAAGATAGGAGAGGGAAATTAAAGGAATGAAAATAGGTAAAAAAAGAATTAAAATCATCTTTTTGTGCTAATGACATGATCCTTTACTTATAAAATACAAAAAACTCAACCAGAAGACTTCAAGAAATGACAAACAGATTCAGGAGAGCAGCTAAATACAAAATCAACTTACAAAAATTATTGGCGTTTTTATTCACTAAGGATCAATAAACTGAAAAAGAAATCCAGAAAACAATTCCATTCACAATAACTTCAAAAAATAAAATACATAAGAATAAATTTATCCAAGGAGATAAAAGACCTCTATAATAAACATTATAAATAATTAAAGAAAGAAACTGAAGATCTTAGAAGATAAAAGGATCTCCCATGTTCTTGGATAGGAAGAGAAAATATCATCAAAATGGTGGTCATTCACAGTTTAACTGTCTGTGAGTATAAATGTTGGAATTATTTCTGTGAGTGAAATTTCAGGCCAAAGTGTGTGATATTATATGATGACGGTGATTACAATGATGATGTTGAAAATGTTATTCTGCAATTGTTGCCAGTGTACACTTCTACCAATAGCATTTGTGAATTTGTTACGTGGGTATGACAGTTACACACCAGCTATTTATTTGATAGAGGACAACTATCTGGAATATATTTAAAAACCTTAAAACTAATAAATTATCCAATCAGAAAATAATCAAGTGAACTTAGTTGACACATCTCTAAAGAATAAATACAAATGACTAACAAAATATATAAAAATTATTCAACATCCTTAGCATCAGGCAAATGGAAATAAAAACTACATTGAAATTTTATCTACCTCTAGTTAGAAGGTAGTCATAGAAAATACAAACAATGATAAATGCTAGCAAAAATTTGGAGAAATTATACACTATTGGTGGGATTATAAATTAGTATAACCACTATGAAGGTCAGTTTGATGGTTTCTTAAAACACTAAGAATAGAACCACCATATGGTCCAGCTATACCACTTCTCAGTATTTTACTAAGTAATGAAAGTCAGAATACTATAGTGATACATTCATATCCATGTTTATAGCAGAACAATTAACAATAGACAAATTATGGAACCATTCCAGGTGTTCATTAACATATAAATTGATAAAGAAAATGCAATATATACACACAATGGACTTCTACTCAGCCATAAAGAAGTGGAAAATATGCCACTTTCATAAATGGATATAATTGAAGAATATTATAGTGAGAGATAAGCCAGTCCCAGAATGTCAAGGCCACTGTTGTTTCTTTCATATTAGAAGCTAGAGAGAAAACAGGAAACATAGGGGACTTTAAAGAATGCAGAGAGAGACAGGTAGAGGTAGAAGTCTGGGGGAGGGAGTAAGAGAATGAAAAAGGATTAGGAAAGGAAATAATTCAAATAATACTATGGCAACATGTGAAGGTATTACTATCAATCTTATTAAATAATGCAGAGAGGAAGGAGAGGAGTAAAGGGTGAGATATAGAGGAAAATATGCAAGCAACCATTTGTATGTATGTTTTTATCACATTGTGTTCATGCTGTGATATAGAACTACAATGTCTACTAACTGAAAAATAAAAAATAAAATAATAAAATAAAATAATAAAAAGTCTATAAATGCAAATAAATGCTGATGAGCATTCTTGGTAGGTATATTAATTAGCACAGCCAAAATGAAAACCAACACATTGTTCATTAAAAGTCTAAAAATAGAACTACCAGAATATTCAGTTCTACCATTTCTTGAATTAAAGGCAGCATACTTTAGAGATATATGCCTATTTCTGCTTACCACAGCACAATTCACAATAGCCAAATTATGGAATAATCTTAGGTGTCCATCAACAGATGAATGGATAAAGAAAATGTAGAATATATGCATGGTGGAATTTTATTCAGTCATAAAAAGTTTATTTTCAGAAAGATGATGGAGCTAAAGAAAATCATTATAGGCAAAATAAGTCAGAATCAGAAAGATAGATATCATATGTTTCCCCTCATATATAAAAACTATTGGGAGAAAAAGGAGAAGAAAGGAGAAGGAGAAGAAGAGAGAGAAAGAGAGAGGGAGATTATAAAAATAAAAGTAGAGCAAATGGGTAGAAGACAAGAATCATGGGGAAATAGAACGTGAGGATAAAAGGAGTTATAGAAGAATGAACTTGATCAAATTATGTTATATGCATGTATCAATAGGATAACACATTAAAATCACCATTCTGTATAATTAATATGCATCAATAATAAAATACATTAAGTTTATAGACATGATTTCTTTTTGAAATAGTTCAACAATATTTTATTTTATTATGGTGACTTCAAATTATTACATTGAGTTATGCTTTTGCATTATTTGCTTTAATAGGAAATATGTTAGTACTTTTCCATTTTGACTTTATATCTGTCTTTTTTGTTTCCTATGAGATTACTATAAGCCTGAAATGTATTTAAATAAATATTACACAACCTTAGGGACATATCAAATTATATATCTGACCAGATATAAAAGCTAGCAGAAAATAATAAAGTGCATTGTAGTCCTACATCTTAATGGAGTAAAAGATGGTAGAGGCATACATGCACACATCATTCATTTAGCCCTTCCCCAATTCCCTCCCCATTTCCTCCCCCCATTCTCTTTCTCATGTTTGGCTTAGTGATTTACTTTGATATGTTTGTGAATCTACATCATGTATATTAGGGAATTTCCGTCTTCCCCCTTCCATCCCTTCAGTTAGATTGCCTTATTTGCTCATCTACAGTTTCTCTTTAGTCTAGAGTTCCTCTTATGACCCATTTTCTCCCTAGCTTCCACATATTAGGGAGAGCATCCAATTTCTTATTTTTGTGACTGAGTAATCTCACTTAGCAGAACATTCTCCAGTTCCATCTATTTCCCTGTTAATGACATAATTTTGTTCTTTATGGCTGAGTAAAATTCCATTGTGTATATAATTAAATGATTTTACCACTCATTATGTTATAAAGGTAATAACTAGTCTATAATCACCTTATTTGAGATTACTTTATCTTTTACATATACATTTAAAACACACACAATAATAAGTATTTTAGATAAGCAATTAGAGTTTAATTGTTTAAGGAGCTAAGATTAACTTCACTAGAAATGCTTACATATTCAAAATTATCTTAAAAAGTTTATCATGTGTTCATTTAATAATGTGAGGAATAAACAGAACAAAATCTTCATTTGCATATACAAAAATTTAAATATTTTTAATATTAATTAATCACTTACACATTGATACTTGAGACTGTTTAGCCCCCTAAACTGATTTGGCAATCTTGATCAAGTGACCATATAACAGAAAGAATTGAAAGAGAAAAGATGGCCTTTATGTAGGGGAAATGGAATCAACTGCTTTTTCATCCTGTTTTCAAATAGTATGGCAGGAAAACACATGAATATAAAATGTCCCTATTCCCACATCTTATTCCAGTAGGGGACTAAATATCAGCTTTGAGAGTTCCTAAGTATAGCATGAAATAATGTCAGCTGCAACCAAGTGGTATCAAAAAGAAAAAACAGTAAATAAAATGTATTAACCTGGGGACACTTGGAGAAGCAGGTGGTATCACTTTAAGAGGACTTGCTGATGATGCCCAAGAGAGTGAAGAGTGTTCCATAATCAGAGAAAATAGAGAATAAGTGATATTTAATTAAACACACATTGGATAAGAATTTTCCAAAATTAAGATAAGAATCCTACAATTCCAGAACCTTATGAGGCTAAACTTGAGTGTGGTGATTCCCTAGAAAACAGGGAATAGATTCACCATAAGATCTAGCTATACCACTCTTGGGTATCTTTTCAAAGGGCTTGAAACCAGAGAACTACCTATGGTAATATTTGCATACACATGTTGATAGCAGCACAGTTCACAATAGATAAATTATGGAACCAACCTAGGTATCTATCAATATATGAATAGATTACAAAATTTTGGGAAATACACACAGTGGAATTCTACTCAGCAATTAAGAAGAAAAATTATGCCATTTTCAAGAAGATGAAATGAACTAGAGAACATTGTCTTAAGTGAGATTAGCCAATCACAAAGCGAAGGGACATATGTTTCTCTAGTATGGGCAAGCTAGAGAGTATTTGGGATACCAGAGGGACTCCAGATAGTAGAGAAAAAACCTCAGTGGAGCCAGGGAGGAAGGGTAGGAGAGGAGAAAGATTGAGCTTCACTAATAGAAATACTACCATCAACTATGTGTATATATGTGAATATTCTTTTTTTTTTTTTTTGGTGGTACTGGGGTTCCTGGAAGCCCTTCTACCGATGGGCCTCACTCCCAGACCTATTTTATACTTTTTATTTGGAAACAGGGTCTCTTAAACCAGCGAGGCTGGCTCCGAACCAGCGAGATCCTCCTGTCTCTGCCTCCCAAGCACCGGGATTACAGGCATGCGCCACCACGCCCGGCTATATGTGAATATTCTAATGTCAGTCCGGGTACTTTGTATTGGGAGGGAAATGGGGAGACAGCGGGAGCCACCGAGTGCTTTGGGCATGTATGACACTATCATTATTGTTTACTTTATGATGTGAAATTATAATGCACTAATAAAAGCATATAAAGAAGCTTAAATCAATACACAAGTCTATTATAGTGAAAGTGCAGCAAATCTTAAACCCTGTTTGAGAGGAAAAAAAAGGTTTAGAATGGATGAAGAAATAGAGTGAAAAAAGAAGCAACTATTACATCTTTTCTTACCAAAAATATAAACCATTTAGCAGCAATAAAATCATATTTTCCTCTTTTTTTTTTTTTTTGGTGTGTGTGTGGTACTGGGGATGGAACCCAGGGGTATTCTACCTCTGAGCTACACCCCAAGCCCTATTTTTTATTCTTTATTTTTGAAACAGGGTCTCACTGAGTTACAAAGGGCCTCACTAAATAGTAACTGAGGTTGTCCTTGAATCAAGATCTTCCTGTCTCAGCCTCCCAAATGTTGGGTTTACAAGTATGTACCACCATGCCTGGCTATATTTTCCTATTTCTTTTTTTTTTTTTTTGTGGTACTGGGGTTCCTGGAAGCCCTTCTACCTCCGGGCTCCACTCCCAGACACCTATTTTGTATTTTTATTTGGAAACAGGGTCTCAAACCAGCGCACACGCCTGGCTTCGAACCTGCGCAATCCTCCTGTCTGCCTCCCAAGCGCGGGAATTACAAGCGTGTGCCACCACGCCCGGCTATATTTTCCTATTTCTTAAGGGAAACAATCTGATGAACTACCATACAAGTCAAATGTGAAATTAAGATGTCTTTAAGCCAAATAATTAATCTTTAATAAAATGTGTGTGTGCATGTGTGTATATTATAAAAGATGTGTCCTGACTCACACTCTCACCATTTGATTGTTTCCCTTCTCAGATCAATTCACAGTGAATGCCTTAAAGGGGCCCATCTTGGCTCCATTGGGTGGAGATGTTGCACTTAGCTGCCAGTTGTCTCCGCCACAGAGTGCACGACACATGGAGATCCGCTGGTTCCGAGACCGCTACACACACCCCATTTACCTGTACAGGGATGGTATAGACCAGTACGGAAAAACTCTCTCCAGGTATGTGGAGCGGACAGAACTCCTGAAAGATGCCATTGGAGAAGGTAAAGTGACCCTCAAGATCTTTAATGTCAGTGTTGATGATGATGGACCATACCGCTGCTTCTTCAGAGACGGTGATTTCTATGAAGAGGACACTATAGAAGTGAAGGTCACAGGTAAGGATGGATCCTTCTAAGGTTTCTATACATCCATTGAAACCCACATGAGACTGAGTATTAGGAAAGTCCTCAGTGTTTCAGACTATCTCCACATTACACAATTTGATTATCAAGGTTAAATCTATGCATTTAGTTTATGAACTTTGAAGAGCAATTTGGGGAGACATCAGCTCTATCAGTAAATATCTTAATTTTTATGTCTACCCACATTGTTAGCTTTCTAAGAGATTAATGGTCTTTTTTAGGATTCATTTTTAGCCTTTAAATGATTTCTGATAGCAATTTAGTAAAATGTGATTTTACAAGTGACTTGGATTTTTACAATAGTCTCCTTAATGGTAATTCCTGTTCTCACTTCTCCTAATTCGATTTGCTGACTGCTTAGTGCCATATAAATTTTCCTAAATTTATTCCAAAAAGCCTTTATCTATAATCTTAAGTGTCTTCAGGTGTATAGCATATGTATTTTGTATATTCAAAGATAATAACACTTAAGTCAAACTCTGCACCCTTTAAATTATTCTGAATGACAAACAAATGGAGGAGATATGAAGGATTTCAAGAATTTTACAAATGTAAGTACTCAAATATAGGGCTCCTGGCTTACTCATATTGAACATCTTTATTGGATAGTACATGACTCCTGGCTGTATAGATCTGAGATACCAAATGAAATGGGGTCAATTATATTTATATTTAAATTAATTAAAAATTATATATTCAGTTCTGAAATCTCATTTTTCCCATTTTAGGTGCTTATAGTCTCATGTAGTGAGCAGCTGCTGTGTTAGCACAGATATAAAAGATTTCTATTATTGTGGAATTTTTTTTAGACAGAGTTGCTTTGTAGTTACACTTTAAATCTCTATTTGTTCTTTTTTGCCCACTCATTAGACAAGTTTATATGTCCCAGACAATATTCTGAAACTTTCAAGGATTTATTTTCTCTGAATTAATATGAATTGTATTTTTATAACACCAGTGTCTTATCTATTTTATTCAAAACAAAGTACATTAAAATATTCATTGTTTATAAAAGGCCATGTAAATTAATGTTTTGATTCAAGTTGCAAACTGGGTATATAATGTTATCCATTATTCATCACTTATCATAGTGACTCAAAAATGACTAGTAATGAAAATATTCTGTAAACTCTATAGGGACTACAATCATGCTATTTTAATTTATTATTATAATCCAAAGACATATCTTAGCCTTCTAAATTTAACAAATAACCAATAAATATTTTCAAATGAATGAATAAATAAATGAAACAAGTAGGAATTTACTCACCTGATTTATTTAGGACAAGATGTTAATTGTATATCATAAACTGTATGTTTGACTTACACTCTTTCCTATTTGATTAGCTTCCTATCAGAGCCCCCACAGAATTTTGATTATCTGTATATCCAAGGACACTGATATTAAATGGGGGATAATGGGTTTTATTTCTTTGTTTTTGTCTCCTTTCTTAACCTAAAATGCTATTTCCCCTTTTGTATCCATCAAGCTACAAGCTCAGATATAAAGATTCTTGTGCATCCTCCTAATACCAAAGGTCTTATGTTGGAGTGCTGTTCAGGAGGGTGGTTCCCACAGCCTCAAATGGAATGGAGAGACAGCAGAGGAGAGATCCTTCCATTTGTTGCAAAATTCCACTCACAAGATAGATACAAGCTATTCAATATGAAGATGACCCTTCTTATTAGTAACCGGTCTCATAGGAATGTCACTTGCTACCTTCAAAACCCTCGAACTGGCCAAAAGGAAATAACAAGTATTGTTCTATCAGGTGAGATCTGTTTATTTGTTCTTCAAACAATGACCATTGCCACACAAAATATAAAAAACAAAAATTTATTTGATTTCTTTTCTTGGCTCCCAAGACATTACTTTCTCTTGGATTTTTTAAACCTTAGTTGTGCCTTTATTGGATTATTTTCTACATTTTTAATTTGTCTACTTAATATTAGAGCTCCCAAGACATAATCTTTTTCAAGGCATAATGTTTGAGCCTTTACACTCTTTTAACTTTATTTCATCTCATATTTTTAAACATCAATATGATCACGGTCTTTCAAATTATATCTCTTTTTCCAGACCTCTCTCCTACCCTGTTCTCATCTCCAAACTCATCATCTCAATATAGAAGTCTAATAACTATACAAAACCTAATATATCAAAAACTAATCTCATGACTACCTCCTGACCTGCTAAACTTATTTTCTTCCCAATCATACTTCATATTTTCAGTTTCTCAGAACAAAACCCTTGCAGTTTATCTTTGGTTCCCATTTTTCTCTTGTATCCTACGTGACATTTGTGAAGAAACAATGTGTGATTTACCTTTAAAATGTATTGAGTCTGATCACTTATCATTTTACCACTGTTGTTGAAATCTGAGACAATGTACCCTGGTTTGAGTTCCAGCAATACCTGAAAATTCAACTATTTCTCTCTTATCTACATGATATATGCTCAGCATGTAGATAGGAAGATTCACCAAAATATGAGACACAAAACATCACCCTCTGTTCAACACCCTGCAATTATTCCCTATTTTTTATTTTGGTGGTACTGGGGTTTCTAGAAGCCCTTCTACCTCTGGGCTACACTCCCAGACTTAGTTTATATTATTTTTTTATTTGGAAACAGGATCTCTTAAGCCAGCGCGGCTGGCTTCGAACTTGCACGATCCTCCTGTCTCCGCCTCCCAAGTGCGGGGATTACAAGCGTGCGCCACCACGCCCGGCAATTATTCCTTATTTTACTCAGAGTAAAATGCCCTACATTGCCATGCAATATCTGTTTTCCCAGTGTCTATTTCACATCACCATTTAGTGCTCTCTTCATCACACAAACCTCTTTCTGTCCCCTCTCATACAGACTAACTTCTGTCTTGAGATCTTTGTTCTTACTGTGCTCGCTTCCTAGAATGCTGCACACTTCCCTTATCTCTTCCAAGTCTATTTTCAGCTCTCACTCTGTGAATATGAACTGCCTTGGTAAACCAGTCTAAAAAAATACAACCTGCTTTCTTCCACCTGAGAGTCCCTATCTCATTACTCTTTTTAAAATTTTAGTATTACTAAACCTACTACATGACTTTATTATTTTATTATCCTATATCTCCTTCTGCAAAATATGGTTGGTTTTATATACCTTTTTATCTTCTATCTGTCTCTGCAAAATATACATTGCTGGTTTTATAAACTTACACACCCTAATTGCTTCAAATAATTTATGACAAATAAGGAGTCAATAATTTATACTTAAATAATTGCAGTAAAACTGAAGGAGTGCCTCATAAACTCCCAAATAAATATATATGTATTAGTATTTGTATATATTCATGAAATCAATGTTGGAGCCAGATTCTGAAGAGCATCATTATGCTAAGTGAGATTAATTCAGTCACAAAAAATAAAAAATTGGATGCTCTCTCTAATATATGGAAGCTAGGGAGACAAAAGATTATAGGAAGAACTCTAAATGAAGAAGAAGAAACCATAGATGAGCAAATAAGTCAACTTAACTGGTGGCTATAAGAGGGGGAAGAGGGAAATTTCCTAATGTATATGATGTTCATTCACAAACATATCAAAATCAATCAGTAAGCCAAACATGAGAAAGGGGGGATGGGGAGGTATTTGGGGAAGGGCTAAATGAATGATGTGTGCATGTATGCTTCTACCATGTAGTACCCAAATTTATTTACAGCTTTAGTAAATAGTTGGCATATTTTTGAGTTAGCACTTTCTTAAAGTAGATATGTTCTTTTAAAAAATCATATTTTATAAAGAATTGCAGTTAACATAAACTTTAAGAAATAAATTACAATTCTAAGAAATAGAGATATTATGTCAAGGAGATCTTATATTCACCAAATATCAGAATACATGGAAAAGAGTCAAAATATATGATAAAGAAAAGATCTTAACCAAATTCTATCTTGAGACTTTTGAGCTGGCAAAGTTCTATTTTTATCTCATTGTGATAAGGGGACCCTTATCTATGTATAGAATTAGTTCTAAAGTCATATTATTCTAAGTCCTGTGAATTATAAAGTACCAGTTCAATCTGAGTTTATACCACACCAAATATGTCCAAAATTGTGTAGCAGAATTGTTGATTAGCTCTAGAGCAGCTTCTTGGATTTATTTCCTCAGACAGCATTGGAATACATAATGGCATATCCTAGGTGGTATATCATATTTTCCCTCTGGGAAGAAAGACACCAGATCCCCAGATAAAATGTCAGATGCCATGCCCAATAGGCACAAACAGGGAGGCCAGGGCATATGCTTGTTCATATGAACAGAAAAGGAGGAAAAGCTATATAAGCTATGTCTCTGAATTTAAGCAAGAGTACTTTCAGATCCAATCAGTACATTGGAAAATTCAGGACTGAGTTGGGACTAACATTATGATCCCTGGAAACCTTTATCTGAGCCTTGGGTGGGGGGTTGTATGGAAGAACTTAGCTCTATCTCTTCACTTGAGTTAATGGAAGGATATATTGAGAATGGCATTCACTCACCTTTGTGTCAGTCAAGTACTAATTAGCTGCTTGCTCTAGATTGTCCTACTTTCACCCACTCAATTATAACTGCCTCTCCAAATTGGTTAAGGTCTAATAGTCCATGGAAATGAAATCTTCAGTGAAAATATGCTTTGGATGAACCATCATTTCTAATTAAAATTTGATAAGTGCAAATACTCCAAGTTTCTTTTGTGTTAACATCTATTACTCTCCATTTCAGATAAACTGTTTTCGTGGAAGAATGTATGGATAACTATTTTTATTACAATTGTGATTGTGGTGATAATTTCTATTCTGCTGCCCAATTTTACCCAGTTCAAACAATGTAAGTGGGTTTGAAGTGTGGGAGACACAATGTGGTGAAGAGGGAAGAAGCTAAAGAAGGATTATTCTTCACTCTTAAGCCTGTCTGCTCAAGACACTCCAAACTCTTCAGTCACATGTTAGACATAATTCTTCTACCCATTCCCTGGTTCTAGATATTCTTATCTTACTAATGGTTCTGCTGACAGTGTTATTTATCTAAAATTCTGGACTTTTAGACTTCTTGTAACTTAATTAAGTTGAAATATTCTTTTCTTATGGGTAGTTTCATTCCTCATCTTTTGAGGAACTGCTATACTGATCTCCAGAATGGCTGTACTAAGTTACAATCCCACCAAGAGTGTATAATTGGTCCAAAATGAGCACTTACAGCATGTATTTGTATGCATATTGTGATGATTGTCAATCTAACTGTAGGAGGATGAAATATAGGTGTAGTTTTGATTTGCATTTCTGTATTGCTGAAATGTTGAACATTTTTCATAAATTCATTGGCCATCTGTATTTCTTCTTTTGATAAATGTCTACTTAGTTAATTTTCCCATTTATTGATTGAAATATTTGCTTGGGGTGTGTGTGTTAGGTTTTTAGTCCTTTATAAATTCTGGATATGAATTCTCTGTTTGAAAAGTAGCTGGCAAAGATTTTCTCCCATTCTCTTGGCTCTTTCATCATGCTCTTGTTTCTTTTGATATGTGGAAAATTTTAGTTTGATATCATCCCATATGTTAACCCTTGGTTTTATTTCCTGAGATTTAGGAATCTTATTTGAGGAAGTCAATCCCTACACCTGTGTTGGAAGGTTAACTCTATTTTTCCTTCTTCTATGTTAGTTACTTTTTCATCACTATGACTAAAACACCTCAGAAGAACAACTTAGAAGAGATAAAGTCTGCCCCATAATTTCACAGCTTTAGTCCATGGCAATTGGGCTTCAAGGCAGAAACATCCTGCCAGCAGGGAATGGGACATGAATATTTATTGTCATTATATTTTTCTGTTGTGCTGTTCCCTTTTCTAGTGTGGAATTACCTTCTTTGACTCTTCTGATTAATTTTGGCTTAAAGTTTGCTTTGCTGGACATAAGAGTAACTATTTTTCTTGCTTTTATTCTTAATTTGAATGGAATATATTTTCCTACCTTTCACCTTCTGCTTGTGAATGTCTGTGCCTGTAAGATGAGTCCTTTGTTAATTCACTCTGCTAGTCTAGATCTTTTCATTGAAGAGTTGAAATAATTCACATTCAGTGTTATTTCAGAGTTGATTATTTTATTTTGCCATTTTGATTTCTTTCTATTATTTAATTTAGTGCTAGGTATTTTTTAATTAGTTACTCTTTTAAAGATATTTATCCCTTTGTGGGCTCTCAAATTCATTTTAAATTTCTTCTCTGCATGGTGGCACACTCTTGTAATCCCATTACTTGGGAGGCTGAGACAGGAGGATCATGGTTTTGGGGCAGCCTCAGGTACTTAGTGATGCCCTCTGCAACTTTGTGAGACCGTGTTTCAAAATAAAGAATAAAAAATAGGGCTGGAGATGTAGCTCAGAGGTACAGTGCCCCCTGGGTTCCATCCCGAGTACCACACACACAAAAAAGTCTCTGTATGTAGTGTTCCTTTAAATAGTTCCTGTAGAAATAGCTACAAAGTAATTTATTTCACCATCAGGGTAAAAAGATCATACAGGGAAAGGCATACTAATTTTAAACACCAGGTGATACACTCTTTCTTAGGTTAAAATTTTTTCATTCATTATTAATCTTGCTATGTTAGAGGGGAAGTTGACTTGGAGGAGTTATAAGGAAATTTAATACACACTAAAAAAAAGTCTGTTCAGTTTATCTGTTCAGTTTGAAAAAGCATCATACTCACAGATCCTTTTTTGTACAGCCAGCCCTATCTTACAAGAGCAGATTCAGGCCAACAAGACCTCCTCCCAACATGTGTATTTTAGCTACCAGCTAAGGAGTTAGGACTAAGTCCATGTGCACTTCTCTCAACTTGCAGGATTTCTTCTTTACATTTCTAATGGCTCTTCTGGCATGAGATCTATTATTCAACTCAAATGGCTACCACTTTCCACCTGATGTATCTGTGGGTCTTGGAAATGACCAGAAAGCTACACATTTGCGACTTTTACTTCTGCTGGTTGCTGTTCCAAAAAAGTAAACTCCCTTAGTTTATCTGCTTATTGAGGCTATCCAAGTTTTAAATATCTTAAAAATAATCTATTTGCTTCATTATACCTCCTAATGAATTTTTCATTGAAGACATAATTCTGTGTATCTTATACTTTATTAAGAATTCTTATGTCACATGTATTTTCCTACAGAGTTCCTTAGAGATTTATACTCTAAGATCTTTCTAATTTAACCTTTGCCAAGCAAATTGCCTCTAGTTATTTACCTGTTTTTCATTGACATAAATTGAGCCCCTAACATTGTATTCATCTTTATCTAGAAGATGTTTTTTTATCACTTTGAATAGCTTATTTTCAAGGGAGCAGAGTTAATTTTCTAATAGGAATTACACGATTGTCATAAGAGGCTAATATTGCTGAATTTTTACTATTGAAAAATGCTACTCCAAGAACTATATAATTATTAAAATATCGAACCTCTGTGATATACTTTAAATTAAATATTGGTACCTCCATTTTTATATAGCGAAAACTAAGCATATCAAAGTTAAATATTACCACACCTAAAGTCGCATAGCTTGTAATTGTAGAAAAACAAGATTTAATATAAGCTATATGAACATTCATGTCCTATATTTTTACCACTAAATTAAACTGTGCTTTTAATTCTTTATCAAAGAGATGGTCATGACTTGTGTTAGTAAGCCTGCACATCATGAACAATTTTCATGAAAAGAAGAGATAGCCAAATGATACTGCTATAGAGTAGTACTAAATAATATTTTTAAACAATATGTTTTCCAAAGACACTTTTACTCATGAGATTTATATACATAAAGATTGTATTATCTCTTAGATAGCACAGAGGTCTCCAGACTTAACTTCCCCTCTGCCTCTTTCAAACACAGATAAAATGGTGATGGCAAATGCATAACTCCATCTCCTACTCTTTACTCAGAGGAAATAAGGAAAGATGAGTTTCTATCTTATAGGCCTGTTTAGCCTCAGTCCAAAACCTGTCTCATCCTAAAAACAGCTTTCCTTTTTTATCATCAATACTCTATGATATCTTAGGACCCAAATCTTAACCCTATTTTGAATGAATAAAGAAAAATAGCATCAAAGTATAACTTTTCCTTTATTAGTTCATTTTATGCCAATCCAAAGTGTTTCCACACCAATAACGAGTGATTGCAAAATCTCTTTTTCCTTAGGTACCTGCTGCAGCCGCAATTTTTTTTTAAAAGTGGGTCTACAGATAACCATTTTTTTATTTGCCGGGATCATCGCATTAATCTGTTTTTATAAAAGAGAAAGAGGTATGTGAGCTCAAGAGGATGGCAATTTCATATATATATATATATGATATATATATGAAGTATATATATGTATATATATACAAAGTATATATATATACAAAGTATATATATATATACAAAGTATATATATATACAAAGTATATATATATATATATACAAAGGATATATATATATCCTTTTCCAAATGCCCATAACTGATAAGACACTCAGCCAAAAAAGAGTGATACTTTATCTTAAACTATAGGAAAAATAATCCCTGAAACACAGGTCATAGGATTTGGATTCCAGCCTTCTAAATTAAGCCTCTAAAGGCTTAATAAACATTTCTGATGTCTCTGCTCCTAGAGAAAGGATTTCTTTCAAATTAATAGTTATTTTGACAAAAATTCAGCCATGATCACTTTACTTAATAATTTTTTCTAATTATTTCCTTGCTTTTAGCGTGGATAAGGTGATAATTCCATCCATTCATAAAATTTTGTTTTAATTTCATGGTGTACATGGACACCTGAAACTGATCTTTCTTCCCTATCTGACTCACTTTGAGGGTGAAAATGAAATGGTGAATGTTTTGAGATAGTCAAACATAACATTTGAAATGTACTCTCCACATTATTGTTGAGGTCCCCATGGAAATTATGTATGCAAAGTAATGATCATTAAGATAAAGTAATTCTTTATAATAAGTCATAGCTATATCCAAAACATCCCATTGTAGAAACAAAAAAGTAGGACTGGACTCTTCAAAGGACTTTTTCATTAATTTTTTCTTCCATAGAATCAACACAAATGGCCTTCAAACTAAGGAGAAAGTGAAATTCCTGCAATATGTTACACTATTTTTTACAATATAGTATAAAACCTAAAAGAACCTTTAAAACATTATTCTAAGTGAAACAAGCCAGTCACAAAAAGGCAAATCCTATGTGATTCTACTTGCATGATATACTTATAGTAGTCAAGACAATACAGACAGAATAGTGGCTGTCAGTGGCTGAAGTCAGGGAATGAAAGAATCATTTCTTGTTGGATATATATTTTCAATTTAGAAAGATGAAAATGTATGAATTTGTGTGTTGGTGATAATTGCACATTATGAATGTACTTAATATCACTGAATTGCAGAGTTAAATGGCTAAAATGGCAAATTTTGTTTTGCACATTTTAGTACAATTTTCTTTTTTCGCTTTTTAAGAGACATAGTTATGAAAATGAAAAGATAAACCATGGAGAAGAAAGATTTTAAGACATATATTGTGAAATGACTTGAATCAAGAATATGAATATGAATATAGTGTGTGTGTGTGTGTGTGTGTGTGTGTGTGTGTGTGTGTACTAGGGATTGAATCCAGAGACAGACATTCTACCTCTGATCTACATCCCCAACCGTATTTTAATTTTTATTTGGAAACAGGGTCTCACTAAGTTGCAGAGGGCCTCATTAAGTAGGTGAAGCTGGCTGCAAACCTGCATTTTTCCTGTCTCAACCTCCTAAATACTTGGGTTATAAATGTGTGCCAGCATACCTGGCATGAACCTATGTATCTCGTTTTGTACAAGATATCTATGATTCTACTTCTCAAATTTTTATATTATTTTAATACAAATATATACAACTGTTGAAACACAATACTGAAGAATCTAAGTGTATTTTTTATACTAGCACATCATCATGCATAATGTTCCTTTGAATATGAGCATACAAATATCTTTCATACTCTGTTTTCAATTGTTTCTCAGTTAATACAGAAATCAAACTTCTAGGTCATATTATAATTTTTCTTTAGTACTATCATACTGTTTTTCACAGTGACTGTGTCATTTTATATTTCTACCAATAAAGCATAAAAGCTTCTATTTCCTCATGTATTTGCAAGCACTTGTTCTCTCTTAAGGTCAACCAATATTCCAGTGTATTGATATATGACATTTTTCTTATTCATTCAACCATCCACTAATAAGACACTTGTACTGTTTAAGAGTATACAATATATACAATGATTTTATGAACCTAATCATACAAATATTTCTTCTAGACTCTGTTTTTAATTCTTTTGGGTATACATAGAAATAAAAATTTTGAATCATATGATAATTCTTTTTATTATTTGAGGAACTGTCATAGTGTTACATGGTAAATAACTGTAATTGATATAGGAAAGTAATTTCTAATAGACATAGGTGTACAGTAACTTAACAGATACCCTAATTTTTGGCCATGACTCTGCCATAACAAGACATAGTGGCCAATATTTTTAATTGAAAATTATTTCTACTTTAGATTTGCTCAGAAAAGACATTAAAGGGAGATTTTTGCTCTGATAAGAATATGATTTTTGAGAATTATTTTTCCATTCCAGAGATTTTCCTCTAAGAGTATCCTATAACTCCTATAAGGCCTATACTTCGTGTGTGTGTGTGTGTGTGTGTGTGTGTGTGTGTGTGTGTGTGTGTGGCACTGGAGATTGAACTCAGGGGCATTCTTCCTCTGAGCTAAACTACCAGCCCAATTTTATTTCTCATTTGGAAACAAGGTCTCACTAAAGTGTGGAGGCCCTTGCTAAGTTTTCAAGGCTGTCTTCGGACCTGTGATCCACCTATCTCAGCCTCCCAAGTACTGGGATTGCAAGCATATGCCACCACACCTGGCTAGGTCTATAGATGGTTCTCAGCACTAGACAAAGAAGATAAAGGCATAATGTATACATCTGCCATTCAGACTTCTCAGGTTCATCCATGTAGCCTAACCTCTTTTCTCCCACTCTCTTAAGTTCAGAAAGTATGGAACAGTAGGGACCTTAAGAGTAAATCTTTAATAAATCTGCAATCGAGTCTTCCTTCCTGAGATGCAATCTTCCTAATTTTTGCATCTCTTTCTAGTTCCTACTTCAAATCCACTATTTGAATTGGATGCTGTGTGGATGGAAGATATTATTGTGGTCCTGTGTATGCTGATGGTCTTCATCACCATGCTCACTTCCTTTATATACTCTAAATTTAGAAGATAAGGTATGGTAAATTCATACAACATTGTTTCTCTGAATGCTGTCCAAATATTTAGAACACTGACCTTTCTGGTCCATGTTTATTAGTAACTAGAGCAAGAATGAAGACTTATGTCTTACATAAACCTTGCATAGCATAGCCTTTGTGAGACTTCTGGGAGTTCTATCAGTGCCAGTTTTAGTACCTCAATGCTATGGCAGTCTTAACTCTTATTGCACAATTATGATAATGCTCCTTGAAGCCACAGATATATTTCATTCAAAAATTTTCTGAAGCTTATGTATACTGAGCTCTATGCAAAACTTTCGTGAATTGAAAATTTCATATCATTGTTTTCTCTTTCAGAAACATGTGTCTACAGGGGTTGTACCAGAAACATTTATCAACCTATATTCAAAGAGGTTATATATCTTTGAAATATTCCATGCCCCATATCAAAAGCTAAAATATTCGAGTGAGCATAAAATATATATTTGTATATGATATATATTTATGATGTATACATATAAGATATATTTGTATATAACATATAAAATATATTTTCCTGATATAAATGGAAAGAAGTATAGAACTAGTAACCCAGAAAGGAAGTTTTCAATACTTGATCCCTGTGCCTCCCAATAACCTACAAACCTAAAGAGTTCCATCCAAATACCTATATATGATTAGTCAAATGTGCATACTCAATATTACAAGCAAGCTTTCCCATCAAATACAATGAAAATTCATAGTAAATTATTAAGGACAACAGAGAGAAATTATTTTTGCTTAAGCATAAATAATGGGACCTATACTCTAGGTCCCAAAAGAATGGTCTGATTTAGCTTTTCATCTTGCATTCACTGACTCTTGGCTTTCTCTAAAACACCTATTGAGAGCAGCAGTCAGGTATTGAGTTGGTTGGTTACATCAAACCAAAGTGAGATTATCTTTATTTTCTTACTGCAGTAGTATATGAATAGGCAAAGAAAAAAAGTAGTGATGGCTCTCCACTGTTCCACTTCCACCCACGGAACAACATTTGAGCGAGGGTCAGTGACATATAACACAGGCAGAGGGAATTAAAATAGTTTCATTACAAAAAGCTTCTGTCATTTTATGGAGTAAGAGAAGGGACAGAGGGCTATACAAGAAATGGCTAGAAATGGAAATTTACTGAGTGTTATGAACAAAAATGGTTTTAGTCAAGATGCTTCTTCAAAAAAGAAAGCCTGAGGTGATTTCAAACCATCTCAGTTGAGGTTCCCAATAAATAAAGCTCCAAAATGATGTTTCTGGGCCAGCTATGGCAATGTGTGTGACTTATCTGAGGGTGAGGACTAATTCAATGCCTGCAACTTCCTCCAGAAACTTCAAGACCCTGGATGGACAAGATGATTGGTGTGGAGAGGACAACTTTTCCCCATGAAGCTTGCTAGACAAAGCCTTTGTAATATTCTATGGTTGGAGGATCATAATAAAAATAAAGGATTTTAATAAGATACTGGCCAGGATTCAGACTCTTCTCCTTGCCAATTATAAAAATATGCTACCCACTGAGATGAAACAATGCAAAGGACAATTGTGTACTTGCTAAAATAAAAACTTTTTCTCTGTGTACCTGTTTCCTACAATCAAGAAAAGCAGCCCAGTCATTATCCTTACATTCATAGAGATGAATTAGCAAGAGAAGAAAGTACTATTAAGTCTCTACTAAGGCTTATTCAGCTCAAGTAACAGTTACCTGTGGACTCAAGGGGACAAACAGGATCAGAGTCCAGACAACACAGTAGATCTTAGAGGCTAAAACAAGTCTTCTTCTAAGATACCTCGAACTATAAGGCATACATTGATGTTGTGTCTCTGTATCCTATTAAGAACAATGATAGAGTTGCTTTAGCCATTAATATTTTTCTCTCACTGATTTCAGCAAGAAAATTTAAGTTAATCAATTTCTAAATAAAAATTATTTTCTGTAGCTTTTCTAAAAATATGTCTTGCATCCCAGAGGATATCAATCTGTTTAAAACATGCTTTTATCTTAAATATTTGCCCTTTGTAAGATGTGAATTTATAAAATAATAAATTTTATTTCCTTGAAAGGCCATTAAACAAAGAGACTGAAAAAGATTCAAATCTCTCATCTGATGTTGTTCATATGGATAATATAAGGGAACAAGATTCTGAAACCTCAGAATAAATAATGATGGCTGTAAAATCCTATATGTGGTCCAAGAATTGCCACTTGAAGGTACAATATTATTTGCATTGCATTTACAGCTCTTGTAGAAATTATGTTAACTCAGAAAAAAATGTATAAATGTAATCAGATGATTACTTAAGAGAAAAATAACAAAGAAACCAGCAATTAACATGGTAAAATGTAAGTATCTTAAAGTAAAAAAAATTATATCAATGATTAAATGTCAAAATTAAACATATTAAAGACCATTCTTGTAAATGACATGATTGTGCTCTTTTTTATAGCTGAGTTTAATTCCATTGTTTGTGTATACTATAATTTTGTAGTCCATTTGTCTGCTGACAGACACATAGGCTGGTGCCACAGTTTGGCTATCATGGATTGTACTATTATAAATATAGAAATGTGTGTCATTTGCAGGAAAATGAATGGAATTCAAGAATATTATGCTTGATGAGATTAGCCAGTCATGGAAAGTAAAGAGCCATATGTTTCCACTCATGTGAAAGCTAGAGAAACTGGGAAACAAAGAAGACTTCAGATAAATGAGGGGAGACACTCGTAGAATGGGAGAAGGAGATCCAGGGAGAGAGCTGGGGAGCACAAAGGGGATATCTGATAATGGAAGCTACTCAAATAAGCTTGTGTTCACACATGAAGTTATCTGTATCAATGTTAATATTATCTATGAGTTGGAGGAAACTGGGAAAAACCCAGGCAGAAATGAACCATGAATGCTATGTGTATGTATGTATGTATATGTCACTCTGAGCCTCACTGTGATGTATAATTATAAAACACCAAAAAAAGTATCTAAATTTTGTGTTTATTATAACTAAATGAATAAAGTGTCAAAAAATTATGCATACATCCTAATTATAAAAGGAAAATATACTCTTAAGCAAGACATAGGCAAATACCATATAGTCTCACTCATTTTTGAAAACTAAGCAGTCAGTTTTGTAGAACAGAATTTAACAGTGGTCACTAGAGATGAGGAAGGGCAGCAGAAGGAGGATAGATGACAAGAAGTTCACTAAGGGGCACAAAGATAGAGTGAAGCTATTACTTCTTGTTCTTTTCTAGCACAATAGGGTAACTGATGGTTAAAACAATCTATGATATTTCAAAACGACTAGTAAGGAAGAGTACACAATTCACAACACATTAAATATTCAATTGCTGAAAGATGAAAATGCTTATTATTTTGGTTTGAATATTACACATTGTATATTAAATTAACCAAATGTACCCCATAAAGATGTACATATACTATGTCTCACTTAAAAAGAAATTATTCTCAGTTCTCTTTTGTTTTCCTGTAATTAGTTTTAACAGTGGTATATATCTCAGCATTCTCACCAGTATATCCCAAAATACAAACCAATATACTTTGCTCCTGTTTCTTTAATCTCATTGTACCTCACAATGAAGAATGCATCTAAGTCCATCTCAAAGAGTTCCACAGTCTTAGCAGTTCCAGCATCACTCAACTACCCCAAACTCCAAAGTCTCCTCTGAGACTCAAAGTGAACTCTTTGCTGTGGGACCCAGTAAAAATAAATAAATAAATAAATAAATAAATAAATAAATAAATAAATAAATAGCACGTTATATTCATCTGATGTACAATGGCCAAGAATAACATTTTCACTCTAAAAGGGAGAAAAAGGTCCATGAGAAGAAGGAATGGGACCAAAATAGTACCACAGTTCAGCAGGGCAGGCATATAATCCTGCAGCTCCATTCCTGGCATCTGGGCCACATGACTGTGAGGCAAGAGTTCCAAAGAGCCCTGACAGCCCTGCCCCTGTAGCCTGGCTCCTTTCCATGGGCAGCATGCTGACTCTCCCAGCCTGGCCTCATGGCTCCCAGCTTGTAACTTTTGCTCATGGTCATTCTGTTAGGTAGCTAGCCAGAAAAGAGCAGGACAGGGAAAAGGGATAGAGTGGAGCCTCCCTGAGAAGAGACATGGAGATTTCCCCACCCAGCTGTGGTCAGAGACTTCCAGCCTATTACACTGCAGCTCTATAGTCCCATACTACACAGCCACACTAAGTTGTGGCCCAAAGGCCAAAAGTAATTGCTCCAAATTAATATGCATGAAGAGGGATGTGATTTTTAGACAGTATTTCACCAAGCAGCAGACTCGGTCCATTTCTTATTCCAATTGAAAACTGGCCAGCTCTGTGACTTTCCTGTTGAACCCACTCAATAAAGCCCTTTATGCTCACTCTATCTAGGTCTCCCGAATTAAATTCGTTTTTTTTTTTCCAGAGACAAGAACTGAGGGAAACTCACAGCTCTATAACATAAGTGGAGCCAAGACTCAGATCTATACAAGTTAAGATGCTGACTCCCCTACAGCTAGGTGGCTATGCCCCTGGCTCTTGGCTCAACCCTGGCTTTTCCCCTGATTGTACTGGCCTTAGCCTCCAGCTAAGCCACATCACAGTCCTGGCTCTCTCTTTCTTATTACCCTTCTTAGTGGTTCCAATATGCAGTTCTCTTCCCCTAAACACTCCTCTCAGGGACTACAAGAGCATAGCACTGCCAATGCGTGACTGCTTTCCATCTTTAAAATTCCACCCAGCCTCAAGACCTCTGCTTACCCAGACCAGCAGCAATGCCCATAAAATTGAAATGATTTTCAGACCAACATCTCCCAGCACAGCTCATGCCCAGAGTCTACTGTTTGCTATATTAAAAAGTAAAAAGGCTCCATGTTGTAAGACAAGTGTTTTTTTGTTTTGTTTTGTTTTTTGTTTTTTGTTTTATGGTTTGTGTGTGTGTGTGTGTGTGTGTGTGTGTGTGTGTGTGTGTGTGTGTGTGATACTGGGGTTCCTGGAAACCCTTCTACCTCCGGGCTAGACTCCCAGACCTATTTTTATACTTTTTTTTATTATTTAGAAACAGGGTCTCTTAAGGCAGCGAGGCTGGCTTCAAACCTGAGGGATCCTTCTGTCTCTGCCTCCCAAGCACAGGGATTACAAGAGTGTGCCACCATGCCAGGCTGACAAGTGTGTTTTATACGAACACATAATCCTGACTAGACACCATTTTAGTGTTCCAGGTTGACTCCACTAAGCACAGCCTGGAACCATTTTGGCATTCCAGGTAAGCTATCTTAATGGAAAGAAAACTCTCCCCCTCCTTGATGCCATTTCAACTTAGTTTTTCACATGGACAACACCATTTTTAATTGCCTCAAACCACATGGTATTTAAATGTCTAATACAATGCTCTTTCTTCCTAGACAACAAATCAATAAGGTTCATGGTTTGTGGAGTCTCTTTAACAGAGAAAAGTGATTGAAGATATTAATTTTTTGTCTAATTTCTTGATTTTAGGGGTAACCTATAACTATTAAAATTAAATTGGGTAAATGCAAAATACAAAGAATGTTTTAGAATATTCTTGACTTTTTAAAATCCGAGATAACATAAATAGAATGGTTTTGCTTGGGGCTCTTTACTAAAGTCAACACACACTGCTGGAAATTGGGTTTCTACTTAATACACAATTTTATATACAAGATTATATGATGCTTTGATGAGAAATTATAAAAATATCATAAAGTATGATTTTTGTTAAAAATAGGTGATTTTAAGCTAAGAATATATTTAAAATAAAATTAAGGCAGCATAAACAGCTACAAACCATAGCTCAAGCACCTGAAAAACCAAGCCTGGCAGACCTCTGCCTAGGTATGTATGGAACCATGGTGCCCATGTGATGTACCCTAGGAGGGATTTTAGCCCAGCTTCTCTCTGTAGAATTCCTGTTAAGAGTCTGCTCATTGTGCTGTGCAGCAAACTGTTTATAAATATTCCTCATCACCTGTGGAGCCCCTTCTACCACCAGCGCCCCCCAGGCACCATGTTTGACTCACATTGTGTTGCCATCTTGGCACACCATGCCCTCATGCACATGTGATTGGCTTGGACCTGATATCTTGCCTTACTCCACTCCCCCCCAAAATTCTCTTGCCTTTTTTAGTTCATGCTAATTTTTTTCATAACTGCACCTCTCTTTTCACACTTAGTTAAGTCTGATTTACTTTTGTTCATTTTATCTCACGGCTTTTTGGCCCTCTTTTTTGTTTGTTTGGTTGGTTGGGTTTTTCTCTCCTACAGTCCTTACTGAGAAGTTCAAGGGTTACCAACCCAATTTCATTCTGGATTCACAAACGAGACTATACCTTTTTGGTAATCTCCAAAGGACTAAAAATGGGAGTATTTGGTGTGGATTTATCTTCCATAAGAGGCAAAGTGGTCACTTAAATCAATTGATTGTCACCCATGACTGGCTGACTCTTCCCTCAACATACCCAACTGCATTTTTTTTTCCCATGTCTATGTCATGCAATAAAATCTGTAACCAGATATGTTTGGTGTCCAAAAGCTCTAAATCTGGCAGCAGTCTCTATAGAGAACATTTATAACTGTTTTATCTTCTATCTATGGTGACTCAATAAAGGCTTTTTTTTTTTTTTTGGTGGTACTGGGGTTCCTGGAAGCCCTTCTACCTCTGGGCTCCACCCCCAGACCTATTTTATATTTTTTTATTTGGAAACAGGGTCGAACCTTCGCGATCCTCCTGTCTCTGCCTCCCAAGCGCGGGGATTACAAGCGTGCGCCACCACGCCCAACAAGGCTATTTTTTATTAGTGCATTATAGTCAGACATCTTAATGGGATACAAGATGGTGAAGGCATACATGTACACATCACTTATTTATCCAGTTCCTATCCTATTTCTTCTCCCCTCCCTTCTTCTCATGTTTGCCTTAATGATTAATTCGGATATGTTTGTGAATGTACATCATGTGCAGTAGGGAATTTCCCTCTTGCCCCTTGCTATCCTCCTCAGTTAGGTCACCTTACCTGCTTCTCTATGCTTTCTCCTTCTTTGTCTAGAGTTTCTTTATGGCTGAATAAAATTCCATTGTGTACATATACCATAGTTTTTTAATCCACTCAACTTTTGATGGATATCTTAATCTTGATAAAAACAGCAGGAATCAGTGGCATTTTTCCACGGTCTGTTTCCAGGTCCTATTCTACTCTTAAGTTTTATTGCATAAAATTTTACTCTAAAAGAGAATTATAGGCCTTACATATTGGTATATTGGGTGCTTTGACAACAAAAAGCACTATAGTTGGAGCAGAACATAGAATGACACAAGATATTTTAGAAAACAATAAAGATCTCAAGGTAATACAATTAAGGAAAGCTAGTATCCCAGCCATATTACTCTGTATAATTAACAAAATGAAAGACCACCCATAATTTTAACAAAAATTTATGGAAAGTAGCATCCAACTAACTAAGATAACACTTAAACTGATTATTAATAAGGCTCTGTCTTGGAGGTAGAAATGTCAGAATTCAGATATTTGCAACATATAATGCAAAATGTCCAGTTTCAATAAACAATAATGAAGCAAGAAAACTGTGACCTATACATAGAAATAAGTGCAGTACATAGAAATTGTCTCTAGAGTGGACTAGATGTTAAAGTTAGCAGAAAAAAACTAACGCACTTTATCCAAATGTGTTTAGAAAAATTAAAATATTTAAAAATTAAATAACATAATAATAATGACCAATTCAAATTAGGAAAAATCAACAAAAAAATAATGCAATGTAATTTTAGATGAGTATTCTGACGGTAAAAAATAAAATGACCAAAGTGAAAATTTTACAGGAAGAATTTAATACAGAGTTGAAATAGCAGAAGAATCACTAAGCCTGCAAATGATACAATTTTAATTTTATTCTTTTGGAGGAGGTACTGCAGATTGAACCCAGGAGAATTCTACCTCTGAGCTATAGTGCCAGGCCTTTGTTTATAGTTTATTTTGAAACACGATCACTCTAAGTTGTTGAGGGTTTCACTAATTTTCTGAGGCTGGCCTTGAACCTGTGATACTCTAGTCTTAGCCTCCTAAGTATTGAGATTACAGACGCATGCCACTATGCTTGGCCAATTTTGTTCTTCTTTGTGGTTGAGTAAATATCCATTGTGTCTACATACCACATTTACTTTATCTGTTTATCTGTTGACGGATACCTTGCTTGGTTTTATAACTTGGCTATTTGAATTGTTCTGTTATAAACATAGGTATGATCACATAGTGTCCTGACTTAAATTCTTTTGGAAAGATATGAAGAAGTAGTATTCCAGGATAAAATGATGGTTTTATTCCTAGACTTTGAGTAACCTCCACACTGGATTCCACAGTAGTTGTATTAATTTACAGTACAACCAACAATCTATAAGCATTTGCCTTTCCCTACATCCTCACAAGCATTTATTATTTGTAATTTTGATTCTTTCCATTCTAGATAGAATGAGATGGAATCTCATTGTAATTTTATTTCCATGATTACTAAAGATGTTGAATACTTTAGAACATCATGCTAAGTGATATTAGCCAAACTCAGAAAATCAAAGATCACATATTTTCTCTCAAGTGCAAAAGCTAGAAAGAAAAAAAAAAAGGTACTTAGTGTAACAAAGTGACAAATAAATACAGCAGTAAGAGGGGATTGAGGAGAGAGGAAAATAGAGAAAGGGGAGGATTGAGGAAGAAAGCAAACAAAATAATGTTATGTGCATAATATGAAACTATCACAATGAATACCATTACGATGTACAACTGCCGAGGTCCAGCCCTAGCAAGAGTCGAGGTTCGTGTGTTGGTGAGGGAACCCGAGGTCTAAATGAGAGAAGAATTGCCACATGAAATCAGATTCAACCTTCTCCATTTTATTCAGGATTTGTTACAACTTTTATACTTTATTTTTTGGCAGAAAAGCAAGGGCATAGTCATGCAAGCAGGATCTCCAAAGACAGGAAAAAGTTAGTATTTACATACTTCAGGGCAGGGTGCCAGACATTTAAATAATCATAGTATGCCTTGTCTCACTTCACAAGGCTGACTCAAACCCAATCTTTTACAGTGGCTCAAACTAAGGTCAGTTTGAACTTAATGTTTGGCCCAATAACTTTATCCTTGGGAAAAAATCTTTGCTGCCTGAGTCTCTCACAAGCCGCTGCCTATCAGTTTTAGTTATAATGCTTATACATAAGATTCCAATTATATATATTAATCCAAATAATCCTAAAATAATTTTTTTGAAGAAAGGAATGCTAGACATACTTCATGGGGGTCTACGCCATTGCGGATCCCCTGATCGAGCTTTCTCAAGATCTGCATGAGATGCTGTAAAATACAACTGCAATGTACCAATAGAAGATTAATAATTTAAAAATCAGTAAAATTGATGATATTTCAATACATGTCCCATCTGAAACATAGAAATTTAATGGAAAACAATAATCCACACATGCAAGAAGCTCAAGAAACTCTGAGTTAAATGATACAAAATGATTCACATTTTATACTTAAACTGATGAGATTCAAGATAAAAACAGAAAGAAAAATACTCATTACATGAAAGGGAACTACACTGTTAACATGGCTTACTTATCAAGAAGGCAATGAGATAACACTCTTGTGGTACTAATAGAAATTTAAAGAATTTTTAAATGCCACTTTCTTTTTATACCTAGAGAATAGAACCAATATAAATTACAGAATTTCTTGTTCTCTTTTTATACATTTTATTGATTTCATTGAAGTACAATATACTGCATATACTTAAGGTAAACAATTTGATTCATGTTAACATATCCATGTATCCTTTAAACAGAAAATTGGCATGCCTTAATTTCAAAGTTTTCTAAATACTTCTTGATAATTCATCCTCACTTTTTTCGTGTAGCCATCCTGAGGCAACACTGATGGTGTTTTGTTTTGTGTTTTGCATCTAGAAATTAATATAAATTTTCTAAAATTTTATATGAAATAGTAAAGTATAGACTTATTTTCATCTGGCTTTTTATACCCAGGTTAATTATTTTCAAGGTTATCCTTAACGTTATAGCATTATAGCTGAATAGAATTCCATTGTAGGGATATACCATCCAATGCTCTGAGTCGGCTCAAATATTCAGCTGGAGGACTTTGATGGAGAGAAAATTGATGGACTTTTTTTGCTATTACAAAATATCTATGAATATTTGTATACAAGTCTTTTTGTGGCTATAAGTTTTCATTATATTTAACTAAATATACAATTATAAAACAGCTATGTCATGTGCTACATATATGCTTCATTGTTTATGAAACTGCTAAATTATTTTTTCTGTGCCGAATTTTTATCCAATTTTATTTCTAAAGGAATCTACAGTATCTACTAAATGGTCAATAGCCAGTACTTATATGACTCTCTTTTTGTTTTTTTCTGGCTTTACAAAGATTGTTCTTTGTTATATTCTCTAACAGACTTTTGGAAATAGTATCCCCTATGTTACTGCACATTTATATAGTTGGCCTTGCCTTTTACAATCCAAAGTCATTTTGTTATTTATAAAGCTTTGATTCACATACACTTTTCTTGGATATCTTAAATATATTACACTATTTTCTTCTAGCATAAATTATTACTCTTAAAACTTCCAACAATTATATCATTATATTTTTATGCTTTTTTGGTGCATTATAGTCTCACATCATAGAGTAAATCATGTTAACAATAATATACATGCACACAGAACTTGGTACACCCCCTCGGCTACCTCCCTTACAATACAGAGTATCCAGATTGACATTGCTATATTCACATGTATACACATAGTTGATTAATTGACCTCAGTACATTAATGAACCTCAGTCTTCCTCCTCCCCTACCCTTAGATCTCCTCCCTGGCTCCATTGAGGTTTCTCCTCTATTGTCTAGAGTCCATCTTGTATCCCAATTACCTCCCTAGTTTGTGCATATTAGAGAAAACGTGTGACTCTTCTTTTTCTGTGACTGGATATTTTCACTTAATATAATATTCTCCAGGTCCTTCCATCTTCTTGAAAATGACATAATTTTATTCTCTATTGCTGAGTAGAATTCCATTGTATTTCCAATGATTTTGTAATCCATTCATCTGTTGAAGAGCACCTAGATTGGTTCCATAATTTGGCTATTGTGAATTGTGCTGCTATGAACATGAGTATGCATATATTACTATAATTCTCATTTGATTATATTTCCATTTTGCATAACATGTTTCTTTGCCTAGATGATTTTTTTAGTTTAATATACAACAATTTAAATAGAATATGGTTTTCTTTTAATAATTTGAGTCCACATTCTCTTGTCTACAGAGTGCTTGGTCAACAGAAAACAATTCCAGTCACAAAAACCTCAAAAACAAAATATCTAAGAATAAATCCAACCAAAAAGGTAAAAGATCTCTACAGTGAAAACTATAAAATACTAAAAAAATTTAGAAGCTAGAAGGATCTTCCATGCTCTTGAATAGGCAAAATAAGTATTAAAATGGCCATCATACCAAAACTGATATACAAATTCAATACTATACCTAAAATACCATAGTAATTCTTCACATATCTAGAAAAATCAGTCCTAAAATTAATATACAACAACAAAAGAACCAAGAGAACCCAAACAGCTCCTAGTGAAAATAACCATGCAGAAGGCATCACACTACCTTACTTCAAACTATACTACAAACCCATAGTAATAAAAGCAGTATGGTATTGGCACAAAAGACATATATACCCATTTAATATAGTAGAAGGTACAGAAACAAACCAACACACAGTCAATTAATTTTTTACTAAGAGGCAAAAGCATATGCTGGAAAAAAGACTTTTAAATAAATGGTGTTGACAAAAATGGTTATTCTTATATAGAAAATTGGAAATAAATTCCACCTTCTCACCCTACACAAAACTCAACTCATAATAAACCAAAGATCTGAAAATTAGACCAGAGACTTTGCAATGACTAGGGCACAGGACCAATGCGCCAACATAAGACACTGGAAAAAACTTCCTCAAGTAAGACCTCATAGGCATAAGAATTTAAAAGAGGATTAATAAGTGAGGTTGCATTAGATGATGAGCTTCTGTGCAGCAAAGAAACTATCAAGAGAGCTAACAGAATGTGAGAGTTTATTTGGGTACTCTTCCAATAGAAAATTAATATCTAGAATATATAAAGAGCTCAAGATACTTATTACTACTACAAAAACAAGTAACCTAATAAAAACTGGGCACATGAATGATACAGGTGCTTCCCAAAAGAAGAAATACAAATGTCCAATAGTTATTTTAAAATTTTTACCATTATTAGAATCAGGGAAATGCAAATCAAAATGACACGACATACTTCTAACCACAGTTAGAAGGGCAATTATCAAGAGTACAAACAACAATAAATGCTGGGAAAGATGTGGGAAATAGGAACTGTTATGCAATTTTAGTGGGATTGCAAATTAGAACAGTCATCGTGGAGAACAGTATGGAGGTTTCTTAAAAGACTTGGAATGCAACCACCATATACCACCCAGTCATTACCACTTTTGGGGATCTTTCCAAAGGAGTTGAAATTAGATTATTATGTGAATACACACATTTCAATGTTTATAGGAGCGCAATTCATGGATAGTCAAATTATGGAACCATCAACAGATAAATAGATTATAAAATTATGGTATATATACACACAATGCAATTCTACTCAGCCATAAAAAGAACATAATCATGTCATTTTCAGGAAAATAAATTGAACTAAAGGAAAATTGAGCATATTGTTCTTAATGAGATTAGTCAGTCACAGAAACTGAACAGCCATATATTTTCTCTCATACGTGGAAACTAGAGAGTAACTATGAAACAAAGAAGATCTCAGACAAATGAAGGAAGACACTAGTGGAGTGAGGGAGTGGGATACAGAGAGGGAAGTGCCAAAATGGGAAAGAGAAAGGGGAGATCTGATGATGGAAACTATTCAAATAGTCCTTTATTCATAAATGAACATGAAGCTATTTTTATTGATTTTTTGTTGGTGGTACTGGAGTTTCTGGAAGTCCTTCTACCTCCTGGCTACACTCCCAGACATATACATACATATATATATATATATATATATATATATATTTTTTTTTTTTTTTTTTTTTGGAAACAGGTTCTCTTAAACCAGCGCAGCTGGATTCGAACCTGCGTGATCCTCCTGTCTCTGCATCCCAAGCACGGGGATTACAAGCGTGTGCCACCATGCCTGGCTATTTCTATTGATTTAAAGACGGTCTATGGAGTGGGGAGCAGAATGGGAACCAGAGGGAAATACTAATGAATGCTGTGTTCTTGTATGTATTTGTCAATCTAAGTCTTACTATGATGTATAATTACGATACATCAAAAAAGAGGAAAAAATTCGTCAAAATCAGAGATGTGTGTGGAATTATGAACATGATACTAAATAAATAAGCATAGTATTTGTAAAAAAGACTTATCTATCATAATTTCAAATTTTGTAAGAACAAATCATTGACTTTCCATGAAAAAAATGTGTATGATGTAAGTAACTTGCCACCATGCTTTTAACTTTAGTCAGCCATGCCACATTAAGAGCCTCAGAGCTGATTACTGCTAGTAACCAGATGAACATGTTAAGATGAAGTCTATGATGCCCATTCATGCATTAATCTTTTACTTATAATCTTTCTGAGAGGTAAAAAGACAAAATATGAAATAAAATTTATATGCAAAAGATGAGGCATTTTGTTCATAGAGAGCCTCACCTACACTAAGTTCCTTTCAGTGGTCATTCATATAGAACATAAATGTTTTAATACTCTGGGCCCATCTTAAAGAGGTCTACCTATACAATTCTACCAAATAGCTCCTTACCACCAATCTTCCAATATTGTTCAACTCAATTCTAGGATAATTGGGGTAAATATTTATACATGGTAGTTTTCTCTGGACATCAGAATAACTCTCTCCAATCAAAAGAGTTACCATCTGATCCAGAAATCCAACATCTATTCATACTTTCACCCCAAATAGTATATATACAATTCCATTCAAAATAGCCTCAAAAAATAAAACACTTAAGAATAACTCTAACCGAGGTGGTAAAAAACCTCATTAAGAAAAATTATAAGACATTAAAGAAAGAAATTAAAGAAGACTTAAAAGATGAAAAGACTTTCCATGCTCTTGGATAGACAAAATATTGTCAACATGGCCATTTTGCCAAATGCAATCTACAGCTACAATTCAACCTTATTGAAATACCAATGTCATTCTTTTACAGATATAGAAAAAATAGTCCTAAAATTAACATGAAAAAAGTAAAAGACTCAGAGTATCCAAAACAATTCTCAGAAATACTATGTCTGAAGCATCAGAATATATGATTTCAAGTTATAATACAGAGCTACACTAACAGTTACAGGATAGTATTGGCACAAAAACAGACACATAGACCAATAGAATAGAATATAAAATACAGAAACAAATCCTCAAATTTATAGCCAGTTGATGTTTTACAAAGGTGTTAATATTGTATGCTGAAGGATGTAATATTGATGTATGTAGGATGTCTTTACATCCTTTTCTACAAACAATGTTGGCAAAACTATTTATCCATTGATAGAATAATGGAAGTAAACCTCAGTTGCTCATCCTGCATAAGAGTCAACTCAAGATAGATAAGAGAGCTAGAAATCACACCAAAATCTTTGCAACTACTAGTAAAGAGCATAGGACTAACTCTTCAATATGTAGACACTGGTAGAGACTTTCCCAATAAGAACCAACCCCTCAAAGCCCAGGAAATAAAAATGAGAATGAATAAATGGATGGTATTAAATTAAAAAGGTTTTATGTCAAAAAGAAAACTGTCAGGAATTCAAAGAAAAGGCCTACAAAATAGGAGATTTTTGCTAGCTATTCCTCTGACAGAAAACTAATTATCTAGAATATATAAAGAACTTTAAAAACTTAACAATAAGAAAACACTAAAAATGATCAATGTACCTGAATAGGCTTTTTGAAACAAGAAACAAAAATGGTCAATGAATATACAAAAACATGTTCAGTATCATTAGTAATCAGGGAAATGCACATAAAAACACACTGAGATTCCATCTAGGTCCATTTAGAATGGCAATCATTGCTTTCTGTGACTGGCTAATCTCACTTAACATAATGTTCTCCAGTTCCATCCATTTTCCAGCAAATTGAAGTTCAAATGTTTTCTCTCATATGCAGAAACTACAGAGTAATCAGATACCAGAGGGACTTCAGATAATGGAGGAGAAACTCCAGTGGAGCTAGAGGATGGTCTATGGGAATCAATGAAAATATCACTTCTATTGCCTTTTGTACATATATAAGAATACTGGTGTCAACCTCAAAACCCTCAATACTCAATACTCAATAGGCCACCAAGTGCTGTGTGCATATATGTCACTATCTTCATGAACTATATTATATGAAACTATAACTCATCAATAAAAGTATAAAAATTTTAATACAATTGCAAGAGAAAAAAGAATGGCAGTCATCAAGAATGCAAACAATAATAAATGCTGAAAAGGATATGGGGGAAAAGGAACTCTAATAAACTGTTGGTGGAATTGTAAATTAGTACAGCTGCTATGGAGATGAATGTGGGGGTTCAGCAAAGATTAGAAATAAAGCTACAATATGACCCAACTATACCACTCCTCTATATATTTCCAAAAGAATTAAAGTCAGAATATTAAGTGATACACACATTATTATGTTTATAGCAGCAAAATTCACAATAGCCAAATTATGGAACCAATCCAATTCAGCCACAAAGAATTTATGTCCTTTACAAGAAAATGGATGGAACTAGGGAAAATTATGCTTAATGAGGTTAGCCAGTCTCCAAAAGTGAAGGGTTGTATGTTTTCTCTCATATGTGAAAGCTAAAGAGAAATTGATAAACAAGAGACTTTAGATAAATGAGGAGATATTCCAGTAAAATAGTGGAAAGTGAAGGCAATGGGAGAGGAGACTTGAAAAAAAAAATAGTTCAAATATTGCTTTATCTATGCATGAGATTAACAAGCCTTCTCATGTATGAGAAGGGGGAGGGAACAGAGTAGGATCTGGAAGGAAACACAATGTGTGTATTTATGTTTCAATCACTTTGAACTTCCTTATGATGTATAATTACAATGTACTAATAAAAAAGAACTGGTGAAGGAAACAATTCAAATAATGCCACATCCATATACAAAGGTATCACTATCAGTATTACTAATATATATGAGGAAGGGGGGATAGTATAGTGGGAACTGAAAAGAAACACACCAAGACATGTATGTTTGTATCCCTTTGAACTTCACTATGATGATTAATTACAATGAACCAGTAAAAGTATAAGTAAGAGAAGGAGGAGGAAGAAGAGGAGGAGGAGAAAGAGAAGGAAGTGAGGACACTCTTCTTCCACAAGACCACCTAGAAACCTATTTTCCCAGGGTTTGTTTCACCATATTAAGCCATCCAGACACCCTGAGGCTGCAAAGGGTTAAAGGGGGCTCCTTCCTCTCCCAGCATTGTATAATAAGTAAAGATTTCTCATTAATACTCAGTGAGGTCCAAAGTAAAGTTCCGCAAGTGTTTGACAGCTACTTTTGTGTCTTCATGGTCTAGAAATTATTCTTTTATGCCAACCCACAATTGGCCTTTATCAGCTCATTAAAATTTTGGCTGAAGTCTTTACAGCAGTGTATATTGTGGCTTCTCTCCAATCTTGTGAATTTCCCCAGATGAGTTAATGTTTTTGTTTAATTTCTTCTTAAGAATTTCAGAAGCCGGGCGTGGTGGTACACGATTGTAATCCCAGCATTCGGGAGGCTGAGACTAGAGGATCGCGGTTCGCAGACAGCCTCAGCTACTTAGTGAGGCTTTCTGCAACTCAGTGAGACACAGTTTAACAATAAAAAATAAAAATAAATAGGGCAGGGGGTGTAGCTTGGAGGTGAAATGCCCCTGGGTTCCCTCCCCAGACCCACAAAAAAAAAAAAAAAAAAAGAATTTCAGGTGACCTGTTTCCCTGAAAACTCTTCAAGGATAAAGAAAAGTTATAAGTTACTAATTATCCAACCTTTTCTTAATCTTAAATTCAAGGCCACACTTCAGAGTTTCTGGCAGATGTCAGAGTCCACAACATTGTATTATAATGAGTAGAAATTTTAAATTTAGACAAAGTTTCATTCAGTGTGTATGTGTGTGTGTGTGTGTGTGTGTGTGTGTGTGTGTGTTACTGAGGAATATACCTAGGGGCATTCTACTTCTGAGATACACCCCAAGCTATTTTTATTTTTTGGATTTTGAAACAGAATTTTGCTAGGTTGATGAAAATCTTGCTTGACACATTGCTAAGACTGACCTCAAATCCGCGTTTCTCCTGTCTTGGCCTCCCAAGTACGGGGATGTACTCCCAAGTACTACCATGCCCAGCATTATTTTTTTATTTTTTGATTATTTGATTTATGTGAAATATCTGAAAAACCTCTTATGGTCAGGAAAGCACTTCTACTTTATGCAAAACAAGATTTCCCAGTCCCAGATTCTGTAAACAGAGAGCAAAGCAAGTATTCTCATTATCTTATCTAATATGTAGATAACAACACATGAAACCACTTCTCATTGCATTATGAAGTATATTCTTTCATAAGATCATAATCCCACACACATAACTAGAATATAAGCATATTCACACCCAAACCAATGGGATCTGGAGTTAATTTCTAATGCTCTAGCTGATAAAATACTATTACACTTCCTCTTTTTTTTTGGTGGTACTGGGGTTCCTGGAAACCCTTCTACCTCTGGGCTACACTCCCAGATCTATTTTATATTTTTATTTGGAAACAGGGTCTCTTAAGCCAGCAAGGATGACTTGGAACCTGCGCGATCCCCCTGTCTCCGCCTTCCAAGCATACCCTTCCTCTTCTAATTCTTCCTGTCGTATTACCTGGAAACTTTTAAGGTTAAATTAGAAATATCCATTGTCTATAAAAGGATAGATTCACGTCTGAGTTGCACAATGCAATCACCTAGGAGAACTTTTAAAATACTAATGACACACCCCCAAGTAGTTCTGAAGTGCTTCACAGATGATTTTTAACTAAGTGTAAAATCTGATGAGGAGGGATATTAGAAATCTATGGTGAACAGGTGAGGCAGAAAATGGATATAAGGTATAACCATTTCATAGGAAAACAAATCAAGAAAATAAAAAACTTTTTAACCAGAATTAACCCCAGTATTTACTCTGGATTAATGCCTCTAGAAAAATTGAGACGCTCCTAGACTTTATATCAGAACATTCAGTATAAAGAGATTTTAGCCACAAGAAATGAGGCAATACTAGCGATTATGCTTCACAACTGCTCTCTAGATTTTCTGTGCCAGTCTTGGCACCCATTATGCTTGAGTCAAAGTCCAAAGAAACAGCTTAGATACACTCAGTGTGCTGGGAAAGAGCCTGGGATAGATGAAGTAAAATGCTACCAGAAATATCTGGAGAAGAGAATTACACTGGATTCAGGAACTGGAATAAATGGTAAAATTTAGAATCTGATTCCAATGGAGCCCATCTAATAGCCATGGTCTTTAGGAGATGACCTGCCCTTTTATATATCATACAAAACTAAAGTGCACATGTATGCATATACACTAAAGTATATCATTTATGTTTTACACCTTTTTTCATCTCTGAGATCACCTCTCATCTTTCCTTCTCACCCTCTCTCCCACCCCAGTCACAAGAATCTACCTGACATGTTCTGAATTCATCTTCCCTTTATCTGCAAAGTCAACTTGCTTCCTCAGCTGGAAAACTTACTCTCCTTTGCTTAACTAGGCTGACTGTCCACTTTGTTTCAGGATTCTTCTCAGCCATTATTAGCTTTCTGATGCCTTGTGCTTTTTAATGCTTTCATAGCTCCAGTTTTTTCCTCTCTATGTACTTGTATAGCATTCAAAAATCAAATTTTCATAGTCCCTTTATTGAGCACTAATTAATGAACTATATAAATCAGAGCTTGCATTTCTTCCTCCCTGAGTAAGGCAAGTCGTGTTAGTACTTGAGCAATGCAGGTACAATCACTGAGCTGAGCAAAGGGTTCCACCCACAGGTTGATGAAGCCAGTCCACTGGGAATTTCCCCTGGAAAGGGACTTAAGTTTCAGGCTGGCAGAGTCAGATGCCCAGAGACGGACAGCGGAGAGAGGGCTTTGGTAGTTTGTTTGCCTTGTGACAACTTTCCCTGGCTGCAAGAAAACTACTGAAAGACTGTCAAAAATTCAGACTCAACTGGGACTCTTCCTATAGGACAATAAAGAGCTGTCTTGGGATAACAGGCTCAAGTAAGTAAGGCAATTTAGTGGGATTTAGGAACATGGGTCTCTCTTCATGAATGGTACTCACTTCTATCCTCTGATGGTCCTGAACAAATTGGTTCATTGTCTTGTTGTGAAAGGAATCTCCTGGCCAGAGATAATGTTAAATGTAATACCAAGAAAAAAAAAGGGGGAATTTATCATGCATATTATGGTTTGTACATAAAGTAATACTAGCAGAGAACCAAGATTTAGAGAGTAAATGTTAACTCATTGAGTATAAATTAATATCTTATTTATGATGGAAGCCACCATCTAACCACCAGTATCCTGAATATAAGGAGCAATATCCTCAGCAGAGGTGATAGTTCACAAGAAACCACTGATACTGTGGGGTTTGATAAGTATAAAATAAAGAGGTTATTTACAAATGTTTGAACACTATATAGGGGAATTCTGAGAAGTAGAGTAGGTTCCTGGATCTAAAATAAAGAGATCATGACCACTTCTATCCCTGAAGGAGTAGAAAGGCAGAACACACTAAATAAAACCTGTGTGTGTGGCTACAGGTTGTGTGCATTTGTGTGTAGGATGGTTATACAGTTCACTGAAGCAACCCAGAAAGAAAGGAGCTGAGAGAAAAAATATTTCAAACTCATTCTCCTTTCTATAATGAATATTATTATCCCTATTATTCCTATTATTATTATTTATTATTATTAATGCATGCTAAAGCTCATCAGAAACCATTGGAAATAGATCTGATTACTGTAATCCTTAAAGTTCCATTGTCTGTAAAACAGAGTAGGGTGTAAAAAAAAAAAGGAGGTTGAATTTGGAGAAGTATATAGATCACCCAGCGCTTATTATAAATGCTTAATTATTCCAGGATTCTACAACATACTTTGAATGAGAATATATACTTTCTAAATGTAAAAACATAAAAAATATATTATTAAAGTCATATGCTTTAATGATTGCAGATAGTATTCAATGGGATAAATAAAATAGCTGCATAAAATATAATATTTGTATATAATATAATATTTACTTTTCTTTTCAGTTTTTTTTTTTTACGATATTGAGAATGGAACCCAGAGGCATTCTACCACTGAGCTACACCTCCAGCCCTATTTTTTATTTTGAAACAGGGTCTCACTGAGTTGCAAAGGGCCTGACTAAGTAGCTGAGGCTGTTCACAAACCATGATCCTCCTGTCTTAGCCTCCCAAATGCTGGGATTCTGGCTTTTCTCCCTTCTCAGTTTCTTATCATGACTAATGACACAAAATTTCCACTGACTAATGACACAAAATTTCCACTCAATTACATATTCCAGAAACTCAGGGTCATATAAAAATACATCTCTACTGTTTCCTACATTCAGAGATCCATTAAGTCCTAGGAGTTCTACTTTTGTTTTCTAATGTTATAATCTTTTATTCTTTCTCAAGCATCACCTACTTGGGCTGAAATATTTGCGATAGCTTTGCCATGTGGTAGCCCTGCATCCAGTCCTTCCTTTGCCTTCAGAATATGTAGATTGGATATGGTATGTGATGACTATAAATCCTTCACTAAGAAATAATATTTCTTGGGCATTTACTTTGACTCACTTTTGATCCAAACATAGTTAACTAATTTGATCTTATGGAATATATAGTCATATTACTTGATTTTCAAAAAGTAAAATGAAGCACAGGAGTTATATAAATAATCTAAGTTTACACAATATTATATAGTAGAGCCAGAGTGTGAATTTGGTTCCAAAGTCCTCATTTTTCATCTCTATTAAATATCACTAAATTTCCATAAATTGATAAGAAAACCAATACTTTATAGTCCTTTATTTTTATAGTCCTTATACTTTTTAGTTATCACTTGTCAAAAATGATTCTGGCCACCTTAGATATTATAACTACTAACTTTAATAATAAATAGAATGAGGAAGATATTATTATCTCCTTTTAAAGTTGAAAAGTGGCCAGGCATGGTGGCTCATGCTTTTAATCCCAGTGAAGAGTGAGACAGGAGGATCACCAGTTGCAGATAGCCTCAGCTATTTAGTGAGGCCCTTTGCAACTTAGTGAGACCCTGTTTTAAAATAAAGAATAAAAAATAGGGTTGGGGGTGTAGCTTGGAGGTATACTGCCCCTAGGTACCACAAAAATAAATAAATTAAATTAAATAAAGTTGAAAAGTGGAGTCACCGCTTTAGAAACTTGCCTAAGCTCATACAGCTAAATATTAAGGCCAGAATTTTAACTTAAGCAGTGCCATTACAACACTTTTAACCACTATGCATACTACTGTTCAACACCTTGTATTTTCTTCACTGAGAGGATGAAGTTTAAATGTATTAACCTGGCATGTGAAGCCTTCACAATTGACTCTCTGTCTCACTATTCACTCTTACTAGACTTGCCTCAACTCCCTTGCGCAGTAAGCCTTCTATGTATTGAGTATGGTGCAGTTCTCAATGCTTTTATCCTTCATGATAAATTCACCTTACTCGTCACAGTGTAGGCACACCTCTGCAGACCTTCTCCCTGGCATAGTGCTGCAGAGTGAATGGCTCTCCAGGGCTACTTGAGCTGCCAAATAGTCACATCATTGCCATGATTTAAGCATCTGCCCACTTCTCTATAATGCTAGCACCTAGCAATCTGATTATTTTGCTTGTTTGTTTTTGTGGTAGAAATACAAAAATATAAGATTTGACTTTTGAGTCATGTGTCACTATTATACAACAGGTGAAATGTTTTTACATTTAGAAAGACAAATTTATTCTCTCCTTTGTTCTTTACTGACCATGTGGATCCACACATCTGTCTCTAATTATAAGTTCTCCTAAGCAGAAAATTCAGAGAGATTGCAACAACTATGGGCAAGAAAGTGAGACCCTTCTCTTAAATGGCCACATGGTTTGTCCCATAATAATAAGGCTAAATTTCTGTTTTTAGATTTTTCTGTATAGGTACATATAACTAAATGTGAAAGATATTTATACTACCAAGGCTTTGGAGGTTCCCTGATCTGTTCCCTGGACCTGTCACTTCATCTGGAGAAGCAAATCACTCAATGAAGCTTACAAAACCAGAAGATAAACATCTATCCTGAGACAAAGTAATCCTTTAATGAAAAAGAAGTTTCTGGCTGGATCTGGTCACTATGTTGAGCATTCATCAGAATAGGATGCCAGATTTAGCAAATAAAAAATTCAGGATACTAAATATTATAAGGGAAATGGTTATACTAAAAATTATCCATTGTTTGTCTGAAATTAAAATCTATCTGGGAGTCCTACATATTACCTTGCTATTCCCTAGGAGAGTTAATTACTACCAAATGATGTGAAGATATTGAATTACACAACTCTCACTTTTGTTATTACTGTTTATAAACTGGCCTCACTTCTGGTCACAGGTGTCATGGGAACTTCAGCACTACTTTTCTGCAGACACTTTGTCGTCCTGCACCTCCTTCAGATGGTAACAGCAAGTTCAGGTAGGGTCTTTCACTTCTTTTCTGAGCATTAGAAATAGAAAGTATGCCAGGAAAAACAAGGAACAGAAAGAGAGGATACGTTTTTTGACTATTATTCTTAATGTTTAATATGTAATACTAAAATGAAAATGGATACCATAGGCTCTTGTTTATCATTAGGGGATTTAGTTGTTTCTAATGACCAAGTCTAATTTACTCAGAGTTGTGCTAGGTTGTCTTAGTTGTGCTAGGAAAAATAAATTAATGCCTAATATTTATCCTCATAAAACCAATGTTGATACAGAGACAATATGATGTATATATCACTTGTACAGATAGGAAGTAGTTCAAGATGTGGCTCCTTGTTGTAATATATAATAATTATCAATACAGAGAGGAAAAAATATAATAAAAGCTGATACAGGCTAGTGAGACTTTGATAAAGAATGCAAATTTGCATTTTTAAGTTGAATGGTGCAAAATAAAAATAAATGTAGATTATTTATAGACACATTAAAGAAGGTCAGGAATAGGACAAGGATGCCCATTATCATACTCCTATTCAATATAGTACTTGAAACTCTAACCACAGCATAAAAATAGGAAAAGATAATTGAAGGAATACAAATAGGAAAAGAAAATTAGTAATTATCTTTACTGGCAATGCAATCCTTTACTTAGAAAATTAAAAATTCAACCAGAATAATTCTAGAGATGATAACTGACCTAGCAGAATATCTGGATACAAAATCAGCTTACAAAAAATATTATCGTTAGCATTTTTATTCACCAATGATGAATCTACTAAAATGAAAATCATAAAACAATTGCATCCAGAATAATCTCAACAAATAAAACACTTGGGAATAAATTTAACCAAGGAGATAAAAGACCTCTACAAAGAAAATTACAAAACACCAAAGAAAAAAAGTTGGAGATCTTAGATAATGGAAAGACTTCTCATGCTCTTGAATAAGCCAAAGAAATATACTCAAAATGATCCTTCTACCAAAAGTATTCTATAGTCAAAGCCAGAGACAAAAAATGAAGTAAAAGATGTAGAAGTTTCGCCAGGCATGGTGGCTCATTCTTGTAATCCCCATGCTTGGGAGGCTGAGACAGGAGGATTGCACAGGTTCGAAGCCAGCCTTCACTGGCTTAAGAGATCCTATTTCCAAATAAAAAATATAAAATAGGTCTGGGAGTGTAGCCCAGAGGTAGAAGGCCCCTGGGTTCCATCCCCAGTACCCCAGAAAAAAAAAAGATGTAGAAGTTTCTAGCAAAAAGTCCATTTCAGATGCTAAAATTTTTTCTGAGGCAAATTTAGGTTGGATTCAGAACTATTAAAAATAATGACTGCTACAAGCATCATTGTACATCTGTTTTGAGTTAAACTGAGTGTAAATGTAAGAAATATTCCTATGAGTTTCTGGACAAAATTTATTTGCTATATTATTATTATTATTATTATTATTATTATTATTATTATTTTGAAAATGTTATTCTGAAATAGTTACCAATGTACACTTCTACAAATGGCATGTGTGAGTTTGTCAGGTGTGTATGGTAGATATCAAAGATTTTGTCTCTTCCAAAATTATGGATGAAGAACATAATTTTACAGTGATTACATCTTAATATCTTATTAACAAATGGGGCTATCTATTAAAATTGTATTTTTTTCTCTGAACTACTTGTTTAGGAGCTAAATGCTTATCTTCCTTATTTATTACTTTATAAGAACCCTTAAGTATGAAGAATTACTTTTTTATCTATTTATTTGCTCCATGTATTTCTGACAAGTTTATGATCAGTGAACTCTGAAATTATATTTTTATGTGCAGAATTTTTGCTCAGATTTTTTATTTTATTTTGTGGATTACAAAATAAAAGTTTTGGAGACTTCCAGGAAGATGGTGACCAAGAAAAGCAGCATTTACAAATCCTGCTAAAACTTGATTTCTGTTGCCACAAAATCAGCACTTTTCATAGCCAGAAAACACTATCAGCAGAGAAATTTAAAAAATGTAAACACAAGGTACAGAGAAAAAAAGACTAGAAGAGCAACCAGAGACCAGAAAAGAAATCAAGCCCACAATGAGGCAGCGGAGCCGCACCGGCACCATCTTCCCTCACAGCACCAGGCTCCAGAGAGGAAAGGTAAACAAGGATCTTAAGTGAACAGCTGCAGATCATTCGGGTGTAATTCAGCAGTTCTTTCAGTGCAAAGAACGCCTAAAACTCCCAGTGGCCAAACTCATCACGCCTTTTAGGGACTTAGAATGGAACTCAAAACCAGAAAAGAAATACGCCAGCCTCACAGCCAAGGGCATGGTAGTAGCACCATATTGCCAGCAGCGACAGTGAGTTCACTGTGCCCTGTGACAGCTCCTAATCAGTGCGCACAATAACTGTGAGTGAAATTGCAGCCCCTAAAGGAGAAATCCCTGTACTGCACTTCCAGGGACTTGCGCAGCTTTGATAGTCTCCTTGGATCTGAGATTTTGCAGTTCAAACCAGTGAAAGAGTAGCAGTGGCAGAAATACCACACCCTAGTCACAGCTCCCCATGGGAAATCGCCCAGCACGGCACCCCCACAGTCTTGCGCAGGCTTGATTAACTCCCTGGGCCTGAGACTTTGTGATATAACCCAGTAAAGGAGTAGTGGCAGCTGAGGTTACCACGGACTTGAGATACAGACCACCCTAAGTGAAGTTGTAGTGACCCAGGGAAGGCACAAAATTCCAAAATCATGGGAAAGAGGAACAACAATAGAGCAATGAATGCTTACAACCCCATATTATCAGAACCTGATAACACAGAAATTTAGAGATCTCCAGAAGATTATATCAGGAATATAACTGTAGAAATAATACAGAACCTTCGAAAAGAATTTAGAGAGAGTCTAAAATAAATAAAGAATGAAATCATTGAAGTAAGGGCATCAATTCGAAGTATAAACAATCGATTAGACCACATGGAGAATAGAATCTCGCTCCTAGAAGATGATCACTCCAAAAACGAACACATACTTTATCATTCAGAAAAAAAAATCCAATAGCAGAAATTTGACATTGAAGAAATATGGGCCCATTTTAAGAGAGTTAACCTAAGAATAATCAGAATAGAGGAGGTAAAAGAAGGTGAAACCAAAGGGATCAATAATCTTGACTCCCGGGACTTCCAGGAAGATGGCGACCGAGAAAAGTGGGGCTTAAGAGCCCCACTAACAACTAATCTCCATTACCACAAAATCAGCGCCTTTCAGAGCCAGAAAACACCATCACCAGAGAAACAAAAAAATCACCAGGCTCCAGAGAGGAAGGGGACTCAGAACAAAGGTTAGAGCCACAGAGGAGATACACCGACCTCACGCCCGAGGACGCAGCAGCAGCGCCTTACTGCCGGCGGCAGTGGCGAGTTCACAGACAGCTACAGCGAGCCAAGATGAGCCGCTGCGGAACAGCTGGGCAGGATTTTTTGGCGCAGGGAGCATCTAAAGCTCCCAGTGGCTGAGCTCAGCACACACTGCAGGGACTCAGAGCAGAGCTCAAAACCAGAGAACAAATACACCAGCCTCACGGCCGAGGGTGTGGCAGCAGCGCCATATTGCCAATGGTGGCAGCAGCAGCAAATTCACCGAGTCCACTACAGCTCCATCTGCGTACTCAAGAACAGTGAGTCAAATTGCGGGCCCCAGAGGAGAAATCCCAGTACTGACTCCCAGGGACTTGACCCAGTGGGGGAGTGGTGGTGGCAGAGATATCACACCATAGGAGAACGCCCAACCTGGCACCCCCCATAGTCTAAAGCAGCCTCTATTGACTCCCTGGGTCTGAGACTCTATGATACAACCCAGTAAAGGAGTATAGTGGGGTCTGTGATACCACAGACTCGAGATCCAGAGCACCTTAAGTGAAGTCATAGTGACCCAAGGGAAGAACCCAGAGAAGGCACAAACTTCCGAAATCATGGGAAAGAGGAATAACAATGGAGCAATGAATGCCCACAACCCCACAACATCAGAACCTGATAAAACAGAAATTCAGAGATTTCTAGAAGATCAAATCAGAAAAATAACTGTAGAAATAATAGAGCTCTTTCGAAAAGAATTCAGAGAGAGCCAAAAAGAGATAAAGGATGCAATTAATGAAGAAAAAGGCCTCAATTCAAAGTACAAACAACCGATTAGACCACATTGAGATAGAATCTCGCTCTTAGAAGATGAGCAATCCAAAAATGAACGCATAGTTTCTAATCTAGAAAAAAATATCCAACAGCAGGAATCTGACATTGAAGAAATATGGGCCCATTTTAAGAGAGCTAACCTAAGAATAATTGGAATAGAGGAGGGAAAAGAAAGTGAAATCAAAGGGATCAACAATATCTTCAAGGAAGTAATAGCAGAAAAATTTCCAAACAGAGCAAGAGGTCGATACACAGGTCCAGGAAACTTATAGAACTCCATTTAGACAGGATCGGAGAAGAGGATCCTCACGCCACATAATTGTCAAAATGACCAATGTGGAAGCCAAGCAGAGAATCTTAAAGGCAACAAAAACAAAGGGCCAAGTGACATTCAGAGGCAAACCAATTAGAATCACTCCAGACTTCCCAAACCAAGTCATGAAAGCCAGAAGGGCTTGGAGTAACATATTCCAAACTCTGCAAGAAAATAACTTCCAACCAAAAATTTTCTGCCCAGCAAAACTTTCTATCAAATTAGATGGAGAAATAAGAAGCTTCCATGACAAACAGAAACTGAAGGAATTTATGTCTTCAAAACCAGCACTAGAGAAAATACTCAAAGAGATTAACTACAAAGAAGAAATAGGTAACACACACCAGAACCAGAGAAACAAGATTTTCCATCCAACAGACAACAAAGATTAGTTATCTGTGGAGATTCATTACTTATGTTAGTCTTTTACCTATCGTTAAATTGTATTGTTTGCTTTTATTGTTGTTAATTTTTAGGATTTCTAGTTGGAATATTAATATACCTTCAGATATAGCATTTAGAAATATTTTATCCCATTCAATCAGTAACTTTTTAACTCTGTTTACATTGTCTTTGGATATACAATATTTTTTTTTATTTTTTAGGGAGTTTGTATACTCTTCTGTTGCCTGTGCCATTGAAATCATATCCAAGAAATCACTGCCAATTTCAATGTTGTGAAGTTTTATGACCCAGATTTTCTTCTAAAAGTTTATAGTCTTAAGATTTATATTTAGGTCTTTTATCTATTTTGAGTTAATATTTGTATATGGTGTTAGGTAAGGGTCCAATTTTATTCTTTTTCATGTAATTATTATTTTTCAACAATATTTAGTTAAAAGATTATTATTTCCCCCACCAAATGTTCATGGAAACATTGTCAAAAATAACTTGACAATATATGAAAGAATTTAGCTCTAGGCTTTTATTTAACTCCAATAGTTTATATATCTGCCTTTAGAACAGTAATACACTGTTTCAATTATTGTAGATTTATATGGTTTGAAATCAGAAAATATATATCTTCTAGCTTTGTTCTTTTTCGAGATCGTTTTGGGTATCTGGAGTCCATATTCTATATTAAGATAGATTTTTTTTCTGAAAAATAAATATATAAATATATGATAGTTTCCCCTAAAAAAAAGAAAAGAAAAAAAAATATTCTCTGGTAAGAAAGAAAGGAAAAAGAAATATTGAAATGTTATCTTTAAGTTATCAAAAGCTTGGTATCAGACAAATGAAACTGTTATGTGAGATTATCATTTTTAATTTTGGATAAATTGCTATAATACTAGATGTCAACCACTAAGCCAAGCAAGGGAAGGAGGGATGGGGAGGGAATGGGGTGAGGATCGGGTGGGGGCTGACTGGGCGATGTGTGCATGTATGTCTACAAAAGTTTGTATCCCACTATGATGTATGAATACAGTGCACGAATAAAAAAAAATAAAAATAATAAAAAAAAATTTTAAAATCTCTTCAAAGAAATAATAGCAGAAAATTTTCCAAACATAGAGCAAGAGGTCAATACACAGGTCCAGGAAACTTATAGAACTCCATTTAGACAGGATCAGAGAAGAGGTTCCCCGCACCACATAATTGTGAAAATGACAAATGTAGAAGCCAAGCAGAGAATCTTAAAGGCAACAGAAACAAAAGGCCAAGTGACATTCAGAGGCAAACCAATTAGAATCACTCCAGACTTCCCAAACCAAGTCATGAAAGCCAGAAGGGCTTGGAGTAACATATTTCAAACTCTGCAAGAAAATAACTTCCAACCAAAAATTTTCTGCCCAGCAAAACTATCTATCAAATTAGATGGGGAAATAAGAAGTTTCCATGACAAACAGAAACTGAAGGAATTTATGTCTTCAAAACCAGCACTAGAAAAAATACTCAAGGAGATTAACTAAAAAGAAGAAATAGGCAATACACACCAGAACCAGAGAAACAAGATTTCCCATCCAGCAGACAACTAAGCAAAGAAGAATACACAGTATATCAAACAGAAATAAAATCTTAACTTGTAAGGAATTAAAAGTTATCTCTCAATAATCACAATAAATGTAAATGGCCTCAATTCCCCAAATAAAAAGACATAAAGTGGCAAAATGAATTAAAAACCAGAATCCATCCACCTGCTGCTTACAAGAAACACACTTTACAAGTAAAGAGAGTAACAAACTCAAGGAAAAAGGCTGGAGCAAGGTAATCCATGTTAAGCAGCCATCCTAACAAATGTGAAGTAGTATTTCACTATAGTTTTTATTTATATTTCCTTAATTATTAGTTATATTATGATAATGAGTGATATTCATGTGTTTATTGGTTATATAAAAATCTTTGGAGATTCATTACTTATTTTAGTCTTTTACCTATTTCTCAATTGTATTGTTTGCTTTTATTGTTGATAAGTTTTAGGGTTTCTATTTGGAATATTAAAATACCTTCAGATATAGCATTTGGAAATATTTTATCCCATTCTATCAGTAACTTTTAACTCTGTTTACGTTGTCTTTGGATGTACAATATTTTTTAATTTTTAGGAAGTTTGTATGTTTATTATTTTGTTGCCTGTGCCTTTGAAATCATATCCAAGAAATCACTGCCAATTTCAATATTGTGAAGTGTTATGACCTAGGTTTTCTTCTAAAAGTTTATAGTCCTAAGATTTACATTTAGATCTTTTATTGATTTTGAGTTAATATTTGTATAATGGTGTTAGGTAAGGGCCCAATTTTATTCTTTTTCATGTAATTATTATTTTTCAATAATATTTAGTAAAAAGATTATTATTTCCTTCACCAAATGTTCTTGGAAACCTTGTCAAAAATAACTTGACCATATATGGAAGAATTTATTTCTAGGCTTTTTATTTTACTCCACTGGTTTATATATCTGCCTTAATAGCAGTACTACACTGTTTCAAGTATTGTAGCTTTATAAGGTTTGAAATCAGAAAATGTACATCTTCTAGCTTTGTTCTTTTTCAAGATTGCTTTGGGTATTTAGAATACATATTTCATGTTAGGATAGATTTTTTCTGATAAATAAATAAATGTATGATAGTTTCACTTTTTAAAAAAAAGAAAAAATATCCTCTGGTAAGAAAGAAAGCAAAAAGAAATATTGAAATGTTATCTCTAAGTGATCAAAAGCTTGATATTAGACAAATGAATCTGTTATGTGAGATTATCATTATTAATTTTGGATAAATTGCTATAATATTAGATGTCAACCACTAAGCCAAGCATGGGAAGAAGGGATGGGGAGGGAATGGGGTGCGGATTGGGTAGGGGCTAACTGGGCGATGTGTGCATGTATGTCTACACAAGATTTTTATCCCATTATGATGTATGAATACAGTGCACCAATAAGAAAATTTTAAAAAACAAAATAAAAGTTTTTATGCTTTGATTTCTTATTTTATTTTGTAGAGTACAAAATAAAAATTTTCCTCCAAGTTTTCATTTCTTTTGTCCTATACTGTATCCTAATTTGTTTTTAAAGTTTAATATATTTTTATATATTTTGGGGATTTCTTTTCAAACCTTTTTATTGGTGCACTATAATTATTCATAATAGTGGGATTCATTGTGACATATTTGCCCATGCATTTGTACAAAGCATAATTTGATTTATCTAATGCCTCTGTAGACTGCTTTGTCTTCCCTCTTCCTTCCCTTTGTCCTCTTCTGCTAGTCTAGTTGTCTCTTTGATATCCATAAAGTTCTTTCTTTCCCTTTTTTTCTCTCTACCTTCAACATATGAGAGAGCACATAATAACCTTTACTATGAGAGTTTGGTTTATCTCACTTAACGTTTTCTGCAAATGATATAATTTTGTTCTTCTTTAAGGCTGAAAGAAATTTCATTGTGTATCTATACCATATTTTCTTCATCTGTCTTTGGACATCTATGCTGGTTCCATAACCTAGCTATTGTGAATTGTGCTGTTATAAATATGGGAATGCATATAGTTTTATAATATGCTGACTTTAATCATTTGACAAAATTTTGAGGAGTGGTCTAACTGGGTTATATGGTGATTTCATTCTTAGTCTTTTGAAGAAACTCCATATTAATCTCCATAGAGGTTATACTAATTTAAAATCTTACCAGCAGATTAAAAAAGCTTCTTTTCCCCTGCATCCTTGACAAAATTTTTTATTTGTATTATTGATTATTTCCATTCTAACTGGAAATATCAGGATAACTAGATTCATATTTCCCTAATTGCTAAAAGTTAACATTTCTTCTTTTGAGAAGAGTTTGTTTAGTTCATTTACCCATTAATTGATATTGATTGAGACACACACGCACATAGTTAAGTTTTTAATTCTTTATATAATCTAGACATTAATCCCTTTTCAGAGGAGAAATCGCTGGCAACATTTTCTCCCATTTTGTAGGCTCTCTCTTCATGCTCTTGATTGCTTTCCTTTCTATGTAGAAGCATTTATTTGAAACCATTACATTTATAAATTTTGGTATTATTTACTGGGTTTTAGGTGTCTTATTTAAGAACTCAATGCCAGCATCTATATGATGAAATACTAACCCATGTTTTCTTCTAGCAGTTCTAAAGTTTCTGCTCTATTTCTTAGTTCACTATTAGTTGACTTTCATTAATATACTTTATTTTCTAAAGCAGTTTCAGTTTTACAAAAAATATGCAGAATGTATACAGAGTTCTCATATAACCTCACTGCTTCTTTTCCACTCCCCTCACCACACACATGCAGTTTCCTTTATTCTTAGTATCTTGCCTTAGTATATACCTTTATTATAATTGAACAAATATTAAGAGAATATTATTAACCAAAGTTAAAGTTTGTATTAGGATTCATTCATGTTGTACCATTCTCTGAGTCTTAACAAATTCATATATAAATGAGCCAAATAGTCTCTATGTAAACTATATTTCTCACTATCTTAAATTTGATTCCAATTAGCCCCAAAGCCCTCCAATGTTAAAATAAAAATTTTACATATCTAATTGCTTTAAATATACCCCAAACAAGAAAATTTTAGCCATTTAATGCCTGCCTTCTTTGCCTCTGAAACTGCCTCCAGCATCTGCTAACTATAGACAAATATAAATTCTGTAATTGTAAAAACTCTGTTGATGTCCTCATAGCTCTCTGACCCAAATACTCCCTACTGTTTTGTGGAGTGGTGTCACCTAGATACATATACCCTCTCTGCAGTCCTGGGAGCTCATCAGCCTTCCTTCCCTTTGGATATGGGGCTCCTACACCACTACAAGGTCTCATGATGTGGTGACTGTCTCCTTTCTCAACCCTCAGTTTTGTCCAAAAAGAAGCTTGCTGTGTGCTACTGCCACCTTGTGGTTGTATCTTTTTCCATAGTGACTCAAAAATCTTCAAATTTATTACAGAAATGCATAATGTCTCATAGTACTAGTGAAAACAGCTCTAACATTTATATGAAAGAACAAGGAATGAGAATAGCCAAAACAATTCTGAGCAATAAGTACCATGCTGGAGAGCTGGGCACGGTGGTGCACACCTGTATTCCCAGTGCTTAGGAGACTGAGACAGGAGGATCACAGGTTCAAGGGCAAGCTTCTTTAAGTAGTAAGACTCATCACCCTACTGAGACCCTGTTTTGAAAATAAAATAGGGGTTGAGTGTAGCACAGATGTAGAATGCCCCTGGGTTCAGTCATCATTACAAAAAAACCCCACACATCTGATCTCAAATTATACTGCAGAGATATAGTTACACAAACTGAATTATTAATATTGACACAAAAACAGACACATGGAACAATGGAATAGAATAGAAGATACAAACAAATCCTCAAATTAATTTTTCACAAAATAGTCACAACATATACTAGAGAAAAGACAGTCATTATGGAAAGCAATACATTTGTTCCTAAGATTCAGCTCTACAATTCCTTGTTATTTATCCAAAAGAATTAAAGTCGGCATACTTATAAATACACACATACTCATGTTTTTCACAACACAATTCACAATAGCCAAATTATGGAATCATCCTAAGTATGCTCATCAACAGATGAATATTTAAGAAGATAAGGTTCATTAAAAATTCAATTCATTAGAAATGCTTATATATTCAAAACTATCTTCAAGGACTTACTATATATGCATATAATAATGTGAGGTTAGGCCATGAAGAAAGCATTACTTTACATATACAAAATAATATTCAATATTTTAAGCATTAATTGATCAGTTGCATATTGGTACTTGAAGCTGTTTTTCCCTACAGGGTGAGAAAAGCCTAAGCTGATTTGGTAATTCTGACCAAGGTGCCATGTAACAGAAAGAGTTGAAAAAGAAAAGATGGCCGCTATGAAGGAGAAATGGAGAGTACTAAGAGAATCAACATTTTTCATCCTCTCTTCAAGGAGCATGGCAGGGGAAAAACAAGAGAGTCTAAAATATCCCCAAATCTCCCATATTATTCCAATTAGAGACTAAATATCAACATCTTGAGTTTCTGAGTCTCTAGGTTACTTCAGCTGTAACCATGTAGGATCAAAAAGGAAAAACAGAAAATGAAATGTACTAACCTGAGGACACTTGGAGGATTAGATGGTGTTACTTTAATATGACTTGCTGGGAATCCCAAGACAGTGTAGAGAGTTTCATAGTAAGAGAAAACATAGAACAAATGATATTAAACACACATCAGATAAGAATTTTCCAGAATTAAAAGATAAGAATCCTCAAATTCAATAATTTTATGAAGCTTATCTTAAAAACAAAGCATAAGTTCATACATGGATTCATTATATTGAAATTGCAGTAAATCTTAAAAGCTGCCTGAGAGAAAGGTTTAGAATGAAAGGAGCAACTATTATACTTTTTGTTAACAAACAATATAAACCATTTAGCAGCAATGGAAAACATTTTTATTCCTCAAGGAAAACAATCTAAACTACCATTCAAGTCAAATGTGATATTAAGATGTTGTTAGAGCAAAGAATTAACACTCAATAAAAGTAAGCTGTTATGTGCACATATGTGTGCATGCATACACATGTGTGTATTGCATGTGTGTATTATAAAAGAAGTGTCCTGACTCACACTCTCACTTTTGATTGTTTCCCTTCTCAGATCAATTCACAGTGAATGCCTTAAAGGGGCCCATCTTGGCTCCATTGGGTGGAGATGTTGAGCTTAGTTGTCAGCTGTCTCCGCCACAGAGTGCACGACACATGGAGATCCGCTGGTTCCGGGACCGCTACACACAACCCATTTACCTGTACAGGGACGGTAACGACCAGTACGGAAAAACTCTCTCCAGGTATGTGGAGCGGGAAGAACTCCTGAAAGATGCCATTGGAGAAGGTAAAGTGACCCTCAAGATCTTTAATGTCAGTGCTGATGATGATGGGTCATACCGCTGCCTCTTCAGAGATGGTGATTTCTATGAAGAGGACACTATAGAAGTGAAGGTCACAGGTAAGGATGGATCCCCCTAAAGTTTCTATGCACCAATTGAAACCCATGAGGATGAGTATTAGGAAAACCTTAGGAATTTAAAATTATCTCTACATTACACAGTTTGGCTAGCAAGTTTAAATTCATGCATTTAGTTTTGGAAATAGAGCAATTTGGGCAGACATCAGCTCTATCAGTAAATATCTTCTTTTTATGTCTACATATAATTTTAGATTTCTAAAAGACCAATGGTTTCCTTCTAGGACTTCTTATCCTTTCAATTATTTTACAGCAGTTTAGTAAAATGTGATTTTACTAATGACCTGAATCTTTGCAATAGTCTCCTTAATGATAATTCATATTCCCATTTCTCTGTAATTCAATTTGCTGACTGCTTAGTGACATTTTTTCCTAAATTGATTCCAAAAGACTTTATCTATAATTGTACTGTCTTCAGGTATATATGCTATATTTTAGTATATGTAATTATAAAGCATTTAAGTAAATTTCCTCACCTTCTAAATTATTTTGAATGACAAAGAAATGGAGAAGAGGTAGAGAACATGTAGTAAACTGAAGAATTTTACAAATATGAGAACTCAAATGTAGAGTTCCAAGCCCACTTATATTGAATTTTTTATTGGATAGTTCATGACACCTGACACCTGACTTTGTAGTTTAGATCTGAGCTATATTTAAATTCAAATTAAGTAAATTATCACTGCCCCATTTTGGTGCTTGGGAGTCTCAGGTAGTGAGTAACTAGTGTATCAGGACAGCATAGACTAATTCTATTGCTAAGAAGTTTTTTTTAGACAGAGTTGCTTGTGGTTACACTTTAAATCTTTTTAAATTATTTTTGCCCATCCATTAGACAAGTCTGTATTCCAGGCAATGCCTTGAAATATTCCAAAGATACATTTTCACTAAATTAATATATATTATAATTTGATGACACCAGTGTATTATTTATTTTATTCAAAACATAGCATATTTAACTACCTTTTATATGCAAATAACATATAAATTAAAGTTTTAAATTAAGTTGCAAACATGGATTTATGTTATTATTTATAATTTATCATTATGGCTCAAAAGTGACTAGTAATAAAGATCAAATATATTATACTATAAATTTTATAAGATGAAAATCTTAATTTTATTCATTATTATAATCCAGCAACCTACCTCAGCCTTCTAAATTAAGTAAATACCAATAAATATTTTTAATGAATGGATAAATAAATGAAACAAATAGGAATTTTTTACCTGATTTACTTAGGACAAGTTGTTTACCATATATATATATATATATATATATATATATATCCATTTTTATTACTTATCCTCTTTATCATTTGATTAATTTCTTAAAACAATCAGAGCTCCACAGAGTTTTGACTATCATTATGTCGAAGAACACTGATATTAAAATGGGGGAGGAAGGCTTTTTTTTCTGTTTTTTTCCCCTTTCTTCCACCTAAAAATACTATTTCCTTCTTTGTATCCAACAAGCTTCAAGCTCAGACATACAGATTCATGTGCATCTTCCTACTACCAAAGGTCTTATACTGGAGTGCCATTCAGAAGGTTGGTTTCCACAGCCACAGATAGAATGGAGAGACAGCAGAGGAGAGATCCTTCCACCTGCGGCAAAATCCTACTCACAGGATAAAGACAAATTGTTCAATATGAAGATCACCCTTCTTATTAGTGACAGTTTCCATAGGAATGTTACTTGCTGTCTTCGAAACCCTCTAACTGGCCAAGAGGAAAGAACAAGCATTGTCCTATCAGGTGAGACCTATTTATTTGTTGTTCAAATAATAGCCATTGTCATACAATTTACAAAATAAACAGAAAAATTCATTTGCTTTCTCCACTTGGTTTCTAAGACAGTGCTTTTTTAACTATATTATTCTAATTGTATCTTTTTATTCTCTTTGCTGCATTCATCTTTTTCATTGTCTTCTTAATACTGGAGTTCCCAGAATGTAATTTTTGAGCCTTTACTCACTTATAGATTTATTCTGTCTCATGGCTTTAAGCACCATCAATATGATGATGGATTACCAAATTATATCTTATGGCTAGACTCCCCTACTCTATTCTTTTCTCCAAACTCAGCATCTCACCCTTAAAGTCTAATAACTATCCCAAGCCAAAATATGAAAAACTAAACTCATGATTACTTCCCAACTTGCTAAATTTATTGTCTTCCCAATCATACTTCATATTTTTCTCATAAACAAAATGCTTGACAGTTACCTTTAACTCCAGTTTCTCTCATATTTCACATAACACCAGCCATAAAATAATGTGTGATCTACATATAAAATACATTGAGTCTGATCACTTGTCATTGTACCACTTTGATCCAAATCTGAGACACCATAACCTGGTCTGAATTTTAGAAATAGCTGAATAGTCACCTATTTCTATTCTTGTCCGTGGATATAATATGATAAAAATGGAGATAGTAAGACCCTCCTAACACATGAACATATAACATCACCCTGTGTTCAATATCCTTACATGTGACTTTGCTTCTCTCTGACTTGTGAGATGGCAAGGGTTTCATTTGTGCTCACTGGGTTGAGGAAATCATTTATCTGAGTATAGGATTAGTTCTAAAGTCATGATGCCCTAAGTACTTTGAATTACATGCATGGGAAGCACCAATTCAATTCAGATTATATCACACCAGACATATTCAAAATTCCGTAGCAGAACTCTTGATTGCCTCTAGAGCAGCCTCCTGGATTGATTTTCTCAGACAGAATTGCAGGACATAATGGCATATTCTAGACAGGACAAGATTCCTCCTCTAAGAAGAAAGATCTCTGATTTCCAGATAAAATGTCAGGTGTCATGGCCAGTATGCACAAGCAGGTAGGCCAACATAGACACTTGTTCAAATGAAATGAGAAGAAAAAGTTTCATAAACTATGTCTCTTAATTTAGTCAAGAGTAGTATTCTCAGATCCAATCAGTACTGACAAGTTAGATAAAAGGACTGAAAGACTGAATTGGGACTGAGCTTATTATGATTTCTGGAAACCTTCATTTGAGACTTGGGTGGGGGTTTAGAGAGAAGACCTTAGCTCTGTCTCTTCCCTTGAAGTCACAGAGCTTATGAGACAGAACAGACAGAAGGAAATATTAGGAATGGTATTCACTCACCTCTGAGCCAGCCAAACACTAAGTAACTGCTCACTCTAGACTGTCCTAGCTTTCACCCACCCAATCATAACTACCTCTCCAAATTGATTTATATATAATAGTCCATGGTGATGAAATCTTGAATGGGAATATGCTGTGGATGAATCACCATTCCTAATTATAACTGGGTAAGTCCAGACACTCCAAGTTTCTTAAGTGGTAAGATCTGTAACTCTTCATTTCAGATAAACTGTTTACATGGAAGCTAATTTGGATAACTATTGTGGTTACAATGATGATTGTGCTGGTATTCTCTACCCTGCGGCCCAGTGTTTCCGAGCCCAAACCACAACGTAAGTAGGTTTGAAGAGTGGAAGATAAAAAGTGTGAGAAGGAGAGAGGCAGGTAAACTGAATGACCCTTTATTCCCAAGCCTGCTTGCTCAAGACATTTCAAAGTCTGGGGACATATGTTAGACATATATCTTCTCCCCATTTCTTGGTCCTAGATATTCTTTTCTTGCTGCTAGATCAGCTGACAGTGTTATTTATTGAAAAACCTGGGCTTCTTGTACCTTAATCCAGAAATTGAAACCTCCTTTGTTAGGATGAGAGAGAGCCCAACAAACTTGAAAAGCTTTATAACACATAACACCTAACACAAATTACACACATTTTTCACTTGACTTCTTTGTTTTTATTATTTGTTTTTTATTCTAAATACAAGAGTTACATGATTCAACATAGTTCTTTTTAAATTGTCAGTTAAGTAAAGGTTTTATTTTATTTTTATTAGTGTATTAATTTTATGCATAATAATGGGATTAATGACATACTTATACAACACATGGCATAATTTGGTTTGTTTCATTTCCCATACCTCAACTTTCCTTCTCCTTCTGTCTTTTCTGACTTCCTTCTGCTACTCTACTGGTCTTCTATTTTCAAAACGTCTTTTTCTTTTCTTTTCTTTTCTTTTCTTTTCTCTTCTCTTTTCTTCTTTTCTTTTCTCTTAGTTTTGCTTGAAAGATAAAACATATGATCCTTGATTTTCCAAGTCTGGCTTATCTCACTTAGCATAATGTTCTCTAGCTCCATCCATTTTCCTGCAAATGACATGATTTTATTCTTCTTTATGGCTGAATATAACTCCATTATGTATGTATGTATGTATGTATGTATGTATGTATGTATATGTATGTTTGTGTATATATATATCATATATATATATCACATTTTATTTATTCATCAGTTTGTTGATAAGCACCTAGTTTGATTGCATAGTGTGGCTGTTAGGAATTGTGCTGCTATAAGCATGGGTATTCATGTAGCACTATAGTATGCCGATTTTTTTTTTTTTTGGTGGTACTGGGAATGGAACCCAGGGGCCTTCTATTTCTGGGCTATACTCCCAGACCTATCATATATATATGATAGGTCTGATATAAATATATATATATATATTTTTTTTTTGAAACAAGGTCTCTTAAGCCAGCGGAGGCTGGCTTTGAACCTGTGTGATCCTCCTGTCTCAGCCTCCCATGCGCGGGGATTACAAGCCCCAGCTAGTATGCCGATTTTAATTCTAGAATTGGTAGATCAGGGTAATATGATGGTTCCACTACTAGTCTTCTTTTTAATTTTTTTTATTGGTGCATTGTAGTCATATATTTTAATGGGATACAAGATGGTGGAGACATACATGAACACATCATCCAAATAGCCCTTACCCAATTTGCACCCTGTTCCCTCCCCATTTATCTTTCTCATGCTTGGCATGGTGAATGACATGGATATTTTTGTTAAAGTACATCGTATGCATTAGAGAATTTCCCTCTTCCTCCCTTCATCCCCTCAGTTAGTCACCTTATTTTCTCATCTACAGAATCTCCTTCATGATCTAGAGTTTCTCCTATGACCCATTTTCTCCCTAGCTTCCATATATTAGGGAGAGCATCCAATTTCTTATTTTTTGTGACTGACTAATCTCACTTAGCATAATGCCCTCCAGTTCCATCCATTTCCCTATAAATGAGATAATTGTGTTTTCTTTATGGCTGAGTAAAATTCTATTGTGTACATATCCCATAGTTTTATAATCCATTCATCTGTTGATGGACATCTTGGCTGGTTCCATAGTTTGGCTATAGTTAATTGTGCAACTATGAAGATAGATACACATGCATTAGTTTGGTAGTTTGCTTTCCTTTCTTTTGGGTAGATATCCAGAAGTGGTATTGCTGAATCAAATGTTAAGTTTGTGCCCGTTCTTCTGTTTTCCAAAGTGGTTGCACTAATTTGCAATCCCACCAACAATGTTTTAGAGTTCCCACTTCTCCACATCTTTGCCAGTATTTGTTGATGTTTGTGTCCTGAATGATTGCCATTCTAGTTGGAGATAGGTGAAATCTCAGGGTAGTTTTGATTTGCATCTCTCTCATTGCTAATGATGTTGAGCATTTTTTCGTGCATGTATTGGCAATTTGAGTTTCTTCCTTCATGAAGTGTCTATTTAGCTCACTCACCCATTTTTTGACTGTTATTTGTTTGAATTTCTTGAGTTCTCTGTAAATCTAGATATTAGTCCTCTGTGGGAGAAGTAGCTGGCAAAAATCTTCTCCAATTCTGTTGGCTCTCAATTGAGGTTCTTGATAGTTTCCTTTGCTGTACAGAAGCTCTTCAGTTTAATGCAATCCCATGTATTGATTCGCCTTTTAGTTTCTTGTACCTTTGGGGTCTTGTTGAGAAAGTTTTGCATCTGTGCCTATGTTTTACATTGTTGGACCAATGCCATCTTCAAGGAACCTCAATGTCTTTAGTTTAATTTCCAAGTCTTGAATTGACTCTTGTGCAGGGTGAGAAAGTGGGGTTTATTTCCATTTTTCTGCATATGGTTAACCAGTTTTGCCAACACCATTTGTTGAACAGGCTATCTTTTTTCCAGTGTATGTTTTTGGCCCCTTTGTCAAAAATCAATTGGCTGTAGGTGTGTGGATTTGTTTCTGAGTCTTATATTTTGCTCCACCGGTCTATGTATCTGTTTTTGTGCCAGTTTCATGCTGTTTTTTTTTTTTAATTACAATGGCTTTTTAGTATAGTTTAAAGTCAGGTATTTTTATTCCTCCTACATGGTTTTTGTTGCTGAGAACTCCTTTGGCTATTCTGGGTTTTTTGTTGTTTCAAATTAATTTAAACAGTGATTTTTCTATGTCTGTGAGGAATGATCTTGGTAATTTGTAATGGGTATTGCTTTGAGTCTGTAGATCACTTTTGGAAGTATGGTCATTTTGATGATATTTATTTTGCCTATTCACAAACATCCCCCCACACTTTCTATGGATTAGACCCTGAGTCTGTCTGAGCCTCTGCTATGTCCAACAGCAGACTCTACCCCCACCTTCTCTAGGATGAACCACAAAGTCTCAGACTCAGGGAGTTTATTGAGGCTCTGCAAGTCCCTTGGGGTGCCATGCTGTGTGTTCTTTCGTCACTATGGATATCTGGAAGGCATGGTAAGCTCAAACACCACTGCTGCAAGTTGTATACCCTATCTCCTCCTTCACCAGGTTGAACTGCAGGGTCTCAGACCCAAGGAGTTTATAGAGGCTGCACAAGGCCTTGCAAGCACAGTGCTGGGCATTCTCCACAAGCAATGCAGCTTCATTTACGGTGTTGCTGAGCACCAGTCTGGATCTCTAGAGGTTGTGGTGAGCTTGGCTGCCACTGCTGCAAGTTGTAACCAGTGTTTGCAAAGGAGGAACTGATAACAACAATTCTGATGATCTGAAGTTGCTTAATTCAGGTCCTTGGTTGTTTTTCTGATAATCTCTGGAGTTGGATGCAGTCAGGCAAAATGACACTGCTGTGGTGCTCACAGTCTCAAGGCGAGCAGGATTCTTTTTTGGTGTGGAGTGCCTCTCTAGGTCTCTAGAGCGTGTGGTGAGCTCAACTGCTACTGCTGGAACTTGTAGCCAGTGTTTGCTCAGGAAGAACTGATGGTATACAACTCCAATGATCTGCAGCTGCTCACTTCAGGTCCCTGGTTATTTCCCTGTTTGTCTCTGGAGTTAGGTGCAGTGAGGCAAGAAGGCAGCACTGTGGTGCCCACAGGTGCAAGCTGGAAGGGTTTCTTTTCTGGTTGGTCTTCTAAACTTTTTTCCTCTGCTGACTTGTACCTATTATTTTATTCCTCTACTGATAGTATTTTCTGGCTTTGTATAGTGCTGTGTGTGTGTGTGTGTGTGTGTGTGTGTGTGTGTGTGTGTGACTTGTACCTATTATTTTATTCCTCTACTGATAGTATTTTCTGGCTTTGTATAGTGCTGTGTGTGTGTGTGTGTGTGTGTGTGTGTGTGTGTGTGTATGTGTGTGTTACTGGGAGTGGAACCCAGGGGCTTTTCTACCTCTGGAATATACTCCCAGACCTATTTTATACTTTATTTGAAAACAGGGTCTCTCTAAGTTGCTGAGAGTCTCATTAAGTAGCTGAGGCTGGCTTAAAACCTGTGTGATCCTCCTGTCTCAGCCTCCCAAGTGCAGGGATTACAAGTGTGCACCATCATGCCCAGCTAGAATGCTGTTTTTAAGGCAATGGAGATCAGGTGTCAGCAGGAATGGTATGTGCTGCTTCCCTCAGTGACCATCTTTCCAGAAGTCCCATTACTAGTCTTTTGAAGAAGCTTCACATGATATGATCCTGTGGTTTTTGTTCTCAGTTCTGTTTATGTGGTGAATAACATGTATTGATTTTCATATGTCAAATCAGCCTTGCTTTTCTGGGACAAAACCAACTTGGTTATGGTGTACAATTCTCTTGATATGGTTTTAAATACATAAAGCTAGTATTTTGTTTAGAATTTTTTCATTTTTGTTCATCAAGAATATTGGTCTGTAATTTTCTTTTCTTGAGGTATCTTTATTTGGTTTTAGTATTAATGTGATACTAGCCTCATAGCAGGAATTTGGGAGAATTCTATCTCTTTCAATTTCCCAAAACAATTTGTGAAGTACTGGGATCAGTTCTTTACTGAAGGTTTTGTAGAATTCAGATAGAAAACCATCGGGGCCTGGGCTTTTCTTTGAAGACAATATTTTTTATTGCTGTTTCTATTTCTTTGCTTGCTATTGGTTGGTTTAGGCTTCCTATGTCCTCTTGGTTCAATTTAGGTAGGTTATATATGCTTAGAAATCTATCAATTTCTTCCATGTTTTCCAGTTATTGGAGTATAAATTTTTTCTATTTTTTTATTGGTGCATTGTAATCATATATCACATTGGAGTACAAGACTTGAGAGGATATACAAGCACACATCATCCAATTAGCCCTCATTGAGCCCCCATCCCATTCCTTCCCCCTCCCTCAATCCCATGCTTGTTTGGTGATTAACTTTGATACATATGTTTATATACCTCCTGTGTTTTAAAAAGGCTCCATCCTCCCCTATTCCACACCCTCTGATTGGTCACCTTAGTTGCTTCACTATAGGGCCCTTTCTATAGCTCGACCTCTTCCTGTTGCCCCTTTCCTCCAAGTAATTGCTGATTAGAGGAAGCACCTGATTTTTATTTTCTGAGATATTTCTCTGTGCATGCCACGTTGCAAGTACCGATCCCACTCTTGATGGCCCTAGTAGTGGCCTGGCTACCTGGTGGACTGATCCAGACCTCGATGGCTCAAGCAGCGGCCTTGCCTCATGGGAGGCCCCGATTCTGGTCTAGCTGGCCCCGACACCAGCCTAACCCCTCAGCTGGCTCCAATCCCAGCCTCAGAGGTCCCAGTAGCAGCCTTGCCTCACGGCAGGCTCCGATGCCGGCCATTGGCCCAGGCACTGGCCTAACCCCTTGTAGACTCTGATCCCGGCCTCGGGGACCCCAGCACTGGCCTAGCCTCACAGCAGGCTCTATCCCTGCTTCGCTGGCCCCAGCACCGGCCTAACCCCTCGGCAGGCTCCAATTCCAGCCTCGGAGGCCCCAGTAGCGGCCTTGCCTCCTGTCAGGCTCCGCTGCCGGATATTGGCCCCGGCACCGGCCTAACCACTGGGCAGGCTCCGATCCCGGCCTTGGAGGCCTCAGCACCGGCCTTGCCTCACGGCAGGCTCCAATGACTGCCTCGCTGGCCCCAGCCCTGGTCTAACCCCTCGGCAGTCTCTTATCCTGGCCTCAGAGGCCCCAGCACTGGCCTTGCCTCATGGCAGGCTCCAATGCTGCCCGCTGGCCCCGGCATTGACCTAATCCCTTGGCAGGCTCTGATCCCAGCCTCAGAGGCCCCAGTAGCGGCCTTGCCTCATGGCAGGCTCCGATGCCGGCCATTGGCCCCAGCACCAGCCTAACCCCTCAGCAGGCTCTTATCCTGGTCTCGGAGGCCCCAGCACCGGCCTTGCCTCACGGCAGGTTCCGATGCCGGCCACTGGCCCCGGCACCAGCCTAACTCCTCGGCAGGCTCTTATCCCAGCCTCAGAGGCCCCAGCACCAGCCTTACCTCACTGCAGGCTCCGATGCTGGTTGCTGGTCCCAGCATCGACCTAACCCCTTGGCAGGCTCTGATCCCAGCCTCGGAGGTCCCAGTAGTGGCCTTGCCTCACGGCAGGCTCCAATGCCGGCCATTGGCCCGGGCACTGGCCTAACCCCTTTGCAGGCTCCGATCCAGGCCTCGGAGGCCCCAGCACCAGCCTTTCCTCACAGTGAGCTCCGATCCTGGCCTTGCTGGCCCTGGCACTGGCCTAACCCCTCGATAGGCTCTTATCCTGGCCTTGAAGGCCCCAGCACCGGCCTTGCCTCATGGCAGGCTCTGATCCCAGCCTCACTGGCCCCAGCATCAGCCTAACCCATCAGCAGGCTCTGAGCTTGGCCTCGGAGGCCCTAGTAGCGGCCTTGCCTCACGGCAGGCTCCAATGTTGGCTATTGGCCCTGGCACCGACCTAACCCCTCAGCAGGCTCCAATCTCTGTCTCAAAGCTTCAGCACCGGCCTTGCCTCACAGCAGGCTCCGATCCCGGCCTTGCTGGCCCCAGCACCGGCCTAACCCCTCGGCAGGCTCCAATCCTCGCCTCGAAGACCCCAGCACTGGCCTTGCCTCACGGCAGGCTCCAATCCCAGCTTTGCTGTGTCCTTCACTGGCCTCACCCCTCGGCAGACTCCAATTCGAGCACCCTCTTCACCCAATCAATTGTCCCACATTCTCGAGGGTGTGTGGTGGTAGCATTCTGCCTCTGGGGTTATTATTTCAAAGGTTCCAGGTGTAATGCATCAGATCTCTGCCTCCCCTGAGTACTGGCCACTGCCATTGCCACTGCCTCCACCATTTCAAATCCTTCCCAAGCTCTTTTTCCACTCTGAATGTTGTCCAGTGTTCCTAAGCATGCGTGATGGTAGCATTCGACATTCAGTGTAATTTCTCCAAAAAAAATAAGGTTGGTAGGATCCGATTTCTGCTTCTCCTGAATACAAGTCTCTACCACCATTGCAGAGACCGCTTTCAACACTGCCTTTCTCCTTGGTCTCCGCTAAACTCTCTCCTTACAGGTGATGTCCAAGATTCTTAACAATACAGAGAAACAGCAGTCCTCCTTCATGGGGAATTTTTCCATAAGTTCCAGTGCATTTGGATAAGTTTTGTCTGCATCTCCAGTGTCCTGGCATCCGCCACGGCTTTCTTAACCCCTCTCTGATATTTTTCCTTTTTCTTTTTCTTTTCCTTTTTTTTTTAAATAAAAGAATACAGTATATGTTGTTTGAGGAGGTAGTGGGATCAGGCACTCAGTAGCACTGTGACCCGGTCGGTTTCCCCATGGGTCCAGCGTGCTCCGCACTACTCTGCCTGGGGCCCAGAGTCCTGCGACCCGGGCCCCGGCTGTTCCAACCCCTGCCCAGGACCCAGGGTCTTACTGGGCCCGGTTTCTCCAGGGGTCTGGCGTGCTATGCGCGATCCAGCCTGGGGCCCAGAGTCCCGCGACCCGGGCCCCGGCTGGTGTGCCCCGCGCAACCCCCACCCGGGACCCAGGGTACTGGGCCCAGCTTCTCCAGGGGTCTGGCGTGCTATTCGCGGTTGGAGTATACATTTTGAAAATATTTTCTGATAATCCTTTTAATTTCTCCACTGTGTGTGATGATGTCTCCTTTTTCATTTCTGATTTTAATGATTTGAGTTGATTCTCTTTTTTGGTTAGGTTGGTCAGGGGTTTGTCAATCTTTCAATCTTATTAATCTTTTCAAAAACCTGCTTTTTGTTTTGTTGATGCTTTGAATTGTTTTATTATTTTCTATTTCATTTATTATTTATGTTCTGATTTTAATTATTTCCTGCCTTCTGCTGGTTTTGGGGTTAGACTGTTGCAGTTTTTCTAGGTCCTTGAGATGCGTCAATAGGTTGTTTACTTGGCAACTCTCTGTTCTTCATATGTGTGCACTCAGTGTTATAAACTTTCTTCTCAATACCACCTTCAAAGTGTCCCATAGATTTTGGTATGTTGTGTCTGCATTTTCATTTAATTCCAGGAATTTCTTTATTTCTCCCCTTATTTCTGATCTTACCTACCATTTAATAGTGTATCATTCAATCTTCAAGTATTTACAAGTATCTAAAGAGTTTCTTTTGGTCTTCCTTTGGCTGATTTCTACTTTGATTCCATTGTGGTCTGAAAAGATGCAGGGAATTATATTACATCTTTTAAATTTGCTGGTGCTTTCTTTGTGGCCCAGTATATGATCTATTTTGGAGAAGTTTCCATGGGCTGCTGAGAAGAATGTATATTCAGCTGTTTCTGGTTGAAATATTTTGTATATGTCCATTTGGTTTATAGGTTTGTTTAGTTGTGAAGAGGCTTTATTCATCTTTTTTTTTTTTTTCGGGTCTGGGATGGAACCCAGGGGCATTGATCTCCAAGCTACTGCCCTATTTTTTATTCTTTTTTTTTTTTTCTGGTGTGTGGTGCTGGGGTTCCTGGAAACCCTTCTACCTCCAGTACCTCCAGGTTACACTCCAGACCTATTTTATATTCTTATTTAAAAACAGGGTCTCTTAAGCCAGCGCTGCTGGCTTCAAACCTGCATGATCCTTCTGTCTCCACCTCCCAAGCATGGGGATTACAAGCATGCACCACCATGCCCAACTTATTCTTTATTTTGAAGGGTCTCGCTAAGTTGTGGAGGGCCTCACTAAGTAGCTGAGGCTGTCCGCAAACTGTGATCCTCTGGTGTCGGCCTCCCGAATGCTGGGATTACAAGCATGTGTCACAACACCTGGCTATTCATCTTTTGCCTTGAAGATCAATCTACTGGCATGAGAGGTGTGTTGAAGTCTCCTAATATTGTATTTGGGTCAATTTGAGATCTGATATCCTGAAGGGTTTGTTTTACAAGTGTGGGTGCACCCACATTTGGGGCATAAACATTTACTATCATTATATCTTCTTGGTAAATTATTTATTTTAATTAAAGGTGCCCTGCTTTGTCTCTTCTGATGTGTTTTAGCATAAAGTTTGTTTTGTTGGATATTAGCATTGCTACCCCTGCCTGTTTTTGGTCACTATTAGCATGATATATCTTCTGCCATCCTTTCACTTTCAGTGTATGAATGTCTTTGGCTGTAAGGTGAGTTTCTTGCAAGCAGCATATATTTGGATTGTTTTAAAATCCACATTGCCAGTCTGTCTTTTAATTGGTGAATTAATTCCTTTGACAGTCAGGATTATTATTGAAATATGATTTTGGTTTCCTGTCATTTTGTGTTCTATCTTCTGTTTTATATGATATTATTTCTTCTTTACTTAGTTGTCCCACTGATTAACTTCATCTCTTCTCTGGTTCTGAAATTTGCTGCTGTTTTCTTTTTTATGGTTTATTTCTTTAAGTATTTTTTTCTAGTGTTGGCTTTGTATTCGTGAATTTTTTGAGATTCTGCTTATCTTGAAACACTTTTCTTTCACCATCAATCTGAATAATAGCCTTGCTGGATATAGCAGTTTTGGTTGGAAGTTGTTTTCTTCCAGGGTCTGAATTATATCATACCAGTCTCTCCTGGCATTCATGACTTGGGTTGTGAAGTCTAGGGTGACATTTTATTGTTTTGACCCTCTATGTCACCCATTCTTTTGTTCTCACTGCTTTTAAGATTCTTTCCTTGGCCTCTATGTTGGTCATTTTGATTATTACATGGTGTGGGGAGGTCCTTCTTTGATTTGCCATAACAGTGTTCTGTATGTCTCCTGAACGTACATGTCCAAGTGTCTTTCTTAATGTTTGGAACATTCTCTGATATTATTTCTCTAATAAGATTATAAATACCCTTGGTCTGTACCTCTATCCCTTCTTTGATGCATTTTATCCATTTGTTAGGATGTTTCATATAATCCCATAGTTGTTGGATGTTTAAGTTTTGCTGCTGTAAAGACTTTTGTATGCTGTAGAGTGTGCTTTTGGTTTTGAATGAACTGTCTTCTGACAGTGATATTCTATTTTCCATTTCACCTAATCTTCCTGAATTTCTTTCTATTGCTGTCTTCATTTCATTTATTGATTCTCATTTCATTCCATACCTCATTCCAATTCTTTTTTAATGTCTCTATTTATTCATTCATTTTCTGTATACTTGCCATGAAGCCTTTCATTATATTGAAGATCAGGATTCAGAGTTCTCCTTCTTGCATTTCTCATAGGCAGTATCTGTGGTTTCCCTTATTTCCTCACTGTTCCTAGTTCTCACGTTTTCAGTTCTCAGGCTTGTTTTTCTGATGTCTTGGCATCTTCTCTTTTGTGTATGATTCTGTGGGTATTCTATCTGATACAATCTTAGTAGTAGGAATTTATAGATGTCAGCAGGTAAGCAGTGCTTTTTTCAGTGATGAGGGCTGAGTAAGGGGGAGGAGCTGGGGTGATAGGTACAGGAGTTGGGTAAAGTAGGGGATATGATTAGGTTGAGTAAGAATGTAAGTATAGTAAGGTAGTATGTGGTTGAGAATGAGAGAAGGTTAGATAGTAGAACTCTTGTAGTTAGTAGAGTATTTAAGTATGAAATAGCTTGAATATAAAACAAGGGGATACAATAAAGGAAAAAAGAAAAGTTTTGAGAGAAGAGAGTAGATAGGCTAGAGTGAGGAAGTTTGTAAAAGCAATGGGAGAAAGAGCAAACAAACACAAATAATGTAGCAAAACAAATTACAGAAACTAACAATTATGAATCAAAGACAAAAAAAAAAAAAACCAAAAGGAAAAAAAAAGGAATAAGAAACAGCTTTGTGTTTAAGTGTCAGGGTGTTGCACCAGCAGAAGGCATCCAATGTAGTCTTGGAGCGAACCCCCTGTGACCCTGTGCAGATATAGTTCCTTGAATACCTTTCCTGTATCTATGGAGGTTCTAATTGGACTACCTCCAGGGATGGGCCACCTGGCCTTAGCCTGCTGGGGTCTCATGGCTACTCTGGGCAATCATCTGCCGAGTACTGAGTACTGAAAGCAGTTACCTGTCTGTCCTGCTGCAGGGTCTCTGGAGGCCACGATGAGCCACCATGTGTGCCACCTCTGGTGAGTGCACAGGCTTTTGGATCTTTTACTGCATCCCTGAAGCATGGTGCTGGTTGCTTAAAATGTTGGAGCTCTGCCACTGCTTTTCTTGCACTTCAAGTTGGATTATTTTTTGGGATCTCTTGGAGCTGCAGCGCTGAAGTACACAGCACAGGCGTCAGCACTTGAGGTTTGGACCAATGACTCAAAATGGTGCCAGCGGCTGGGCCAGAGGCCACACCAGGTCAATTATGGCACAGTTCAGAGTATTGGATTCCTTCTGCTATGGTTCCTGCTTCCGTTTTGGTTCCTAATCTTTACTTATTTGTTTGTCAAGACACTGCCTTCTCAGTAGTTGAACTTTATTTGTTCAAGATACTGAGATGTGTTGTATCCTGCAGTCACCATTTTTAATCTTCCTCTTTGAAACCTTTATATATCCTGGATATTAATTCTTTGTCAGAAGAATAGGTGGCAAAAATTTCTCTCCCATGCTATAGACTCTTTCATCATATTGTTTCTTTACTCTGCAGAAATTTTTTTTATTTAATGCCATTCCATGTGTTAATTCTTGATTTTATTCCTTGAGCTTTAGGGATCTTAACTCAGGAAATTGATGCCTCCACCTGTGTTGGAAGGTTAACTCTATATTTTATTCCAATAATGTGTTAGTCACATTTCCATCACTGTGATTAAAATATCTTACGAGAATAACTTAGAGGAAAAAGGTTTAATTGTTTGATAGTCTCATAGCTTCAGTCCAAGGCCAATTAGTTCAAAGACAGAAACATCATGACAGCATGATATGGGACATATTTACTATCATTATATTTTTCTGTTGGGTTGTTTCTTTTACCTTTGGCTTACAGTCTGCTTTGTTGGATATGAGAGTAGCTATTCTTGCTTGCTTATATTCTCTATTTGCATGAAATATCTTTTCCTATCCATTCGCCTTCAGCCTGTGGATGTTTTTTGTCTGTAAGACAAATCTCTTGACATCCAGTCTGCTAGTTTATATCTTTTGATTGAAGAGTTGAAATCATTTACATATAGTATTATTATAGAGAGATAACTATTTCCTATCATTTTGATTTATTTCTATTTTTTAATTTGGCCCTACGTCTCCTTCACGGGGGATATACTGAACCCTGCAGAGTGTCTGGATCTTGGACACCTCCAGAAAATTCTTTTCATAGGGTGGCAAATGTGATCATGTCTACCTGTTTACTTTATACTTGTCATCAGTTGGTCACACAAGCTGCCAGGCTCAAAGTAAAAGTGAATTGCACTCTTCTTCACATCCCTGCCCTGAAATCCCCTTGATACAATATTTTATTTGCCTCTTTAAATTATCTTCAGCCTACGCTACATGGTAGGTACCAGCAGAGAGTGTGGCAATATTTGCTGCGATCTCCTGAGATCCTGCAGCAGCAAGCTTCATCCTGAGCTCCATAAGCTGGTTCTTTGTCTCAGCTCTCCACTTCCATATTGAGAAGGACTACAGAGTGATTTTCATATACCAGCTCACGGTGAAGACTTTGACTTAGCTGAGTTCTGATGGCCTTTTTATTCTACAGGAACTTCCATGCCATATTTGTATATTGATCTATTTGTTTTTTGCCCCCTTTCTGTTACCCCTCCTGTCTATGAAGAGCTGGAATTGCTACCACCTCCAGCTTGGCTCAACATAATCTTTCCTGTCCTTCATTTAAAAGACCAGATTTTGTTAGTCTATCTGAATCTCTGACTATAGAATATTTAATTACATCGAGTTCCCTCAGTCACTCACATCATGTTGAAACAGCACAAATATTTGTCACAGAGTGACTAGAAAAGTAGCACTTCCTCTGCTTTATTATCTCTGTTCCCAAACATGACTTGTAAAAGTGTTCAATGACCTTGTCAGAGGCAGGAAATAAAGTTCTAAACTGCACATGGCAGAAATGGCTGAAGAGTCACTCATTACAGCATAAGGGAGATAGACTACATACAGAAAGGTACATTCATTGCAACATCAGTGTGATACAAAGTTGTGATGTACTTTTTTCAGGAGAAAAAGTTGTTATATATTATCAATCATACTATATTAAATGGAATTGGACTTGAAGGATTCACAGGAAAATTGAATATACAATAAAATGGCTGTTCAGGATTTGAGGCTGTGCTAAATTTAAAAAGCTTCAAACTCACAGATTCCTTATGGTATGGCTCTGTCTCTCAAAAGCAGATCCAGGCCCCCAGTGTATCCTCCTAACATGTGTAGTTTAGCTATCAGCTAAGGAGTTGGAGCTTAGTACATCTGCACTTCTCCCAACTTTCTAGTCTCCCCTTTACATTTCCAACTTCTCCTCTGGCCTGACATCTATTAATCAATTCAAATACCTACCATTTTCCACCCATTATATCTGTGGGTCTTGGAGAAGATCAGAAAACCATATATTTGAAATGTTTATTTCTTCTAGTTGTTGTTCCACAAAAGTAAACTCTCTTAGCTTGTCTGCTTATTGACACTATCCAAGTTTAAAAGATTTTTCAACTAATTTCTCTGCTCAATTATACCTTTAAATGCATTTACTTTTATTGGAATCATATCCTATTCCTTATTGAGTCTTCTTAGGCCAAATGAATTTTCCTAGATAGCTCTTTAAAGATTTATATTCTAAGACCTTTCTAAATTGTTCTTTGCCGAGAAAATTGCTTCTAGTTACTCAACTGTACCTCAGTTACATAAATCAGGCCCCTAGTATTTTTCATCTTTATCTAAAAAGTGCTTTTAATCATTTTAATGGATTATTTTCAAGGAGGAGAGATAACTTTATGATAGGAATTATAACATCATCATAAGAGGCTAATGTAAATGAGCTTTTATTATTGACAAACTATTTCAAGAACTTTAGAAATAGTAAGTTATTTAACCTCTATATGACACTTTGAATAAATATTATTAGTATTCTAATTTTATATGATAAAAGTTGAAGTTTATCTAAGTTAAATAGCACACTTGAGATTACATAACTAATAATAGTAGAAAACAAGATTGAACATAATCCCTATGGACACTCATTTCCTAGAGTTAAACTGTACCTATAACTTGCTAGCAGAGAAATGGTCACTACGTGTGGTAGTAAGCTCAAAAAGATAGCCAAAGGATACTACTATTTTATCTGCTATATTCAATTTTAAGAAATATGTTAGCTTGTCCTTGTGGCAAATGCTTGTAATCTCAGTACTTGAGAGACTGAGACAGGAGGATCACAGGTTTACAGCCAGCCTCAGCTACTTAATGAGGCTCTCTGCAACTTATTGAGACCTTGTTTTAAAATAAAGAATAAAAAATAGAAATAGGGTGTAGTTCAGAGGTAGGATGCCTGGATTCCATCTCCAGTATACAAAAAAAGCATTGTTATTTGAATACCCTTTTACTCTCATGAGATTCTTGAATCTACAGATCTTATGATCTCTTAGGTAGCACAGGGTCTTCAGAATTATCCTTCTTTCCTCTTTCAAATCCAGATAAATAATAATGTCAAATGCATAACTCCATCCCATGCTCCAAAGAAGACCCATTGATTGATGGGTCAGAGAGAAAAGATGAGTTTCTTTCTTCCAGACCTGGTTAGCCTTTGTCCAAAGTCTGTCCCATCCTAAAAACAGCTTTACTTCTTGTTTCTATCATAAATACTCTATGCTCTTTTAGGCCACAAACATTAGCCCTGTTCTAAATTAACACAGAGAGATAGTATTATAATATAGCTCTTGCTTTATTAGTGCATTTCATTCCCAATCCAAAGTGTTTTCACACCAATAACCAGTGGTTGAAACATCTCTTTTTCTTTAGGTAACTACTCCAGGTGGAATTCTCCTTGTGCAGTGAGCGCAATGATAGCCATTTCTTCAGTGGCTGTGGACTTCATCTTCATTATCTGTTTGTATAAGAAAGAAAGAGGTACGTGAAATCAAGAAGATGACAACTTTCTATAAATATTTTCTTTTCTAAATGCCCAGTTATTGGTAAGAAGTTAAAAAAAAAGACTTGAACTGTAGGAAAAATTGGCCCTTGTATCACAGGCCATAGAATTTGGATTCCTGCCTCCTAAATTTTACAAGCTTAATGATATAAATTTCTCTTTTATTCTCTTTTATTCAGAACTAGTGATGGAACCCATGGGCATTCTACCTCTGAGGTACATCCTCAACCCTATTTTTTATCCTTTACTTTGAAACAGGGTCTCACTAAGTTGCAGAGGGCCTCACTAAGTAGTTGAGGCTGGCTGAAAACCTGCAATTCTCCTGTTTCAGCCTCCCAAGTTCTGGGATTACACTAGAGAAAATTTCTTCAATTAAATAGTTATTTTTGACAAAACTCTAGCCAAAATCACTTAATCTAATTAATTATTCTAATTCTTCCCATAGTTATAGTCTAGAGGAGGTAATAATTTAGTATCTCTCCAATATTTAAGTCAAAGATTTCTTTCAGAAGTTGATGCAAAGAAAAGGACCTTTTTCTTAAATTGTGTCATCTGTTTATAAGAATTTTTCATAATTTCATGGTATACATGGATACCTGAAACTGATCTTTTCCCCTTTTTTGGCTCTTTTTGAGAGTAAATTGAAATAGTAATGTTGAGAGTTTGGGAATAGCTAAACACAACATTTAAAATGTACCCTCCACATTATCTTTGAGGACTGTGGAAATTATATATGCAAAATAATGATATCTAGGTAAAGTAATTTCTTATAATAAGCCATATCTATAGCCAAAAATCACATTATAAATGTCATAAAATAAGGCTGGACTTTTCAGAGTACTTTAAATTAATTTTTCTTCTGTGGCATAAAGACACAAATGGTCTTAAACCAAGCTAAGGTGCAAGGGAAGATCCTACAGCATTTTATACAATATGTTATAATATAAGAGAACCTTGAATCCATTATTCTAAGTGAAACAAGCCAGTCACAAAAGAGGAGATACTATATGAATCTATTTATGTAAGGCACTTAGAGTAGTCAAGACCATACAGACAGACGATAGAATGGTGGCTATTAGTTTCTGAAGGCAGGGAGAGACAAGGGATGATTGCTTATTGGATACACAGTTTCAGCTTGGAAAGATTTAAAAAATTGAAGATGTGTGGTGGTGATGATTGCACAATATGAATGCACTGAATATCACTAAATTGCATTTAAAAATGGTTAAATTGGCAAATTTTATGTTTTGTGCATTTTAGTACAATAAAAATATTTTTTGCTATTCAAGAAACTTGGTTATGAAAATGAAAAGACAAGCCATAGAGAGGGAGGAAAGATAAGACAGATATTGAGAAATAACTTGAACCTAGAATTCATTACCTCTTGTTTTTTTTCCAAGATAGCTATGACTCAATTCCTCTTACTTTTTATATTATTTTCATAGAAAAAATATATACTGCAATTGTTGAAGCACAAGACTAAAAAAAACTAAGTTTATGTTGTACATTAGCACATCATTGTTCATAATGCTCCTGTGAATATGAACAAACATATTTCTTTTAGACTTTCTTTCTATTCTTTTGCATGTATACAGAAATGAAAGTTTTAGATAATATTATAGATTTTTAGGACTATCATATTGTTTTCCACAGTGGAATGCAACAGGTACCCTAGTCATTGGCAATGGTATTGCATCACAAGACAGTAACCAATATCATGAGTTGAAGATTTTTTTTACAATGATCCAGAAATGATATTTAAGAGAGATTTCTGCCCCAATGACAGTATGACTTTTGAGAATTATACTGTTTTTTCATGTCAGAATTTTACTCATCTAAGATTATTCTATTCCACTATAACGCATATTAGGCTCATATTTCTTGATGGTCTTTGGCCCTAGATAAAGCAGATAAAGGCATACTATATCCATATGCCCTTACCAGCCAGAGAAAATTTTATGCTGCTTGAGTAGAAAAAAACTGCCTCCTCACAGTTCTGTTCCAGCTTTGCCCAAAAATGGCCTTCTCCAGGTTCACTCATGTAGCCTAACCTCCTTTTCCTCCATTTCCATAAGTTCAGAAGGTAAGGAACAGTAGAGACCTGAACAGTGAATCTATTATAAATCTGTAATCCAGCCCTACTTTCTGAGTTGCAGTTTTCCTAATGCCTATTATCTCTTCCTAGTTCCTGTTTCAGATCCACTATTTGAATTGAATGCTGTGTCGATGGAAGATATCATTGTGGTCCTGTGTGTACTGATGGTCTTCATCACCATGCTCATTTCCTTTATCTACTTCAGATTGAGAGGTAAAGAGGACAGAAAATGCATAGTGCATTGTTCCTCTGGATGGTGTCCAAATGTTCAGAAGACTGAACTGTCTAGTTCATATTTCATAGTAACTAGATAAATAAATGAAGATCTGTGTCTTACATGAAGGTTTGTATAGTGTAGGGTTCCTGACACACCTAGGAGATCTACCAGTGTCAGTGTTAGTACTTCAAATGCCAATGACCTTCTTACCTCATTGCACAGTTATGATAACTTTTCTGAAGGGGAAGATCCAGCTTTGTTTTATTCATACATTTTCTAAAGTTTTGTGCAAAACTTTCATGGTTTCTTCTTATTTAATTTGAAAGGTAGAATTGATACTTTAATATCATAGTTTTCTCTTTTAGAAACATGTGTTAGCCCATGGTGGTGGTGCTTGCTTGTAATCCCTGTGCTTGGAAGAAGGAGTTAGGATCATTGAAGGTTTGTGGCCAGCCTCAGCTATTTAGTGAGGCCCTCTACAAATTAGTGAGATCCTTTTTCAAAAATAAAGAAAAACTAGGACTAGAGTTATAGCTTTGAGGTAGAATGTCCCTGGGTTTAATCCCCAGTACTGGGAAAACAAAAAACAAAAAAGAAAAAAAAACATGCATCTACAGGTGCTGTACCGACAACATTTTTTAATCTATATTCAGAGAGGACATATATCTTTGAAACATTCCCTAACTCACATCCAAGCCTGAAGTCCTGGGTTCATTGTACAGATGTATTTCCTAATGAAAACAGAGGGAAATATAGAGCTGGTAACCCAGGAAGAAAATTTTTTTTTTTTCCGTACTGAAGATGGATAGAACCCAGGGACATTGTACCTTCGAGCTACACCCCCCAGCCCTATTTTTTAGTCTTTTTATTTTATTTTATTTTATTTTATTTTATTTTATTTTATTTTATTTTACTGTGGGTTTGGGGAGGGAACCCAGGGGCATTCGACAGCACCTGCCCTATTTTTATTCTTTATTTTTTGAAACAGGGTCTCACTAAGTTACAGAGTGTCTCACTAAGAGGCTACCCATGAACCATGATCCTAGGGTCTCAGCCTACCAAACGCTGGGATTTCAAGCATGCACCACCATGACCGGCTGGAAATTTTTACTATTTTGTTTTTGTGCTCTGTTAATAACCTACAAATCTAAAGAGTTCCATTCAAAGATGTATATACAACTACCAAAATGTGTATACTCTTTATTACCAGAAATCTTTTCCCATCAAATAAAATGTAAATAAATGGTAAGTGATTAAGGACAACAGAGAGAAGTTACTTTTGCTTAACCAAAAAAGGCCCATAGCATAGAGCCCAAAAGAATAGTCTACTCTGGCTTTTTATCTTTGTATCTTCTGACTCTTGGCTTTCTCTAGACCTCCTGTTGAGAGCTGTCCGGTGTTGAGCTGGTTAGTTATGTCAAGCCACAGTGAAACTACCTTTACTCCTTTACTGTAGTGATATGAGAAAGAAGCCAAGGAGGAGAGTGGTGCTGTCTCCTCACTCTTCCATTGCCTCCTATAGAACAACATAGGAGCAAGGGGGAAATTGTTTCTCACTACAAATGACTTCTGCCATTTTGTGGACTAGGAAGAGGAACGGGGTATACAGGGAAAGGCTAGAAATGGAAGTGTACTGAGTGATGTGGAGAAGAGGGTTTTGGTCAAGATGCTCCCCCAAAAAGAAAGCCTGAGCAGAGGATATTGCAAACCTTCTCTGCTGAGGCCCCCAATAAAAAGAACTCCTAAAGGAGATTCAGGGCCAGCTATGATGATGGGTATGACTCTGACACAATTTTCTGACTACAGTTTCCTTCAAAACTTCAAGATCCTGGCTGGTCACCAAGACTGGTGTGAGGAGGACAGCTTTCTCTCACAATCTGTGGACCCAAGAAGAGTAATAGTTAGATTCAAGGACAAGTTTAACTACCTCCCACAATACAGGAGGCCAGAGGAACTAAAACAAGCCCTCCTAACCTACCTGGAACTGCAAGGCATTTATTGATGCTGCTTCTCTGTATTCCATTAAGAACAATGATAGAATTTGTTTAGCCACTAAAATATTTTATCAGTTTATTTTTTTTGTTTTTTCAAAATTCTGTGAAAAAAGGTTAAGACAAACGTTAATTTATTTGTACTAGTGATCATACAAGTCAATGAACTAAAACAAATCATTTTATTTATCATCATTTAGGCCTACTTATGTATCTCACAATGGTAATATGATAGTAATATTATAGCGTTTTATAGCAAGAACTTCAGGTAAAAATTTAAATTTATCTAAATTGACAGAAGCCAGGCATTGTGGCACATGCTTATAATCCCAGCATTTGGGAGACTGAAATAGGGGATTGCAGTTTATGGCCAGCCTCAACTACTTAATGAGGCCCTTTGCAACTCAGAGAGACCCTGTTTCAAATTAAAGAATAAAAAAAAAGAGCTAGGGGTATAGCTTGGAGGTAGAATGTCCCTGGGTTCCATCCCCAGTACCACAAAATATTGACTGAAAATTTAAATTCCCTAAATCAAGTTCTAAGTTTTTAAAGGAATAAACAAACTTGAAATAATCAGATCAATTTTATTTTAAGAGGAATAATTTTCCCAGATACACACATGTTCCCTATAGTTGTTTTTTAATATTTTCTTCAGATCTACAACTGATTATTAGAGTATTTGAATAAACTCCCCATTTTTAGTAGATGCATGCTCTGTATCTTTTCACTTGATAAGTCTAGCTCTTTTCATGTTGAAAAGTTAATTATACCAATTCCATATTACTTTTGTTTTATAATTTTTAAGGCTTTAGAAGGTCAAAAAGATAATGAAAATATTTAGACAAATTAAAAAAAACTGGAAAAGTGCACAGATCCAATTTTGTTTTATAGAAACTTTACTTAGTAAAACATAACATATAGTGATTTACTGTTATCTTAGTTATGAGAATTTATAGAAAGGAAGAAAAAGGAAGGAGGGAGAGAAAGAGCAAGAGAGCAAGAGAGAGAGAAATAATATTTTTGTTATAATTTCAACAGTTACAAAAAAATAATATGCAAATTAAATCAGTCTCTTTCTAGGATGTCTTTAATTATTGTAGGCTTCCCTTCAGCAGATTTTTTTCTCATTAATTTGAGCTAGCAAATTCAAGTTAATCAATATCTAAATAAAAACTGTTTCTTATAGTTTTTCTAAAATTATATCTTTTATCTCAGAGTATATCAATATGTTCTCCAGATTTACAAGACTTTGAGTGAATTTTATTTCCTTGACAGATCATATACAAAATGAAAAAATCAGGAGAGAATCAAACTTTCCATCAGAAATTGTGCATTTGAGTACTATAAGAGAACAAGATGCTGAAATCTCAGAATAAAATAATGATGTCTATAAAATCCTATATGTGGCCCAAGAATTGACATTTGAAGGTAATGATGTATTTGGGTATTCAAATTTGCATTATATTTGTATCTCTTGTAGATATTATGTTAACTGAGAAAAAGATAAAAATATAATCAGAAGATTAAGAGAAAATCAACAATAAAGCAAATCATCTACATGTGAACTTTAAGTTTATGAAAGAAACAAAATTACATTAGCAATTAAATATCAAATTTAAACAACTTAGTTAAAAGAAAATTCTTCTTGGAGATTACATGATTGTGTTCTTGTTCATGGTTGAGTAGAATTCCATTGTGTTCATATACCAAAATTTTGTAATCCATTCACCTATTGACAAATACCTAGGTTACCCCCACAATTTGACTATTATAAATTATGCTGCTATAAACACAAAAAGCATGTCATTTGCAGAAAAATAAATGAAATTAGAGATTATTATGCTGAGTGAGATCTGTCAGTCACAGAAAGTGAAGGACTGTATGTTTCCACTCATATGTTGAAGCTAGAGAGAAACTGGGAAGCAAGGAAGAGTTCAGATAAATGAGGGGAGACACTAGTGGAGTGGGAGAAGGAGATCCAGGGAGAGGTGGGGAGGAGAAAAGGGAGATCTGATCATGGAAGCTACTCAAATAATCTTGTATTCAAACATGAAGTGATCTATATCATTGTTACTATGATCTATGGGGAAGGGAGGGAGTGGGGAGAAACTCAGAGGGAAACCCAGAACAAATGCCATGTGTATGTATTCATCTGTCTCTCTAAACTTCACTATGATGTATAATTAATGTGCACCAATAAAGATATACCTAAATTTGTTTTTGTTTATTATAAATGCACACATCCCAATTAAAAAGGAAATGATTCTTAAGCCAGACATAGAATGATAAATACCACATATTCTCACACATTTGTGAAAACTAATTAGTCAATTTTATAGAACAAAATGTAATAATGGTCACTAGAGATGAGGAAGGGCTGGAGGGGGAAGAAAGATGAAAAGAAGTTCCATAGAGAGCATTAAGACACAGAGTGAAGGAATTACTACTTCTGGTTCTTCTTTAGCACAGCAAGGTGACTGATGGTTAAAACAGTTTATAATATTTCAAAGTGACTAATGGAGTACACAATTCCCAACACATGGATATGCTTAATGGTTGAAAAGATGGAAATGTTTATTATCTTAATTTGAGTATTATCCTTTATTACATGTAGTAAATAATCCAAATATGCCCCATAAAGATATATAAATACTATGCCTCACTGAAAAAAATTATTCTCAATTCTCTGTCTCTTTTTCTTGTAATGAATTTTAACAATGGTGTGCATCTCAGTCAGCATGATCACTGCTATATCATCAACAACTGATCACACAACTTAGAAAAAGGAAGATTTATTTGCTCATGGTTTTCTTGGGGATTTGGAGTTCAATCCATGTGAGATTGTGAATCACAGATCTCAGGGCATTGTAACAGTTCTAGCATCCCCTAAATGTCTCAAAGTCCACTCTGTGGCACAGGACAGTAAAATAGGAGCTCCAAGGGGCCTTGGCAGCCCTGTCCTATGACATGTCTGATTGCCATGGATGGAGTAATGGCTCTCAGGCCTGGTTCAGGGCTCCCAGCATGTAACCTTTCCTTGCAGTCATTTCACATTTTTGACATTTCTAAATCTCGGGAGTTTATCTTGAAACCTTGTCTTTGCCTTATAGCTTCACAAATTGCCCGATTTGGGCCTGCTTACAGGGATTCCAACTCTGCCACATATTATCTGGCTTCCCAGGCCTTCCTTCAAAATCTGGAGGGAAGACTCCATGACCATTTTTATTTCCAGCAAAGCTATCAAGAAAGGTAGTCTCACCCTTAATCATTGTCCTTGGAACCTTTTCAGTAACAACTGTGGGGCATGCCTTCATTTGGGTCACAGCTGGACTCATGTTCATCCTGGCCACAGCTGGCTTCATCTCTATTCAGGCCACAGGCAAGGAATCTGAGTGCCTTTCCTCAAGATGGCTACCATTGTCTTCATTGTACTGAAACTGTCCTGTCCACATTCCTTTCTTTTTTATCCAAATCAGCTGCCTTGTCTACATTTCTCAGAGCATTGAACCATCCTTCAGTCATCATACTTTCTTTCAGAGCATCATCTCTGAGCCACAACTTTGCACATGCCTTTTTGACCAAACTGCAAGTTTATAAAACCTCTCTACTTTACTTTTTGCTTCCAGAATTCAGTGTACAATTTGCTAGATGCAGACATCAAACTTCAATAATTCAGTTTGGATATTTTGTTGTTTTGGAATTTCCTCATTCAGTTTAAGCAGCCCATCATCTTTAAATCAGGTCTCAAAAAAGTTCTAAGACACCATCAAAATGCTAATAAATTCTTTGCCAAAATGTAACACCTGTGGCCTCTACTCCATTTTTTATGGAGTCCTCTTTGCTCTCCAAAATCTCCCAATCAGTTGGTACCATCTGCCTTTCTAGCCACATTCTGGCTCTTCCAATTTCCTCTCAACATAGTTCCAAAGATTCATACATGGTTAGTATTAGATATAGCCATGACCCTACTCCTCTAGTACCAAATTCTCTCAGTCAGTATTATAACTGATATATCCTAATGGCTAACCACACAACTTAGAAAGGAAAGATTTGTTGGCTCAAAATTTTCTTGTGGATTTTGTGTTCAGTCTATGTGAAACTAAGGACTGAGGATTTCGGGCATGGCTAGGGAAAGCAAAGAGATGGAGAAGGAAAGCCTTCATTCTCACATCTTAGAGGCCAGAAGCAAGAAGAACATCAGGGGAAGGAAGAAGAATATATAATTCCTAAGGACACACTGCCAAGGGCCCTACTTAGCAACCAAGTTCCTCTTCCAACATTGTACCTATTTCTGTGAGGGGTGAAGGACATTCCAAATCCAAACCATTACATATATTAAGTTTTCAAAATACGCACATAAAAATACACTAAAAAATAAAATTATTCTCAGTTCTATGTCTCTTTTGCTTGTAATAAATTTTAACAATGATGTGATTACTTTATTAAAGAAAAACCAGTTTTTTGTTGATAATCTATAGATTTTTCTATTTTATTTGATTTTTTATTTTATATTACTTTTTGATATTTGTTTTTATTTCAGCTTTTATTTTCTGAAAAAAACAATTTTAGTTTCTTTCTTTATATATAGCTTCTTAATTTGCTAAGGGTATATTTCTAAAGTAAACAAAACTCTAGTGATGTCTATACAATCAGAGATCTTCAATTAAGACTGCCCTAGAAATGTAGTACTCTGTCAAACAACTGGAAACACATACCACCTCTTGTTGGGTTAGTCATCAACTCAGGAACTCAAGATCTGCACGGTCCTTGGCTAACATGATGGAAAATAATTTCAGTATGCACCAGTTAGAGATATGGACAGAGGTTTATTTGGGTAAAAGGAAAGAAATACACAATCAAGAGAGAATATGAGCCATCACAAGATGAGGAAGGCATATTTGGGAGTCAAGAACTATTTTCTTTTAGGGGACTTTAGTGTGAGGAGTGGGCTAGAGGAGATATGTGAGGTTACTCTCATTCAACTAGTCCCCAAGGCAGTTTATGGTGGTCTGGTAGTCCAGTCAGCTTTAGAGAGAATGATTTCAGTTCTGTAGTCCCAAGGAAGTTCTTGATTGTCTGGTTAACCTTAGGGTTCTCAGGCTGTTAGAAATAACTTTTTGTAATGTTAAGAAAATACATGTGTTCAAAAATTGCTTGGCAAAGCAATTTTACTTTTTTGGCAAAAAAAAAAGTACTCCCAGGTATGTGAGTGAGCACACCTGACAAAGAACTGGGTGGGTCTTATATTCCTGATGCAGTGCTTCTCCTCCACTGAACTCCTATTGGTAGGAGTTACAGCTTCACATTTTTCTTGTCCAGCTACAAGGTAATATGAAGGAGGGTCAGCACCTGTAATCTCATAAGAGATGCTAATTTTGAAAAAGAAATTAAGTCCCTACCAGATTACAAAATGGTGGTTTATGTTTAAACTACTCCTTTGACAGCAAAGATACAATTATATTCTCACAAGGCTGATTGGGTCCTCATTAGCTGATTGACAGCTAGTAAGCTGGAAAATGTCCTAAATTAAAGGATTCTCAAAATATCATTCCTGCCTTGTTATCAATGTACAGGACAATTACACTTTTTGTTATATTAACTCTATGATCTATAGATTTCCCAGGAATTTGGGAGAGTCAGGCCTTGGAAAGAGAACTCATTTTGTGGTGTAGAAGCTGAAGCACTTCAGCTCCAGATTCTTATATTAAAGTTATATTTTGGAGACTTCCAGGAAGATGGTGACTGAAAAAAGCAGCGTTTATGACTCCCGCTAACAATGTATCTCTATTGGCACAAAATCAGTGCTTTTCATAACTAGAAAGTACCATAAGCAGAGAAATAAAAACTGTAAATAGAGAAATAAAAGCTGTAAATACAAGGGACAGAGAAAAAGAAGACTAGAAGAACAATCAGAGAACAGAAAAGAAACCAGCACACATTGCAGTGGCAGAGCCGTGCTGGCGCCATCTTGCCTCACAGCACCAGGTTCCAGAGAAGAAAGGGTCTCAGAAGAGATCTCAAAACCAAAAAAGAAATATGCCAGCCTCACGGCCGAGGGTGCAGCAGCAGCACCATATTGCCAGCAGCAGCGGCAAGATCACTATGCCCATGACAGCTCCAGATCAATGCACTCAACAACCCACCAGGCTCCAGAGAAGAAAGATAAACAAGGAGCTGAAGTGAGCAGCTACAGATCATTCGAGGGTAATTCAGCAGATTTTTCAGTGCAAAGAACATCTAAAACTCCCAGTTGCCAAGCTCATCACACCCTCCAGGGATTCAGAATGGAGCTCAAAACCAGAAAAGAAATAAGCCAACCTCACAGCCGAGGGCGAGGCAGCAGCACCATATTGCCAGTGCTGACGGCAAGTTCACCGTGCCCACAACGGTTCCAGATCAGCACCCTCAATAACCATAAGTGAAATTGTGGATCCTAAAGGAGAAATCCCAGTACTAAACCCCAGGGACTTGCACAGCTTTGAAAATCTCCCTGGGTGTGAGATTTTGCAGTCCAACCCAGTGAAGGAATAGTGGTGGCAGAGATACCACACACTAGTCACAGCTCCCTGTGGGAAAACGCCCAGCCTGGCACCCCCATGGTCTCACGCAGTCTCAATTAACTCCCTAGGTCTGAGACTTTGCGATACAACCCAGTAAAGGAGTACTGGTGACTGAGATTACCACACACTCGAGATCCAGACCACCCTAAGTGAAGTCATGGTGACCCAGAGAAGAACCCAGAGAAGGTACAAACTTCTGAAATCATGGGAAAGAGGAATAACAATGGATCAATGAATGCCCACAACCACACAATATTAAAACCTGATAACACAGAAATTCAGAGATCTCCAGAAGATCATATCAGGAATATAACTGTAGAAATAATACAGGACCTTCGAGAAGAATTTAGATAGTCTAAAAGAAATAAATTAAAGGCATCAATTTAAACTATAAACAATCGATTAGACCACATAGTGAATAGAATCTCGCTCCTAAAAGATGATCACTCCAAAAACGAATGCATAGTTTATAACTTAGAAAAAAAATCAGACAGCAGGAATTTGACACTGAAGAAATATGGGCCCATTTTAAGAGAGTTAACCTAAGAATAATCAGAATAGAGGAGGGAAAAGAAGGTGAAACCAAAGGGATCAATAATCTCTTCAAGGAAGTAATAGCAGAAAATTTTCCAAACATAGAGCAAGAAGTCAATACACAGGTCCAAGAAACTTATAGAACTCCCTTTAGACAGGATCAGAGAAGAGGTTTCCCACACCACATAATTGTGAAAATGACCAATGTAGAAGCCAAGGAGAGGATCTTAAAGGCAACAAAAACAAAAGGCCAAGTGACATTCAGAGGCAAACCACACAGGATCACTCCAGACTTCCCAAACCTAATCATGAAAGCCAGAAGTGTTTGGAGTAACATATTCCGAACTCTGAAAGAAAACAATTTCTAGACAAAATGTTTCTACCCAGAAAAACTATGTATCAAACTACATGGGGAAATAAGAAGTTTCCATGACAAACAGAAACTGAAGAAATTTATGTCTTCAAAACCAGCACTAGAGAAAATACTCAAGGAGATTAACTACAAAGAAGAAATAGGTAATAAACGCCAGCACCATAGAAACAAGATTTCCCATCCAGCAGACAACTAAGCAAAGAAGAATAAACAATATCTCAAACAGAAATAAAATCTTAACATGTTAGGAATTAAAAATTATCTCTTGGCCGGGCATGGTGGCGCACACTTGTAACCCCTGCGCTTGGTAGGTGGAGATAGGAGGATCACACAGGTTTGAAGTCAGCCGCGCTGGCTTAAGAGACCCTATTTCCAGATAAAAATATAAAATAGGTCTGGGAGTGTAGCCTGGAGGTAAAAGGGCTTCCAGGAACCCCAGTACCACACACACACACACACACACACACACACACACACATTATCTCTCAATACTCACACTGAATGTAATTGGCCTCCACTCCCCAATAAAAAGACAAAAAGTGAAAAAATAAATTAAAAACCAGAATCCATCATCTGCTGCTTAGAAGAAACACACTTTACAAGTAAAGATAGTAACAAACTCAAGGTATAGGGCTGGAGCAAGTTAATCCATGCTAACGGAACTCAAAGGCAAGCAGGAGTGGCAACAATGATAACAGACAAGTTAGACTTCAAACCCCAACTTATTATAAAAGACAAAAAAGGTCATATTTTACTTGTAAAAGGAATAATCCAACAAGAGGAAATAACAATAATCAACATCTATGCCCCAAACATAGGTGCAGCTACTTTTATAAATCAAACTCTTTGTGACATGAAGTCACACATAAATCTGACACAATAATACTGGGAGACTTCAACACACCTCTCACAACATTAGACCAATCTTCCAACAGAAGGTCAGTAAAGATGCCTCAGAACTAAAGACAACCATTAATCAAATGGACCTGGTGGACACATATAGAATATTTCACCCAACTACAGCAGAGTTTACATTTTTCTCAGCTGCTCACAGAACCTTCTCCAAAATAGATCACATCCTGGGACACAAAATGAGCACTAACAGATTCAAAAAATGTTACATACTTCCCTGTGTCACTTTAGACCACACTTCTGAATGAAGAATGGGTCATAGAAGATGGAAGAGGTTAAATTAAAAAATTTCTAGCAACAAATAAAAATAAAGATACAATATATCAAAACCTCTGGGACACTTTGAAGGCAGTATTAAGAGGAAAATTTTAGCACTGAGTGCTCATATGAGAAAAACCAAAAATGTTCAAATAAATATCCTAACAACACACCTCAAAGTCCTTGAAAAGCAGGAACAATTGAACCCCAAAGCCAGTAGAAGACAGGAAATTATTAAAATTAGAGCAGAAATTAACAAAATAGAGAATAAAAAAAATACAGAAAATCAACAAAACCAAAAGCTGGTTTCTTGAAAAAATGCACAAGATAGATAAACTACTAGCCAATCTAACTTAAAAAAAAGAGAGTATCAACCCAATTTATGAAGATAAGAGATGAAAAACCACTTTGGAAAACAGTATGGAGAATCCTCAGAAGAATGGGAACAAATCTACTATTTGATCCAGCAATACCACTTCTGGGTATCTACCCAAAAGATAGGAAGCCAAACTACTAAACTAATGCATGTGTATCTATGTTCATAGCTGCATAATTCACCATAGCCATACTATGGAACCAGCCAAGATGTCCATCAACAGATGAATGGATTACAAAACTGGGAGATATGTACACAATGGAATTTTACTCGGCCATTTAAAAAAACTCAATTACATCATTTTCAGAGAAATAGATGGAACTGAAGAACATTATGCTAAGTGAGATTAGTCAGTCACAAAAAATAAGAAATTGGATGCTTTCCCTAATATGTGCAAGCTAAGGAGAAATGGGTCATAGGAAGAACTCTAGATGAAAAAGGAAATGGGGTGGGAATTGGATAGGGGTTAAATGGGTGATGTGTATGTACATGTATGTCCACAGAAGTTTTTTTTTTACCCCAATATGATGTATTAATATAATGCATCAATAAAAAATTAAAAATAAACAAATAAATATTGTGGTGTGTGTCTGTGTGCCTGTGTGTGTGTATATATATATTTTTCAAACGGATGCTTAGGTTCTTTCCATATCTTGATTATTGTGAACAATGCTGAAATAAGCATGAAGGACTTACATCTTTTAAAGATAATTATTTTATTGCCTTTTATATATACAAACAGAAATGGGTTGTTGAATTATATGGTAGTTCTAATATTTTTATTTTTAAGAATCCTTCTTATTGTTCCATAATGACTTTACCAATTTACATTCCACTACAGTGTAAAAAGACTCCCTTATCTTCATATTTTCACCAACACTTTTTATCTTTTATCTCTTTGATAATTAGCATCATGATATATTTCATTGTGGTTTTGATTTCCATTTTCTGATGATTAGTGATGTTGGCCATTTGTATATCTTCCTTGGACAAATGCCTGTTTAGGTCCTTTGTCCATTTCAAATCAAGTTTTTAGGTTATTGAATTTTATAAGCTTTTTAATATATTTTGGTTATGAACAGTTTATTGGATATATGGATGTAAAATATTGTATTACATTCTGTAGGCTTCCTTTATTAAAAAATGAATTCAGTAATGTAGAATACAGAATCAACATGCAAAAATCAGTTGAATTGTTATACATTAAGCTATTCACAAAGAAAGTTAACAAAACAATTTGATTTAAAAAGAATAAAATGCCTAAGAATAAAGCTAACCAAAGATTTAAAAGATATATGCACCAAAAACTATAAAATACTGAAGAAAAAAACTGTGGAAGACAAACCAATGGGAGATATCCCATGTTCATGAATTACAAGAACAAGTACTATTAAAATGTTCATCCCTAGCCGGGCGTGGTGGCGCACGCTTGTAATCCCCGTGCTTGGGAGGCAGCGACAGGAGGATCGCGCAGGTTCGAAGCCAGCCGTGCTCGCTGGCTTAGGAGACCCTGTTTCCAAATAAAAATGTAAAAATAGGTCTGGGAGTGTAGCCCGGAGGTAGAAGGGCTTCCAGGAACCCCAGTACCAGCACCAAAAAAAAAAAAATGTTCATCCCTTCAAACTGATTAGCAGATTCAATGCAATTTCTATCAAAATTTCAATGGCATTTTTTACAGGAGTAGAAAAACCATGCCAAAATTCACATGGAACCAAAACAACACTTATGATGTTTAATCTAGTTTACCTAGGATTACAAGCCCTCTAGAGGGTATTTCCAGAGATAATTGTAATGTGGGACAGCACACTGAGACCAACATTGAATGTGGGCAGCACTAACCAATAGGTTGGGGCCTAAAGAAACAAAAGGTGTAAGGAGGAAGCTGCAGAGGATGACAATTTGATTCTTCTTGAGTAAGTGTGTCTATTTCTACTGTCATCACCATCACCCAAGGACATTACACTTCAGCTCTTTCACTCTTCCAATGTGAATTCTCACCAGCCATTCTCCAGAAAGTTGATATCCTTCAATTTCACACTAGGGCTGAGACTGGTCTGTCTTATCCCGAGGCTCCTGCTTCTTTCAATGAGTAGCTATTAATTCCTCCAGATCTCTGGTGTGTAGATTGTCATTGTGAAACTATATAGCCTCTGGTTGTTTAAGTCAGTCTAATAAATCCCCTTTTAAAATCACATGAAAATTAAATGAAACGTTCTTACTGTAGTTAAAATTCAATTTTATAAGAAGGCCAAGTATTTACAGATACAACATACCCAGAGTGTCTATTTATGTGACTTCCAGGAAACATGGGAATCTGCTGAATTCACTCTTTGACTTCCCAGCATTACTATATTCCCAATTTGGATTTAACCATGTAGCTCTCACAAGAAACTTTAAAAAATCTTTTTTAATTTTTTATGAGCACATGCATAACAATTGCATTCTGTGTAATATTTTCATGCTCATGTATAGTATGCACTGATCTAATCTAACCTTCCTTTCTCCACCTTACCCACCCACATCCCTCCCAACTTCTATTACTATTTGACATTCAGATTGACTTTTCTTAGGTTCCACATGTGAAATAGAACATATGGTACTTTCTGTGCCTGGCTTATTTCACTTAACAGAAGGTAATCCAGTTACATCAATGTTTCTGCAAATGACAGGATTTCATTCTTCATTATGGCTGAGTAATATTCTATTGGGTATATATACTATTTTTCTTTTGTTTATGTATCTGTTGAGAGGTACCCAAGATAATTCCGTATCTTAGCTATTGTGAATAGCATTGCAATAAACATGGGCATACAGGCATATCTTTGATGTGTTGATTTCATTTCCTTTGGCTATATGATAAGTGGATAGGTGAACCATATAACAGATCTATTTTCAGTTTTCTGAGGAACCTCCATACTATTCTTAATAATGCTTGAATTGATTTACATTCCCACCAACACTATGTCTAAATGTATTGCTTTCCCTTATACTAGATTATATAGGTAGTTACACAGAAATACAAATTAAGACACCACTAAGATAGTACAACATACTGATCAGAATGGCTAAAATTTTAAATGCTAACATTTGTTTCTAATACATAATAATCCTCTTTATCTATAGTACTTATGATTTCTATATAATACTGATATATATTTCTACATATCTATTATTCTCCAGGTATTTATTTTCCATCTCTTTACACTAAAACTGTCTCATTGTTAGGTTTTAAGCATACATCCTGAAAACCAGACATCTTCTATTTTATAATTTTATCCAATTTGAATCTGTTTGAAAACCAGATATTTCAGTTCATTCATATATCTGATTATAATATATGAAAATTATTTTAGAGCAATGTTTAGATTTTATGATACACTTAATTATTTCTTAGCTTATTACTTTTCTATACATTAGATGTTCCCATAGCTTAAGATCTTATTTATGATGCAATTCTATTTAACTTTCTCATAAAAATTTGCAAAGAAGACACATAGGTAATATATTTTAGGAGTCAATGAATATATTGGAAGGTTTTTTATTTGCTCTTACACATAAGTTATTGTCTCTACTCAAAAGTGCAGGCTCTTGATCAAAGATGTTTTTCCTCAGTTTTGTATCATTGATTTTACTGTCCTCAAACCTTCTTTATTTCACAGTCTATTCCATAATTTTAGAATCCCTGTTAAGAAAGAAGTTACTGTTATAGAATCCATATTGACTCAAACATAATTAAACTTAAGATAAGGGGAAGAGTATACGTCAAAGGTGATGCTAGTACTCACTGCCAACCATAGAATGACAAAGTTAAAATCTACACCTTCTAGGAAGAACATAATTGGAGAAAAAAAAATAAACCCTCTTGGTTGTATGTTTTATAGAGCTGAAGTCTATGGTTTTTACAATCATTTTTGCATAAATTATAGATGCCAACCAGGAACTTTGAGTAGATGGAAAGATACATAAAAACAAGCAAAAATATTAATCCAGGTGGAAATCATGATACAGAGTTTGAGAGATGCTACTATAAACTTGTTGTGTACCGTTTAGAAAAGAGAGAGGAGTCTCTAAGCCAGATACAGAGATTTTATCTTATTTTTATTAACAAGTATTAATTATGCATGTTAATGTGGTTCAGTGTGACATTTCAATAAGAATATTTGTAATATATTTGCCAAGAAATAAATCGTATGACTTGGAAAGAGAATGATAACTCTGATATCACAAGTGTACCACGTTCCTTCGGCAACTGAGTAAAGGAATCCTGAAACAGTTCTTTGATGTAGAAACAAAGTAGAGGCAAGACACACATGTTGGTGCCCTTCAAAAAGGGGCACCCTTGTTCACAGCCTTAGGGTATTAGTGAGTATTTTGGACATTCTTAGGCTGAGAAGAATTCAGAATTCAGCTGATCCTCTTTCAGAAAGACAGTCTTTGAGCTATAGCAGGAAGAAAATAAAGCTAGCCTGTGTTAGGGGAGCCCCACTTTGTATTATCACATAGATTAATTGTACTCTTCCTTTTACTTGCATGTAATTCTGACATGAAAATTGCTAAAGATTTGGATGGCATGTCACTCCTCCTAGTATGTTTGCTTCCTCTGTACATTACCATCTCTGGCAGGAAACAGAGCCTAACACATAACTCTCCATAAGGAAAACACATGTTTGCCATTATCCTTATTCCTGATTGATTTCTGTGCCTAGATGAACTAGACTCTTCAATATAGTATTCAGGCCAAAGTCTTTTTGAGCTTTAAGGTCTAGGTTATTTGGTGCCAGCTTAGTTCATAGTCTCAGGCCTAAGTCAAATTTAAATTATCAGTGAAGTGTCTATTTAGTTCGCCTGTCAATTTTTTGGTTGGGTTATTCATTTTTGTTTTTGGTGGTAAGTTTTTTGAGTTATTTGTATATTCTAGATATAGGTCTTCTATCAGAGAAGTAGTCGGCAAAGATTTTATCGCATTCTGTTACTCTCTCTTAAGGTTCTTGATAGTTTCTTTTGCTGCATAGAAGCTCTTCAGTTTAATGCAATGCCACATATTAATCCTTGCTTTAACTTCTCTTGCCTTTGTGTTCTTATTTAGGAAGTTTTTACCCATGTCTATGAATTAAAGCATTGGTTCTATGCCCCCTTCAAGTAACTGCAAAATTTCTGATCTAACTTCAACATCTTTGGTCCATCTTGAATTTACTCTTGTGCAGAGTGAGAAGGTGGGATTTATTTCCATTTTTTCTACCTAAAGATAACTAGTTTTGCCAACACCATTTGTTGAAAAGGCTATCTTTTTTCCAGTGAATTTTTTTGGCTCCTTTGTCAAAAATCAACAGATGCTTCACAAAAGAAAAAATACAAATGCCCAATAAATACATTAAAAATGTCCAACCACATTAGCAATCAGAATGCAAATTGAAACTACTCTGAAATTTCATCTAACCCCAAATAGAATGGCAAATATTAAAAACACAAATTATAATAAATACTAGCAAGGATGTGAAGAAGTAGAAATTTCAATATATTGTTGGTGGGATTGCAAATTAGTGGAAGGTCCTCAGAAGAATAGGAATAAACACACCCTATGACCCAACTATACCACTCCTGGCTACCTACCCAAAAGAATTAATACCAGACTACCATAGTAATGCATGCATAACTATGTTTACAGCTGCACAATTTATAGTTGCCAAACTATGGCACCAACCAAGGGGTCCATCAATAGATGAATGAATTACAAAATTATTGAATATACAAAAGATAAAATTCTACTTAACCATAAAGATGAAAATTTATGTCATTTGTAGAGAAATGGATGAAACTTGAGATTATGCTAAGTGAGATTAGTCAGACACAAAAAGTGAAAGATTAGATGTTTTCCCTCATATATGGAAGCTAGAGAGAAATTGGGACATACGAGGGACTCCAGACAAAGGAAAAACCTTAGTGCAGTGAGGAAGGGGACCTAACAGAGAGAAGGGAGAGAGAGAGGGAGACTCAAAGAGAAAAATACTGCAATAGATATGATGTGCATACACAAATTTACCAATGCCAATCACAGTGTTGTGCTTGGGGTAAAGGCTCACTGAATGCTTTGTGCATGTTTGCCTCCATCACTCTGAACTTCATCATGGTGTATAACTAAAATGAAGCAATAAAATTTTAAAATAAAAATAGCAGTGGGACAAATCTCCGCCTACTAAACTTTACCTTTAAGGGAAAGTTCTCAATATTAAAGAATGACAATTTTCTAGCCTTGTCTATGTTCATTGTTTTTCTTGGGAATATTTTAAGTATAGCAGATGACAAAGAAGATTCAAGAATTTAAATTCTAGCTGGGCTGTGATTGTGGTGGTGCATGCTTGGAATCCCAGTACTTGGGAGGCTAAGTCAGGATGATCACAGGTTTGCAGCCAGCCTACTGGCTGCAACTTAGTGAGGCCCTCTGAAATTTAGTGAGGCCCGTTTCAAAATAAAGAATAAAATAGTCCTGGGGAATGTATCTCAGAAGTAAAATGCTTCTGAGTTCAATCTCCAGTACTGTTTAAAAAAATTCTAGCTAGTCATAGTGGCACATGATTATAGTTCCAGCTATTCAGAAAGCTGAGGCAGTGAGATTGTGAATTCAAAGTCAGCCTGGACAACAAAGTAAGGATCCATCTCAAAAAATAAGAACAAGAAGAATTTAGACTCTTTAACCTTGTCCAAATGTTTCCATCTTTTTGACCATAAATACCCAGATTGGAAGAAATGCTTATAAAAGAGACTAAATTATAGGCATCTAAGACCCACATTGGAAGAAAGATTTGCACAATTAAATGTAAAACTCTAGCACAATGAAAAAAAAGGCCCAGCAATTAGAATATTCTTTTTGAAGTTTTGTGTCCCCTCAACCCAGCCTCACGAGGGTATAAAGGGCAGATAGTATGAAATGTAGATATTATCTTCATTATCTTTCATTATATAACCCTCAGATCCTTAAAAGAACTGTGTTTATTTATGAGTCTCAGACAAGACAAAATGGTTGGGTGATTGATTATTTTGGAGCTGTAGCAAAAAAGGTATGGAATAACCCTGCACTGGTAAGGGCAAACTTGCTCTGGGTCTAGGGTTATTGCACCTGTCCTTTCTGTGTCAGGTGACTCTACATGGGAGTTGATCATGATTTTTATGCTATGACACAGCTCCATGTACATGTGCCTTTCCTATCATGTTATAAGTTTTGATGAAGTAAGATTTCGTGGAGGTGTCAAAATGAGCTTCCCCTGTGGATCTACAGTAAATGTTAAACAATTAACTTGTCAACTGTGAGTTATGGTTGGGCTGGAGTCTTTCCCTAGTGCTGCCAAGTCTTAAATATAGATGGAAAAACCCCTCTTCTCACCCTTACATGTTTTGAATAAAGAGAACACAATTTAGTGGAATAAAGCTTAGCAAGGCATGGGTAAATCTTACACTTCTCATAGGTTTGTGAAAGTAGAGGTAAATATAGGGATAACCTAAACACCATATTTTTCTAGATCCTACTTGACCCTAACACAGGATTTTCACCAAATGAGGGGTGATGACTGAGAGAATTCAGGTAGAGGCATAGGAGATACATCCTCACTCTCCCACTTACGGTTCTGGTCATGAAGGAGACCCAAAATGAGCAGAGTGAAAAATGACATCAGTGGAGTCACAATCATGCATAGATCCCACATCCAAGTATTATACAATAGGTACAGGTCCTCTGAAATAGAGACTGAAAAAAAGAGAAAGAAAATAATTAAACAATAATTTTTAAAAGAAATAATGTTCCATAGTTTACAAATTTTGAATTGAGCAGCAATTGCCAAATTATGGAACCAGCCAAGACGTCCATCAACAGATGAATGAATTACAAAACTATGGGATTTATACACAATGGGATTTTACTCAGCCATAAAGAAGAACAAAATTATGTCATTTTCAATGAAGTAGATGGAACTGGAGAACATTATGCTAAGTGAGATTAGTCAGTCACAAAAAATAAAAAGTTGGGTGTTCTTCCTAATATGGGAAGCTAGGGAGAAAAATGGAATGTAGGAGGGACTCTGGAGGAACAAAGACAAACCATAGATTAGCAAATAAAGTGACCTAACTGAGGGAAATGGGAGGGGGAAGAGGGAAACACCTCAATGGACGTGATGTACATACACAAACTTATCAAAGTCAATCACTGGGCTGAGCATAAAAAGAAGGGAAGTGGTGGTGGTGGGGGGGGATAGAATGGGAACCAGGGAAGGCTCAATGAGTGCCGTGTGCATGTATGCCTCTACAACCCTGAACTCCATCAAGACGTATGACTACAATGCACCAACAAAATAAAATAAGATAAATATGCCATAACAACACCAGAAAGAAAAAACTAAAAGAAATAATGAAGAGACTAGAAAATATGCACAAATTAAGAAGCCAGAAGGATTAGACGGAGCCTACTTAACAAGAGGAAGAGGAGGTGCTAACTACACTTCATTTACTTTTTTTTATTCTCAGTCATATCTGGGACAGTAACATTAGGCTTTTTGACATGACAAGACTTGACTTGATAATTGGGATTAAGTCAGAGGGTGTGTGCGATTTGTCCTGAGACACATACAATGTGCAAATTGTGATATATCATTTCTACTCATTCATCAACGACTAACTAAAAACAACTCTCATATTTTTTATGCCCCTGTTGGGAGCTGTAGATAATAAATGTTCTTCATTTTGTAGCTTAATAGTAGAAGAGAATATTTTAGTATGCAACATACTTAGAATATGATTAAAATATTGTAGAAGCTCAAAGTCAATTCATGTAAGTAATAAGTGGACAAAGGTATTAGTAAAGTATGTATTGAAACTCAATACCTAAAATTAAGATTACAAAACAGCAAATTAGTAATATTTTAGGAGTTAATTAGCAAAACTGATAAGTTGGAAAGAAAAGTAAAAAATAAAGAGGAGAAGGTATGATATATATGAAATGGAGCAGAAAGTTCTGGTCACTTAGAATGGTCATCTAATGTTGTTAAATAAGAGGAGTTAAAGGAGAAAAGGAAGTATTTAAAAATCAATAGCTGAGAGTTTTTTGAGCCCTGATTAAAGAAGCTAATGTAGAAAATCATGGAGCATAAAAAATTTTTATTATGACAAATAAAACCAATCTCACACTGAGGTACACACACACACATGGATATGCTCACACACGCACACATACACACAACAAATAAAAAGGTCTTTTGAGCATTCAGAGAAAAAATAGTTTTCATTCAAAAGTGGTACATAGAGTGAAATCAGATTTCTCAGTTGAATAGGATAAGTAGATGCCAAAATAATGAAATAATATGTTCAGTGCACTGTAAGAAAATGAGTTCAACCTAAAAGTTAGTACTGTTACAATATAGGTGAGATAAAGGGGACCAGATAGTGGGATAGCATTAATAAAGGCTGATGTGTGAGAAAGAATAAAGGTTAAAAAGAACAGTAAATATGTGGATGGAAAACATAATAATATTATGTAAACAGTAATTATAGTAACTTTCAGTGGGGTTTAAATAACATAATTGAAAATCTAACAAGCATAGTATAAATCACTATGGAGTCAAATGTTATGATACTGTCCAAGGTCATAACCTTTGTCAATATTTAAGATATTAAATTTAAACATGTTATAATTTCTAAAGGAACTATTTAAATGATTGACAATACTGTTTAAATTATATGTCAATTTTTTGGGGGTGGTGGTACTGGGGGTGGTACCCAGAGGCTTTCTACCTCCAGGCTATACTCCCAGATCTTTTTTCTATTTTATTTGGAAACAGGGTCTCACTAAGTTGCTGAAAGCCTCACTAAGTAGCTGAGGCTGGCTTCGAACCCATGCGATCCTTCTGTCTCAGCCTCCCGAGCGCAGGGATTACAAGCGTGCGCCACCATGCCCGGCTAAATTATATGTCAATTATAAGTGGAGGAAAAGTGATTAAAATTGTGAAAGTGAAAATAGAATGATTAAAAATACAGAATAAAGTGAAGATAAAAGCAAGTTTGGAAGTATAAACATAGAACATGAAAGTATTTTTTTCAGCATCAAACTTCAGGATTTTATTCATAAATTAAGTATCTGGTCTTTTAATGTATGACATTTGGTTTTCTAATGTTTTTAATTAACTCTGGTCAAAACTTGCATTTAGAATATTTGCTAGTGCAACAACCACCTCAGACCTAAAAATAAATTTTAAAATAGATTTAAACAAGTTATGAAAAGCACAACTTCTCATCTCTCAACTGGATGAGAATGAAAAGAACAATAATTACATAGCTGGAAAGAGTTTTAAATTATCAATTTAAAATGTTACTTAGTAATTCCTGAGAGTGGCACCCATACAAGAAAAGCATGCCCAAATAGCATCAAATTTACTATTAATTAGTTACATTAACAATAGATGAATCTAGAAACAAAATATTTCAAAATCCATGTATATGGAATGCTATTAATACTTTGGGTAAATATTTTAATAGTGGAGAATGGTACTTGAGAGTGGTTAACTGTATTTTGGGAAAAAAATGACTTGGTAAAAGATTAACTAATTAGAACCAAGTATATAATATAGTCAAGGCCCATGATTATTTTTAAAATGTGGTTTTATTAATGCACTTTAGGATAAGTGCCATTTTATTCTACTTTCTTCTTGAAGAAATACTGCCAATTATAAACAATCACATCAGACTTTCATGAGACAACTGTGTGTGGGATGTGGAGGTTCATTTGTATCACACTGAAAATGAGTTTATAAACAATACTGACCAACAATATATCCTTCTAATATCTTCCTTAAGGCAGATCTGTTTAACATTGTCTATGTTATTAACATGGTGCAGTGCAGTTTTAGCAAATTTAACTGTTTTGTTTCTCAGTAACAGTAATACTCAAGGTCAAGGACAGGCAACAAAATCTCTTCTAGTTCTTCCACCTGCCACCATTTAAAAGCACAAGTTCGTGTGTGTGTGTGTGTGTGTGTGTGTGTGTGTGTGTGTGTGTATGTAATGTATGTATATACATACATTATATATATATGTATATATATGTATATTACTGTATCAAAACACATTTTAACAGACTTCACAGCTCATTTAAAGCTTCAGTTTACAGTCATTCATTTGAAAGATCTCTATATGGAATGTTCGCTTAGAATACATTCCTACTGGAATTTCAAGGTTCTGTGTTAGAAATGCAGAACTTCTTCACTGCAACGCTAAGTGTTTTACCTTGGTTCATTCATATTTTTCTTTCAAGGTTTCCTAATTTTACTTTTGTATCTTCCTTTTTGTTTGCTTGACTTATTTTCTTTTGTATATTCTCAGGTAAGGCAGGTTGATACCTCTACAGGAGGATAATAGTTATAATTCCAGTACCAAAATGTTCTGGGTAGATAACCTTTGATTAAGTGATGTTCTGGCACAAAGGGATGAAAAGTTTCTTTTCCAGTGGTATCTCTGGAATCTCCAGCTTCTACATTCATAATTTCCATGCATTTTCCCAGTGCTAAGTCTTCGATGGAGGAACTGTGTGTACGTGTGTCTGTTTTAAATGCATGAACAAATCTCCTCAAAGCTTCTTTGCTTAGTACACATCCTGCTCCTCCACTCATATAGCCCTGCTTAACGTAGGGCTTAAATCTCCTCCCAAAGTAAATGGGTTCTTCAGGGTTGTATTTTGAAAGAAGCCATCTCACATTGTCTAGTATGACATATGTATCGTCATCTGCTTTCATAAACCAATCAGCATCTTCTAAATAATGGTCATGGACATACTGGAATGGTTTAATTGTTTTCCAGTATAGATGATCTCTGCCTTCTTTGATTTTTAATCCCACAGTAGGAAAGTCTTTATTTTCTTCTGAACTCATAAATAATACTTTATTACAAAGCTGAGCCCAAGTAGCTTTGACATGCTTAGCCTTTTTCTCTAGATTTTGAGGGCCAGTCATAACCCAACAAAGAACTTTAATTTTCTTTTTTTTTCTTTTTTTTTTTTTTGGTGGTACTGGGGTTCCTGGAAGCCCTTCTACCTCCGGGCTACACTCCCAGACCTATTTTTACATTTTTATTTGGAAACAGGGTCTCCTAAGCCAGCGCGCGCGGCTGGCTTCGAACCTGCGCCATCCTCCTGTCTCTGCCTCCCAAGCGCGGGATTACAAGCGTGCGCCACCACGCCCGGCAGAACTTTAATTTTCTGATAGAGGTATTCAGTAATGTCTGTGTTCTCATCTTTATATTGGCTAGAATCTGCATTGAAGTTCATTTGTCCTAGATTATTATGTCCATTATCATCTGAATGCCTAGCATGAGGATCATTATGAAGAATATGAGGCTGAGTGTCACCCTGTTCTCTCAACAAAATATTAAATAGCTGAGAACATTAAAAAAAAAATCCTATTGCTGATCCACAGAGAAAAGTTAAAAATTCAGCCAAGATTTAGAGACCATTTCCCGAAAGTGTATTTTTTTTTTTTTTTTTTTGTTATTTTGTTTGGTGGTACTGGGGTTCCTGGAAGCCCTTCTACCTCCGGGCGACACTCCCAGACCTATTTTTACATTTTTATTTGGAAACAGGGTCTCCTAAGCCAGCGCACGCGGCGCGATCCTCCTGTCTCTGCCTCCCAAGCGCGGGGATTACAAGCGTGCGCCACCACGCCCGGCTTCCGAAAGTGTATTTCTGACATCAGCCGCGGCGCCCTGACTACTTGAGACCCCGACCCACGCTCTCCCAGGCAGCCGCAGGAGTGGCTCCGGCCGCCGCTGCTGCCCAGATCCTTCCCCGACGGCGGGCGGCGGGCCCTAAGCGCGCTTCCGCCCGCTCGCTCCGCAACATGAAAGTATAATAAGCACAAAATAAAATTTTGAAACATCAATAAAAGGGATAAATGATCCATTTAAATGACAAACTGTCAGAGTGAGAGAGTAAAATTGAAAATCTAGTTATATCCTTTCTGAAAGAACAGCATAAAATCACAAATATACAGAAAAGTTTAAACAAAATATTTTTAAAGATTGCATAAAAAGTTAGAAAAAGATATACGATGAAAATAAAAGCCAAAGATTCCTGGTATAACCATACTGCAAATGGTCACAATACTGCCAGCTAAGAAAGCATTGCTAGATACAATGTAATATTAATGTTTCCTTTTAATAACTTCTTAGTAACTTCAGTATTTAGCTTATTTTTTAGTAATTTTTACCAATTTAAATTGTATAGACTTAGTGTCCTGGCTTCAAACATGTAAAGAAAATCTTGACAAATCTAAACCAGTTATACTTAAGTTTTATTGATATATTTTAACACTTTATTGTTTATTTTCTCTCTTTTCCTGATTTTTCAGTCTTGTTTACTCTTTCTTAAATGTTGAGGGTTATTTAAACGTTTTAAGTATTTAATTTTGGTTAATCTTTAGTGGTGTTGGTGCTATTATTTTGCATCCTGCCACTGCAACCACAATCTAGGGAAAACTCTTCTATTTCCCTTGAGTATGAATTGGGAGACTTTTCTGAAAGTTCTGTCTGTTTACATGGAATCTGCTCACTTCTGGGTTTTAGGATGAAGTATACCAGAAGGACATTTCATAAATTCATAGCTGGTTCAATATATCCTGAGACTTCTCTAACTTTAGACTTTTCTAATTTCTCTAAATAGTCTTCTCTAATTTTCTTTTACTATATACTTTCCAGTATCCTAAATAACTGCTGAATGCATTCGGATCAGTATTGGAGCTATATTCAGTGAAAAAGACAGAGTAGAATGTACTGACCACAATACCAAAAGTTGGACTCGTTTTTTATGATATCTTGCTTAATTTATTCATGCTGCTTTGAATTTTAAATTATCTATTTAATTTGTAGATATTGTAGTTGTTCTTTTTCAAATATTCTTGGACTTTTAATAGTCTCTTGTCCTTTAATCCGATTTTAAATCCATTCTTATTTATTTATTTATTTATTTATTTATTTATTTATTTGTGTATTTTGCAGTACTAGGGATCAAACTGAAAGGCATTCTACCTCTGAGCCACACCCCCAGCTCTATTTTTTATTCTTTTATTTTGAAACTGGGTCTCACTAAGTTGCAGAGGGCCTCACTAAGTAGCTGAGGATGGAGGCAAACCTGCCATCCTCCTGTCTCAGCCTCCCAAGTACTGGGATTACAAGCATGCATCACCACGCCCAACTCATTCTTTCATTTTTAAAGCATAAAACATTTATATATTAAATGTCTAATAAACATAGAAACGCTATTCCATCACTGCTAACTGAAAAACTGAAAGTCCTCTTTGACACTTCTTTCTTGCACCTTAATATTCAATAAGGGAGGCAATCAGTTGGCTTTATCTTCAAAATATACATAGAATTTAATTTTCATCACTTTAGGTCCAACATAATTAAATGAGGGTTTACACATATAATCTATCAAGGCAAAGTAATTTTAACTCTACTCATTGATACTAAGAATCAATAATAGTTTTATTATCTTATTCCATTGAATGTATTTTTTTTTCTTAGTAAATTTCTGTACAGAATGTTTCAGTATTCACCCTTTGGGATCCCAAGACAAGTGCAAGTATTTCCATTAGACTCCACCATTAATAGGTCTCTAGGAATCATCTTGGGTCCACTTGACCCCAGTGTGGACTTCAAAACAAAAACTAAATAAACAATCTTGGGTGCAAAATGTCATCAGGAAGAAAGGAAGAAAAGAGGGAGAAAAGAAGTAAAGAAAGGAGAGAAAGAGATCAGAATAAGATAAAGATTATACCACTAATTTTTCCATTATTCAATCTTCATTTTCTCAATAGCTAAAAATAACTTGAAAATAATAGTTTGTACATAGCTATAGATAATAAATGACAGATAAGATTATACATATTATAAATGATAATAAGCAGATAGATTTATAGATAGGAGAAGAGATGAACTGACAAATCCCATTTTTCTAGTCCTACTTACCTCCACTTCTGCATGTTGCATAGATAGGAAGGAAGGCGATATATGGCAGGAAAGGTAGACCATCCAACACAGATGCAATGTAAGAATTCATTTTATTCATTCTAATCAGTACCACTAAAAAGGAGTCATGGGAAAGGAGAATTCGGTAGTTAGGACTTGGAGATGCACTGGAATGTAAACATGTAGAACAGGGGAAATTGTTTAAATGTCTCAATACTTTATATATTCAGGTCTATTTAAACAAAATTAGGATTCAGTTCTGATAGGTAAGATTGTGAGTGAGGATAGTACCTGGAATCTGGGATGAAGCTAAGACTTATGATTATTTGGGCTGAGGATAGACCAGGGATAGATAAAATAATCTCCTCCAGGCATAGTGGCACACACCTGTAATCCCAGAACATGGGAGGCTGAGATGGGAGGATCACAAGTTAGAGGCCAGCATGCAGGAATTTAGTGAGAGGCTAAAAAATTAAAAGTAAAAAGGACTGGGGATGTAGCTTAGTACCACAAAAAAGAGCGAAAAAGAGAAAGAGGAAAAAAGAAAGGAAAAAGGAAGGAAGGAAGGAAGGAAGGAAGGAAGGAAGGAAAGAAAGAAAGAAAGAAAGAAAGAAAGAAAGAAGTAAGGAAAGAAGGAAGGATAAATGCTGGGCAGCATTTGATCAGTCTGAAAATAAGACCAAGACAGTTTTGGACCGTGGTCATTATAACCTTGTCTGAATGTTTAAGGGTCTAAAGTTTACAAGAGGCAGTTGTGAGATATTCTGTGTTAATCAGAAGGACGGTGGGAGGCTCCTACTGAGTGTAAAAAATGTTTATGTTCAGATTGGTTTCACAGGAAGAACAAAAAAAGATAAAGAGATGTAGGAGGACCAAGATTTGAGTTATTGTTTAATGTATTTTTCTCTTTCTCACAATTCTCAAAAATGTGGACAATAACTTTTAAAATACATGGGTGTCTGTGGAAGATAATATATCTATTATTATTCAGATTGCAGGAAATGGTCTTGAGTATGAGAGGGAGTCAGCAGTGATCTCTGTGGGGATTAGGAGATGGTGATGGTGGCAGCTGCTGTAGCAGCAGCACTGCCTTGCCCAGGAGAGCCATGTAGGAGGGAGGACCAGATCAACCTTTGGCATGACTCAAGATGCTGAGGCCACCTCTCACAGATGGCGGTGGGATGGGCTGAGATGCAGGTTTACACGGGTTTGTATAAACCACCTCTAAACACTTTGTATCAAGTAAAGAAGAGATGGTTTTAGAACTCTTTAAGGCTTTACCTTCCCTGAATTCAATACCTTGTGTTCTGAAACACTGAAGAGTAAGCGCAATCATCAAACACAGCAGAGGACATACAATCTTATATGATGTCAATGATAAATACCCTGGTTTAAGTAGGATATCTGAAAGAGAGAACAGAAAGACCTGGTAAATGGAGTAGCAGAATCGTTAAGGTTTTATCATGTATAGAAGATTGCTGCTGAGAAAACAGGATCCATCCCCACTTACAGTCCCTGTTATACCCTGTACCATGTACCCTGAGCTTAGATGATGGTTGTTGGCCAATGAAGCTGAACCAGTGGAAAGAATAGGATTTAGACGTTATTAGGACAAGGATGAAACAGGATTGGGTGGAGGAATAATTTTCTCCTTGAGTGTTAATATTTTAGTGGATAATCTGTGAGATAAAGGAAATTATGGCACAGAGCTCTGGGAAATAAATAAATAAATAAATAAATAAATAAATAAGGAACCTGGGGAAGCTGATGGCTAAGGAAGAGGCTTGGGTAAAATTTAAGAAAGTTTAATGAAAAAGTAAGAGCTCTGAGATAATAGAAATAAAATTGAGAAAATTTCTGACATTCAATGTTCATATTCCTGTTTCTTGTTTTTGCAGTACCAGATATTGAACTCAGAGGAATTCTACTTCTAAGCTACACCCTCAGCCCTATTTTTATTCTTTATTTTGAAACAGGGTCTCACTAAGTTGCAGAGGGCCTCAGTAAGTAACTAAGGCTGGCTGTGAACCATGATCCTCCTGTCTCTGCCTCCCAAGTACTAGGATTATAAGCATGTACCACCACAATCAGCTGGTACTTTTTAAATTGCTCAAAGTTCATAAAATGGAGAACATAGAAATCAAGAATTTTCCTTATCTTTATCTATCAATCACTAGTAACTTGGAGAATGGCATTTAAAAAGCTTTATGTGTGAGGTAAGAGAAAAAGAAAAACAAAGTACCCAGGGCATGAAATTAAGATTGGAAACATATGAACAAATCACAGAATCTTACATTCAATACCTCCATACAATAGGATTTTTAGATACAAAACACAAATTAATATGTAGGACTATTTAAGTCATAAAAAGGTCTAAAGTATAGTGAAGGACCAAAGAGATGCCATGACAGGCTCTAGTTAAAGCTTTAAGTAGAGTAGGCCTAAGTTTCTGTCCAAAAGTAAGTTCCTGTTCCCCTGTAACCTTTGCCCTATTTCCTGGAAAAAAGCTGCTAACTGCACTAATCTGATCTTCCCCTAGCAACAGCCAATCAGTGCCGTGTATATCTAGGTCTGCAATTTACAGGCTTCCCAACCAATGCAAAGGTGGGTTGGGCGGCCTTTCTAAAGGATAAAGGCTTTGTTCTCAGGGGAACACATGCTCTCCCCCTCAGTGACCACTGCATTGGTGCACATGGAGAGACCAAGCTTGAATAAAACCCCTCTTGCTTCTTGCATAGAACTTTTGGCTCCTGATGGTCATTGGCAGATAATGCACTGCCATTTCAATAGCAGCTTAGTGTAAAAATTATCATCAAACTATTGAAATTGAGGGTAATATGGATTCTAGGAACAATAGAAAAATAACATAGCTCCATGGTCAAGGATCTCCCTTACTCGGCTGTCACCATGACTAAGTTTTCTTTTTCATTTTATGAAAGGCTGTGGTTCAATCTTTGTAAAAATTAATCTGCAAGGACCCAAGGCTCTACATTTATGTTTTAGCTTCTACAACACTGGTTGATGCTGCCCAGACTCAGAAGCCTAAATGACTTAGAAAAGAAATGTAGAATTTGAAAAGGAAACCAGAAGATTCCTGTGAAGTGAAAGAGAAGATTGAAATTGTGAGTTGACTGAGACCATTTTGAATCACAAAGGCATCTAAGCAACTTCAGTGGGGTTTTGGTGAACAGGAAAAACAGGCTCATGAGATTTATTCTATCAACTTTTTAACTGTTCTTCCATGACTGTGAGGAAAAAAGATATTTTGTAATTCCCTGATATTAATCCTTTCTAAACTGGATCTACTTAACTAGTTACTTCTTTCTGTTTTAAGTACTCTAACAAAGTATCTAAAATTGATCTGAGATCACATCTGAAGATTCCCTGGTAGATACTGATGGTATCTCTCTTGGGGAGTATTCTCTCATATTCCTTTCTAGTAAGGGTATCCACTGAGAAATGAAACAGCAATGTAATCCCAGTATTTGGGAGACTGAGACGGGATGACTGCAGTTTTGAAGCCAGCCTCCACAGTTTAGCAAGACTGTCAGCAACTTAGTGAGACCCTGTTTCCAAGTAAAATATAAAATGGGGCCAGGAGTGTAGCTCATATAAAATGCCCCTGTATTAAATTCCCAGCACTGCCAAAACAAAAACAACAACAACAAAAGAAACGAAGAAGGAAGAAAGAAATGAAACAATGTAGTAAATTTAAAATAAATAGCATAAAAAGATTTATTAAATTTCAAAAATTAAATACAAGAAAAGAGAAATGAAACCAAAATAATTTCTTGTTCCTGATTTAAGCAATATTGGGGTCAAATAATTTCTTGTTCACATGGTAATCAGTTTTGGTACTAGGTATATTTTCCTTTCCCACATTAAACACCTGAAAACAAGAAACTATTACTTGATTCCTGGCTCCAGAAAATACTTGATCCTGGAAGATGAGAATGTAATCAACTGACATTGTTTACACAAGATTAACAATTGGTTCATAAAAACTCCAGAACTTCCAGTGTTACCTTCTAAGACCTACCTTAAAAGACTCAGCAGAGGTTCTAAAACTCTGTAAGTACCCTCTTCTAATTTCTATTAGGATACTTTGAACACTGTCAAGATGGTATTCTCCTTCACAACACCGTTTTATAAACTTAGCCACACTTGTTTTTCTAAGTTTTTGGAGGTCCACATCCTGAACTTAATGCATTAATTATGCATAGGGTCACCTGTGCATGGTTAACTTATGAATTAATTATGCATAGGGTCATCAACCAAAAGAATATAACATTTTCTCTGGAAGTAGGTTGTTGCAATTAATTTGGGTCAATGGAAAATAAATAGTGACATATTTTACTTCCAAGAGTAAAATGAAATTTGTATTCTGTTTTCTTTCTTTTTCCACCATCAAGAATTAGTATGAAATTGTAACAATGATAGCCACTATTAACCATGCAAATGAGGACTAGAAGCTGGGTGTGGTGACACACAGAGATTCTTGGGTTTGAGGTCAGTGCACAGTAACTTAGGGAGATCCTGGTTCAATATAAAAATAAAAAGGGCAGTGGATGTAGTTCAGTGGTAGAATGCTCTGGGTTCAATCCCCAGTACTCCCCCCTACACACACACACACACACACACACACACACACACACACACACACAACACACACGAGGACTAGCACCCTTGGGATGGTACAGCAATAAGATGGTAAGAACTTGAGTTTCTGAGTTACTTCAAGAGTAGAGCCACATCACTGTAAGCTATCTATCTCTATTATTTTTTAGTGACTAGGAGTTAATCCTTTTCTATAATAGTTGATCTGTTGAAACAACTAAAATAAGCCTTTTAATCCTTTCTGCCTCCTGTCCTGTCCATACATTTTGAGTTCTCTGGAGACTATATCAGTCACTGAAGCACAGAGAATACAACTTTATGGTGTTTGTCTCTAACCTAACTGATCACACCCATCATTTCCTAGAGGAAAAAAGCCATGAGCAGTGAGGACCTCTTCCTGTATAAAATATCTATTTGTTTGTTTGTTTATTCACTTTTTGTGGTGTTGAGGATTAAACTCAGAGTCATTCCACATCTGAGCTAGACCCTAAGCCCTTTTTATTATATTTATTTTTTATTTGAAACAGTCTTGCTACATTGCTGAGGCTGTCCTCAAACCTGCAATCTTCCTATCTTATCTTCTCAAGTATTGGGATTACAGGTGTGCACCACCATGCCCTGATACTGCTATACCTGTTTAATCAATCTCACTTAAGCATATTAATTTGTTATTTTGTAGAGCCATTTCATTAGAAATATTTAATTTTTAGCTCAAAATACTACACTTAGTGTTTTTTAACATGAGAAAAATGAATGGTCCTGAAGGTGAAATGACACCCAAGGTCACAAATCTAGAAATAGTGGGTCCTGCAGTCAAATTGACATATAACTTTTGAATCCTTAACAGGATACAAAGGGCTCTTTCTCCAATTTTTAATACATTCTTCTTTTTAAATATTCCCCTTAGCATCCAGTGTTTTACTTGTTCTCAGCAACAATATAATTTTAACAGTAGACATCTATATAGCAGTTTGTAGTTTAAAGCGATTTTGCATTTATTATTTCGTTCAACATTCTTCTTAGTCACATTGATGAAAAGAATTCTTCCCTGACGGAACCAAGCCACAAGCACTCACCTGGTATGACAATACCTGCCCTTTTCTCCTGACCAGTGAGTGGGTTGTAAATGCAGCAGGTGACAGAACCCTGGGTGCTGTTTTTGAGAAGAATATTGGTCTTCAGGTGTAATAATCCAGCTCCATCCTGAGAATAATATTTTGCTGAGTTTGCAATTACATTTCCCTCGCCGTCTCTCCACATCATCTCAGCTTGGGGGAACCACCCTCCTGAGCTACACTCCACCAGGAGCTCTTCTGTGTCAGAAAACTGGATATTCATCTGTATATCCAAACCCACAGCTGGGAAGAAGAGAGAAATGATATTACAATTCATAGTGTGGACTCAAGAATGGAGAAGTCAGTGGCCTTCTCATTCTCAGTGGCCTGGTATGTATGCCACAAATTTAATGAGAGTGGCCACAGTTAGGCCAAGAATAATACTCCAACCCAAATCCAAGCTAACAGAACAAAAAAAAAAGATTGTGTAATAAAAGAAAAATAAGTCAGAGTATTCAGTTATTAATTACTGTTCATCAAAAGTCAATTTATAGGCAAGAAATCCACAGACTAGAAGATATTCATAATACATCTGAGAAAAAAAAGTTGTATCTAAAACATATATACTATAAACCAATAAGACAGAACAACATCTATTCCTAGGCATTTTATTGTTTTTAAGATTATTGTGAATGGAATTATTTTCCAGATATATTTTTAAATCATAGTTGAATTGTAGAAAACATAATGATTTTTAACTGATATTATATCCTGCTACTTTGCTGAATTTGTTAATCAGAAGTCTTTCTATTGTGTTTTTGGGTTGTCTGAGCATAGGATCATGTCCTTTGCAATGACCTCGCACTTTAATACCTAATTGTGTATCCTAAAGGAACAAATATCACAGTATAATATGGAAATAGTAACTTATCTGCAACTTTAATGTCCATTAATGTGAAAATATATAGATCAATAGTCATATACTTAGGGGTTGGAATACTGTACTGAAGTTAAAAGGAGTAAACTGCAAGGTTCTACCCAGGGAACATGAATTGAGGATATCCTTTTTCATATTCATGAATTAGAAAACCCATGAGAAAAAAGTTCTTGAACCTCTGACAATCTTGAGTTTATTGAAACATCAAAGAGTACCACAATTCTATTGATTATTATTCTGCAGAAACGTATCTTTCCTGTACTCCACATTGAATGTTTTATTATGAATTGAAGAGTATAATCAGGTTAATAGAATATGTAGAATGATACTATTGTGTAACCTTTAGAAACACACAAACATAATAGCATCTATTTTTGTGAGTGCCTATGCATAAGCCAAAAGGGAGTGAATCTAAGTGTAGTGGCTACTTCTTGGAAAGGAGGGGAATGGATGGTACTATCAAAAGGTACAGAGTGACTTAACTTGGTCTAAGGAATAAAGAGAAATTGCTAACAGCATATGGATTACCATATTAGTCACCATAATTTTCTAAAAATTCTACCACACAATTATATTAAAAAGTCATAAACTGCCAGGCATGTTGGCGCACACTTGTAATCCCAGCATTTGGAAGGCTGAGACAGGAGGACCGTGGTTCAAGGACAGCGTCAGCTACTTAGTGAGGCCCTTTGTAACTCAGTGAGACCCTTTTTGAAAATAAAGAATAAAAAATAGGGCTGGGGGTTAGCTTGGAGGTAGAAGACCCCTAAGGTTCAATCCCCAGTACCGCAAAAGAAAAAGTCACAAAATTTTTTAAGTATCCTGAGATCATTTTCAAATGATCCAGTATTCAGGAATTTAGTGCCATGGATCTACAACCACATTACTGAGGAAACTCAGATATAAAATTCTTCCAACCTTACCTGCCACCCTCAGATCCATGGTGGCCTCTTCATAAGTATCACCATCTTTAAAGAAACAATGGTACATTCCTCCATCAAAAACACTGATATTGTATATTCTGAGGGTTACTTTTCCCTCCTCTAGGGCATCCTTTAGAAACACCGTGTGATTCGTAGAGTTCTGTATGCTTTCTCCGGAGTGCTGGTCTCCATTCCCATGCAGGTGAACTGGCTGGGAGTATTGTTCCTGAAACCAGCCCACCTCCATGTGCTGTGCACTCTGTGCTGGGGATAGCTGGCAGCTGAACTCGGCCTGAGTTCCTAGGGTGACCACCTGGTGGCTGGCAGAGCTGCGCACAGTGAACTGCCCTGTGAAGAAAGTGGAGTGCCAAGGATTTATTGGGATGGCTACATCAGAGTGTCACCTAGATCCCTGTGCTCAGGACACAGACACGGTGACCTTCCTTCTGATTCCTGATACCAAATTCTTTCAGACTTCAAAACTTGACTGTCAGAAGTATCTTCACTCTTACCGTTCTTTTTCACCCTTACTGTTCTTTCGATTCTCCTATAGCCGGGAGATTCTCTCATAGCCTTCCTATCTCTCAAGTTCCAGCTTGAATATCAGCTCCTTTGAAAATTGTCTATAACCACCCACTCCTCTCATCATACCTACACATCATTTGTTGCTGTTGTTTTGCAATGCTGGGGACTGAACCCAGGGCCTGGAACATGCTAAGCAAGTGCTCTACCACTGAGCTGCATCCCCAGCCCCCTACATGTGTCTAGATAACAACTGTCACTACTGATGTTTTCTTTATCTCCTCATTTTCCCTCATAGCTTATTAATACCTAGTCATGAAACATAATAGACTTCATTTTGTTCTTTTTCATATTCCTGGCACGTAAAATATTTCCATAAAGATAATAGGCACTCTATAAACATTTAATTAATCAATGAAGCGAGGTGTGGTGACACACACTTGTAATCCCAGTATTCGGGAGGCTGACACAGAAGGATTGCAGGTTTGAGACCAGTCTCGGCACCTTAGTGAGACCCTCTGCAATTTAGTGAGACCCTGTTTCAAAATAAAAAATAAATTAGGGCTGAGGGTGTAGCTCAGAGGTAGAACTCTACTTTTAATTCCCAGTACCAAAAAAAAAAAAAAAAAGAAAGGTGCTCCCAGAAGGAGGGAGGTGGGATGAGAATCACAGACACTGAGCAACAATCTTCACTCTTAATATATGTCAGCTACTTTTTCTGATATCAGTTTTGATGGATTAAAAATGGCCATAAATTTTCTTACTGTTATTTCCATCAAGAGAAGGAGTCTAATCTCTAGAAGCTCTGTATTCTGCAATTTGTTTATAAAATAGAATATAGCAGAAGACATACTATAAGTTTCTGGACCTGACTTAAGATATGACTAGCTCTCAGTCTTTTGTTTTGTAAAAGTCTTTCTGGAAGCCTAGAGCTACTAGATAAAAAGTCTGATTATCCTAAGACTGCCATGGTGCAGAGGCCACATGGAGACACGGGAGTTGACAATCTCAGTTGATCCCAGCCTTCCAGGCTACTCCAGCAAAATACAAGGCATGTGAATGGATCCCCCTTAAGCCCTTCACATCACCCCACCCACCTGCTGAATACACCTCAGTCTGTCCCATACAAAAGAAAAATCACCCACTGGAGAACCAGCCAGAATTTCCTGAACTACAAAAATTGTGAGACATTATAAGATCATTATTGTTTTAAGCCACTAACTTTGGGGATAATTGATTATGAATCCATTAATAGATATCATAAAGATCCTTTCAGATCCTCCATTTTACTTTCTTTCAACTATGCCAGGTTTGTTCTTATTTCTGCCATAAGAAAACTGAATTATCAAACTTAATAGTGCAGTACTGTAAAAAAGTTGTTGGACAGCTCCCACTTATACCAACTTCTTTATCTGAGGTTCTACTAGACTTGTAATTCATGTGGTCATATAAATGATTTGCTGAGTCGTGAAAAATAAGAGATATTCACTGTGATTCATCAGTGAGAATCTGAACTTCTCAAGGGAAGATGCTTAGACATTTATCTAGATTTTATCTAGGCTTATCATTTCAACATTGTGGCATATAGCCAGGGCTGAGAAACACACAGCAGTCAAAACAGCATTGATTAAGCATGAGCTGTGCAGACCTTCATTTCTACCCTCAGAACTAGTGGGATCTGCAGATTAGTGATGAGAAGGTGTGCTCACTTCCTTCAAAGCCATTCGCCACCAAAACACCATGAAATCACAAAGGTTTCTCTACCTGAGGTGAGTGCTGTTGTCTGTAAGAGAAGAATGACCATGAAGTGTCCAGATAAAGAGGAAGCAGCGAACTCCATCACACCTGGAAAACAATAACTGCGGGATTAGGCAGCGGGAACAGTGAAAGACCATTTGAAATCCTGTCTTCAAAGATAAATTTTTTTTTCCAGTACTGACAATTGAACTCAGGGACATTCTACTTCGGAGCTACATCTCCAGCCCAATTTTTTATTCTTTATTTTGAAATAGGGTCTCATCAAGTTGCTGAGGGCCTAAGTAGCTGAGGCTGGCCACAAACCTGGGATCCTCCTGCCTCAGCCTCCCAAGTACTAGGATTACAAGCATGTGCCCCCATGCCAGGCTGAGAATTCCTTTTTATGTAGAATTGAAATTTAGGGATAAAGAGAGAACACTGTATCTATCTATAATGGGAAAAATATTGTTAAAATGTAAAACAAGCAAGGTATAAACAACTGAGCAGAGCAAAGGAGCCTGAGGGACAAAAGGGGCCTAACCAGAAGGGCCCATAAGTTACTTTCTAGCTTTCCAGTTCCCTAAACATTTTCTGGAATGTATTAAAATAAGAACAAGACCTGAATATAATGAAACCAGTAACCTCTGGAGTGTATGCGTTAACATTTGTTTGGACCATTACTTTGTGGCCTAATGGCCTGATCGATCACAAGACAACCAGGAAACTTGGTGGACAATGAACCCTATACACCAGACCAGACCCCTAAAAGGGAAGCATGAGCTTGCTCAATATTTTCCAACCATAGGAAAAGCCCAGCCCCATTGGATCACACCTAATCCACCTAATTATGTACCATAAAAAACATGTAAGCCCTGGCGTGCTGTGGCTTGCTCTTGAGATCCCCACACAGGCCTTTCACTTTCTAATAGAGCTCTTTTTTTTTTTTTTTTCCTAAAACCTGACCGGTCCTTATGTCCTTTACTACAATGGAGGAAGGTTCCTTGGACCTCCTTTTGGTGAGAGATCTAATGACTCCCTTCCTTCGTGTGCTCTCACATGAATCACTGCTTTTTACCAGGTTACTGAGGGCAGCTGAGGATAAGCTGTGCATACAAGTTGCATAGGATGAGCCTGAATGAAGCACATCCCACCCTCACTTGCCCCTTGGCCCAGGCCACTTGCTCAGGGCAGAGGCCCAGCTGCTGACCCCAGAGTTGTTTCATTTTCTGATGCAAACCTTTGCTTGTCTTCTCCTGCAGGGAAAAGGGCAGCTTCAGCAAAAAATCCATATGCTCCACCCACTGCTATAGGCATGGTCTGACCTTTCTCTATTCATGGGGTTTCTGGCTCTACCCATCACTTCTGTGTTCAAAGAAGAGGTTGGACCCAGATTCCTCAGGAGCTGGGTATAGGGCCTGGGTAAAAGAGCTCATACTTTAAAAGATGTTAAATTCCTATGAAGTAATTTTGTATCCATCAGATATAGGAAATGAGTCAAAGCAAGCAAATAAATGCCTCTCCTTTCTTGTTATATTTCCTAATTTTCTCCCTCAATTTTGTTGCCTATAATTGAAACTTTATTCCAAAAATATTAATAAGTTTGAACAGTTTGGACATAGGCTGGATCTTTTTTTTACCAGGAATTGCAGATGGATAAAAGCAGATATTATTCAAATATGGAGGTGTGCATAAGCATGCTATATTGAGGAACATAAATTTGATTTCACATAACAAAGTATGCTTCATGAAGGACCTTAAGTGTGTCTATAAATAAAATATTAGATTTTACCCTCTAGGAAATGTCATGTATGCATGCAAAATATAATGGCATTCCATGGTGAGTTTGTTTTTTAATACAAGTATGTACAATAATGTGTTGGAAGAGAAAAAAGGTACAGGTGTAGTCCTGCAGTGGTTTACACTACCTGTTAAGGGATTGGAAAGAATGCAAAAGGTGAACACAATGCTGACTGGCTAAGTGGCGGTGTTTCGGAAAGGCAGAGGCAATACAATCTCCACTTCACAACATGTATGAGTGAGTATGACCCATACAGCTCAGTGACACAAATGTGAAGGATGGAGCTACAAAACGGTAGAGCATCATATAGCAGTATGTTTTTATGAATTTAGGGTATGGATAAATTTATTAAACTATAAATAAAATAGCAACGAGAAACATTAAGCTCAACTCCATTGATATATTTATCTATTTTTCTTTGTCGCGGTATAATTAAATAAAATTTGATATACCTACTGAGCACTGTGTGCACATATTGTGATACGACCTTCACACCCGAGCTGACTCAGAGCCCCTGCCAAACACCGTTCTCCTTCCTCCTTACGTAAATTCAACTTTTATAGATTCTGTGTATAAAGGAGAGCATGCAGTTTCTTTTTTTCAGGGCCTGACCTATATCACTTAGCATAATTTCTTCCAGGCTCATCTGTGTCCGTGTAATGGTATGATTTCCTTCCTTCTGAGCCTGAATAAAGTTTCATTGTATGTATACCATATTCCTTTCTCTACTCATCCATCAGTGGACTCTTAGGTCGATTCCATGTCTACTGTGAACAGTGCTCCAGTGAACACGGGGCAGAGATGTCTCTTCATGCTGATTTCATTTCCTTTCGATAATTTCTTAGTAGTGGGGTTGCTGAATCATATAGTAGTTCTTTTTTATTTTTTCAAGGAACTTCCATACATTTTTCATATGACTGAGCTAATTAACACTCCCACCCATTAAATATGTTATCTAAAAACATTATCAAAAAAAGAAAATGGCACACCCTATTCTAGGAGACAATATTTATAACACATGAAACTTTTAAAAGATCATTCTCTAAAATATATGAATTATTTCTTATCATACAGACTGCAAATGTCTCCTAACACATATTCCATCTTTTTTCTTCAAGAACATCCAGTGTTTACAAAAATAACCTGGACAAATAAAAGAATGACTTCACTTTTCTGATTTCAGATTTTTTTTTTTAGATGGAAGTTAATAAGTAGAAATAATTGCATACACACTGCATAGCCATAAAAATAAGTGTGTGCCTGAATATCTGATAACAAAAAAGTATATTCTTCTGTTCAAAGTATCCTTAAAATACAAACTAAACTAATTGCTGTATTTTGTAGGAAGAGAAGAAGCTTCTGTAGCTCCTCTGTAACTGGGTGAGACTATCGGCCTGATTTCTGGTCAGGGATGTAAAGGAAAGAAGTGTACACAGCTTTCTTCAAACTCTAAAGGCAGGAGGAACACTTCTTCCTCTCTTCCTTTCTACAGACAAACTGAAAGTCAAACTGATAGCCCTGCCCAACACGTGCCTTGGACCTTGAAGTAGAAGCTGCAGACTGAAGATGGAGCGGTAAATAAAACTGCGGAGCTTGAGGCCTCGACCTTGTGGCGCTGCCCCATGAGCCTTGGAAACTGGCTCTTACCTTCTTTCATCTTGTGTAATAATGAATCTTGGGTGTCTTTAGAAAGAAATCCAAGCTGAAGTGACATAATTGTTCAGTTTATTGCTATTCTTTCTTTTGTGTGTGTGTGGTACTGGGGGTGGAACCCAGAGGCTTTTTACCTCCAGGCTATACTCCCAGACCTATATTTTTTTGGAAACAGGGTCTCACTAAGCTGCTGAGGGCCTCACTAAGTAGCTGAGGCTGGCTTCAAATCTGTGTGATCCTCCTGTCTCAGCCTCCCAAAGTGCGGGGATTACAAGTGTACACCACAACACCCGGCTATTGCTATTCTTTACAATATAAATATATTTGGGGAAGGTACTAGGTGTTGAACTAGAGGTATTCTACCTCTAAGTTACACTTCATGCCCTCTCTATTTTTTATTTTGAGAAATGATCTCAGTAAGTTGCTGAGTCTGGATCAAACCTGTCATCCTCCTCTCTCAGCCTCCAAACCACAGGGATTACAAGCATGTGCCACCATATCCAGCTTATTCTCTAAGTATATTATATATTTATATCTACTCATAATATTTATATCTATTCAGTATTTATCTTTATCCTTATATTTAAAGTTGTTTTAATGAAAGAAGACTAAAGGCACTTTAATGTTTGTAGGCCAGCTTCCCCAAATTGACAATAACTAGGTTTCTTTCAGATACTTCTGATATATCCCTCTCAACTGTCAACTATACATGTACATGTATTTGAAACCACTGGAGTTATATCTTACATGTATAAGATATTTATACTTATGATTTATTTATTTATTTTTATTTTTTATTTTTGGTGGTACTGGGGTTGCTGGAAGCCCTTCTACCTCCGGGCTACACTCCCAGACCTATTTTTACACTTTTTTATTTGGAAACAGGGTCTCTTAAGCCAGCGCGGCCGGCTTCGAACCTGCGCGATCCTCCTGTCTCTGCCTCCCAAGTGCGGGGATTAAAAGCGTGCGCCACCACGCCCGGCTATACTTATTATTTATAAATTTATAAAACTTGAAGGCATATGTATAAAAATACAAAGCAACTCACTAAATTTTTGTTTAAATTCTCCGAATTATTATAGTTACTAACCACACAATCTTGGCTTCTCCTCTCCCTACCAAGTACAGCAATTAGTTTATTCTGTATTTTAGGGATACTTTGAACACAAGAATATACTTCTTTGTTATCAGATATTCAGGCACATACTTCTTGCTATGGCATGCAGTGTATATACAATTATTTCTATTTATTAACTCCCATCTAAATAAAATTTACAAAATTCTACCCTTTGAAGTAATAAAGACCCATTGTGCATATTACTCTTTTTAAAATCTTAAAACTAGCTGCTCTGCAAGGAAAAAAATGAAAGGGAGCAAATTCAAACAGACAAAACAAAAAACACACTGGCAGAATCAGAAGAACCTAAGGTCAAGAATAAAGGATGTATAATTACAGTGCACCAGGAAAAGTATAAAAAATCTGTGGCAGGAAAAAGCACTACTTAAAAATGAAGTGAATTTCATCTAAAATCATAACATGTTTATCATTCTCTCTTAAAAATTGGTAAGATGGAAAATAATAGGCAACATCAACAATAAAATCTCAGTGAGATAAAAGAATAAAGGATAGGATTCTAGCAAAGCATATCAACAAGAAAATTAGCAATGACAGAGATGGGCCACTTAAAAGCACCTTAAATTTTCCCTCTTCCTTGACCCCAGAAAATTGAGGACACAACTAGGAAGGACAGCGGCCCTCCAGAAAGAACACAGATGATGGACGGATGCTCTGTAGATGAGTGCATGGATCAGCTGGGTTTCTGCTGTTGTAGAAACCACTGTCAGAGGTGCTAAAGTCACGTAGCCATCACTAAGACTTTCTGAAAGAACCCCAGCTAATGTCTGCACACAATCATTTTATTTTTCCAATCTAACATGGATGTTTCCTCTCAAGAGAAATCTGAAGGTAGTAACCCCCACCCACGTGTAGGATTGTTTCTTCAAACTCATCTGGTGCAAGGATGCAACAGTAGCATTCTCAAGCAAGTACAAGTTTCAGCTTGATCTGCCTCTCCCTACAAATGAAGCATGAATTCATGTTGCTGTTTATTACTTGATTTGAGTCACTTAAATTGTGGATGATGGAGGTATTGCCACAATGTTCCTTAAGAATATTATATTAAGGAATGTTATGGGCTATGCTCATAGTCTTGGAAAATGGAAATGAGAAGAATATGTCTACAAAAATCTTTTATAATACTGAGAAAATTTGGAATCTTTCTTTTAAGTCTAAAGAACTAAAAGTTTTATCCAACACAATAAAAAATAAAGGTGACAGTGAAGCATAAATATTGTAAAGGACAGAGAAAAATAACTTGCATAGAAAAAAACAAAAAATAGACAAATACAAATAGACATATCAGAGTTTAAATAAACAATGCATGAGATCTCTTTGGAGTTTAAAATATGTTTCTCTACCTTAATAACTGAATGACTTTAACACGTTTGTAGATGAAAAATACTCACATTTTAAAGATATAAATTATCTTCAATTTAAATTATAAATTCAAAAAATCATAATAAAGTTATAATTTGTAGGAGATTTATAGAAGTTATTATAGTTATATAGAAGATTAGTATTAGGAACAATAGAATAATCTCAAAGTTCTACAGAAGAAATGATGTTTACTAATATCTAAGATTATCATAAAACAAGAGATGGAAGCTTTTAGTTCATTCTGTCAGATATTAACATATATAATAGAGCCATGATAAAATAAAAGTTTAAGAAAAGATTAATCCACATGGAAAAGGTTAGAGTTAAGAAAAATAAATGGTACTTGAAGGCTGTATTGGGTTTTTTCTCTGTTTATTCCCCAAATCCATTCTCACGCATCTCGGCCTTATTTTATGCCTGGAGAGCTGACCTCACAAAGTCAACAAGCTGAGGTCCCTTTCTTGCTGCCCTTTGGGAAGCACTGGCAGGAGAAGGGTGGAAAGAGAAAAAAGACAAAGTATTTCTTTGCCTGCTTCCTTCCCATTTTAGTATTAAAAAAAAAAAAAGACAGTCAATGACTCACCCCTCCATAACCCCAGCTCCTGCCTGTGTCTCCCTGGCTCTGGATCTCCAGGCTCTGACAGTTCCCTCTGGCCTTTAATGTCCAGGAGTGATGACTTCCCACAGTAGCCAGACTGCAGGATCTTGTTGGCTCAGCCAGTGGTTTCCCCTTTCTATAAGCATTCTTTGTGTTTGATTATATTCAGAATCACATCTACACCGGCCTTTAGCTTCCTGCCACAACCTTATTAAAATAGGTGAAACCATATATGGCCTGATAAAGTATGAGTTCCTGAGGATATTTGACTCACTCTATGAAAAACATACACATAAAAACTCAGAATAATTATTTGATGACATTGAAGCAAAATGAAATTGTTAGTAAGACCCCCCCCAAAGCACAAATTACATGAACAACTTTATTTGACAACTTTAATAAATATCTATGCTAATGTACTGGCATTAGAGCCAAAGTTAACAGATGTTTGGCATGGGAAGATATTTTAAAAGCCTGATTGTATGAAGGGATTACCAAGGAAGTATAAGAATTCCCTGTAAATCCAGGGGAGGAAATGAAAGAAAATGTAATAAACACATTGTTAAATTGTATAAGTAAGAGTTCACCAAAGATTTGAACTGATACTTACATTTATATAAATAACTACACAATCTTTCCAGTCATCAGATAAAACACAAATATTAGAAAAGGGAGATGTAATTTTTAACCTGTAAGCTGGGCAGAATGAAGAAACTAGATAATATTGCTGATAAGGACCGGGGCACTGAAAGCGAACATCCATCTCAGGTAGGAGGGGAAATAAATCCACCTATTCTGTAGCATAATCTCTTTTGAGTTTGAAATTACTTTTAATTTTTATTTTTATTGGTGCATTTTAATTATACATTGTGATGAAGTTCAGGATGATGGAGGCACACATCTACGCAGCACTCACTGAGCCCTCCGCCAGTTACCACCCCACTCCCTCCCTCTCCCCACCTTCCTGCGCATGACTTTGATTGGCTTGATAAATCTGTGTATGTGCATCATATCCATTGAAGGGTTTGCCTCTTCAAGTCTTCTTTACCCTCCTGCCTCCCTCAATTAGGTCTCCTCTTCACTCCACTCCAAAGGTTTCTCCTCCCGTCTGAAGTGTGCCGTAGATCTCAATTATCTTCCAGCTACCATATACACATACGAGGGAAAACATCTGAATCTTTCACTTTTTGGATTGACTAATCTCACATAGCATGATATCCTTCATTTCCATCCATTTCCCTGAAAATGACAAAATTTTGTTCTTTATGGCTGAATAGAATTTCATTGTGTGTATTTCTCATAATTTTATAATCCATTCATCTGTTGATGGACATCTAGGTTGATTCCATAGTTTGGCAATTATGAATTGTGCTTCTGTAAACATAGATATGCAGAAATTACTATGGTAGTCTGATTTTAATTATTTTAAATACACACCCAGGAGTGGTATGGCTGGGTTATATGCTTGGTTCATTCCCATTCTTCTAAGGATCCTCCACACTGTTTTCCAAAGTGATTCCAGTAATTTGCAATTCCACCAATAATGTATCAGATTTCTTAATTCTCCACATTCTCTCCAGCATTTATTATTTGTTTTGTTTTGCTTGTTTTTTGTTTTTTTTTTTTGTGGTACTGGGGTTCCTGGAAACCCTTCTACTCTGGGCTACACTCCAAGACCTATTTTATATTTTTATTTGGAAACTGGGTCTCTTAAGCCAGGGAGGCTGGCTTCGAACCTCCACGATCCTCCCGTCTCCGCCTCCCAAGTGCAGGGATTACAAGCCTGCGCCACCACTCCCAGCTTATTGTTTGTTTTTTAATGATCACCATTCTAATTGGGATTAGGTAAAATCTTAGGATAGTTCTAATTTGTACCTCTAATGATGCTGCTGAATGTTTTCATATTTATTAGCCATTTGTATTTATTATTTTGTGAAGTGTTTATTTAGTTCATTTATCCATTTTTTATATATATTTTTGTTTGGAAACAGGGTCTCTTAAACCAGTGCAGCTGGCTTTGAACCTGCAGGATCCTTCTGTCTCTGCCTCCCCACCGTGGGGATTACAAGCATGTGCCACCATGCCCGGCACATTTGTCCATTTTTAATTGGGTATTTTAGGTGGTGAGTTTCTTGAGTTATTTGTATGTTTTAGATATTAGTCATTTATCTGAGGAGTATCTGGCAAAGATCTCCAAATTTGTTGGCTTTCTCTTGAGGTTCCTCATAGTTTCTCTTAATTTGGCATTAAATTAAGAATTCATGTACTTATGAAATGCCAAGGATATATTTGGGTACAAGTCCCTGTTCACTTGTGAAGAGAGGACTGGGAAAAATCTAGGTAGCAATCATTGCAACAATTAAAAATAAGGTAGCCAACAATTCTGAAAGCAGATGAAACACCAAAGGTATATTGTGATTCAATTGCTTAAAAAAACAAACAAAAAACAAAAAACCTGCCATTGAAGCAAAAGTAGCCAGAAAAAAAAGGGGACATATTACATACAGAAAAAAATCAGTCACCACTGATTTGTCAGGCAAAATAAAGCAAGACAGAAGAAAGTGGAATGATGTCTTCCACTTGATGAATGAAGAAAATCAGCCTTAACTTCCATATCCACTGAAACAGTGATCCAGAAAACAAGGAGGGCAATCAGGTTCTGCCTATGACAGCAAGAACCAGTAGGACAAGGATCAGCCCACTTGTTTCTACAAGGTTCCTTTTATTTGTCCTAGTCTTCGTTTAAACAAACAAGAAAAAAAGGGAGGCAACTGCCAGAAGAAAATACTATAAAATAACCAAGAATTTGTTCAGAGTACTTTATTTCAGCTGACTTTAATAGAGAGTGTGAGAAGTCACTGGAAGAGTGTGTTGCACCCATAGTATTTCTTTGTCCTGAACCACAGGACAAAAAAAAGATGTTCTTTAGCCTTAAAAAATAGCTTCCCTACCCCTGGAACTCCTGCAGTGTTCTGGCTGAGACTGCTGTTGGATTAAGGACATCTACCTTTCAATCTCTCCGTTTTTGCTACACTATGGAGGCTACAATACACTAGATGAAAAGATTCGTGAACTAAAACAGCTAGAAACTCAGAAAGGAGCTCAAGACTGCCCAGCAGTGATGAAAAGACAAGAGTGGCAACGTGAAAAATGAAGGCCTGTGCACTTCCCAAAAGAGTAAGATTCATCAGATAGACGTTACATGATTCTACCACAGAACTGCTTTGAAGGAGTTGAATTTCAGGCATAGAGAAAATGAAATGGGTATTGATTTTTAAGGGGCAAGATCTCAGATCCTCTGTAGCCTATATAGAAGTTCAATTTTTAAAAAATGATTATTTGTATAAGAAACTGAATATTTTTTAATTTTTTATTGAACATAAAGGGTATACATTTAAACTATACTTGGTGCCCTCTCCCCCCCCCGAAACTGAATATTTTTTAAAAAATAATTTTGATATATATTGTAAAATCATTACAGTTTGTTTGTAATGTCAGGTTTCTGCTCTTCTTGAGGACACAGAATTCAGGGCTCCTATTGACTAAAGAAGGACAATTTTAGTTTCAAAATAAATACTGTAATGAATTATATCTGTTAAATAAAATGCTTATGAGTTCAAAATGATATAAAATGTAAATACGTAAATGGAGGAGGAGAAAAGTCATTTCCCTAGAGTAGAATGTCAGTTAATAAATGACTAGGAATGACAAAATTAGTGATAAAGGTCTTCTGTTTTACTAAAATTTAGTCAAATTTCTCCATCTTTTCCTAGTCTCCTATATGCTCTCCTTGCAGAATTCAGTGTTAAAAGGGAACTCAGGTAAGTCAGTTTATCAAGCACTTCCTTGATATCTGATCACACTCCTCATCCTGTACCATCCCCAACTGATGTCCTGTAGCAAGAATCCTGTTAGGTCTGTTTGGCTGGAATTCCCCTTACCTTGATGTTTACTCTTAAAAATTCTCCATTCAGTCATTCACCCCACACTGTTTCTTAACCACAAATTTCCACTTGTCCATGGTATATTCCAAATTGAATTAAATCTCTCTCCCCACTGACTGCAAAGCGTTCACTTTACTTATCATGAGTGTCCTGAATAAGTCTTCCTTGTCATATTTTAACAAATAGCTCTAAATAATTTAATATTAGAAATAATCATTTATAATAATTATAGTGATAATAATTTGGGAAGAAACATGAATGCATGCTAATACCAGTAAAAAAAGAAATGAGAATTTAGGTAACCTCAAGGAAATCCATCACAAAATAATTATAGAGAAAAATGGAAAAAGAAGATAACTTTGAAATGGAGAAATGGGGAAGACATTATTTAAAGAGATGATTCAAATTTCCTACAAGAAACAGTATCAAATAGTCCACCAGAATAAAGCAATGAGAACATAGCATTAATTATTTGATACTCTGACCTAAAATTATTGATTGGAGTCTAATCAAAGAGAAACATCACATAATCCCAACCTGATGAATGTGCTTCAAAATTATTGTTCTGTAATAAATATTCAGATCTTTTTTTTTTTTTGTGTGTGTGTGTGTGTGTATGTGGCACTGGGGTTCCTGGAAACCCTTGTACCTCCGGGCTACACTCCCAGACCTATTTTTTATATTTTTATTTGGAAACAGGGTCTCTTAAACCAGCGAGACTGGCTTTGAACCTGCGCGATCCTCCTGTCTCGGCCTCCCAAGAGCAGGGATTACAAGCGTGCGCCACCACGCCCGGCTAATATTCAGATCTTTAAAATGAAAAGAAGACTGAGAAACTTTTTCAGATTTAAGAGGATGAAAGAGACATAAAAACTGGGTACTTTGCTTAATCCTGGATTAGATCCTTTTACTATAAAGAACATTCTTGGGACAAATAGTAAAACTGGAATGGAGTTTCTGGGAACAATGATGCTCTTTGTACTATTCTTCAAACATTGATGAAAGTTTGAAGTTATTTAAAAGTTCAGTCCATCAAGACTGTTACTTCTACTCTAAAAAAACAAGGTCTGTAAACTCCAGAACTAAGGCTTTTCAAAACCCATGTAAGAACTAAGAACACAAAGAACTTAATAAACTGAATTCTAGGGAGTGAGGAAATCTTCCTAGGTGAGATGTGACCACAGATGCTTCCACTTCTGGTGGGACTGTGGGAGGAAGAGAGAAGAAACTACCATAGATTGGAGTAAGGGAAATAACCTAAAATTACAACAATCATATGTGGGCTGGGCTGAGAGATTAATTAGAGGAGCCTGTGCAGCAGAGAAAGTACCTGTGGCCCATTCCTTTCAATGGAAACTCAATTAGTGAATGGGAGTAGTACATCAAAGGCTGGAAACAAAGAGTGGGGAGGGAGGGAGGGAAGGGAGGGGCAGGTATTATCTTGAGATTACAAAAGAGGCAGAAGAAGTGAGGAAAAATCTTCCTAAAGACTCTTCCCTTAACAAGTGATCAATTGTACTCGACTGGTCTAATGGCTGGAGACAGGAAAAGAGAGTGGAGAAATATCTCCCAAGACACTATGTAGCTGAAATGTGACAGGAAAGGAAACCAAAGAACTGGCGGTTGGACTGTCTGGCAAAGAGAGATCTCAAAGTTCAAGAAGTTGGCAACTCGGTTGAAAAGAATAAAGATCCTTTGCAATGTGCTTAGTAGCTACTCCTGAGACTGAATTAAATGAAACAGCTAAGCAGGTGCAAGATGAGATAGGGGAAGAGGAAGGAGAGGGAAGAACGGGGTCTGACACAGAGTCCATGAGCAGATGAAGCACAGCAACAGTGGCTTTTTTCTTTTAGAATAGATAAGAAGAGGGGGAAAAAAGTATGAGAAATAAATTCTACTAGCAAAAGCTATACAGCTGCTTGGTGGGAGAAAGGAAGGTCCTCTGCAGAGAGATGAAAAAAGAAATGATCAGCAATCTCTGCCCACTTTTGTCTTCTTTCTTTTTTCCTCTCCTATTTTTAATATCTCCAAGACCCACGAGCCTCCCTTTCTTTTCTTTTTTTTTTTCTTCTCTACTTGTCCATTAGGTGCCCAGACCAAAAATCATCCCAGATCAGGAGTGAGTCTGTGGCCTGAACTGGCTGGGCGCTCAAGACTGTGACCGCTGATGAAGACCCTTGGAACTGGTGTTTCAAATGTACAAAGGCTCCTGGACACCCACTGCAGTCTCTCACAGTCTAAACTGTCCAGATCTCAAGCAGCAGGATTCATCCTTGGGTTTTCAGAGCAACCTTGGCTATGCAGAAGTGTGATGTGAGATAACTACTATTAACCTCAGGGATGGGTGCCCACCCATCCCAGTCATTGGGATTTATGGGTTGGACTTTCACGTTATTTCCCCAGAGAAGAGTGGGGCACCACTTTCAGTTTCTAGAATATGATACTGGGACTTTCAGAACCACCCTGACTACCCTGGAGAAGGGCAGGATGATGATGATGATGATGATGATGTGTGTGTGTGTGTGTGTGTGTGTGTGTGTGTGTGTGTGTAGCCCTGGGACAATGTGTCCCATAGGACACAAAGCTGCTCTCCCAGCCAGGGAAAGATCTGTTAACAGGACTGAAGTCACTTCTCAAACCCTCCTGGGAGCTTTCAGGCACCTAAGAATGCCACAGAAACTATAGAATCATACCAGAAATGGGCAGGTGATGTTCAGGATGGAAGGGTGCAAAAGCCTGAGTTTGGGCAAGTGTATGCAGCAGAAGACTGAACTAAACATAAATAAACAGATGAAAGGGCCCATGCTGTTGCTACATCCATGCCCAGAGATACTTGGAGTTTATGTAGTCAGAGACTAAGTATTGACTATCCTTCCTAATACCTGGCATAGTCCAAAACAGGAAGGCCAAGTAATAATCTCCATCTCAAATACATTGGCAAGGAATTATTTTTGACTCTTTAATGTTAGCATTTCTTAATGTCTATATCCAGTCTAATGTATTGATTTGATAGATTCCCCCACACTATTTTATACCGCATTCCTTAATCCAATTTGTGTGCTTTTTTCTCTTTAATGTTAATTGGAGTTCTTCCTTCTACTGTATTCTTCTCACTCTTTGCCATACTCTCTACTTCTCTTTTCTCTCTCCTTGTTTTTTCTCCTCTATCACCCCCATTCCCATTTTTTTATTGTTGGTTTTGCTTTGTTTTGTCTCATTTTTCATGGTGATGGGGCTTGAACCCTGCAGTGCTCTAACACTGAGCTTCTTCCCCAGTCCCTTTGTTTCTTTGTTTTGAGAAAGAGTCTCCCTGGGTCTCCAGGGCAAACCTTGTAAGAGCACTCATTCACGACAACAACATTGAAGAAACTAGGGATAGAAAGAACTTACCTAAACATCACAAAGGGTATATATAAGACCAAACCAAAGCCACCATCATACTGAATGGGGAAAAACTCAAAGCTTTTTTTAATTTAAAAAACACAGCAAGGATGTCCAGTGTAACTACTCCTATTCAATAAAGTATTTGAAGTTTTAGCCAGGGCACTGACAAGAGAAGAAAATAAAAGGGATTCAAGTAGAAAAGGGAGAGATCACATTTTCATTGTTTGCAGGTGATACTTAGATTAAAAAAAAAAAAGCTCTACCAGAAAACTAGAACTTATAATAAATTATCAAAGTAGCAGGATATGAAATCCACATAAAATTAATAGTTTTTCTCCACACCAATAAGTTGCTGAAAAAGAAATCAGAAAGATAATTCCATGCAAAAAAGCCTCAGAATTAAAATACCTATCAATAAATCTAACTCAGAAAACCAGCTTATAGGCTGGTTAGTTGGTTGAATCTTGGAATGAAACAAGTTGGAAGATTAGTGATAGGCAGTCTGGGAAACATGTGAAAGTCTCGTGTACAATGAGCACAAAGTATGATCATATTCATGAATTTTTACCATGGTCACTCAAGGTTGCCAATAAGCTTCAAAAATCAAGTGGATGAGGTGTACCATCCTGTCAGTCAGCTTTTTTAATCAACTCTGGTGTTTATTTAATGAATTCATGTACAAAATATCCATGGTGGTAAAGCAAAAGCTATATATGAGCTCAATAAAATGTATCTTCCCTTCCCACTTGTTCTCAGCCTACCGAAACCACTGATTGCACAACTGTTGATGGTAGCAATTAAATGTTAAGTTTTGTGTTTTTCAAACTGTCCTTCTCTGACTGTATTGCTCCTCTTTCATGATAGAGAGAAGAGCAATGGTCTCTGCTGGGTTAGATAATTATTCTAATAAATGTCTCTCTTTGGCTGTAGCACTTCTGCCAGCATCAAGTGAAGATTTATCACAATGTCTAATTATCATAATACTGTTGCACTGGTTTCTGATCAAGAAACTGGTTATACTATAAAACAAGTATAGCAATGAGTTCTCACTAATGGAACTGATCAATATCTCTATATACTCTTCTGTACAGAAGCAGCTACTTTTATAGACCACTGGAAGGGCCAGCTGAGCATTCACCTTTGAGGCTAGAAGGAAAGCAAGTCTGCAAAGATGCAACACTGCCCCCAAAGATATAGTCCATTCTTTTAATTAGTGACTTATTTGTGATGCTTTTAAATTCCATTACCAAAATGCATAGTTTCAAGACTAGGGAGAAAAAATAGGAGAGATTTTTTACTCTCAGATTCCAAATTCACTCATTATCTTCTCGCTTCCCTTTCCCAAAGGTGTTGTTGTTGTTGTTGTTGTTGTTGTTGTTGTTGTTGTTGTTTGGTGGTACTGGGGTTCCTGGAAACCCTTCTACTTTCAGGCTACACTCCCAGACCTATTTTATACTTTTTATTTGGAAGCAGGGTCTCTGAAGCCAGCAAGGCTGGCTTCGAACCTGCATGATCCTCCTGTCTCTGCCTCCCAAGCGTGGGGATTACAAGCATGAGCCACCATGCTTGGCTTTCCTAAAGTTTTGAGCTGTGTCAGTCTAAAGGTATTCCCAATAGAAAAATAACTTTGTATGAGTAAGCAACATTTGTCCAGGTTATATAGAAGTTGAAACTTCCATGGGGCAAATTTGGGCTCCCAGTGCCACTCAGCCAACAGATGAATAAAATGTATTTACTTCTAGCCACCAAGAGGAAATAAACACCATCAAGGTATAGAAAACTGTGCCAGAAATCAGATTCTATTGTAGAAATCAAATTACTTCATGTTTAGTAGTAAAAATTAAATAAAGACCACAGTAATACAATTAAAGAAGGGCCACTAAAAATTCATATGCTACAGGGGTAAATATGTGTGTCCCCTCATAAGAAAAGAACCCAATTCACCAAAGTACTGGCTGAGGAGAAAGGCAATCTGGATAAGGCAGTAGGTAATGTTATAAATATTATCTGTAGCTTTATAGCCAATTACAGAAAGAATACTATAGCAGCTATGTATCTTTCATTCTTGCTGGGGAGTCATTACAAGCACTCTTCATAATCTTTTCTTGATGAAGTAAAAATTATATTTGAAACATTGGCTGCCAAATATGGTCAGGAAGTATGATATCCTAAGGAATATAGTCATATTTAATGCATATATATGCCCATAAGTAAAGTATAATGTGACCTTTCTATAATGGTGAACCTCCAAATCCTCACACCATCGTCCCCTGACATCCAGCTTCATAAGCTGAAATCTCAGGGAGACAAGTTTAAGTGATACTGGACATAAGGAAAAATCAGAAAAATCATTGTCTTAAAGAAAAATAAGTATGCCTTGCTCTTATCCTGAAACTTGATATATCCCCTCTCCTCTCTCAGATGTGGGAAGGATTTTTTAGTGTCTACATAATCTAACAAAAGAGAAGACAGACGTGTTTTCTGAATCAGCCTTCCCCAGCATGAATTTGCATCTAAACTAATTGTGGGACTCAGTATTTATCTTCATGAACTGGCCAGTAGCTAGCTTCCCTTCTTGAAGCAGAATGGAAGCCAATATAGTAGGAAAACTAGATTTAAAAATACTACAGAATGGAACCTGAGAACAGTGACCGCATATTGTCAGAGAAGTATTAGAATACTCACCTGTATATGATTTACTTTATCCAAAATTTCAACACGTTCTCGGTCCTTCCGTGTTCCCAGAAACACTGCGTTGTCAACCAGGATATGTAGTGAGTGAGAGAAGAGCAGGGCAGTGCTGAACCAGGAACCAGTTCATTCCCAGTGTGTGATTTAGATCAAGTCAAGCCACAGCAAGTCACTTCCAGAAATAGAACAGGTTTATGAGCATCTATCTAGCAGCCAAACTCCTTAGTAAAGGAAATCCTCTCTAAAGTATCACCTTACAGAATATGGTCTGATATTTTTATACTTTTACTGAGGTATGCTGACAAATTAAAGCAATATATTTAAAATGTACAAGTTGATATATTGGTACACATATCCGAAATCATCACCATGATCAACAACATATTAACAAAGCCATCACCTCACAGAACCACCTGTCACTTTTTCTAAAGTGACAATATCTAGGACCTACCCTCTCAGAAAATTGTAATTGTGAAACAGCAGTGTTAACCATAGTCTCCTTGTTGTGTTAGAAGAGCTTTGAAACTCATTTATCTTGCATAACTGAGACTTTGTACCCTTTGACCAATATCATCCCATTTCCTCCTTTTCCTAATTATAAATACTTTCTCTTCTTTTTCTCAAGTTTGGGTATTTTACATTTCACATGTGAGATCATAAAGAGTTTGTCTTTCTGTGACTTGCTTATGTCTTTCTGTGACTTAGCATAATACCCTCCAGGTTCATCCTTGCTGTTAAAAATTACAGGATTTCTTTTTTAAAGGTTGACTCTAGTCAATTACATATACACACTACATGTTTTTATCCACTCATTGTTCAATGGACAGTTAGGTTGGGGTTTTTTTCCATATCTTGGCTACTGTAAGTAATATTATAATGAACATGGGAGTGAGTTTATCTCTTTGACATACTGATTTTATTTATTTTGGAGATACCAAGTAGTGGAACTTCTGGATCCTTTAGTTTTTCTATTTTTAGTTTTTTCAGGAATTTCAAAACTTTTTTCCATAATATTTGTACCAAAGTTACATTGCCATCAACATTGTTCAAGGGTTCCCTCTGTGCCACATTCGCCCTAATACTTGTTATCTTTCTTTTAAGTAATACATTCTAACAGGCAGAAAATGACATGTTATTATGGTTTTGACATGTTTGTTTCTAATAGAGATTTTTGAGCACCTTTCATATACTTGTTGGCCATTTGTATGACTTCTTTTGAAAAGTACACATTCAAGTCTTTTTTATTTATTTTTCTGCTATTAAATTGAATGAGTTCCTTACACATTTGGATAGTAACTCCTTAGTAGGTATGGCTTAAAAACATATTCTCCTAATGAAGTTGACACTTCATTCTGGTGACTGCTCCCTTTGATGTGTATAAGCTTCTTAGTTTAAGTCCTGCTCATCTATGTTTGCTTTTATTGTCTTTGGTTTTGGCGTCATATACAAAATCTCATTGCCCAGAACAATGCCAAGAAAGTTTCACCCTAAATTTTCTTGTAGTAGTTTTATAGTTTCAGATCTTACATTTAAGTCTTACATTGTGAACTGATGTTTGTATATGATGTGGGATAACATCCAATTTCTTTTACCTTCGTGTAGATATATAGATGGGTCTCCAACTCCTGATAGTTAAATCACTTTTTTTTACTTTAGGATGGTATGAAAATGATACCTGTTCAGTGGAAACCATGGTCTAGTTCTGAACTTTGAACTTTTTCTAAGCTAGTGATATATAGTATGATACTCTCATTACGCTGGTCAGTAGCAGCAAACTGAGTCCCCAGTAAGCTATGTGACTGTGAAGTGATTACACTGGCTAGGTAAGGTGTATAAATGCATTTTAGCTTACGATTTATTGGGTTTATTGGAACATAACCCCATTGTAAGTCAAGGAGAATTTGTATTATTTTTCCAACACTACTGATTAAACAGACAATTATCCTTTTTCCATTGTTTATTGTTGGTACCAAGATGGAAGATCAGTTGGCAATAAATGTATGAATTTATTTCTGGGCTTTCTATTCTGTTCCATTGCTCTAAACACCTGTTTCCATGTGAGTACCATGCTGTTTTGATACTATAGATTTGCAATACACTTTGAAGTCAGGAAGTGTAATGTCTCTAACTTTGTTCTTCTTCCTTAAGATTATTTTGTCATTTGTTATCTTTTGTAGCTCCATGTGGATTTTGGGGTTGCTTTTAGTATTTCTCTAAAGAATGAAATTGAGACTTTGATAAAGATTGTATGGAATCTATAGATCTCTTTGGGTGCTATGGGCATTTTAACAATATTAATTCTTCTAATTTATAAACACTAATTTCTTTCCATTTATTTGTCTCTACTTTCCCTCATCAATGTTTTATCTTTTCTTAGTATATAAGTCTTTTGCCTCCTCAGTTATGTTTTTTCTAAATTACAAACTTATTTTTCCAAAGATATTGCAAATGAGATTTTTATTTACAGTTTCCTAGTTGGATTGCTCATTGTTCGTATGCAGAATCACAAGAATTTTGGCATGCTAAATTTGTACCCTGCAACTTTACTGATGTTGATTATTAGTTCTAGCAGCTTTTGTTGATTCTTTAGGGGTTTCTACATGGATGATTATGTCTTCTGTAAGCAGAGGTAATTTTACTTCTTCTTTGCTAACAAGAATGCCTTTTGTCTTGCCTAATTTCTCTGGGCAGAAATTCTTGTGATGTGTTGACTAGACATGGCAGGAGTGGGTATCCTTGACTTGAATCAAATCTTTTTTTTTTAATCTTTTTTAATTTATTTTTTTATTGGTGCACTGTATTCATACATCATAGTGGGATACAAACTTTTGTAGACATATATGCACACATCGCCCAGTCAGCCCCCACCCAAACCCCACCCCATTCTCTCCCCATCCCTCCCTCCCATGCTTGGCTTAGTGGTTGACATCTAGTATTATAGCAATTTATCCAAAATTAAAAATGATAGTCTCACATAACAGTTTCATTTGTCTGATACCAAGCTTTTGGTGACTTAAAGATAACATTTCAATATTTCTTTTTACTTTCTTTCTTACCAGAGATTTTTTTTCTATTTTTTAGGTGAAACTATCATATATTTATATATTTATTTTTCAGAAAAAAAATCTATCCTAATATGGAAAATGGACTCTAGATACCCAAAATGATCTTGAAAAATAACAAAGCTAGAAGATATATATTTTCTGATTTCAAACCATATAAAGCTACAATAATTGAAACAGTGTAGTACTATCCTAAAGGCAGATATATAAACCATTGGAGTTAAATAAAAGCCTAGAGCTAAATTCTTCCCTATATTGTCAAGTTATTTTTGACAAGGTTTCCACGAACATTTGGTGGTGGAAATAATAATCTTTTAACTAAATATTGTTGAAACATAATAATTACATGGAAAAGAATAAAGTTGGACCCTTACCTAATCCCATATACAAATATTAACTCAAAATAGATAAAAGACCTAAATATAAATCTTAAGACTATAAACTTTTAGGAGAAAATCTGGGTCATAAAACCTCACAACACTGAAATTGCCAGTGATTTCTTGGATATGATTTCAATGGCACAGGCAACAGAAGAGTATACAAACTCCCTAAAAAAAAAAAAAATTGTATATCCAAAGACAATGTAAACAGAGTTAACAGTTACTAATAGAATGGGATAAAATATTTCCAAATGCTATATCTGAAGGTATATTAATATTCCAACTAGAAATCCTAAAAATTAACAATAATAAAGGCAAACAATACCACTTAGAGATAGGTAAAAAACTAACATAAATAATCAACCTCCACAGATAACCAGTCTTAGTTGTCTTTTGGATGGAAACTCTTGTTTCTCTGGTTCTGGTGTGTGTTACCTATTTCTTCTTTGTAGCTAATCTCTTTGAGTATTTTCTCTAGTGCTGGTTTTGAAGACATAAATTCCTTCAGTTTCTGTTTGTCATGGAAGCTTCTTATTTCTTCATCTAATTTGATAGAAATTTTTGCTGGGTAGGAAATTTTTGGCTGGAAGTTGTTTTCTTTCAGAGTTTGGAATATGTTACTCCAAGCCCTTCTGGCTCTCATGACTTGGTTTGGGAAGTCTGGAGTGATTCTAATCGGTTTGCTTCTGAATGTCACTTGGCCCTTTGTTTTTGTTGCCTTTAAGATTCTCTGCTTGGCTTCCACATTGGTCATTTTGACAATTATGTGGCGTGGGGATCCTCTTCTCCGATCCTGTCTAAAGGGAGTTCTATAAGTTTCCTGGATCTGTGTATCAACCTCTTGCTCTATGTTTGGAAAATTTTCTGCTATTACTTCCTTGAAGAGATTGTTGATCCCTTTGGTTTCACTTTCTTTTCCCTCCTCTATTCCAATTATTCTTAGGTTAGCTCTCTTAAAATGGGCCCATATTTCTTCAATATCAGATTCCTGCTGTCGGATATTTTTTCCTAGATTAGAAACTATGCGTTCATTTTTGGAATGATCATCTTCTAAGAGCGAGATTCTGTTCTCCATGTGGTCTAATCGGTTGTTTGTGCTTTGAATTGAGGCCTTTACTTCATTAATTGCATCATTTATCTCTTTTTGGCTCTCTCTGAGTTCTTTTCGAAGCACCTCTATTATTTCTACAGTTATTTTCCTGATTTGATCTTCTAGGAATCTCTGATTTTCTGTTTTATCGGGTTCTGATATTGTAGGGTTGTGGGCATTCATTGCTCCAGTGTTATTCCTCTTTCCCATGATTTCAGAAGTTTGTGCTTTCTCTGGGTTCTTCCCTTGGGTCACTATGACTTCACTTAAGGTGTTCTGGATCTCGAGTCAGTAGTATCTCAGACCCCACTACTCCTTTACTGGGTTGTATCACAGAGTCTCCAACCCAGAGAGTCGATAGAGGCTGCTTTAGACTGTGGGGGGTGCCAGGTTGCATGTTCTCCTATGGTGTGATATCTCTGCCACTGCCCCTCCCCCACTGGGTCAAGTCCCAGGGAGTACAGTACTGGGATTTCTCCTCTGTGGCCCGCAATTTGACTCACTGTTCTTGAGTACACAGATGTAGCTATACTGGATTCGGTGAATTCTCTGCTGCTGCCGCCGGTGGCAATATGGCGCTGCTGGTACACCCTCGGCCGTGAGGCTGGTGTATTTCTTCTTGGTTTTGATTTCCACTCTGAATCCCTGCAGCGTGTGCTGAGCTCAGCCACTGGGAGCTTTAGATTTTACCTGCGGCGAGAAATCCTGCCTGGCTGTTCCACAGCGGCTCACCTCGGCTTGCTGTAGCCGTCCGGTGAAGTCGCCGCTGCCGCCGGCAGTATGGCGCTGCTGCCGCGGTCTCGGGCGTGAGGCCGGTGTATCTCCTCTGTGGCTCTGAGCTCTGTTCTCAGTTCGCTTTCTCTCTGGAGCCTGGTGATTTTTTTGTTTCTCTGGTGATGGTGTTTTCTGGCTATGAAAGGCGCTGATTTTGTGGTAATGGAGATTAGTTGTTAGCGGGGCTCTTAAGCCCCCTGAATCAAATCTTAGAGAAGATTTTTCAGTATTTCCCATTGACTATGTATAATCTTAAGTTCCATATGTGGTCTTTTAGTTGCTGTTGTACTTAGGTTGAACCCAAGAGCATTCTATCTCTGAGCCTTTTTTTATTTTTTATTTTGAAACAAGGTCTCACTGAGTTACTGAGGCTGGTCTTAGACTTGTGATCCTCCTGTCTCGACCTCACAAGTACTGGGATTACAGACATGCGCCACCATGTTCAGCCATAATTGTCTCTATTATGTTGAGATATAATGAATAGAATATCCATACAGAAAGCCAATAAAGAAATAGCTGACTTGAACACTACAAACTTAATGTATATATAAAGAAATAGAGAGCTTCCTATCAATAACAGAATAATACACAATTTTACCAAGCATATATGGAGTGCTCTCAGGAATAGGTCACATAGTATATTATTAAATAAGTCTTAACAAATTTAATAAAACTGAAATAATTCCTAATAACTGTTTCTAACCACAATACAATTAAACTAGAAGTCAATCACAGTAAGTACATGGGGAAATTCACAAAAAATGTGAAAACTAAAAAACACAAATTTTAACAACCAATGTGTCAAAAGGAAATCAAAAGAGAATTTTGAAAAATCTCAGGGTAAACAAAAATATAAACACAACATCAAAATTCAAGAAATGCTGCAAATAAAGTACTAAGGAGAAAATTTATAGTAATAAATACCTGCTTAAAATAAGATCTCACCAGGCGTAGTGGCGCACACTTCTAATCCCCGGGCTTGGGAAGCAGAGACAGGAGGATTATGCAGGCTGGAAGCCAGCTATGTTGGCTCACAAAACCCTGTTTCCAAATTTAAAAGTATAAAAAATAGGTCTGGGAGTGTAGCCCGGAGGTAGAAGGGTTTACACGAACCCCAGCACCACAAAAAAAAAAAAAACCTCAAACAACCTAATTTTACAACTCAAAAAACTAGAAAAAAAAAAAAAAGAAAGAAAATCAGCCTAAGAAGGAGAGAAATAATAAATATTTGGGTAGACATAAACCAAACATAGAATAAAAAAATACTGAAAAAATCTAAAAAGCTAAAAGTTGGTTTTTAAAAATTACAAAATAATAAATGCTTTGTTAGACTAAAAAAGTAAAGAAGACTCAAATACATGAAATTAGAAATAAAAGATAAGACATAGAAATAGATGCCTTGGAGACCAGGCATGGTGGCACACGCTTGTAATCTCAGTATTTGAGAGGCTGAGACCAAAGGATTGTGGTTCACAGACATCCTCCACAACTTAGTGAGACCCTGTTTCAAAATAAAGAATAAAAAATAGGCAAGCGTTGGGCATGGTGGCACACACTTTGTAATCCCAGTATTTGGGAGGCTGAAACTGGAGGATTGTGGTTCGTGGACAGCCTCAGCTACTTAGTGAGGCCCTCCACAACTTAGTGAGACCCTGTTTCAAAACAAAGAATAAAAATAGGGCAGGGGATTTGGCTCGGAGGTCAAATGCCCTTGGGTTCCATCCCCAGACCCACAAAAAAAAATTAAAAATTAGGGCAAGGAATGAGGCTCAGAGGTAGACTACCCCTGGGTGCCATCCCTAGACCCACACAAAAAAAGAAAGAAATAGATGCCTCAGAAATACAATGGAGGGCCGGGCGTGGTGGCGCACGCTTGTAATCCCCGTGCTTGGGAGGCGGAGACAGGAGGATCACACAGGTCCGAAGCCAGTCGGGCTGGCTTAAGAGACCCTGTTTCCAAAAATAAAAAAAAAGTATAAAATAGGTCTGGGAGTGTAGCCCGGAGGTAGAAGGGCTTCCAGGAACCCCAGTACCACAAAAGAAGAAGAAGAAGAAGAAGAAGAAGAAGAAGAAGAAGAAGAAGAAGAAGAAGAAGAAGAAGAAGAAGAAGAAGAAGAAGAAGAAGAAGAAGGGGAAGAAGAAGAAGGGGAAGGGGAAGGGGAAGGGGAAGGGGAAGGGGAAGGGGAAGAGGAAGAAGAAGAAGGAGGAGGAGGGGAGGGGGAGGGGGAAGGGGAAGGGGAAGAAGGAGAAGGAGAAGGAGAAGGAGAAGGAGGAGAAGGAGAAGGAGAAGGAGAAGGAGAAGGAGAAGGAGAAGGAGAAGGAGAAGGAGAAGGAAAAATAAAATGGATCACAAGAAACTATTGTGAACAATTCCACACCAACAGATTGGATAATCTAAAAGAAATGAATAAATTCCTAGCAATATATATCTTACCAAAACTGAATTTAGATGAAATATAAAGCCTGAACAGATTAGCAACAAATAAGGAGATCTGGGAATAATCAGAATTTTCCCAGAAAGCCTAGGACAAGATGGCTTCACAGGTGAATTCAACCAAACATTCAAAGAATTACCAATCTTTTTTAAACCCGCCCCCCCAAAAAAAGTAGAGGGAATACTTCATACCAAAAACTGATAAAGATTTAAGGAATGCTGAATGCTCAAGAAAACTACATACCAATATCCCTTATATAGATGCAAAATTCCTTAGTAAAATACTACTAATCTGAATCCAAGAATGCGTTAAAAATATCACATACCATGACCAAACGAGAAAATGAGACTTATTCCTGAGATACAAGGATAGTTTAACATGCAAATTAGTAAATGTAATACTCTGTGTTATCAGAATGAAAGATTATCATCATCTTGATAGATGTAAAAATTTGTTTTACAAAATTTGCCAGAGCCAGCCGGCAAAAGTACGGGTTCCGAAGAGAGGAGTGAGGATGAAAGAATTCAATTCTAAGAATTTGATTCAAAAAATATTTAATTTGATTTAAAACATATTTAATTCTATCATGGAAGGATCACCAGTACACTCCCGGGTCGATATCTCTACTGACCAATCCCAGGTTTATCACTTTCATCCTACTTATACAGCTCCAGGTCAATCAATCCCTCGTGCCATCACCACCTGTGCGCGTAAAGTCAGGTCAATCAATCCCACCTGAGCTTCTCTCAGACCTGAACTTTCCATGACCCCAAACCTTATTGGCTCTGGGCAAAGGACAGTCAGAAGTATTCTTTTAGGGGAAAACCTTAATGGCTTCCCACAAAAATTTAACATTTTTCCATTATAAAACTCTCAACAAAATATAGAATGAATTTACCTTAACACAATAAATGCCATATGCAAAAGATTTTTGTTGTTGTTGTTTTTTTCTCTGATAACTTCCTTTCTTCTGGAATAAAAAATTTGTTCAATCAAACTCAAAAATCAAAATACAGGTCTCCCAAAGGCCAGTCTGCTAAAGCTTGGTTGTCAGCACTATTGGAAGGTGGTGGAATCTTTGAAAGGTGGAGCTGAGTTGAAGAAAATTTAGATCAATGTGACATGTCATTCCAGAACATGGATTATTGGATCTTTGGCCTCTCCCTCTCTATGTTTCCTGGCTACTGCGCAGTGAGCAGCTATGCTGCACCATGTACTCCCCGTCATCACATGCTCCCCATAATGAGCTACATTCTTCTCTTAGTATCTGTGGAATACTGATGCTAGAAAGCCTATGTATACCAAAATCCAAGGATGCTCAAATTCCTTATGTAACATGGCATAGCTTTTGCATATAACCTATGAAAATGCTACCATATTTTTATTATTTCTAGATTACTTATAATAGTTAATACAATGTAAGTATTATATAAGTAGTTGATACACTGTATTGTTTATGGAATAATGACAATAAGAAGAGTTTGAAATGATTTTGATTAGTTGTTGGTTGAATCCCCAAATAACCAGATGCAAAACCCATGAATACAAAGAGCTGGCTGTACTTATAGAGCTAAAACAATCCACGTATATTAGGTAAAAATATGGAGTTACCCAGAGAAGGGACAGGCTTAGACTTCTAGCAATTATAGTTAAGGGAGAAGAGATTACATATTGCTTACGTTAGCTCAGAGTGAGGCCATAACTTTCAACTAAGGAGAATAGAAACAATACTTGCCATTCCCAAGACTTGAGAGTATTTCAGTGCATAAATTGACTACACCCAAATTGAAGAACTGTTTACCCCTTTGAGGCTTGGACCAGTATCTTGCTTATATCCATCAGGGACTTCCCGGCCTTTAATCTAATTGGAGGTTCCTAATGCATAAACCTGCAACATTAGACAACAGTCACCACCATCACCTGCTCTAAATAATAAGACCTCTGTTGTGACTGAGATCACCTTAGCATTAGTTACTATCATGAAAAAAACCACAGGAAGTGATTAGAGCAAAGTTTCTATGAGATAGAAGAGTATTTATGAGCCGGGCGTGGTGGCTCACGCTTGTAATCTCAGAGCTTGGGAGTTTCACGCAGGAGGATCACGCAGGTTTGAAGCCAGCCTCAGCTACTTAGTGAGACCCTGTTTCCTGTTTCCAAATACAATATAAAATAATAGGTCTGAGAGTGTAGACCAGAGATAGAAAGTCCCTCGGTTCCATCCCAGTACTGCAAAAGAAAGGAGGAGAAAGAGGAGGAGGAGGAGGAGGAGGAGGAGGAGGAGGAAGAGGAGGAGGAGGAGAAAGGAGAAAGAGAATGAGAAGAAGGAGTATTTATATGGAAAACTTTGTAAGAAAATCTGACAGCATAAAATAAAGGTCGGAGCCCAGCGCGGTGGCGCACGCTTGTAATCCCCGCGCTTGGGAGGCGGAGACAGGAGGATCGCGCAGGTTCGAAGCTGACTTAAGAGACCCTGTTTCCAAATAAAAATATAAAAAAATAGGTCTGGGAGTGTAGCCCGGAGATAGAAGAGTTTCCAGGGACCCCAGTACCACCAAAAAATTAAAAATTAAAAATAAATAAAGGTCAAATATTGATATTTTATAGCTTAAGATTTCATATAGGTAGTGTTTAATTATGAAAATTGAGACTAATAAATTATGATGCCTTATTTTTTATATAATTTCTGGCAAAGTGTAAGAATCAAATGAAATTGTTAGCATTCTCCACCTACCCATCCTACTTTACTCATTCACTCTGGTACTACCTGGAGGGAAATTTACATTCAAAGAACAAATGTCCATGCCATCTAGGATTCTTTTTTCTTTTGTGTGTGTGTGTGATACTGGGGATGAAACCCAGGGGCACTGTACCTCCAAGCTACACCCCCAGCCCTATTTTTTAGTGTTTTTATTTTTGAAACAGGGTCTTACTGGGTTGCAAAGGGCCTCCCTAAGTAGCTGAGGCTGCCTGCCCACCGCAATCCTCCCGTCTCAGCCTCCCAAATGCTGGAATTACAAGCATGCGCCAGTACACCCAGCTACAATTTAAATTGCTCTGAGTTATTAGGAAAGGGATTGAATTTCTGTGGTCATTATTTTTTGATAAATTATCTTTACTCGAATAGAAAAATGTGGCTAATGCTATTACCAACTGACCACAAGGCCTTGCCCTCTTCTGATGGTGCTGTGGTGTGACTTTGGTTTGAGTGTGCCCCCAAACACTCTTGTTCTGGAGGTTTAGTCTCCAATGTGATTGTGTGGAGGTGCTGGAATCTTTAAGAGGTGAGGCCTCGTGGAAGGTATTTATTGTTATCATAAGAGAATGCATGAAATTACCAGAAAGGTTGATAGATGATAATAGAGGAACATAATAGTGTCAGTAGCAAAGAAATATTGTTTTTTCCTGATAATATGACTTCTAAGAACATACATGGGAGCTTCAAAATTCTGACACTGCCTCCTGGCTCTTCAGTCTAGTGTGGGGGAGGAAAAATCAATACTAATTAGTGCTACACAGGGAGGTGGTTTCCAGAGAACTGAGTCAAGTTTTCTTTAAGGGAGTGTATTATAAAGGTTCTCCACAGAAACAAAATCAAGAGGATGTACTTATAGAGAAATAGATTTATCTTAAAGGATTGCCTCACATGATGGTGGGGGCTGGCAAGGATGAAGTGGGCAGGGCAGGGCAGGGCAACAACATGGAAATCATTAGAAGAGTTTCAGTTGCAGCCTTGAGTTCAAAGACACCTTGAGAAGAATTTGTTCTTTCTCAAGGGACCTCGGTCTTTTCTCTTAAGGCCTTCAACGGATTGGATGAGACCCACCCATGTAATTGAGGGTAATCTATTTGACTCAAAGCCTACTGATTTAAATATTATTCATATCTAAAAACTGTCATCATGACAAGACTTGGACTACTCTTCCAAAAACTGGCTACTATTGCCTAGTAAACTGACAAATGAAATCAAGCGCTACAATAAAAAAGAAAGAATATAGTTATATAAATAAGATGAAAACATGGGGTAGAATGAATTTACGTAGAATGGGTGCCCTGTGTCCATAAGTAGAATAGGTAGAAAAAAGAATAAAGGCAGAAAAAAATCCAACAGAAGAGAGACTGCGGGAGTTTGCATTTTTTAAGTGACCCATGAGGACCATGATAAGAAACAGGGAGGACCAACTAGAACCAGACGGTTGCCCAGTTCAGAGAAGATGGGGTTCCATTAAGAGGGAATGTAAGAGCTTGTAATGTAAAGAGGGTATGGAGAGCCTAGCAGAGAATACAGCACAGACCTGGATTATACTCCAATAACTGAAGGGAGAAAAATAATTGACGGTAGCATAACTTCACCTGCAAGATGTTATGGTTTGAATCTTAAATGTCTCCTGAAGGTCCAGATGCTGCACCTTGGTGACCAGCACTATTGGAAGGTGGTGGAACCTTTGAAAGGTGGAGCCCAGTTGAAGGAAAGTAGATCAATGTGACATGTCCTTCGAGGGGATGTTGGGTCCTTCTCTCTCTCTCTCTCTCTCTCTCTCTCTCTCTCTCTCTCTCTCCCTCTCCCTCTCCCTCTCCCTCTCCCTCTCTCCCTCCCTCCCTCTCCCCCTCTCCCTCTCTCTCTGTTTCCTGGCTACTATGACGCGAACAGCTTTGCTGCACCATATACCCCCCATATTCACTTACTGCCTCGCTACAGGCCCCAAAGCAAGAGAAGCCACTGACAGTGGACCGAAACCTCCCAAACCATGAGCCAAAAATCTATCTTTCCTCCTTCTAAATTGGCCTTCTCAGATATTTGGTCTCAGTGGTAGAAAGCTAACACATATTTCCATTCTATTTTAGACATCCTACTTGACTCCTTCACCTCACATCCCTGACGAATGCTGCCTGGAATCCTCTTTTTCTTGGACTGATTTCTGTCTGGTTCTAATTAGTCCTGATGGGAACTGGAGGACAGAGAATGGGTGGGGATTGGCAAAATAGAGAGAAGCCTGTGTCTTCACAGGGCTCCTCATCCAAATGAAACAATTTTGTTTTTCTCAATAGATACAACTTTGCATCTGTTTAAGCAAATTTCTTATATTTTTTACACTCTCATTTGCTTAATAGTAATTTCGGTGAAAAATACCTCACAAACAACCTAACAATAATGACAGTCCCTGAAATAAGCTATGCCAGGAAGCTTTTAAAACAATATAGCCATGAACATATGTGATTGCCAAATGGATAAAGATATCCCTGCCTTCATACAACACAAAATTCCAGAAAGCACCTTCATCCCAGAAGTACATCTATTGCTTCTGAGAATCTGGCCCAGTATTTGGGATCTAGGTGGCCAGCAAACAATGCCTCAAGATTAGAGGCTTGTCCCAGTTTAGGAGCGTCTGAGAGGTGCCAAGCCAGTATCTTGGGGCATGTAGCCCATCTAAAACACTGTAGCTACAGAAAACTGAACATGAACACAGCTACAGAAATTGAAAAGCTACAGAGATAAACAATGGTAAGAGTTGATATGGACTGAATATTCAAGTAATCCAGATATCGCTGGATTACTCTTTCTCAGTATTCTAGCTAAAGTATCCTTAAACCCTACCTGGTTCCATATTTTAAAGTTCCAAAAAAAACCCTCCAAATTCCCACTGAATCAAAATAACCAGATTGTCCCTGTCTCTAGACCCTACAACCAAGCAGGCTATCTCAATTTAATTTGCACATCAACCCCAAAACATCCCTCAGTGACTTCTAACAATTTTCATAAGAAAGCAAATATCCCAATTATACTGTGGTGTCTTTCACTTTACTAGGGACTTGGGGTCATAGAAAATGTCACATGACTCTAAATGCACAATGATACGTTTTTTTAAAAAATCTGCTTTCTCTTCCCCCTTTTCCCTTCTTAATTTCTGGTCCATACAGAGGAAATATTCCCACCTTATATATAATATTTTCCCACCTTTCTCAGTAGTTTTGGCAGTTGTTGAAACTAAAGCCTGTCAGTATTTGCCTACCGCAAGATGATTCAGCAAAGCATAGTTTCCAACAAAAATAGTATATTCCCTAAGATTAGATAAAATTTCTTTCCATCAGCAAAAGAAAAGAAATAATTTTACTTCATTGTTATTTCCTGAAAATGATCTTTCTAATTTATGCGAAATTTGAACTGGAAAACTGGAAATTGATAAAGACGGCTAATCTCTGTGTGAAGGAGAAACTTTAACACAATGTGAATCAGACAAGCCCAGACAGATCTCAAACTCCAAAATGCAAAGCAGTTGAAATCCAGAGAACCTTAGTTCTGGATTCAGAGGCCTTCAGGACTATCTGCTCTGTCCAAATGTCCATGAGGAGTGTGTTTGGGCAGTGACTTAGGTAACAGTCACAGGTGAGGTGAGGCTAAGCGCCCTGTCTTGGCACAGATGGGGACAGAAAAGGCAGGCTCCGCAGGGCTCAGTAAGAAGCGCAAAGACCCAAAAGCCAAACAAGGGACCCCAATGAAACCTACGAGAACTTGTCAGGGCCTTATGCAAGAAGTTAGAGAAAGAACCAGGGGAGGCATTCAGACAGAAGGATATATGGTGTGTGTCCTTGATACACACAAGGATGGCAAAATAGGATTCACTGATATAATAATAGGATTAGTATATATACCTCTGTGTGATATACATGTATATCTTTGTGCTAGATAGACACTGTTAGGTATTTTATGTGTGATATAAATATAATATCTTGTGATAGATGGACACTTACTGTTAGGTATTTTTATGAGATATTTCTCTTTATCTCCACTGAAGCTTTTTGCCTTACAATTTATTTTTTCCAATAGAGAATAACTACATTAACTTCTTTTAGAGGCTTTCTGCACACTAATTTCTTCGTCTTACTTTTAATCCTTTAGCATCCTTATAATGAAAGTGTGCCTCATATAAGCAGTATTTTGAATTAGTTTAATTCTTCTATTTGGAAAATTTATTCCTTTTGTTTTCTTTTCTTCCAACATACTGATTTTATTTACTTTGAATATATGTCCAGTAGTGGGAATACTGGATCATAAAGTAGTTCTAATTTTAGGTTTTTGAAGAAGATCCATACTTTTTTCCATAAAGGCTATACAAAATTTTAAATTAATTTTTATTGGTGCATCGTAACTATACCTCATAGTGTAATTCATAGTAATGTATTCATGTATGCACACAGCACCATTTGGTCTGTTTTCCTCCCTAGTTCTTTTATTTTAATGTAATTACTAATACAGTGGAGTTGCTATACATGATCATATTTCTTTTCTAGCCGGCCCATTTGTTTTATGGCCCTTTTCCTCCTTTTTCCTTTTAATTTGCCAACCATTTATTTTATTCATGATTCTTTTGTTAACTTAGGCAATTGTTCCCTGCTTCTTCTTTCTTGACTTCTTCTAGATTAAATAATATTAAGATTTATTTTTTCTATTGAATTTTTAGTTTTACATTCTGTTGCCTTTCAGTGGCTATCCTAGAAATTACATCATTTGTTCTTAACATATTACCATCTGATACAAGATGACTTGCATCATTTTCTAGTACTGTTTAGAACCTTTAAATTTTACATGTCCCCTCTCACTCTTATCATTATTATTTCCCTCCATATTAGTTAGACGTGTATGTTCTACTCTATAATACATTTCAATTATTATTTTAAGTAGTGAATGATCATTTACCCACATACTTATCTATCTTTTGTACTCATTATTTATTTCCTTTTATATTTCTTTTCTTTTCTCTTCTTTTTTTTTTGTGTGTGTGGTGCTGGGGATGAAAACCAGAGGCATTCTATCTCTGCGCTACATCCCCAACCTTGTTTAATTTTTATATTGAAACAGGGTCTTGCTAGGCTTCCAAGAGTCTCAGTGTTTGCTGAGGATGTACTCAAACCTGCGAGCTTCTTGTCAGCATCCCGACAGGTGTGTATCACCACACCGGGCTTTTCTTTTATATTTCAAACTGGAATAATTTTCCTTCCACTTGAAGAAATCCTTTCAATGTTGTTCTTAGTAAAGGATTGCTAACTAAAAATTCCCTTGGTTTCTATTGAAAAGGCTTTTTTTTTGCCTTTACTTTTTGAAGAATGTTTTTACTGTATTAAATAGAATTCTAGGCTAGTACGGTATTCTATGGACTCTCAAGAATTTGTTTATTAATGTTTGTGCCTTTCTGGAAAGAAAAACAAGAGTTTCTCTTGGGGGTGGTGAAAATGCTCTATAATTGACTGAAGTGATGGTTGTATAACTGTAAATAAACTAAAGAACATGCAAGTGTGTGCCATTGTGCCCAACAGATCTAACCATTTAAAAAATCATATTAAATATGGACTAAGTATTCCAAAAAAAAGGCAGAAACTATCAGACTTAATCAGAATCATGATCCAATCACATTTCATCTCTAAGAGACATGCCTTAAATTTAAAATATAAATAGTAAAATGAAGTTATATTAACAAATAGTAATTATAAGAGAAGTGGAGAGTCTATCATGATATAAGGCAAAATAGAGATTATCAAACATATTAATAAATATGCTAATTATAGCAGCATTAGTAATATCAGGAATATAACAGTTAAAAATATAGTACGTATAAATATAAAATAGTATACATATATGGTCCCAAAATCGGTAAAATAAAAACTGGCAAAATTCAGGAAAGAAATACAAAATTCAACAATTATGATTAGACACTTCAATTATTGGTGTCTGGATAATAGTACAACTAGATAGAAAACATGCAAAATAAAGAAAACTTAAATAATTCTGTTATCTAACTTGAGCTAACTGAGATTTATGGAACACTCCACCCAAAGCTACAAAACAAGTATTATTCAAGCACACTTAAAAAATTCTCCATAAAATAATCCTACACAAATTTTAAAAAAGAGTTTAAATCATGCAAAATTTACTCTCTGAATACAAAAGCACTAAACTGGGAATTAATAATGAAAGAAATATGGGGAAATCACAAATATTTAAAAAATAGAAATATAGTTCTAAATAAACCACAAAAAAGAAGAAATCACAAAATTAATTAGAAAACACTTTGAACTAAGTAAAAATTAAAGCACAACATATCAGATATCATATTTATATTAGTGCTTAAATAGAAATTTATAGTGTGGGACACTTATGTTAGTAAAGAGAAAAGTCTTAGCCAGGCATAGTGGCCCACATGGATAACCCAATACTTGGGAGGCTAAAACAGGAGGATTGCAGGTTCAAGGACCGCCTCAGAAATGTGGAGAGACTTTCAGCAACCCAGTGAGACCCTATTTCAAAACAAAAATTTAAAAAGGGGCTGAAGATGTATCAGGGATAGAATGCACCTAGTTAAGTCCTCAGTATCATATGCACACACACACACACACACACACACACACACACACACACGTACACACACACACACACGTACACACACACACACACATACACACACATACACACAGTAAAGGTCTCAAGTCAACCATATAAATCTTTACCTTAAGAAATTAGAAAAAGAAAAGCTAGTCAAACCCAAAGCAATCAGAAAAGAAGAAAAAATAAAAATAAAAATGGAAAATAATGAAGGAGGAAGCAGGAAAACAATAGAAAATCAACAAACTCAAGAGCTGGTTGTTGTTGTTGTTGTTGTTGTTGTTGTTGTTGTTGTTGTTGTTGTTTGGTGGTACTGGGGGTGGAACCCAGAGGCTTTCTAGCTCTGAGCTATACTCTCAGACCTATTTTATATATATATTTTTATTTGGAAACAGGGTCTCACTAAGATGCTGAGGCTGGCTTCACACCTGTGCAAACCTCCTGTCTCAGTCTCCCAAGCACGGGGATTATAAGCATGCACCACCACGCCTGGCAAAAAGCTGATTATTTTAAATGATGTGCAACAATTAAGAAAACTTTAATCAGACTGACCAAGAAAAAACAAAGATAAAGTTTACCAAAATGAAATATAGAGCATCGTTGCTGGCCCCACTGAAATTAAAAGGATGCTGATGGCCTGTTATGATTAATCTTTTCCCCATCAATTAAAAAAATGACAAATTCCTAGAAAAACTAAAACTGCCAAAACTGACTCAAACAATGTGAATGAACAAATAATAAATTTATTTTATTTTATTTTTTTTTTTGGTAGTACTGGGGTTCCTGGAAGCCCGTCTATCTCTGGACTACACTCCCAGACCTATTTTATTTTTGGAAACAGGGTCTCCTAAGCCAGCACGGCTGGCCTCGAACCTGCGCGATCCTCCTGTCTCTGCCTCCCAAGCGCGGGGATTACAAGCGTGCGCCACCACGCCCGGCCCAAATAATAAATTTAGTTAATAATTTAAAAGAGTTCCATAAAAAAGTTCAAGTCTATAGACTCCCTAGTATATTTTGTTAAATATTGAAGTAAATGCTACAAACTCTTTCTAAAAATAGAGGATTCAGAGGATATACAAGCACACATCATCCAATTAGCCCTCATCCAGCCCCCATCCCATTCCCTCACCCTCCCTCAATCCCATGCATGTTTGGTGATTAACTTTGACACAATAAAAAAAAAAACAGATACCATAAAACATAGTAACTTTTAAAATAAAAAGAAAATCATAAAATAGCTAATTTGTAAAAACACACAAAAAGTCCTATGTAGAGGGGTTTTATATGTATGGAAATAAACCAAGTGATCTGTGCATAAAAAAGTAAAAAATAAAAAATAAAAATATAGGATTCAGGAACACTTTCCAGTTCATTCAATAAGGCTAGTCTTATCTTGCTATTCAAGCCAGAAAAAGACAAGGAAGAAGAGAAAAATGAACACCTCTCAAGAACATAGCAATAAAGTCAAGGGTCGAAGATTTTCTCTCATATGTGGTATATAGAGAGAAAATAGGAAGCAAAAGAGACTTCAGATAAATGAAGAAAAAATAGACTTTGAACTGAATGACCTTGAAAGAAAAAAGGTAAGAATTAAACTAGAGGAAAGAAGTGAGTTTCTTCTTAGCTATCTATTTGCGCTCTAATTTAGTGAACTACATTATTCGATTAGATCATTTATTTGTTTTGGTCTTTAAAACTATCCGTATTGCTTTGATAAATGGTCTATCTTTTCATGCATAACAACTAATTTTTTCTCAGGTAAAATTACCGGGGCTTTCTAACAACTGCCTTAACCACAGCCAAAGCATACACTGCGGGTCAGCTGGGGAAACCCAAGACAGGTCAAAGACGCCATCAAGTGGAATGATGACAGCTTCAGTTAAACTACATAGGATGGAAGTAGGTCAGGTGGATTTATGAAATTTTATCTTATGAGTAAAATCTCAGCTAAGCAGCTCCCACCTTTCTGCTGCTTTATTCTCCCTTCTAGCTTCATTTGGAATTCTAAAATTCTTGGCAAGCATAGTAAGATCTCTAGGCTTAGATAATAAACTAATTACCCATTCTCATGAACAGAACGTCACCATGAATTATCATTTCAGATTTTCATATGGCTGAAACTGCCAATTGCAGATTAGCATCTGTGGGCTGGTCCCACGGTTTACTTGCTAGATCATATTATTTAACAGAAATGGGTCAAAACTTATTAAAAAGTATGTTGCTGTCATTGTTTATACTTCCATGTCTATTTCTAGACACTGACTTTTTTTTTTTTTTTTTTTTTTTTTTTTGCAAACTGGGGATGGAACCCAGGAGCATTCTACCTTCAAGCTACACCCCCAGTCCTGTTTTTATTCTTTATTTTGAAACAGGGTCTCAATAAGTTGCAGATGGTCTCACTAAGTAGCCGAAGCTGTCTGAGAACTCTTGATACTCCTGTCTCAGCCTCCCAAGTACTGGGATTACAAGCGTGGGCCACCACGTCCAGCTCAATACTGCCTTTTTCAGAATGAGAAAATGTACATTTCATCAGGTATTTTAAAAAGCAAGTGTGAATTAAATGGTACCATGTTTTCAGTTCATTCTAGAAGTTTTCTTTTTGGCTCTTCACATAGGTTGGCACATGGACTCGCTGGCTCTTCATTCTCTTAATCGTATTTTATTCCCATGGCCTTCTGAGGATCCTAGTGTAACCAAAGGAAGGGCAAAATTAACTTTGTCATAAGTGTAAAGACTTTTTTTTTCTATTTATCCTTGGGAAATCAGGAAACCCACTAAAAAAGACAATGCAAACTCCAAAATGAAAGAATTCAAATCAGAGAAACTACTTTTTCTCAAGAGTATAGCTAGCTCTTGCTGGGTTGCTCCATTCACATATTATAATAGCTCTTATGGTACAGCTTCCAAACTGATAAGTGATCCACAGAACGTAGGTATACCCAGTGATATTCACTCTTAGCTCACATAGTGTCCAGGTCAAGACTCCCTGGGCCAGTCTCTTCTTGGCACCTCAGGTAGCGGTCAAAATACAGTGAGGAAAGATGATGGATGGTCCCAAGCCCACAGTCCAACAAACAGGTTCATGAGTGATCTGCATTGGAAAACACTGCCAAAGATGTACAGAAAACTCTTGAGTTGCTAAAAGAGTTCTTGTTGTTCCCCCTTCCCCAAGAGCAAGGCATGTAGCCTAATGAGTAACCTTTGAAAAGATTGATGGGAGGTTCAGCTAAAGGGCCTAGTAGGCACAGCCTCATAAGATATCCCCAAATTGTTATTTTAACAAGTTGTAGATATTTCTAAATATTTTGCATCTAAAATTCTAGAAAAGACCATCGGCGTACCCAAAATTTTCATCAGTGAAGTAAGAGGTTGTCCAAGTAGGAATAATGATTGCAAGAATATTATAAAACAAAGATACAGTTCTTCAATGTGATAAGATAAACTCTAAGATGGCCCCACTATGTGATATACACTTCATTGTGTAGTCTTCATCCTTGGGTGTGGGTTGGCCTATCAACTTACTTCTAATCAAGGCATTACCTAGGGGATTTCACTTCTGTGGTTAATTATGAAAGATGCTGACTTCTATCTTGCTAATGTACTCTTCGCCTGCTGGCTCTGATGAAACAAGTCGCCATGCTGGGAAGGCAAACAGGAATTGAAGGTAGTTTCCAGCTAAGAGCAACTAGGAACTGAGGTCTCCAGCCCACCATCCCAAAAGGACCTGGGACATTTCAATAGCTCCGTGAGTAATTCTGAAAGCAGATCCACCCTATCAAACCTTTAGACAACTTGGCTGACACCTTTATTACAGCCTCATGAGGGACCCTGAAACAAAGGACCTACATAAGCCTAGCCTGGATTCCTAACCTACAGAAACCATAAAATAATACATGCATGGTACTTTAAGCTGCTAAGATTGTGGCAATTTGTCACGCAACCTAGGTTAATATGTGAGAACACTTTGCAAATCAATAAAAACACACACTTGAAAGGGAAAAAATAGATGGCAGGAAGACATACTTCAAGAATTCACAGGAAGTATATACATTAAAGCCTTAACATGTCTATTCTCTATCCACTAATTTACTCAGAATGTAAGTCAGGTTTGAGGAAGAAAACTTATATTGGGGGGCATTAACTATATTATTTATAAAGCTTTAGAAGCAACCTGACCCTTCCATAACATATACTCATAAGACAAGTATTTCTCTAGCCCAGGGCATTTATTTTTTCCTTAAGACATATTGAAAGGCAGAACATTCAGGTCTACTATGGGGCTTCATTAAGTCATCAAGGATAAAGCCTTTTAGTCTTTCTGTTCTGCCATCCTGGAAGCATTTGGCTTTCATCCTCAAGGTCACCTCATGGTCACATGCTGACGTCTAGAGCTGAAGCCATTCTGTTTTCTTTCCAGGCACAAAAAATGAGAAGGGGGGAGGGGCACGCTAAATGGCACTTGACAGCCAGCTGAAGCCTCTTTAAAGCTTCCTCTAGGCCCACCCAACGTCGCATTTGCCACTCTCAACAGCCTAGGGCATATCAATCAGGATCAAGTCGGGAGGCTGAAGCTGCCTCAGATACCCACACAGAGAACTTTAATATAAAAGTATTATTGCCTAGAGCCATAGAAGGTGGTTAATTATTCCATGAACTCTCTGGAGTTCGAAAGTAGTAGATGCAGAAGAGAGGTTTTCATCTCTAGGCTAAGAAATCATAAAAAGGAAATATAGAGTAGCAGAGTGCCCCACTCTGAGGCTGAGATTCAGGCCTCTTTGAAGAGGGCACGGGTACCATGATGCACAGAAACACTCTGCCAGTGGCACATGAACTTGGCCGAGCAGGCTGACCAGCATTGGTCTGTACAAGTGGCCCAGTGATTGAAGGAGTGAGGAAGGTGGACAATGCTCTTCAGGAGTTTTCTGGTGTTGAATAAGGGTGTGATGGACTAGGACCAGGCTGCTCTGTCAAACTGGCCTTCTATTGCCGGGATGTGCAGGTGGGAAGAAGGAACTTCTCAAAGGCAGCTGCCAATAAGAAGACTGATTTACACACACAGCTAGGGCCCACCCCCATGGCCACAACTATTGTTAGGCCGAGTGTTCAGTAAGTGTCAATCAGGTTAGGTTGATTCACAATGTCATTAGAGTCTTCTACCGATTTCCTTCTTTATTTTTTTTCTTTATTTTTTCTTCTGATTTTTATTTATTCAATCAAATACTAGAATATTTATGATCATCAAATACATATGTGAATTTGCTTATTTCTTCTTTTAGTTCTATTAGCATTTGTTTCATATATTTCAAAACAAGCCGGGTGCGGTGGCGCACGCTTGTAATCCCAGTGCTTGGGAGGCAGATACAGGAGGATCATGCAGGTTCAAAGTCAGCCTCGCTGGCTTAAGAGACCCTGTTTCCGAATAAAAAATATATATATATAAAATATGTCTGGGAGTGTAGTCCGGAGGTAGAAGGGTTTCCAGGAACCCCAGTACCACCAAAAAAAAAAAAAACTTTATAATATATATATATATATATATATATATATATATATATCATGTCTCCTAAATGAAGTCTCCATAATTTCACAACTATGAGATTTCTCTCCTTAACCTATATAATATTCTGTGCTCTAATATTTACTTTGATATAAATACAGTCATGTGCTGCATAACAGTGTTTTGGTCAATGATAAACTATATACAGTGATGGTCCCATAAGATAACATTACCTGGTAATGTCACAGATACCTTAGTAGTTTACATAAATATACTTTATAATGCTTGTGCAATAACTAGGTTTTCTGACAAGACATTTCTCAAAACATTGTTCTACTATTAAGTATATTTGAGTTTTCCTTTGTAATTATAACCTGGTATAACTTTCTTCACCCTATTATTTGACCTAGTTGTGTCTTTTTACTTAGAGTTTCCCTTTCTTTCTTTCTTTCTTTCTTTCTTTCTTTCTTTCTTTCTTTCTTTCTTTTTGTACTAAATATTAAAATGAGGTATTCTACCTGTAAGCTACACCCCTCTTTTTACTTTTATTTTGAAATAGGGTCTTTCTAGGTTGCTAAGAGTCTCACTAAATTGCTGAGACTGGCCTCAACCCTGAGATTCTCTTATCTCAGCTTCCCAAGTACTGGTATGACAAGTGTGTGTCACTACACCCAGCTTAAAGCAAGTTTCTAATAGGCAAATATTTGGAAAACACCTATGTGATAAAAGACTTGAATCTAAATATTAAAACTCAAAAATAAGAAACCATTTTCCAATTTAAAGATAGGCAAAAGATATGACAACTTACCAAAGATGATATAAAGATACAAGTAATTATATAAAAAGATTCTCATTTGTCATTAATGAATTAAAATTTTAAACAACAATGAATTATTATTACACAATGATTCAAATAGATTAAAAAACAAAACTGATAATGCCATATTCTAACAAATACGAGTGACAATAGAAAGTCTCATTATTTGCAAATGGGAATGAAAAATGGTACGGACCTCTTTGGAATACAGTTTGACAGTTTCTTACACACCTGAAACACTCATATGATAGAATGCAGCAAGTATGTTCTTAGAACTTTATTCTGATTTCAATTGTTATGTCTAAATAATAAACTACACTCGAATGTACCTAACATCTTTATTTATCATTGCTGATGACTGTGATCTTGACCCTGTCTTACCTCATCCTGTCTACTTATCTGTGTTTCAGAAGAATACAATAGATAAAAGCAAAGAAAAAACAATATGTAATAAAAACAACAACATCAAATTTCCTCTGTCACTTGAGTCAAAACTGTTACTTTGTCCCAGGGCAGAGCTGTGGCAGGATCATGCCTGGTCTGAAGCCTGACCCTCTGTGAAAGGATTCAAAGAAGATGGGAAACTTTGAGAAACTATATCAAAGGTGTCTGTGCTGACTACTTCAAATATCTGTAATACAGGATGCCAGACTAGTAGTACAAACGCAAATCCTTTGTAGGCAGAGAGAAGCTGTACATGAATGAATGAATGAATGAATGATATAATAGAAATGTGTTTGGCCACTGGTATTGTATTAACCATAACTGTACATCTTGAGTCAGAGAAATACAAAAAAAAGAAGTTGGGCAGATATTGGATAAACCCTCCACCGGTGCTCCTTTGAAACCCAAGTACTAGAGTGCCATCTAGAGGTACAACTAGTACTGCAGAATTTTTGAAGGCTATACAGAGCCTGAGAAGACAAATTTGCTCCTGGAAATCCCAAAGGCTTAGCAATGGAAACATTAACATCACAGTCTGAGCGAACAATACTGGCAGTAAGCAAGTTTTTCACATTTCTTCAACTAGCATTCTTGCTATTGTAAACCCCCCCCCCAAAAAAAAAGAAAGAAGAACAAACACAACTTACAGAAAGGAATATTTGCTCACAGTTCTGGAGATTTCAGGGGTTCCATCCATGTTAGGCCTGGTGAAAGGTGTGGAGCTCAAGACATGGTGGCAAGAACCAGGGTGATAAGAATACACGGGCTCTGCTCTCACATCATGGAGACCAGGAGGAGAGAGATAGAGGAAAAAAAACATACATAATCTTCAAGGCCACACCCCCAGGGACCCCTCCTCAGCAACCAAACCCAGCCTCCAGAATGGCTGCCTCACCTTCTATGAGGTCTAGGGGGACATTCTAAATGCAAATCATAACAGACAGCCTGAGTCAAAATCTGCCTCATCATTGCCGGGCGTGGTGGCACACGCTTGTAATACCCGCACTTGGGAGGCTGAGACAGGAGGATCGCACGGGTTTGAAGCTAGCCTCAGCCACTTAGTGAGGCTTTCAGCAACTTAGTGAGACCCTGTTTCCAAATAATATATATATATATATATATATATATATATATATATATATATATATATATATTTTTTTTTTTTTTTAAGTTCTGGGAGTATATCCCGGAGGTAGAACGCCTCTGGGTTCAACCCCCAGTACCATCAAAAAAAAAAAAAAAAATCTGCCTCATCTTCTCTGACCATGGCAGAACACAGTAACTGCCCTTTCTCTGACAGATTCTAGTGTGTTGCCTTTACCATTTCATTAGATCCAAAATCAGAGCATTTTATTTATTCAACAAATATTTTTTACATATATTTCATGTCAGACTCTGTGGTAATCAGGATGACTCTGATGATTCACAAGTTAGTCTCTGGCTGCAAGGGTCAAGGTCTACCCTGTACATCTCTGAAATGCACTCCATGCCCTTTACAGAAGCAGATCTTCTGGAGAAGCACATCCGAGCCTCCCTGTTACATGAGAACATTTGGTGTCATGTGACTTTATGAAATAAAAATAATGCGCTTGGATGTCAGCAAGATGTGTTATTAATTCCTGGCTCTATCATTTATGAAATGTGTAGACATTGAAATTTGAGCAAATTACTAAACTTCTCTGACACTTGAATTTCCAGTTTTTTAAATGGGATAATCAAACCTACCTCATGATGTCATGGTAAAGATTAGTAACAGAATTTATTATTTATATGTAAGCTAGCACAATTCTTTTTTCTCTCTTTTTTTTTTGTGTGTGTGTGGTCCTGGGGATGGAATCCAGGTACATTATATCTCTAAGCTAGACTCCTAGCCCTATTTTAATTTGAAACAGAAACTCACTAAGTCCTAGCATAATTCTTAAATCACTAATAGAATATAAGTTTATAGTATTATATTAAAATTTAACTATGAGATTAACTAAACTACTTTGCAAAATAGTTTTGGGAATCAAATTATGTACACATATATGATAGACTACCAGGTGAGATAAAACTTAAAATATTTTTCATCAAGAGAACCTCCCAGTGAGCTCAGCATGGTGGTACACACCTGTAATTCCAATGCTTGGGAGGTTGAAACAGGAAAGTCACAGTTTCAAGGATAGCCTAAGAAGATGGGATGGGGAAGGATGGAACCTCCTTAAAACTCATGAGGTACATAAACAAATGTATCAAAGATAATCACCAATCAAGCATGGGATGGAGGGAGGGGGAGGGAATGGGATGGGGACTGGATGAGGGCTAATTGGATGATGTGTGCTTGTATATCCTCCCAAGTCTTGTATTCCAATGTGATGTATGATTACAATGCACCAATAAAAATATTTTAAAAAAATAAAGTTTATGCAGAAAGGCAAAATAAAATAAAATAAAATAAGGCTTGGGATGTAGCTCAGAGGTAGAATGCCTCTTGGCTCAGTCCTCAGTACAGAAAGAGAGAGAGGACTGCCAGTAGTTTCTGACAATCATTATAAGTTTTATCAGCTCTAAATAGATCTTTGGTTTTTCTCTGAGCACTTTATTTGTATCTCCTCGTTATTGCAAACCAGAAGCCTGGAGATACACACTGAGACAGGGGATTGCTGCAACAGGATTTCTAGGGCTTGCAAAGATTGCCATTTAAGAAATATCCCAAGATTGGGCTACACAGGAAAAGGGGCTAAATTTGCATGGGGGGCCAGACAAACTCTTCTTTTTGACCATCACCAAGATTAGACTCTCTAGTGTTTGGGAGGCTGATACAAGAGAATCTCAAGTTCAAGGTCAGCCTCAGCAACTTAGTGAGCCTCTGTTCCAAGATTTAAAAAAAAATAAAATAAAAAGGGCTGGGAGTGTATCTTGGAGGTATAATGCCCCTGAATTCAATCCCCAGTACAAAAAAATTAAAGATTAGACTTCCTCTGATAGATTATAAAAACCCTTTGCAATACACAATGTTCTTGGAAAACTCAGAGAAGGTGAGTATTATAGGCAAGTAGCCCCTGAGCAAAAAAAAATAATAATAATAAAGGGAGGGGAGTAGAGTAATGCACCCTATATTCAAGCCTCAGGTGAATGCAACATCACATCTGGTATATGGTACCACTCTGTCAATGGTAGTTCTTATTATTGATATGATTGTTCCACGTGGTTTCTTGCTAATCTAATCCAGAGCTTAAGTCATCTGGCAGCAAACTCATCTGGGCCCAGTTAGCAGCCTCACTCAGTGGCCAGGCCAGAGGATAGAGGTAGAAACTGCAGGGCAGGGTGGCCAGGCCAGGCTGCCAGCACAGACACAACTCCGAATTCTCAAAGGCTCCTCACATATTTCCCCATTCCCAAGCACAGAGGCTTTAGAGAAGCGTGTCCGCATAGCACTCGCCCTCTGGACATGCCTAATGGGAGCAACTTGCTCTAAATGGCATGTCTAAAGAGTAGCTGGCCAGCTGTGGATTGTTTTTTCTTTCTCTCTTTCCCCACCAGTGTTAAGTTTCATGTACAACACACAGAGAGAACGAGCAGAGACAAGGATGGAGGAATCGTGCTTGCAGATGTGACACAGTCCAGAGGCCTCGCGTCACCGGAGTGTGTTGCACCTTCTCTCCCGGGGGACTTCCCATGTTTGCTACGTGAATAAGTCCTACGTGCTCTTAAGTCCTGAAACAACACAACGGTAACCCTAACAAAACAGCAGTTTGAAGGCAAACTTCCATTACTGATTTACATCTCCATACTGCAGGTTTCTTTATAATGCATATGTAATTACATTAGAGGCCTGGGAAAGAAATCATATTCCCCCAGCCTGTTTCGGGGAATCACTTAATGGGTGCAAGCATCAGGATGTATTTGAGGTTTATTAGTGACAAATATCAGCCTATTATCATAATGCTGAAATAACATCATCTACTACTGCAGGACACAAATTAAATTTAGTGGACATCTTAAAAACAATCTCAGAATGATCAGTGCTAAGAGCTGGAAGGGCTCAGAAAAATAGCCCACATTTCCCTCAGCCTCAGAGGCATGCTGGAATCACTTGGGAAACATTGAAAAGATGCCATCCATATGCAGGCCCCACCTCAGACCTAGTAAATCAGAGCCTCTAAGGACAGGACCTAGTTATCAATAGTTTTAAAAACTTGCCCCGTGATTCCTAAGTACGGCCTAGAATGAGCACAGCAATGTAAATCCACCTGCGATTCACAGGCAGAGGCTTTGCATCCCATTGCTAAGGCAGCTTGTGCAGGACCCCAGGTGTTTCCAGGATCCTGGGTCTGTTAACACTGGAGGTATGTCTATTCCCTTTGGCTGCCCTTCCCCTGATGGCCCACCTCTGCCTTAAGGTTGCTTCTTCATTGGCTAATTCATCAAAGATGCACCTATTATGCCCCAGAAACTCCAATCCTGGAATATCCTCCTACCTCCCAAGTCTACCAAACCTTGCCCACTGCATTTCTAAAGGGTGCTGAAAGTAAACAGGAGAAACAAGTGCTAGAGTTGTGTGCACAGAAAGGCAACTAGATTTAGCAATAATGTATGTTCTAAAATAGGAGCTTTTCAATACTCTCACCATAAATGGCAAATATAAGGTGATGGAAAGGCTAATTCCTTGGATTTGATCCTTAAATAAGTCATGTAAGAAAACATCATGTGTTGAACATCACATGTATTAAAACAGATGTGTACAGTTATGTTTTTTTTTTTTAATTTTGAAAAAGGAAGGCATTGATTGGCTCCTGCAGTAGCTTCTGACTAATCTGACCGCCAGAGGGAGCCACGCGTCCCACTCTTTTCTGAAGGCGCTCTCAGGTCAGACGAACCTAGCCCGGGACAAGCAGAAGGTGAGGGGGGACAAGTGGAGTGAGCAGGTGAGGGCCAGGCGAGGTGTCTCCCTCCTAGCAGCCCATCAGGACAGGACGAGACACTGTGCTACCCACCGTGAGGAAGCGCGCCCCTCCTGGAGCAGGCATGGCAGGCAGGTGTGCCTGGAAGCTACCTAAGGTGGTGAGGATGGGATGTGGCTGAGTGGTGTGCAGGTGCAAATGGAATGGAGCAAGAGCCCGCGCAGCAGGGGCTCCCTAGCTGGTGTCTGCTCCCCTGCTCTCCCCTGACTTTCATACGTCTTCATCCTTTCCTAATTATAGGAGATATTCCTTTCCTAGTGATCTGCACAATGCAGGGAAGGCCCGAGCCAGAGCACCAGCACCTCCACGTGGACAGCAGTGCGCTCTGGAGCATCACCTGCAGGACCGTCCTATAAACTGCAAACTGTAAGCGGTACCTGTGCTCCCATGCTGAGATGCCACCTGCCTCCAATAGCCCCATTAGTCACCAGCCCTTTGCCACACAATTCCTCAGTGAGGGAGCAGAGGCAGGGGCCAGAGCCAGCCTGTAGGGTCACAACTCTGTCCTTCCACAATCCCACTCGATGTCCAGCACGCTGGTGAGCAGTGCTCAGCCTCTGGTGAATGCTCCAGGTGTGTGTGTGTGTGTGTGTGTGTGTGTGTGTGTGTGTGTGTGTGTGTGTGCTGGGAATTAAACTCAGGGTCATTCTACCTCTGAACAACACACCCAGCTCTTTCTTTTGGAAACAGGGTCTCACTAAGTTGCTGAGCACCTGGTTTAGTTGCTGGCCGGTCCTCCTGTCTGTCCCTCAAGTGCTGGAACTACAGGCGTGCACTACCCACCTGGATTTCCATTTGCCCACCAGGTTGTCCCCATTTAAAGCTAAAATGTGGTTCTCCAGAATGCTTCTTCTGCTATGGCTCATCAGCAATCTGGATTCTTCTCCCCACCCTAGTAAGATATCCCCAGGTTGTGGTTCCAACATCAAAGACGGCTTGTTCAGGGTGACAAGCAGGGCAAAGAACCCTCATGTGCCATGGTCTGAATGCAGTGGTCACCTGTGATTTCCTGCCAGCCCACCCAGTGGTCAGCTCCAGTGGCCAGATGGCTTTCTTACAAATGGTACAAAAAGCTGAGCCTCCCCAAGACTCACTATGAATAGTTGGGGGCTCGAGCCCAAAGCCAGGAGAACCTCCACCAGCCGCCCCTCAAGGTTCATTCTGCTGCCTCATAAAACATTTCTGAGACCCTCTTCCCTTCCTTTCCACAAATCCCAGACTCCATCTTGACCCCAGTGATGTGACCCCTTCTCTCTTGACCTTTTAGGTGGTAGTGGGCAATACTTTGGGAGGTTTTATACTCTTCCTACGGCCTACCTGTGTGCCCTCAAGAAACTTGGGGCCCTGGAGAACCCATCCTCAGACAGTATCTGCCTCCCAGAAACCTGTTAAGGTGATACTGGAACCCAGGTTTGCATGATGCAGCGCTTATGCTCGACACCACTGTGCCACACAGCCCCCAGCAGCATCTACAGTGACAGGGCCCAGACATGATGAAGACAGTGTCCGAGGCCAGGGCAGCAGGTGGAGGTGCTGCGGCAGGAAGTGTGGAGAGGAGCTAGACCTGCTTCCTGGAGGAGGCCATGGTGGGTGTCAGAAGCATCCCAGAGGCTGTGTGTGACTACACATCACATAAGGATATTCATTCATTCATTCATTCATTCATTCTGTCAGTCGATCCTACAAGAAAGACATTAAGACATATGGTCAAAGTGAAAGACCCCCGCAGAGGGGAGACCCTCAAGCCTTGGGATTAGCGACGCCAAGTACCCACGAGAAACTTTACCTTGATGCAAAAGCAAAAGGTTTATTAAGAAGCCAGTGCGCACTGGGGTCGTCTCATGACTCACGCAGGAGCTGAGATCGACCCCGAGTGCTAGGGGCTGGGATTATTTATAGGGAAAAATCACAAGCTGGGGAGGGGATTGGGCTGGATTACATACGTCAAAGGAAAATTACAAAATCATTTAAAAAGCACAATCTGGGGTCAAATGTTGGACAAGATACTAGGTGTGTCCATCTTGTAGTTAGCAGATTTCTGGAACAAGGCGGGCTGACCTGGGGGTCATACTGACCTGGGGGTCACATATTTTTTTATCACTGTACCCTTAATCATGATATTTCCTAAGCTTGTACTTTTCAAACTGCAGCAGAAATATATCCTAAGCTTGCACTTTCAACCCGTAGCAGAAAGATTTCTCAAATCTGCACTTTAACAGAAATGAGGAACTATTTGCTATGCATTTGGCTAGTTGCTAGGGGCTTATAATTTTTCATTGGGGTCTTACAAAAGCAAAGGCTCAAGAATCATACAGAACCAGGTTTCATTCTGGGTGCTGCCACTAAAAAGCCATGTTATCTTGGGCAAGTCACTTGAACCCCTTGCTCTCACTCAGCTGTAAATTTGAGAGAAGTCTATCCCTATTTCAAAGGTTGTAGGGGATATTAAATACAATTAAATGTACTGTAGTTATCTAACTCTCATAAAAGTCTTACATACTAGATATTAGCCTCGTTTTACAGATGAGGAAACTGAGGCACTGGTAAGTGAAGGACATTTTATAAGCTTGCACAACTTGTCACTGGTTAAAATGAAATACAGAATACAATTCTGATCACTGGCCATCAGGGAGATGCAAATCAAAACTACACTGAGATTCCATCTAACCCCAGTCAGAGTAGCAAGCATAAAGAAATCAAATAACAACAAATGCTGGCGAGGATGTGGGGAAAGAGGAACTCTTTTACACTGTTGGTGGGAATGCAAACTAGTTCAACCACTATGGAGATCTGTGTGGAGATTCCTAAGAAAGGTGGGAATAGATCCACCATATGATCCAGCTATACCACTCCTGGGTATCTTTCCAAAGGAGTTGAATTCAGAGAACTACAGCAACATATGCATACCTATGTTCATAGCAGCACAATTTGTAATAGCCAAAATATGGAACCAACCCAGATCACCATCAACAGATGAATGGATAGCAAAACTATGGGAAATACACACAATGGAATTCTATTCAGCCATAAAGAAGAACAAAATTATATCATTTGAAAGAAGATGGAAAGCCCTAGAGAACATTATGTTAAGTGAGATCAGCCAAGCACAGAAGAAGAAGATACATATGTTTCCTCTAATATGCCCAAACTAGGAAACACAAAGAATACCAGAGGGACTCCAGATATTGAAGGGGAAATACTAGCTAAGTTTGGATGGTAAGATAGGAGAGGAGGAAGGCCGGTCTTGATTAATAAGGGTCTACACTTGAACATGTGTAAAATTATGAATAAGACATGGTTAACCTGGACAACCATTGGTGGGGGGGGAGGGAAAATGAGGGCAGGGGGGGAGGGCACCAAATATAGTGTAAATGTATACTATTTATGTTCAATAAAAAAATTGTTATAAAAAAAGAAAGATACCTGAAAAAAAATAAAAAAGAAAAACTGTAAGCAAAAAAAAAAAATAAATAAATAAAGTGCAAAATAGAAAAAAAAAAAAAAGAATACAATTCTGTCCGATTGCTTAGCTTCTGCTGTTTCTCAGGTTGGGTGGAGTCCCCACCATCAGGCCCTGACCACCATGATCTACACCAACCAGCTTCGGGGCCCTTAGTATCTGTGATTGTTCCCTTCCCCAGAGTCATTTGCAGCACCAAAACCCGATTCTTTTGGGGTCTGGCTTGCTGCTAGGTTTAGGGGGGACAAAAGCCCCACATTCTGCCAGCAACATGTGCATCAGTAGAGGCTGCCTCGCTCCTAACTGCAGTGGCCAGAAGTACTACAACTCAACCTGAACTCTCCTGCTTCGGAAAATGACCTGCACACCTCTCCACTACCCCAGAAGCCCCATATTCAGGCTGGAGCACAGGGGCCGTCCTGTGACCGAAGCCAGTCCCTCTGGCAGCCAGGCACCTAGCCCAGAGCCAGCTTTTCAGGCCCCTTCTGGGGTCCTGGATCCCTCCCCCTCCCTCTGCATCCCTCTCAGCTCAGGACATGGGCCTCCTTGGCCTCAGGACCCTCTTATCCCATTGTCCAGAGGGGAGCTCACGCACACACGCATATGCATGCACACACACACACACACACACACACACACACACACACACACTCACTTGTCTGGGAGCAGCCATCTCAACACCATGAGCACAAGGCAGGATTCTATGACTCTCTCAGATGGTGAAAACACAAGGATCAGCCTAGGAAGTGGTTTAAAATGACCCCCTGCAAGAGATCTTGATTTGGAGGAGTCTGAGGTGAGGCTGAAGATGCTGTGATGTGAACTCTGAGACTCCTACCTCTGGCCCCTGGGGGCTGTGCTGCTCTAATACCCTAAATCGGGGTCTTGGGGTGAGACATCAGCCATTAAAACCTAGCCAGGACCTCTGAGGTGAAACTGACAAAGCCCAGGCCTCCACATCAGACCAACGTGGTTTATGACCAGACCAAGCTGCCTTCCTGCCACTCAGCTGGGTCAAATGACGAACCATCTGTGAGCTTCAACTACCCTGTGCCTGGGTTCCCCTCCATCACGCCTATTTCTAGAGTAGTGAGAATTAAGTGACGTATTATTCATTTGCTGAATGAACCGTCTAGAGCAGGAGAAATCAGATCCCTCTAGGCTTTGCTGTCTCCCAGGGGTCCTCACTCGGGCAGGTGTCTCTGGCTTAGCTTCACGTTTGTTATAACACATTGAAAATCAATCTCTCTCTCTCTCTCTCTCTCTCTCTCTCTCTCTCTCTCTCTCTCTCCAGTAGATCCAAGCTCCATGAGAACAGGAGTTATAATTATTCCCTCCTTTTATTTCAAGGGCTTACTGCAGGGCCCAAACCTTGGTGAAGGGGCTCTGTGAGTTGCTATTCTAATGAATCAAGGCCTACAGTATGTCCTGCCATTTCGAGACCCTCAGTCTGTTCATGCCCTAGTAACAACCCTACCATGTTCTCTGAGAAGCTACTTGGTGGCAGGCCTTGCTCTTGGGCCTTGGCCCACTCACTTCTGATCCCTACTTTATCCTGCAGATATGGTAGGTAACCCCAACACTCCACCCTAGCGTTTTGTTGTTGTCCTTGTTTTTAATGTGGGCACAGTGAGTATGATTCAAAGGTATCTTGCCCAACAGCTAAAAGATGTCAAAGTCAGGACAAGAAGCCAAACTCATAACCCCAAAGCCCGCTGCAGCAACAGCATCTCCTTCATAACCAAGATGAGAACCATCCCCTCCCTGTGGCTCCTTCCCCATGTCCAGGACTCATGCAGGTCAAGGTAAGAGGATCAAAAGAAGCCCCGTGCATCCCAGGGGCCGCAGTACACCTCCATGCCCATCAGATACAGGCGCATCACAAGTCTCCAGACTGAAGCCATAAAACCATAGCCTTATTTAGTGTTTCTCCCAGTCTAGCTCAGAGGCAGCTCCATGACTCTTGGCCAGGAATATTATTTCAAATAACTCATGCAGACAGCTGTGTAACCAAGAAGAGAGATAGATGGGTCCTGGAATGCCCCTCTGCTGTAGATCACAGTCCCCCATTCCCCTGCCCTCCCTCAAGCTGCCCGGACAGAAAGAGGTCAATGATTAATTATGCTAAGATAAACAAAGTTAATTTTCTTCCTGGATAAAACTAATTACAACTGTGTTTGTTTTGGTAGGACACGGAATTACTGTCCCCGGTGACAAATCTTCCTAATTGAAAAGAGTGTTTATTTTAAAGGGGTGGGGGTTGGGGTCACTAAACAACAGTTAGCTAGTGTTTTCTCCATTTTTCATCTGAAGAGGGACAGTGATTAGGTGTTGGCCTCAAAGGAACATGCGAAATCTCTTTCTCTGGGTCCTTGTCCCTCAAGCCTGCCTGGTGGCCTGGGCAACTGCCCAGGAGGAGAAGCGTTTGGCGGTTTGGAGGAGGTTCTCTGGAAGAATCTGTGCCCTGCAGTTGATTAGCCCTTGGTGGCTGGTGAAGTCAGGAAGAATTCTCTCTGCATCACAGTGAGGAGCGAGGAAGGAGTATTTTGAATCCCATCACCCACCAACATCATAAATTATGGGAGGACATGTAATCAAACTCAAATAAATTCTCACAGCATTATGCTAGGTGAGCTTCAGTGGTAAGCATGGGGGTAAAGAAGAGAAGCAGAGTCCCTGCTGTCAAGGGGGCCGTGAACAAACCGGAGAAGCCGTCAATAGGTGTCCACCTGTACAGTGCGGCAGGAACAGAAGGGCTCGCTGTAGAGAAGAGGTGGGCAGCTGGGAAGGAGAAGGGGAGCTGGGATACACAAGTATGTGGTGCATTCGGAGTGAATAACCTGGGATAATAAATTGAGGCATGTGAGAGCCAAAGAGGCTGAAAAGACAGCTGGGATTTAGAGGCTGGCAGATGGAATTAGTTTACTAGTACCATGAGATAGTTTACTATCTCATAACAAATAGCCATGGAAATTTATTGTTTCTGTTTCTAGAGGCTGAAGTCCAAAGTCAAAGTACTGGCAGGAACTCCCTCCAAAAGCTCCATGGAAGGATCCCTCCTTGCCTCTTCCAGCTTCCGGAGCAGCCCCAGGCCTTCCTGGGCTTGTGGTAAATTTCTTCACTCTTGGCCTCCACTTCCCAGGCCCATCCTCCCTCTGTGACTATGTCGGTGTCCAAACTTCCCTCTTTTTTAGGGATCCCAGTTATATTGGTTCAAGGGCCCACCCCACTCCAGCATGGGCTTGTCTTTACTAATTACATTTCAACTCCATGACCAAATGAGATCACATTCTGAGATACCAGAGGTTAAGGCCTCAGTGCACGTTTGGGGGTAGCCTGGCTGAATCCATGACACAGATTGCAGGTCACCTTCGGGAGTGTGAAGATAACTGAGTAGAGGAGAGACGCTGAATGAAGGGCTGTAAGTGATGGAGTAGTTTGGTTTTGTTTTAATTTGTTTTGTTTTCAGAAGAGTTTCCAGCTGGGTGTGGTGGTGCACACTTGTAATCTCAGTACTTGGGAGGCTGAGACAGGAGGATCACGGGTTTACGGCCAACCGCAGCTACTTAGTGAAGCCCTCCACAACTTAATGAGATCTTGTTTCAAAGTAAAGAATAAAAATTAGGTCTGGGGGTATAGCTTGGAGGTAGAATGTCCTTCGGTTCGATCCCCAGCACCACACACAAAAAGTGAAGAGTTTCCTGGGTCTAATGTGGAGGACTAGTTGGCAGGCATGTAGGAAACCAGTTAGGTAAAAAAGTGTTCTAGTAACGCAGGTGAGTCTTCATCATACCTGAAGTTTGGCAGTAGTAAAAATGGAGGGTTGGAAAGAAAAAAACTGTGACAGTGATGTTTAGAGTTCCAAGATTTTATGATTCAAGGACATGATGGTTACTGGGATGCTGGAGGAGACACAGGAGTCAAGAGCCACCTCCAGGTTGCTGAATAAGCAACCAAGTTTAAGAAGGAAAAGTAGGTTGGAAGGTAAATTAGCTCAGGTTGGAGCAAGGGGCATGGAAGAGCTCCCCTTAGGTGGCACAGATTTAGAAACCAAGTTATCGATGACCACAGATGCAGAAAAATGAACACAGAGTGAGAGAAGTGGAGCTAAGACAGAAGCCGGAGGACCCTGTCGCACAGGGATCCAAAGAGAAGGGCCAGGGGACTGAACTGAGAAGGGGCAGTCACAGAAGTGGGCAGAAAACCAAAAGCAGCAGCCAATGTCAAATTCCTTTTTTTTTTTTTTTTTTTTTTTTTGGAGTACTGGGGATGGAACCCAGGGGCATTCTACCTCCCAGCTATAACCCATCCCTATGTTTTATTCTTTATTTTGAAACAGGACCTCACTGAGTTGCAAAGGACCTAAGTAGCTGAGGCTGGCCGTGAACCACGATCCTCCTGTCTCAGCCTCCCAAATGCTGGGATTACAAACATGCACCACCACGCCTGGCCAAGGTCTGATTTCTTAAGCTTCTCAACCTTAACCCAAACTAACCTCCAGGCCCCTATGACGCACAGCTCTACAGGCCTCTCCTTGCTTCTCCTGGATGCTGCTGATTATCCACCATGGTGCAGCATGGTGTGTGTGTGTGTGTGTGTGTGTGTGTGTGTGTGTATACATGTGTGTGTGTGTACTATCTCTGTCCCCTACACAAACTCTAGCAAGTCCTTGAGGGGATTATGCATCTTGTCACTGCCTGCCTCTCTAGGGCTCCTCCCAGCCTCCCTCAGTGGGACTTAGGACAAAGCAAGTGCTTATTGCTAAGTTTATGAAAAAGTGAACCACCATAAAACATTTATTTAGTACCAATCATGGGTATGGATCTTTAACAAAAATCTAACATAAGGCCCCAAATAAGATGGGTACAAGCCGGGCGTGGTGGCGCACGCTTGTAATCCCAGCATTCGGGAGGCTGAGACCTGGAGGATCATGGTTCACGGACAGCCTCAGCTACTTAGTGAGGCCCTCTGCAACTCAGTGAGACCTGGTTTCAAAATAAAGAATAAAAAATAGGGCAGGGGGTATAGCTCGGAGGTCAAATGCCCCTGGGTTCCATCCCCAGACCCGCAAAAAAAAAAAAAAAAAAAAAAAAAGATGGGTACAACTAGATGTGGATGAGAGGAACCAGCCAGCCGCAGTCGGGAAAGCTTAGGATGGCCCTCACAGGAAGCTCCACGGGAAAGGCTTCGCCATGGGTGAGACTGGGAGGGAAGAACAGGGCCTGGAAGTCAGCACCTGAAGACTCCTGCTCTCGCGGTATCCCTGTGGGGATCGCTGTGCTTCGGGGCCCATTTTGCTCATCTGTAAATCAGGAATTTAGGCTCTAAGACTCCCCGAGGTGCTTGGCCCCTGGGAAACTAAACTCTACCTAAAAAGTGTGAAAAACAAAGAGGGTATCAAGGGGGGAAAGAACAGCTCCAGCTCTTTCCATTACATACAAAAATACCCTGCATTTTCTCCTACAGTGACTACCGTCATGCCACTGGCAAAGAGTCTTTATTTGACCAAATTTAGTCAGGGTTCTGAGCCTTCTCCTCAATCCATATGTGTACTTCCATGTAAAATCCAGCTTTAGCAAATAACACGGCCAAAGCCAGTTATCAAGAATCCCCCACCGGAGCCAGGAATGGTGGCGCACGCTTGTAATCCCAGCATTCGGGAGGCTGAGACAGGAGGATCACGGTTTGTGGACAGCCTCAGCTACTTAGTGAAGCCCTGTTTCAAAATAAAGAATAAAAAAATAGGCAGGGGATGTAGCTCAGAGGTCAAATGTCCCTGGGTTCCATCCCCAGACCCGCAAAAAAGAAAAAAGAAAAAAAAAAAGAATCCCCAACCCTTGATACCTGATCATCATCAATGTCCAAAATTCATCACTCCCCATTATTGGAATCTGATCGCCCCAACCTGCCTTCAGCAGGATTCTGGTCACTGGGTTTAGCCAGACAGAGCTCCCCCTGGACCTGATGTCTCTTCTTAGCACTTGTTCATTCAGCAGTCCCCTGCCTGTTGACCAGAAATCCCTGATTACCACTGGTGCATTCAGTAAGGGCACAGGTCTATCCTGAGCTCTCTCTTCCCCTACTGAGATAGCTCTGAGTGAAATTTGAGCCGGGCATGGTGGTGGACGCTTGTAATCCCAGCATTCGGGAGGCTGAGACAGGAGGATCGCGGTTCGCGCACAGCTTCCGCTACTTAGTGAGGCCCTCTGCAACTCAGTGAGACCCGGTTTCAAAATAAAGAATAAAAAATAGGGCAGGGGGTGTAGCTCGGAGATCGAATACCCCTGGGTTCCATCCCCAGACCCGCAAAAAAAGAAAGGAAGAAAGAAAGAAAGAAAGAAAAAAAGAAAGAAAGAAATTTGTCTTTACTACATGGACTCTTGTTCAGCTCTGGTTTTCTTTGATGTCTCCGAGGAGAAACAGGTTCAGAGAAGTTTTGATTTGATCAAGAACTGTGAGAAGACAGAGCAGGAGACACAGAAATACAAGCGCTGGGAACATGAGCGCACCCTGGTGGTGAGATGCAGCATTGCAGGCCAATCTAGACATGGCCTTTGAAGACCCCTGGGGGTCTGATTCAGGCAAAATCACAGTCCACACCATTTGGAATTGTTTGGGGGCTCTAACACACTGTGAAATCCCTCAGACTGAATTCTAGGAGCCCAGCAAAGTGATCTGGGCTGTAGTTACACACTTGGTGTTTGTGTATGGCTGCTGCTCTTTCAAATACTCCAAACTCAGGTCCTTGCAAGCTAAGTCAGTTACCTCAAGAGCTTTATAAAAAATACATGTGCTCATCTGGGTGCGGGCGCACACCTGTAATACCAGTACTTGGGAGGCTGAGACAAGAGGATTTCATGTTCACAACATAGTGAGGCCTTGTTTCAAAATTTAAAACAAAAAAGGGCTGGGGTTGGGGGTTGTAACTCAGAGGTAGAATGCCACAGGGCTCCATCCCCAGTACCAATAATAATAATAATAATAATAATAATAATAATAAGTAAAATAAAATAAATCAAAACAAACCACATATGTCTGGGCCGCACACCAAACCCACAGCATCAGACGCTCAGGGCAGAGCCTGATCATTCAAGTTCTGGGCAGTCTCCCAGGTGAGCCTCTACTCCAGATGCACCTTAGAACACGATGTGTAGCCGCCTCACTCCATTTCAGAAGCAGCACCTGCCGCCTGATGCATGTGGAAGGTACTGCAGGGACCCTATGTGTCCAGGCCACTCACCGCAGAGCAGAGGATGGTGGCTCCTCTCTCTCACCTGGGTGACCAGCCGTCAGACTGAGCTGGGTTCCAATCCTCTCTCTGACTCCCTCCAGCAATGGAATCAGAGGCGTACATAGAAAAGCTCGAGAGAAATCTAGTGTCAAATGTGAGTTCTCTCCAGGAAGAGCAAAACAAAATTGTTTCCCCTATCTTTTCTAAATTGGGAAAGTATGTTTTACTCTGCAAAGATACAGTTCTTGGGTGGTAATGGAGATAGAGTGATGAAGAAGGGGCAGAAAAGATGTGGCGGGAAGAAGAAACACATACGCGTGGGTTGATTTGGGGCTTTTCTTCCAGGCAAAGTCATAAGGACAGATAATCACAATGGCTAATCCTTGGCGAACACAGACTATATGCCGGAGACAGATCAAGGACATTGTTTAACACATCAGCCCCATGAAATGGGCACTGTTCTTATGCCTATTCTTACATGCAAGGAAACTATAACACCAGAAAGAAATCAATGGCTTATTTGACACCTCCCACCTGGAGATGGTTCTGTGTGCTCCACTCCGAAATTTCATCTGCATAAACCAATGTTTCCTATAATGTCCCTCTCACCCTCATCTACCTCCATCCCAGCCACTGAGCTGCCCTTGCCTCATTAGGAGATGGACTCTCAGAAAATAGCTTAGGAAAATGAAAAACACCATGAACAAAAGCAAAAATGTCTGGGGAAACATCAAGTAAAAGCAAAGAAGTTAAGGAAAATAGTGTTTTCTGGGAACTGGAGAGATACGTGTGAAATTTCTATGTTCCACATTTAACCAAGTCAGTTTTGCCTCAGTTTCCCTCATTTGTCAAACTTAAAAAAATCAATTAGTGCCTATTTTACAGGTGAAGAGTAAATAAGAATGTGTGTATGATATTTAGCCCAGCATTTGTCTCAATAATCAGCAACTGTTGTTAGCAGAGCAGATGTAACCAGATTTTTGGTTTTGGGTTTTGTGTGTGTGTGTGTGTGTGTGTGTGTGTGTGTGTGTGTGTGTGTGTGTGATACTGGGGATGAAACCCAGGGGCATTCTACCTCTGAGCTACACCCCAAGCCCTATTTTTTAATTCTTTATTTTGAAACAGGGTCTCACTGAGTTGCAAAGGGCCTCGCTAAGTAGTAGCTGAGGCTGTCCGTGAACCACGATCCTCCTGTCTCAGCCTCCCAAATGCTGGGATTACAAGCATGTACCATCACGCCCAGCTGTAACCAGTTATTTTGAGAAGTCTTATTTCATTGAGATGTAAGGATAGATAGTTCGAGTTATTTTTTTTCTGGCCACTGTATTTAACTGCTTTCCTTATTAACATAAGTTACTAACACTCTAGTCCAAGCTGGGTATGGCAGTGCACACTTGGGAGGCTAAAACAGGAAGATCACAGGTTCTAGGACAACCTCAGCAACTTAGTGAGGTAGTAAAGAACTTAGTGAGACCCTGTTTCAAAATTAAAAAATAAAATAAAATAGGCTGGAGGTATAGCTCAGAGGTAGAACACTTGTGAGTTCAATCCCTAGTATCAAAAAAAGAGAAAAAAAGAAAAAAGAAAAGAAGGGGAAAGAAAAGAAGAGAAATAAAATCTCTGATTTAATTAACAACTCCAATTTCAAATCTAATGGCAATAACATTTCCTTTCTTCCCTTCTGAGTTTGCCAGACTGTAGCTCAAGTTACAAGCATGGGAAGGAGGTATTCCTCTTCTTTCTTCTCTGGATCTCGTGCCTTCCATGTTGAGGTAAGAGAGGAAAATAAAAGGAACAGTGGAGGTTACCTTAAATAAGAGACTGTTGCCATGAGTGGGAAAAGGTCCTTGCTCTCTACTGGCTTGAGCAGTGGCCCCGTGTTGCTGGTGGCTCTGCTAACCTGCTGGTCTCCTGTTAATGTGACCCACGGAGTTATGTATCTCTGGAAGCAGATGTCTATGTTTTGCCAGCCCCCTCCTTCACTGACTGAGGACCCCACAGGGAAGGGTAGCCATGCCTCCCTTTGTCCTTTCAGCTTGAGTTCCTCCGACTTCCTCTCTGGCTGATTGTCACTGATCTGATCCTGAGTAACCAGGCCTTCCACCTTCCCCTCTGCCTTCTGTCCTGTCCTTAAAATAGAGCCCTAACAAACATCGAGGACACTCTCCAAGGACGGAGGGGAAGTTGGTGCACAGGCAGAAACAGAGAATTTTCTTCTTCCCCAGAAAGTCCCAGTCGAGCCTGCTCTCCCTTCAGAATGGGTCGCTCCACCAGGCTCCCAGACAGCAGAAAGCTATGGTAAGAAGGGAGGGCGGGATATTTGAAATTTCCTCCAAAATGAAGTTTACAGAAACTGAGTTTACCCTTCTCCAAACAATAAACAGAAAATACCAGTAACCGTGGTTTTCAAGATACTGGACAACAGACAACAAAGGATAACAATCCCTAAGAAATAAGCAACAAACTAGGTAAGTCCTAGGGCTGCCAGCTTGCTGCCACAGAGGGTCTCCAGGCCAAGAGGCAGGGAGATCATGGCTGAGTGGGGTCCACAAGGCTCTGTGAACTGAGGAGAGGGAACTGGGAGCTGGGAAGACCAACTGGGCTAGAGTTTACAGGACAGTGTAATAAAAAGCAGCAGAAAGAAAGATGTACAGAGGCTGCCCCCGTAGTTAGCATAACACTGACTTCACATGCACATGAGAAGATGCTGGAAGAAGAGGAAAATACTCTAAGAAGATGGGAGAACACTGTCTAGTGCTCACACAAAACTGGAAATACCACATCCTTCCCCAGCCAGCCCACAGAACCATAATCCACAGACATCAAGCAGAGCACTGAAATAATCACCTCTAGATGGCTCAGATGTGCCAAACAAATCGTAATAGCGAGACCCCAAAAGATAAAACTGTTTCCAAGCAACGCGATGCATCCCAGAACAAAGCTCAAGAAGATTTGTAGGAATAAAAAGATCTGCCACCCAACAAGATCTACCACCCAACAATTTCTGGCATCTAATCAAAGATCACCAAGCATGCAAAGAAGTGAGTAAGGAGAGAGAATAATCAATCAATCAAAACAGTTCAAGAACGGAGACAGATTTAAAGCCAGCAGTCTAGGATGTCAAAATAATCATTATAACTGCACTCTCTGTGCTCAGAAGTCAAGAAAAACATGGGGAGACATCAAAAAAGACTCCCATCAAACCTAGAGATAAAAAGTGCAATGCTCTGCTTAAAAATGATTCAGGATAGCACTAAGAGTTTATTAAACATGGCAGAAAAATAGTTAACTTGAAGAAATAGCAATCTATATGAGCAAATTAAACAATGTAAGAAATAAAATAGTACAGTTTATTGCAAAATTCAATAAAACAGAAGACAGTCAATAGAAAAAAACATCAATAAAACCAGAACTGATTCTTTAAAATTAACAGTATGAATTAGTCTCTAGTCAGCTTGATTAGGAAAAAAGGAAAACACAATTTATAAGACAAGGAATGTGACAGGTATCATTACCACAGATTTCTAAATACTACAAAATAACCAAAGAATATTACGAGCAACTGCATACTCCTAAATTTGACAACTCAACTGAAATAGACCTAAAAACACAATCTACAAAATGCTCCTTAAAAAACACAATCTACGAAAGTGCAGTCAAAAAAAGAATGAACTTATGTCAATGAAATAAAATTTAGAGTTTGAAAACTTTTTCACAAAGAAACTCTGTTTTCTTTGCCACTTAATTCTCCTAAATGTTACTGGGAAAATAACACTAATTCTGCACAAACTTTTCTAGTATCATAGTAATTATAAAAATAGAAGGGTTGGGAGTGTAGCTCAGTGATAGAGTACTTTTGTTTAGCATGTGCATATCCCTGGGTTCGCTCCTCAGTACAGGAAGAAAGGAAAAACAGAAAGGAAGAGAGAAAGAGAGGGAGGGAGGGAGGGAGGGAGGGAGGGAGGAAGGAAGGGAGGGAGGAGCCCCAAATAGATACGAGTTACTGGTAAAACTGAAAGACTGCTTCTCAACTTATTATTTGATTCCAGTATTACCCTAATGCTGAAATCAGAAAATGACATTACCAAAAACTATTACAAATCAATGTCTTTGAAAAATCAGTTGCAAAATTTGACATGAAGTTTTAGCAAATCAAATCCACATGTAAATTTCACAAATCAAATTTAATATGTAAAAAAATAATGTATCATGGCCAAGTGGATTTTTCCAAACAGGGCAAGGTCAATATTCAAAAGTCAATGAAAATTCTGGAGATCTGTTGCGCAAGAATGTGAATATAAATAGTACTGCTGAATTACATAATTAAAAATGGTTCCTATGTGTTTTACCACAATTAAGTTATTTAAAATAAAATTCACCATGTTAACAAGCCAAAGAGAAAAATGTGATCATCTCAATAAACACCAATAAAAGCATGTAACAATATCCAATATCCTTATAAAAACCAATCATTTCAGAAGGGAAAAAACTAGGAGTAAAAGAGAATAAAATTCAACAAACTAGAAATAGAAGAAAACTTCCTCAATTTTATGTGTATTCGGTACATTGTAATTTTATATCATATTGGGGTGTAGAGTGTCAGAAAAATACATGCACACAACTGTTGGTGCCCTCCCCACCAGTCCGTCCTCCCTCCCTCACCCTCCCTGCATATGTCTTTGAGACTGAAATTGGTAATTTTGTATACATGCATAGCATATTCCAACTGTTTTATTCTTCATGACTTTCTCTCCCCTCCTCCCTTATTTAATCCCCCTCAGTCACTTCTTTGTAGTCTCTGCTCATCTATCTGACGTTGCCCTTATTTCTGATATCTATCTAACTTCCACATATGAGAGAAAACATATATCTACTTGATTTTTGAGACTGGATATACTCACTAAGTATAATATCCTCAATTTCCATACATTTTCCTGAAAGCGGCATAATTTTCTTCTTCTTTTTGGCTGAGTAAAATTCCATTGTGTGTATATATTGGAGTTTTATGATCCATTCATCTGTTAAGGAACACCTAGACTGGTTCTATAATTTTGTCATTGTAAAGTGTGCTTCTCTGAACAGGGCCCTAAAACAACTAAAACAACTTTAAAAAAGAAGCATTGATGGGATAACTGTAAGTCATTTCAAATTGGAAAAGAATGAATAAAATTGTTTTTATCCCCAGGCAATATAATTGTCTATGCAAAATATAGTGAAATATGCAAAATGGCAACTAACAGCTATAAGTACAAGGAGCAAGATTACAGCATATAATATTTATATACAAAATCAATTGTATTTCTAATATGCTAGAAAATAACTAGCAAAAAAATTAAAACTATATCTACAATAGTGTTAACAAAAATTACTAAAAATGTATGGATAATTATGACAAAAAACACAAAAGACCAACACACTGAGAAATATAGGTAACACTGAGAGAAAATAAAGGTCTAAGCAAGTATAGACATGCCTTATTCAGGGGTCAGAAGACTCACTCTAGTTAAAATGTCAGTTCTTTCAAAATTGATTGATAGACCCATGTCATTCCAACCAAACTTCCAGCAGGCTTTTTCTATCAATGACAAACTGATTCTAAAATTCATGTTGCAATCATAAAGGGACCTAGAGTAACTAAAACAGTGTTGAGAAAAGATGGGATAACCTTTTACAATTTCAATAATTATCATAAAGCCACAGTAACCACAGCATGACATTGGAATCAAATCAGACAAGTAGATAAATAAAACTGAATAGAAATCGCAGAAATAGACCCACACACATATGGACAGCTGATTTTTGACAAAAATGTAATGGCAATTCAAAAAAGAAAGGACAGTCTCTTCAATAAATGTTCTCAGAACAATTAAATATGCATAAGCAAAAAAGATGGAGTTCAATCCATAACTCACACTATATATAAAAACTAACTCAAAGTGGGTCCTCTAAATGGTGCCATAAATTTATACCAATTTTTACAAGTAAATATTTGTGGTCTTAAGAAAAGCACAACTTTTAGAGCCAATATCAAAGGAAGGTAATAAAAGAAAATTTTGATAAATGAGACTTTATCAAAAATTTAAACTTCTGTACTTCAAAAGATACTCTTAAAGGAATGGAAAGACAAGCTACATACTGGTGGAAAATATTTACAGCACAGATTTGATAAAGGACATGTATCCAGAATCTATAAAGAATTCTCAAATTCAATAAAAAGAAAAGAAGCAACACAACTCAAAAATGATCTGCTAATCCCAATACTACTCAAACTATTTCAGGAAATAGAAAAAACCGGGACTCTCCCAAATACATTCTATGAAGCCAACATCACACTAATACCCAAACCGAATAAAGACAGTTCAAGGAAGGAAAACTACAGGCCTATATCTCTGATGAACTTGGATGCAAAACTATTAAACAAAATACTAGCAACACGTATTCAAAACCACATCAAGAAAATCATTCATCACGACCAGGTAGGGTTCATCCCAGGGATGCAAGGCTGGTTCAATATAGAAAAATCAATCCATGTAATTCATCATATAAACATAATCAAAGACAAAAACCACATGATCATCTCAATAGATGCTGAAAAAGCATTTGATAAAATTCAACATCCATTTATGATAAAAACACTGCAGAGAATTGGAATAGAAGGAACATATCTCAACATTATTAAGGCAATCTACAACAAGCCCACTGCCAGCATCATATTAAATGGGGAAAAACTTCAAGAATTCCCCCTAAAAACTGGAACGAGACAAGGATGTCCACTATCACCACTTCTCTTCAATATAGTACTAGAGACTCTAGCCAGAGCAATAAGGCAAGAAAAGGAAATCAAAGGAGTACAAATAGGAAAAGAAGAACTTAAGCTTTCACTATTTGCAGATGACATGATACTATATTTAGAAAACCCAACAAACTCAACCAAAAGGCTTATAGAACTGATCAACAAATTCAGCAAAGTATCTGGATACAAAATCAATCTTAAAAAATCAGAAGCTTTCCTGTACACCAACCATAAATCCACTGAAAAAGAAATTCAGAAAACACTTCCACTCAGGATCTCCCACAAAAAAATAAAATACCTAGGAATAAATTTGACCAAGGAGGTAAAAGATCTCTACAAAGAAAATTATAAAACACTGAAAAAAGAAATCGAAGAAGATCTTAGAAGATGGAAAGATCTTCCATGTTCATGAATTGGCAGAATAAATATCATTAAAATGGCCATCCTCCCAAAAGTGATCTACAGATTTAATGCAATGCCCATTAAACTACCAAGATCATTCCTCACAGACATAGAAAAATCAGTCCTTAAATTTATCTGGAATAACAAAAAGCCCAGAATAGCCAAGGTAGTTCTCAGTAACAAAAACCACGCAGGAGGAATCACAATACCTGACTTTAAACTATACTACAAAGCCATTGTAATAAAAACAGCATGGTACTGGCAAAAGAACAGATATATAGACCAATGGAGAAGAATAGAAGACCCAGAAACAAGCCCACACACTTTCAGCCAATTGATTTTTGACAAAGGGGCCAAAAATATACACTGGAAAAAAGATAGCCTCTTCAACAAATGGTGTTGGCAAAACTGGTTAACCATATGCAGAAAATTGGATGTTAATCCCACTTTTTCACCCTGTACAAAAGTCAACTCACGATGGATCAAAGACTTGGAACTTAAACCAGAGACTTTGAAGCTCCTTGAAGAGGGCATAGGTCCAACACTACAACACATAGGCACAGACAAACATTTCCTCAATAAGACCCCAAAGGCACAACAAATTAAAAGGAGAATCAATACATGGGATTGCATGAAACTGAAGAGCTTCTGTTCAGCAAAGGAAACTATCAAGAACCTCAATCGAGAGCCAACAGAATGGGAGAAGATTTTTGCCACCTACCCCTCCGATAGAGGACTAATATCTAGAATATACAGAGAACTCAAGAAACTCAACACTAAGAAAACAAAGCATCCAATAACAAAATGGGCAAATGAACTAAATAGACACTTCACAAAAGAAGAAATTCAAATGGCCAATAAATGCATGAAAAAATGCTCAACATCACTGGCAATCAGAGAGATGCAAATCAAAACTACCCTGAGATTTCACCTAACTCCAACTAGAATGGCAATCATTCAAAACACAAATAACAACAGATGCTGGCGAGGATGTGGAGAAGTGGGAACTCTAAGACATTGTTGGTGGGATTGCAAATTAGTGCAACCACTTTGGAAAACAGTATGGAGAATCCTCAGAAGAATGGGAACACACCTACCATTTGATTCAGCAATACCACTGTTGGGTATCTACCCAAAAGAAAAGAAACCAAACTACCAAACTAATGCATGTGTATCTATGTTCATAGCTGCACAATTCACCATAGCCAAACTATGGAACCAGCCAAGATGTCCATCAACAGATGAATGGATTACAAAACTGTGGGATATGTACACAATGGAATTTTACTCAGCCATCAAAAAAAAACTCAATTACGTCATTTCCAGGGAAATGGATGGAACTGGAGGACATAATGCTAAGTGAGATTAGTCAGGCACAAAAAATAAGAAATCAGATGCTTTCCCTAATATGTGAGAGTTAGGGAGAAAGGAGGAGCAAACAAGATAACCTAAAGGAAGAGAAAGGAGGGGGAAGAGAAAAATCTCTAAAGTACACAATGTACTTAAACATATCGAAGTCAATCACTAAGCCAAGCAAGGAAGGGAGGGGCGGGGAGGGAATGGGGTGGTATTTGGGTAGGGGTTAAATCAGCGATGAGTACATGTTTGTACACACAAGTTTTTTACCCCAATAAGTTGTATGAATATAATGCACCAATAAAAAAATAAAAATTAAAAAAAATGATCTGAGTATTTCAACAGATATTTCACCAAAAAAAATATATATGGGTGACAAATAAGCACATAAAATACTTTATTATAATTAGTAATTTTAAAACCATGCTGGAAAAACACTACACACCTATTCAATTTATTTTTTATCATTATTACAGTACTGGGAATTGAACCCAGGGGCATTCTTCTTCTGAGCTACATCCCCAACCCCCCCCCTTTTTTTGGCAGTACTGGGGATGAAACCCAGGGGCATTCTACCTCCGAGCTACACCCCCAGCCCTATTTTTCATTCTTTATTTTGAAACAGGGTCTCACTGAGTTTCAAAGGGCCTCATTAAGTAGCTGAGGCTATTCGCCAACCACGACCCTCCTGTGTTAGCCTCCCAAATGCTGAGATTACAAGTGTGTGTCACCATGCCCGGCTCCCTATTTTATTTTTTATTTTGAAATAGAATCTCACTAAATTGCTAAGACCTCATTAATTTACTGAGGCTGGTCTTGAACCTGTGATCCTTTTGTCTCAACCTCCCCACCTCTCAACCTCCTGGTGGTGACAGGCACCACCATGCCCAGTTAAAAACCACTATTATTAAAAAATGAATCCTGCCAAGTTTTCACAGGGATGTGGATGAACTGAACTCATGCATTGCTGAGGAGAATGTAAAATGAAAGAACCACTTCAGCTGGGCGTGGTGGCGCACGCTTGTAATCCCCGCGCTTGGGAGGCAGAGACAGGAGGATCGCGCAGGTTCGAAGCCAGCCACGCACGCTGGCTTAGGAGACCCTGTTTCCAAATAAAAATGTAAAAATAGGTCTGGGAGTGTAGCCCGGAGGTAGAAGGGCTTCCAGGAACCCCAGTACCACCAAAAAAAAAAAAAAAAAGAACCACTTTAGAATATAATTCAGGAGATTTTTAAATGCACAGCTACCATATGACCTAACTATTCCACTGAGGATCTATGAATGCATTATGTCCATTCAAAGACTTATACATGAATGATCATGAACAACTGTATGTATGTATGTATGTATGTGCTGTGCTGGGGATTGAACTCAGGAGCATTTTACCTCTGAGCTACACTCCCAGCCCTATTTTTTTTTTTGAAACAGGGTCTTATTAAGTTGCTGAAAGTGTCACTAAACTGCTGAGGTTGGATTCTAATTTGTGATCCTCCTCTCTCACAATACTGAGATTACAGGCAGGCATGCCACATCTGGCCAACAGTTTTATTTTAATAACTTCAAACTGGAAATAACCCAAAGGTCCAAGGGCAGGTGACTGGTTGAATGAATTGTTGTGTGTTCGTGTCATGGAATGTTCCTGAACAATATTTGTTTTAAAAAAAGAACTAGTGAGGGAGCAGCAGTATGGATAAATTTCAAAATATTTATATTCAGTGAAAAAAGCTCGACCAAGCAGAGTATTTACTGTATGGATCTATTTATATAAAACTCTAGAAAATGCAAACTAATCAATAACAACAGAAAGCAGATCAATGGTTGCCTGGGAAGAGTTGGTAGGGGATGGGATGGCGAAATGATCACAAAAGGGCAAGCTTCTACCAAAGGAATCTGGGGTGGTGGGTGGATCTATTCCCTATCTTCACTGTACTGATTTAGGAGTATATACAAATGTCAATACTTATGAAACTGTACACTTTGAATAAGTGTCATGTATCACTTATACCTCAGTAAGTTTTTTACTTTTTTAAAGAAGCAGCAGAACTGCCAATCTCTGCTTTATGCGTGCCATCAAATTTTAATGAACAGAGGCCATGCTCTCCCTAGAATGTTCTCTCAAGTTCTGATCTGCTACAATGACAAATTGGATGAGTCTGTAGGTTCAGCATATCAGAAAGCACATCTGACAGTGACTGAATGTCACCTAACCCCCCCTCTTCCTCCAGCTGTCCCCCAATGCCTCTCTCTCTCTCTCTCTCTCTCTCTCTCTCTCTCTCTCTCTCTCTCTCTCTCTCTCTCTCCTCTCTCTCTCTCTCTCGCTGCCTCCTCCCTCATTTCAATCAAGACTTACAGGGGATCCTTTCTAGAACTTTATAGTTCCCAGGAGGACTAGGACATATTCATATTTATTTCTCTCTCGCAAATATTAGGTGCATCTAGGATGTTTATTTATCTCAGAAGAAGGAATCTGGTACCAGTTGCTAGCAGTTTCAGGACAATTTCTGGCTTCCAGATAGAAGAGTCAAGAGGACCAGTGGGAGGGAAGGAGCCTTGCTGATAGCCTTGGGAGAACAAGAGGCTTCATAAGTGGGGAGTAGGTTAGAGAAGCAAACCTACTTCAAGCTGCATATTGTGCTAAGTTAATGACTTCTCTCTTTGAAGAATTAAGGGTTAGGTCAGCCAGACAGAGTTTTGTCTCGGCTCTTCTGACATACTCTTCCTCCTTTTGTTCCTCCTTTTAGCATACAATACTGCCCACCAGGGACACAGACAGTTCTCTTGTGTCCAATATTTTTCCACTATGAATATGGTTTTTAACAGACAATTATTTCACAGTGTCAAAAAACAATCTAAATATTCAACTTTTGTACATGTCATGCCAGTTAAAGCAGGTCTTAAACATGCCTTTTGAGTGCTGAGCACTATTTTGGATATTCTGAGAGAGAGAGAGAGAGAGAGAGAGAGAGAGAGAGAGAGAGAGAGAGAGAGAGAGAGAGAGGAGAGAGAGAGAGAGAGATCTTCATACGGATTTTATAGGATACTAGAAGGTCCTTTCTCTAGAGCCCCCATTCTTTACTTTCCATCTCTGCAAATTGACCTCTCACTTCTCACCTGGAGAGAAATTCTCTGCCTTGCCTTGGGGACTCTTGAGCAAGCCTTTCAAGGATGTCCAACACCCTGGCTCCGAGCCAGGCTGAAGTTGACTTGATTCTTTACAAGCAGATCTGCCAGGGAGCATTCTGGGCTCCCACTGCTGCCCAAGTGAGCCACATCAATCACAGCTGAGACTTCCTCCTGGAGACATGAGGATAAGGGCCTACTTATTTATGACAACCTCCTGAGGACTTCTCTCTGCCAACTGGTCTCCCCAGGAGAGGAGATGGCCGTTAAACCAAGCACCTCTACTGTACCCTTCCTTTACAAACAAGACCCCATTGTTCAAGTGGATGCTGATGCCAAGAAAGGGGTTAGTTTAGAGGGAGGAGAGGGGCCAAGAGGGAAATAAAGCAGCAGATAAGCTTGCATGGACTCTTGGGGCTTGAAGGAAAGTCACTGTGCTCTTTGTAGCAACAGTCCTAAGATTTAGAGAATGTGTCCAATGCTGCTCATACCCATGGAGCAGCAGGATTCCCCATGCCCCATCTCTTCAAGGGCCCTTTTCTGCAGCCATTGTCAATTCTCAGAGGAAATTTCTGAGTAACTCAGAGAGTTCTGAGAATGCTGCTTTCAGTAAACCTGGGGATTGAAACTTCTTTTCCCAAACTTCTTCTTTTTCTATTCTTGGAGAACTGGGTTCCATGATCAGAATGAAATTTCCTCTTCTGGAATGGGAGCCTCATATTTTTGTTTGTTTTATGGTAAGAAGAGGAGGGGTCACTTTTGAATGTCTTAGAGCAGTATAAACTCTTATAATAATCCCCATGAGATCAATGTTATGAGCCGTGCTGTAGAGCAGAAAACACAGGTACAAGGTTAAAGTAGTTTGCCCTATCCAGCATTTGAATCCAAAGCTGACTACAGATGAATTATTTAAATAAAAGAAAATACAAATAGAGGAAAAATAGTATCTTTCTCTTCCCACATGTAATTCTCTCTTCCCCTCTTTTTCTTTATCTACTGGCTGAATGGTCGAAAAATATCCAAGAATAGGATTTTTCCCGCCTCACCACTGGAGATATTCTTTGTATTTAAGATATTCTTTGTGGGAAGCTGTCCCCTGCATTGTAAGACATTTAGCAGCATCCCTACCTATTTGAGGCTAATAGCATTCCAACTTCTGACAGAAGAGGTAACCAAAATGTCTCCTTACATTTCTGAATGTCCTTTGTGGGGCAAAGCCATCCCCGGAAGAGAAACTCTGCTCTAGAAGATTCCAGAGCCATACTATGGCAGGAACGTGGGTTCTGAAAGACTGCATAGAACAGAGCACCCTTTCAACAGTTGTCAGTGACATAAGCAAAAAGTCAACTTTGGTTGTAATTTAGGAGTTATTTGTTCAAAAGTTAGTGTATGCTGACTGACACAGTGTAGCTAAGTAAGTCAGACTTACCCAACCAGGCAAAGCAGCTCTCTATCAAGGCCCAGAAGTGATAGCAGCAAGTATGCTTCTTATGGGCAGATCGCTCTTACACTGAAGAAGTAGCCATTCTTGTTTCTAAACATCCAGAAATTCCACCCAAACATACCAACCAGCTAAGTCACCTCTCATCTCCGGTGGCAGAGAAATCTTAAATGCACTTCTTCATAAAAAGCCTCTCTTCATGATCCAGGAGGCTCTACTCCAGGAGACTCCAGACCCCACTGTCCTTTCTTTTCCTATGTCATAAGATTTAGCTCAGTGCAGAAAATGACCTGTATTCTTCTTGGTAGAAAACATGGTATGTGTTTCCTCTTTCTTCTGTTTTATCTTATTTTCTAATGGAACTCAAAACTTCATCTTTGGCCAAGGTCAGGGTTGGTCTGTCACTCTGTATAGAGGATTCACTTGTGACTAAGGACCAGGTTCAGCCCAGGAAGGACAGAATTTGTTCTGTGACAGAAAAATAGAATTGGACTGCAGAAGAGTAAAACCCCAGCCTCACTATGAATTCCACACAGAGCTCTCATCAGGCAATCTGTTTCCTTTTTTCATTGTCCTTTCTGTTTCCATTTAAGTGATATACTAACTGCTTCCCATAAAGCTGTCAGGAAGATGAAATGAGAGCCCTCAGTCTAAAAGAGACAGACCAGTGGAAGGGAGGTAGCTGGCTAGAAGTCAAGCGACAGAGATCCGTGTCCAGATCTGATCTATCACTGACTGATGGTCACACACCGGACAAACCACCTTCCTTCTCCACATTTCAAAACGTAGTTCTATGGTTTCAATGTGTTTCCTAGAGTTCGTGCATTGGAAACTTAATTCCCAGTGCAACAATGTTGGGGGCAGGGCCTAATAAGAGATGAATGGATTAATACCATTATCCTAAGAGTGGGCTAGTTATCATAGTGAGTCCAGCTCTCCTGCATTCTTGCTCTTGCCCTCTCTTGCCCATCTGTCTTCCACCATGATATGGTACAGCACAAAGAAAGGCCTTTGCCAGATGCCAGTACCATCTCTTAGACTTCTTAGCCTCTAGAAAATAAGACAAATAAATTTCTGTTCTTCATATATTACCCAATCTCAGGTATTGTGTTATAGCATCAGAAAACAAAGACAAGTAGGAACACTAGGTTGGGCATCTCTTTTAGCTTCATGTGAACTTCCCTGAGAAGCAGTAAACGGAGGTCCTGTTTATACATCTATAGCGCATGGCAGACACGTGCTGCTGCTCTTTCCCCACTTCATCTCTTGCCATGGCCAGCTAGAGCTTTGAATGCTGCAATACTCTATAAATGTCACAATAGCCTCCAACAGGTCTTCTTGAGCCCGGACTCTCCCCAGATCCCAAACAATTCCACCAGGAAGAAAGGCTGGACTAGATACATTTTTAGGCCCTTTAAATTATGCTATCCTAGAATTTTCAGATTTTATGATCCTGATAATCTACATCTTTAAGACTCTAGGTTCTATTCTAAACACTTAGAAGCCTAAAATTCTTAGGAGCCTTAAATTAAGCACTACAGTCATAGGTCACAGGAGTCCAAAATTGCTACACAATTTGAATTAAGTGGGGTTACAGTAAAATTTTGAGCTACTTTCAAAATTGCGCCCCCAGAGGCCCCAAGTTCCTAGTGTCTTCTTGAATGCATGTGGTCAACTAGAGAGCAGTACCTTCTGTTCCTCTCTTCTGTTTCTGCCCTTCCCCACCCTCCTGCCAGGTCTGCTGTCTACAACCAAACTTGTAGATACTTAACACTCCCTTACCAGTTAGCCGGAAATGGTAAACCTCATAGTTTCAAGCTGGGTTCTTCACTTTCAATATTTTACCATTCAAACCCTCTCCATTCCCACCATTATCCCATCTTGTGGCCTGTGTGGAGAAAGGTCAAGGGCACTGCTGAGCCCAGGGTCAGGGCAGACTTCTCGAGTACTGGGGACATGCTCAGGCTCCGTCATGGCACACTGTCTGTTTGTAATTTAGTTCCTTGTAGGTCCCAGTGCTGAGTCTTTGTCTCCATGTCTGTGACTATGTCTGCTTGCCTCTTTCTCTGGAGAAATGATTTCATTCTCCTAGCTCACTATTTATTTATTTATTTAGTTAGTTAGTTAGTTAGTTAGTTAGTGTTGTACTGGGGATTGAACTCAGGGACATCCTACCTCCAAGCTATACCCCCCCAGCCCTATTATTTTTTTTATTCTTTTATTGTTGTTGTTGTTGTAATGGGGTTCCTGGAAATCCTTCTACCTCTGGGCTATACTCCCAGACCTATTTTATGTTTTTATTTGGAAACAGGGTCTCTTAAGCCAGCGAGGCTGGCTTCGAACCTGCGCGATCCTCCTGTCTCCACCTGGGGAGACAAGCGTGTGCTTGTCTTTATTTTTGAAACAGGGTCTCACTAAGTTGTAGAGGGCCTCACTAAACCTGAGGCAAGCTGCGAACCTGTGATCATCCTATCTCAGCTTCCCAAGTACTGGGATTACAAGTGTGCACCACCCTGTCTGGCTCCTATATCTCTTTTATAGATTTGTCTTTTTAAAATTCTCTGTGTCTCTATTCTTCCTTAAAGATGTGACTAGCAGCTTTAAACAATACATGACATGGGGCATTAGAAAGCCTGGTCCCCGGTCCCCACCCTGCCCTCGGGCTCCTGGCCAGGTCACTTCAGCTCCCTGAACCTAAGCATCTCAATAGTGAGGACATCCTCCTGCACTTTGCTCTGCAGCCCTTCCTGATTCTGCACATCTGTACGTCTCCATGGCAATGTCCTCTGACACAGAAACTCCTCTGTAGACAGAGAACTTGGTTTCATTCACCCCTCAACCATTGTGTATAGAGCATAAGTCCTATGTCATCATTACCCCAGTGCTGGGGGTCCTGGGATGAACACTTCCAAGTCTGGTCCCCAAGGAGCTCATATTTGGGAGGGTCTTAAGGAAAATCGGATGACAAGTTCTTAATCATGGACAGCTGAAGAAAGGAGGAAAAAAAATATACCGAGTGCCTCATGGGGCCAGACCATGTGCTAGATGCCTTGGCCTAGGGCATCCTGACCAATTCTCTCATTCCACGTATGAAGTGGTTATGGCTGTTCCCCTTAAAGGAAAACGAGACTAAGAGCCATTTGGCAGGGCAGCCAGTGTCACCAGGCTAGATGTGATAGCAATGAGTCTATTAGCATGCCCGGTGTCCTCTTTGCATGATTACAATCCTCGCTCTCTCTCCTGACTCTGGACTTGGAGGTCTGGGCACACCAAGAAATGCAAGTCCAGGATCCTCTTTCTCAAAGGATCTTCAAGGCCATGGCCCTGGCCTTGGCTCAGGCTTCTTGAGGCAAATATGCTTCAGGCCATCACTGCTCCCCCACCCCCACCACTGCCCCACTGTCTCAGCAGGGACAGCTGGGAGATTTGTAGCTGGATTCTGCCCTCCTGACACACAGCCCTATAAAATAGCAAGCAGGAAAGAAAGGGGGTCAAAACTAAAAAATAAACACTGATGGAGATTAGAAATGACTTGGGAGTCTTCGGGATTTATGTCTCGTTAAGCAAGATGGCCAAGGGGGCCAGACAGAGAGCAACCACCCTGACGCCTCTGCCTTAAGGATAATTTATCCCAGAAAGTTGAGGTCTCTGTCTGAGCCACCCACAGGCCAGGGTGGTTCCCTGGGTTCCCCCTTCCCAGTTCTGAGGAGCCCCAGGCTGAGCCACCAATTTTCTCACATGCGGATGCTTTGTCATTCCTTTCCATCTGTGATTTCATCAGGGATTCATGGTGCACTGCCAGTGAGGCTGGCAGGTTGGGGGTCCTTATCCTTATGGTCAGATGAGAAAGCTGAAGCTAACAGAGGGCGACTCATCCAGGATCGCCCAGGGCACCAGGAGTGTGAGGCTGGCTGACATTACAACCCCCACAGGTACACTGTCCCCTCCTTCCTGTTATCCCACCTCATCTCCTAACCCACCCTCAAATTAACTTTGTTCAGCCGATGACTTAATTCAACAAACCTCCACTGAGGAACAATATTTACTAAGAACTGTTGCAAACACAGAGATGCACAAGATAAAGGCAGATGCTAAAAACAAATGAACACTTTGAAAGTGTGTGTTGGTAGTGATGATAAAGGTCATGTTAATTGAGGGTCTCTCTCCAGTAGAATAATCAGAAGAACCAAGAAAGAAATAAAGATTAAACAAAAGCTTTGGAGATAAACTGGGAGAGAAACCAAAGCTGGGGTCAAGTATAAGAGAGAGTTCTTTCAAAGCAATTCACTGCATATTGGGAAGGCGTATGTGTGTATGTGTGTGTGTGTGTGTGTTTGTATGTGAGTATAAAACTAGGGATTAAACCTATGGGTATTCCACTTAAGCTACACTCCCAACCCATTTTTATTTTTTTTTTATTTTGAAATGGGGAATAGGAAGTCAGCCAAGGTGGCCTCAGACTTGTGATCCTCCTGTCTGAGCCTCCCAGGTACTGGGATTACTGGCATGCACCACCAGGCCAAGCCCTGAAAGATATCCCATTACAAGTGGGATAGGAATATGCTTTAATATTATTAAGTAGCTGACAGTCGCACGGGTCTTGACATTGATGCCCAAGTCATCTTTGTGCTTGGCCCTCAAACGTTATGCCCTCCACCCAATAATAAGGGGTAAAGCCTCAATCTTTATGGTAGGATGAAAATAACTTGGATTTCAAAATTAAGTTACACTGCTTTTCAATTCCCAGTTAGTTGTATGCTTAGAGTTGGTGTCTTAGCCTTTCTGAACCTGCTTCTACATCCATTAAGTGGAAAGAGTAACATCTACATCCAAATTATGACTTAAAAAAGTCAACAGAATATTAAAGTATAACTACATTAGTCCATATTTCATGTGAGGCCCCAGGATAATGGATAATACATCCCCAAGTGCAATGCAAGACCACCAGGCGAGGACTGCAAAAGGTGGTGTTGAGAACGGCTCTTTGCTGACCACCCACCTCTGACATAAAAAAGAGGTGGGAGAGGCCAAGAACCGAGTGGGGGGTTAGATAAGGGATTTCTGGAAAGAGCTGTAAGTGCAGTGTACATCTTTGTCCACTTCCTCCCTTAACTCAAACCTGGGAAAAGTGGCTGTAATGGGATCATTGGAGCACTTCATGTTTTCCCAATGTTTGGGAGACATGGTGGACTGGAATCTAACTCCCATTGCTAAATATAAAGGGTTAAAAGATAGCTGGCCATCTATTCTAATAGTAGAGTAAAGGGAGGTTGCTCTGAGAAACAACCTGCATCCTCAGAGTTTATCAAGGCAGAGAATGCAGAAGTATCTTTTTGAAATCAAATCTGGACCACACAGAAAGGGAAATGACCTAAGTCATGTTAGACTCTGACAGAAAACTATCTAAAGGAATGAAAGACTCAGAACTCAGTAGAAAGAGGCTGGTGCAGATGCCGTGGGGCTAGGAAGGTGGCTGAAGTACCAGGTATAATAGGAATGTCTGTACTCACATGAAGGGGTCGCCTTCATGGGCCAGGGACATGGGCTGCAGTTCTCCAAAATGTGTATTAAAATACCCAATGATAAAACAATACCATTAAATATCTGCCAAGCTCAGAGAACCTAGATCTTCAATTCTACACCAATCTAGTAAGAACTCTCCTATCCCTCTTTCCTTCTCCTCTTCTCCATCCCTGAAAATGGAGACAGAAAAAAAATCCACAACAGTTAGCAAATATAAAAATGGATTCTTTTGGTGGCACAAGCCTATAATCCCAGTAATTGGGAGGCTGAGACAGGAGGATCACAGTTTCAAAGCTAGCCTCAACAACCTAGTAAAGCTCTAAACAATTTAGTGAGACGTTGTTTCCAAATAAGACATAAAATGGGGCTGGAGTTATAGCTCAGAGATAGAACACCCCTGGATCCAATCCCCAGTACCACAAAAGAAAAAAGAAGGTAATGAGGAAGAGAAGGAGGGAGAGATACTCTTGGTATAAAAGAAAAGAAGAAACTGATCCCCTTTCTTACTACAGGAGACTGGCTGTGAAAATTCCAAGTCCAAGCAGATAGATAGGGAAAATACAACTTTTCAATGAAGGTTGAAGTTTATTGCTATCTTATTGCTAATAGTAGTGCTATCCTTTGACTGTGTCCCCCAGAAAGCATGAGCTGGAGACTTCACTGCAATGTAACAGTGTGCCAAGGTGAGACCTAATAAGAGGTGATTCGGTCTTGAGGGCCCAACCTCATGAATGGATTCAGGTTGATTATAAAAGGCCTTGAGGTTGTGAATTCAGTCCCTCGTCCTCTCTTGCCCTCTCTTTGCCCTCCCACCATGGGAGGATGCAGAAAGGAGGCCCTTACCAGATGCTATTGCCTCCATCTTGGGATTTTCAGGCTTCAGAAAGAACCGTAAGCAACAAATTCTTGTTCTTTATAAATTACCCAGTTTTGTGTCAGCTATTCTAACAGCAGAAAATGAGCTAAGAGAGATATTAATATAAATATCTTGGATAAGATGTTAATATTGAGCATAAACAATGTTTTATGACTTAAAATGAAGGAAAACTTTGTTACCTAGGAGAAAACAGAACAGTCGTGGAAGTCCATGTTTCAACCAAAAAGAACAAGTCACTTGGTTCTGCAGAATAACTAGTAGAAGGTGTTTCTTGATTATACCCCAATCTGTTACATGTATTTAATGTAACAGTTACACCAAATATCCTGGCACACAACTGGCCTTGAGTATATCCGAATTAGATTCCATTATTTCTCTGGGCCTGGTTGACCAGGATTTAGCCTGGCCAGTCAGCTAGGGGATCTACTGTATATCTGATCTGAGCTTCTGTCCAGAGCAGATAGAAGATGCAGCTTTAACCCTGGGCAACACAGAGTCTATAGGATTGGAAAGTCTCTTAGATATATCCAGATAGGTGTCAAGAACCCAGAGAGAGGCAAATTTTTCTCAAATCCATCCTAGAGCCAGCTATGTAACCCATGTCTCTTCATTCCCTCTCCTATCTCTACCTCATTATCCCACACAGCCCCATCTTAGAATCAAGTGCTGGGTTGGCTAATCTGGTAGTATCTACTATTTATTGAGTTCCTGCAATGTGCCAGGTTCCTTATATATGGAAGCCTTAGTACTAACAATAATTTTCCAAAGGTAAGGGGTAACAATAGCTTTTTTTTTAGATGAGAAAACTGTTACCCGTGGGGTTAAGTGACTTAACTATAGGCATATAGCCATTGTAGAGATGGAATTCAAACCAGTCTGACTCCAAAGCTGGTGGTCTTGTCACTATTCTATGATCTCTCCCAAGAACTGCTGGAGTCAGGAAAGAAAGCTGCCACTGGGTCCTTAGAACCCTGAAGGGAGTCCCTATCCTCCCCACAGCCATCTTTGCAGAGAAGAACCCATCTAGACTGACCCACACACGGGCCAGCCATCCCAAAGCCAAGACAACTGATATATGCTTGCATGTTCCTGGTTCCTTCCAAGGAATAAAAGGTGGCATGGCTTTTAAAAACATAAAACAGTGTGAATAACTTTATAATTAGTTGGCAAATTATATGGCCAGAGGGATCTTACTCTGTTCTCTGAAGTAGATATATTAACTTTATTAAGATCTTTTTTTCCTTTTGCAAGTTAAGTTGGTTCTTTGCAAAGGTGGGTGTGTCCAAGCGAATGAAGTTCTCATTTCATTTGACAAGAATCTTGGCTGGGGTTTCCAAAGAAAAGTTACTTTCAGACTCTCCTTCTGACGGTGAACTTGGCCTCCCTAACTCCCTCTTGAAACCCTACTCTTTGCAGGCGGAAACAGGGGATAAAAAAGTAAGATAAAGAATTAAATGAAGTAAAGGGGGAAACAACTAGAGAATAAATAATCCTCTTAAAACAGTCACTGGGAGAGGCAAGGGAGAGTTGAGAAAGCAAGGGGGGTGGGCGGGTTCTGGTTGGTGACTCCCTAACTCGCTGGCTTTCTGATGCTGGGCCGGTGGCCTGGGCCCTCCATGTCTCTATTCCCTGGCTACAAGGTGGAAAGAATACCTGCCCACTGCTGACACAGAGGCTCCACTCAGGCCTGCTGAGAGGACCAACTGAGGTATCGTCTGTCTCAGTCAACAGTCTAACTACTGTAATCCAACACAACGGACTTAGAGGAAGGTAGATTTCTTTGCTCACAGTTTTTGGAGATTTCAAGGTTCTGCCCATGGCAGACCAGTTCAGGGCTTGGTGGCAGGAAGCAGAGAGAGGGGGAGAGCAAAGGCTTTGCTCTCACATCACAGAGGCCAGAAGCAGAGAGAGCAAACAAGAAAGGTATTCGAAGACAAAAATACAGCCCCTAAGGCCACACCCCCAGGGACACAGCGTGTCCAGCCACACCCCACCTGCCTACGTTACTTCCCAGTAAATCCATTTTACTGGATTCACACAGTGATGAGATTACAAACCTCGTGACTTAATTATATTAACCCTGAACACTAATACTTAAGCCCTTCAGGGGACATTCTACATTTAACCACAACATCATCTGAGAAAGAGGGTTGACTTTTACAGAGCAGTGTCCACACATATAGCTGTGGAGTTATCTCTTACTCCCAGACTGAGGTCCTTGGCTGTCCCTGGAGCCCTGGGTGGCATTGAGAAAAGGATTTCCCTGAGCTCTCAGCTCCGGGGCGGCACCATGCAGTACATCTGCAATGGAGGAATGTGGGCGGAAATGAGTGTGCTGAGCACATATGTGTCGGCATGCTCTCGCGCCCTTGAGTGTGCACACCTGAGAGCTGCGTACCCTCGGTATGACACGTGCACATGCCTGTGCCCATAGGGACTGGAGAATGTTCATTTAGACATTCATTTATTCCACAAATGAGTTTTGAGGACTGACTCCGCTGTCTAAATGTTGGGGATTTGGTGGGGTGCAAGACAGACTAGTGATTGTATTTATGTGAGAGGGTTCAGAGGAAAGCATGAGTCTTTAAGTATATGAAGCAGTATTTTACATGTGTACATGAGGGTATGTATGTAAAAATACATGTCAATGTGTATGAAGAAGTGTGGACTTATGTAAAAGTTTGCATGTGAGTGCTTGGGTGTCTTTGTGTTTGTGTATGCATGTGATGAGATAGAAAAGAGAGAAAGATCTCCTGGTCACCCTTGAGGGCATCAAATTTTGTTAAGATGCCTGAAAGCTGAAAGGCACCTCAACCCATTTGTGCTACTACAATAAAATGCCACAGACTGAGTATTTTGTATGTGAGTGTATGGTACTGGGAATTAAAATGAGGGACATTCTACCTCTGAGCTATATTCTCAGTCCTATTTTATTTTTTTATTTGGAAAAAGGGTATCACTAAGTGGCTGAGGGCCTCACTAAATTGCTGAGGCTGGCCACAAACCTATGATCCTTCTGTCTCAGCTTCTTACATACAGGAATTACAAAATGTACACCACCACATTCAGCTCAGAATTGTTTTGTTTTGTGTCTGGTATTGGGGATTGAACCCAGGGGCATTCTACCCCTGACCTACATCCTCAGCCCTATTTTTTACTCTTTATTTTAAAACAGGGTCTCACTAAAGTTGTGGAGGGTCTCACCAAGTAGCTGAGTCTAGCCGCGAACCTGCTATTCTCCTGTCTTAGCCTTCCAAGTACTGGGATTACAAGTGTGCAACATCATGTCCAGCTTCTGACTGGACAGTTTATAAAGAACAGAACTTTGAACCAGGTAATAGTGGCACACAACTGTAATTTCAGTACTTAGGATGCTGAGAAAGGAGGGCCATGGGTTTGTGGCCAGCCTCAGCAACTTAGCAAGGCCCTCCACGACTGAGTGAGATTCTTTTCCTTAATAAAAATAAAATAGGGGTGGGGGGGATAGTTGGAAGTAGAAGTTCCCTGGGTTCAATCACAAGAACCACATATAAAAAGAAAGAAAGAAAGAAAGAAAGAAAGAAAGAAAGAAAGAAAGAAAGAAAGAAAGAAAGAAAGAAGAGGGGGAGTAAGGGAAAGAAAAAGGGAGGGAGGGAGGGAGGGAGGGAGGGAGGAAGGGAAGGAGGGAGGAAGGAAGGGAGGGAGGAAGGAAGAAAGGGGAAAGGAAAACAGAACTTTGTTTCTTTCATTTTCAGAGGCTGGGGCATCCACCACTGACTTTGGAGTCCAGTGAGAACTATTCTCTATTTTCAAGAGGGCACCTTGAGGTCCCTTCAAACTTGAGCCCTTTCATAAAGGTGCTAATCCTCCCACAACTTACCCACTTTTCAAAGACCATACTTCTTAATATTGTTATATGGGGAGTGAAATCTGACATGAATTTTGGTTTCATATTTTTTATGGACCTGGGATATGAGCCCTGGGCCTTGCACATGCTGGGCAAGCACTCTACCACTGAGCTGTACGCCTTTGATGCCATAATTCAGACCATAGCAGGTCCTGAGGTATCATCTATTCCAATCCTCGACATTCCAGATAGGAAAACTGAGTCCCAAAGAAAGGACCAGAAGATGATCCAACAATCAAGGGTTGAGCCCAGGGATCTTTTTCTAATGAACATGCAAATGTAAATGAAGCCATAGGGAAGAATCTAGGTGAGAGAATGTAAAGGTTGGCCTCACTGGAGCATCTTAGCTGGGCGTGGTGGCACATGCTTGTAATCCCAGTACTTGGGAGGCTGAGACAGGAGGATCATAGGTTCATGGCCAGCCTCAGCTCCTTAGTGAGGCCCTCCACAACTTAGTGAGACCCTGTTTCAAAATAAAGAATAAAGAATAGAAGCCAGGCATGGTGCTACACACTTGTAATCCCAGCATTTGGGAGGCTGATACAGGAGGATCGCGGTTAGCGGACAGCCTCAGCTACTTACTGAGGCCCTTTGCAAATCAGTGAGACCCTGTTTCAAAATAGAGAATAAAAGAAAATAGGGCTGGGGATGTAGCTCGGTGGTAGAATGCCCCTGAGTTTCAACCCCAGTACTGCAAAAAGAAAGGGAGGGAGGGAGGGAGGGAGGGAGGAAGGGAGGAAGAGAGGAAGGGAGGGAGGAAGAAAGGAAGGAAGGATGGAAAATATAAAGCATCTTGAATGTTATGACAATAGGAAAAATGAGCAGGAGAAAAGAATTATCAGGTTTTTTTTTAATTGTTCTCTGGGGAGATAATGGACTGGAGTAAGAGACTTCAAGGGAGAGATCTGGGAGGTGGCAGATACAACAGCCCACATCAGAGGAGATAGGCCTGAATCTAAAAATAAAAAAGGAGGGTATAGACATGAGAATGCTTCTAGCCTAAAATCAGAGGCTTTTGCATCCATGAGAATATGAAGAGTGAGCTCACAGTTTTTAATCATTTATACAATGAGGCAGTTTCCCCTAAACCTGGAAATTGAACAAGCCTGAGAATTGCAAGGAGCATCTCATTAAAACCTCACAACAGGCCTGTCAGTGGGCATTATTTCCTGTGTTATTGAGTGGGAGATAATTGTCCAAAGGCACATAGTCTGACTTTGGAGATCCAAGACCAGACCTGGGAACCATTTGTTTCAAGCTGAATGCTAAATAAGTCAATAATCACCCAGTAAGCATCACTTTTTACTAGGGATTGTGCTTAGCGCCTTATGCACAGTTCTTCTTTTCAGCCTTTCAATAATCATTTGTCCATTTTTCAGTTAAGGAAAATGAGATTCAGAGGTGCTGAGTAATTTGGCCAAGGGTCCACAGTGCCTGAGGCCAGGTCATCTGATGCCAACACCAACGCCTATATTCTTTCAACAATCCTACTTTCCTTCCAAAATCAGGAGAAACATATTTGCAGCACACAGCTTAGAATGAAGTGTATTTAGAAACTCTCAGCCGGGCGTGGTGGCGCACGCTTGTAATCCCCGTGCTTGGGAGGCAGAGACAGGAGGATCGCGCAGGTTCGAAGCCAGGCGCATGCGCTGGCTTAAGAGACCCTGTTTCCAAATAAAAATACAAAATAGGTGTCTGGGAGTGGAGCCCGGAGGTAGAAGGGCTTCCAGGAACCCCAGTACCACCAAAAAAAAAAAAAAAAGAAACTCATTCCAAGAAGAGTGTATTAGGCTCAGATTATAGGTCGGTTGGAAACACTTTTGTCAAAGGCTTGGATGACAAGAATGTGCTGGAGATTAAAGGGTCCTCACTCCTAATGATCAAAACAACACCAAAGAAGTCACACTGGGCCTCCTAACTCCTATTCTCCTTCAGGGATAAAGCATCTGTGGTCTCTACTGAGTTCCCAGTAACAGCTACATGGGGCGGAGGGCTAGGGTCAAGACACTGAGGAACGTGTCCCCAGTAATCTAAGTGTGAGGCTCAGGCATTCTCATGGATGCAAAAGCCCCTGGTTTTAGGCTAGAAGCATTCTCCTGTCTATACCGTCCTTTTTTGTTGTTTTTGTTTGTTTGTTTGTTTTGTTTACTCTTCCCTAAGTCAGTCCTTGTCAGGACTGGTCCTCCAGGCTCCAGACCTCTGGGATCCACATCCTCACACTCCTCTGGGACCTGGCCTTTTCCATCAGTGCCAGCCTGCTTCTCTCACCCTAAGTAAACGCAAGTACTAAGGCCTTCACACTGCACACTCAGGCCCATCCACTGGGTCCTGAGCATACTGTGTCCACCGCAGAGAGGAAGCTGAGCTCTCCCCGGAGGCCAAGATCTAGTCTGTCTGCTTTTCCTAAGCCGGGGAAGGTTCCACTCCACTGATACTTGGCCCAGCCACTCTTTCTAGATGTGTCCTGCCCTCTCCTCCTTTCCCATTTCCTCCAATTACTGTCTGAAGACCTACTACAAATGAGGCAGTCCCAATATAAACTGCTGTGTATACCCCTGAGATTCCCACTGTCTACCCCAGTTAGAGGCCCTGGTGAGACATCAAAATGGAGGTGGCCTGGACACCATACACATCCCCCGGAGCCTTGTGCCCCAAGTCTGGACACTCTGATGGCCCGAGGCCATGCCCGCCCCAACACTATCCTTTCCCTTTCATACCAGCTTATCTGCCAAGACCCTGACATGCCTGTGGTCAAGCTTACCCAGTTTACCACACTTGAGCTGATTTCTTCTGATTTTTTGGTCCCAGAGTCTCTAACTTCATCCCATCCTAATCCCTGAAACAAATTCCTGGCCTCACTTGAAAGGCTTTTCAAAATGAGTAAGAGTAATCTTGTGTCCCATGTGCATTGACATCTAGACCCCTGCCCCACCCCAGTATTTCCTTCCTGAGCAGGAATTGCCATCAGAGGGTCCAGTAAGGAGTTGGCTCACCGCTTCATTAAGGTCTCTCTAAACTCCAAAAAATAGAATCATCTGAGTGCACACCCAAGAAAGCGGTCAGGAAGCAACCAGCTGTCTGAATTATTTACTGTCCCATGGAAGCTAGCCAGCAGATGCTGGCCACACAGATGCTGGGAAAATATTTATGTGGGTCAAGATAGATACTTGGCCAGGAAAGAGTGCCCACTGTCATCTTTTGTTCCTGCTGATAAGACAAAGCCACACAAGTCAGACAGAAGACCCTGGCAGACAAGGCCTGGCATCTGATCAGAGCAGAGTGGAGTACATGGCTGCCTCTTCAGTTCCAGTCCTGTCTCTGCTACCAGCTGGCTCTGTGCCTCCCAGGGTCTCAGGTCCTCCATCTGTAGCATCATGGAGTAGACTACTGACCTCAAGGTTCCTGCAATCCTATGATACTGTGACTCAGTGTCAAATGTATTTTCCAGATCTGCCATCACAATGCCACTGGCTCATCACAGAACTATTTTTCTTGGCACCCTGGAAACGTTCCTGGAATTCCAGCATCCTAGGATTTCTCTTTCTACTGATCCAGTTTCTATGAACAGATGGGAGGACTCCATCTGAGGGAGGGAGATCTGATTTTTAAATAAAAGGGTAAAATAAAAGAGGGGAAATAGAGTTCAAGCCATGTTCACGATGCATCCAATATTTGCAAAGCTTGACGCTGAACCTCGGAGGACAGTGAAGTGCCCCACACCCAGTCCTCTAAGAGCCCATGCTGGGGCAGTGCTAGGGGTGGCCCACAGGTCATCTGATCCCAAGTTGCTTCTCATGTTTCTTCCTTCCTGTAAACCCCAGGAACTCTTCCAACCACTCTCCTCTGCCCTGGAATTCTGTTTTTGCCATGATCCTCCTGAGCTCCCCAGGAGGAGTTCTGGTCGCCCCAGGTCCCCATCCTTATGGATCTCCCAGATCCTTCTCCATTCCAGGGTTTAAGCAGGTCTCTTTGAAGACCCACCTAAAGTAATATTCATGGATACAGACAAGGTTCAGGGACCCCCAGAGTTCTCTCAAACATTGACTCAGGGGCTCTGGATGCCACCTCTAGAGTGCTCAGTGTCATAACAGGACCTCTATCTACAATCCTCAGTTTCCCTAGCCTTCCTCTCTCCTCTGACCTGCTCTTCTCTTTGGATTTTTCCATAACCCAATCTGAAGGTGTGGTACGTGCTATGGTGGCCTCTGAGAAACTGGAATTTGGGAGTCTTTGGGGCTGGATGCATCCATTCAATGGTCATTTCCCCAAGAAAGAAAGCAGGACAGGCCTAGTTGGGTCTGTCTCATTTCTATTATCCAGTCTATGCTGGATACTCTTCTGTAGACAATTTATTCTGCAGACAATCCTTTTTTCCATTGAATAGTTATTCAACATCTGTTCTCTACTGAACACTGTGCAAGGCCCTACTGAGGAAACATACCAAGACAGATGAAGCCCTGTCCTCCCCAGTCCCTAGGTGCCTGGGATGGAACCCTCAAACCCAGCCTCGAGCATGGCCAAGTCAGGCTCTTGGCCTCTTCTCTCATCACACCTCTGTCCCTGCTGCCTGCCTCACTCATGGGATCATAGTATCACAGGAGATCAGATCCAGAAGGGCCCTTGGAAACCAGACAAGGTATGCAGCCAGTGAGACTGGAGCCATGAGATAAGGTAGCTCCATGAGCCACATGCATCCCTGAAATACACGGGCTTCATCTGAAGGCCTGCGCCTGTGGGACAAAGCCAGCTGACCATACACCACAGCCCAGAAAACACGATTGCAGAATCACGTCATCTGCCCACAGACACAGAGATCCAGAGGCAGAACTGAACCTAGAGTCAGAGCTTCCAGGCAAGACACTTGGCTATCTAGTATAGATGTCTCTTATAATCCTCTCAAGAACTCTAAGAGATTGGCTTTGTTAAACTCCCTGTTGTACAAAGCAATATTCAAAGTCATGTAGCTTTGAAGTGGTTGAGTATAGATGTATATCTATGCTAAAGATTTATAGGTGTATACTCAGATCTATTTGATTCTATAGTCAATTTGTCAAGCACCAGGTACTCAGCTATTAAATATATATGTATATATAATGTGTTTGTATTATATATAATTATATATAATACAAGATTACAGGTATGTGCCAGATATAGTGACACACATCTGTAATCCCAGTACTTGGGAGACTGAAGTGGAGGGATTGAAGGTATGAGGCCAGCAGATAGTAACTTAGAGAGACCCTGCTTTAAGTAAATAATACATACATACATACATGCATACATACATACATACATACATACATAGCTAGGGATATAGCTAAGTGGTAGAAACCCCTGGGTTCAATCCCCAGTACTACACACACACACACACACACACACACACACACACACACACACACACACACATCATGCCAAGAAACCATGAACTAATGTTACTGTTGTGATTATCCGTAATAATAATTCCAGAAGTTTAATAGTCTTTATTTATTCAAGAAGAAAAATACCTTAATCCTGGATGACAAGCTATGGTGCTGTGATAGTAAGAACTATGATGTGCCATGAGAAGCCAGGGGAAATGACAACCAATGTCAGTGAGTTTTGTAATAGGGACTTAGGAAGGCTTCTCAGAAGACAGACATGTGAGCAGGCCCTTGAAAGATGGGTGGAAACTCACCCAGAGGAAGGGGGAAAGAGCTTCAACGTGCCAAGCCGACGAGCTATTCTAGATCAGTTTGTGCGTCTGGAAGGCAGTTGCCGGGCTGGGAAAAGCAGGAGATGAAGCTGATGAAGGGGGTGGCGGCTGAGGGCTTGTAGTATAAGGAAAGGGTCTTACTTTATATTTAAGGTCCAGGAATCATAAACATTTTCAACCAGAGAAGCAACACCTTATCAATCAAAGATGACTCTGGGCATGAAGATATTAATATATCCTAGGGACAGGAGCTTACAATGTTAAGAATGGTAATAACTGTTGTTATAAATCTCAAAATAAAAGCCTTTCAAGAATTGACTTATTCTTAAACATCAGGCCCGTGAGTTACATAACCTTGTCTCACCTATAGAGAAGGAGAAGGCAAGGTCTGAATTTACAGGGATCTGTCCACTCCAAGCCCAGGGCTGTTCCTCAAGAACATGTCCCAGAATCTGAGCTTTGTGCCAGCACGCAGATCACACAGAGCCTGGATTTCTGCCCTGGGTGGGAGTCTGGACTAGCTGCTCTCTGAATCTCATCTAACTTTGAGATTATAAAACTCTGCAACTCAGCGGCAGGGCTCACTGCGTGGTGGGGCTGATGGTCTGAGCCGTGGGTGGTCAGGAATGTTTCAGGACTCCCTGGGCCCAGTGTTCCAGGTTGGAGTGTCTGGATTAATGATCCATCTCCAGGCCCTGATGCCAGGTGCTGGGCACTGGGCATCGATTAGACTTTATACTCTGAGATAGCTTTCATCTGAGGCTCTTGAGGTGGGTTGTAGCCTAATAATTAACATTATCTGACCCCACATCATCAGTGAGCTGGAAGAGGGGAGAGAGGCTCTGAGCAGGACTCCAGTGGCGGTGGGCATGGAGCCTCCCAGTCTAGGCATTGCCACTTGGCAGATGACCCCTCTGCCAACAGGCAGATTCCGCCTGGAGTGTATATAGTGGGTGGCTGTGGTCTCACTTTGGGGCTTCACAGCATTTCTATGGAGAAATAGCATGGGAGTCATCATCCTCACTGAACACACGAAGACTAATGCCTGGAGCAGGACAGAGGATTTCCCAAGGGTGGAGGGCTCAGGATTGAAACTCAGCCTTTTGCATCTTCCCGGTACACATGGCTGTCACTGTCAGGGGTGTTTAGAACTTCCTTGAGGTGAAAGGAGGTAAAGGAGTGATCTGATATTATTTTACAAAAGAAATCATTATAAAGGTGCCTGTTACCCACACACTGGTTTAATATATATTTACTGAATACATCCTGGTATGTTCCAACTGCTGTGCCGGGTGCTGGGGAGAGCAAAACATAGCACCTGACATCATCAGCTTATAGTCGAGGCAGGGCAGTGTGTCAGGGGAGGGATGGACATGCAAATGCTCTCTTAGTGAGCTGCCATGGTGCTTTAGTGAATATGTTTGGTGTACTTAATAACAAGTGATTTAGTAGCACAGAGCACTTTGGGCAAGGGTCTCAAGGAGGGAATGAGCAAGTCCACCTAGAGGAGGAGGGGGCAGGTGGCTGTGCAGAAGTGGTCAGAAAAGTCTCAGAGGGAAGACGACACAAAGATGGAAACTCAAAGGACGACTAGGAGTTCATCTGGCAAATGGGAGGTGGAAAGTGTAAGACTGGGATACTCCAAGAAGGAAAGAGGCAGTGTAGGCATAAAGCCTCTAGGTTAGCAGAGAGCCACTGAGCTGGCTGCGGAGTAAGAGATCACGAGAGATGGGGCTGAAGAAAGAAACAAGGGACACAACAAAAAGCCGGGGTAAAGGGACGGAACCTTATCCTGAGGGACTCAAGAAAGAGGCAACATGGTAGGAAGTCCCAATACGGTTACGTCCACACGTGAAGGTATTTGGCATTGTAAAGAGTCTTGAAGGATAGGCCACAGCCTGCAAAATATGCTGTGTGAAGGCAGGTTTTTTTTTGGGGGGGGGGTACTAGGGCTTAAATCCGGGGGCATTCTATCTCCCAATTACACTCCCAATCCTTTTTATTTTATTATTTTTTGTTTTGTTTTTAAACAAGGTCTTGCTGAGCTGCTAAGAATCTAAATTGCTCAAATCTCTGATTCTCTCCTGTCTTAGCCTCCCAAGTACTGGGATTATAGCCATGTATCACCATTCTCACTAACACATACAGGGCAGGAGGAAGGAGAAGCGGGTTGAGGTGCAAGGGAGACACATCAAGTGATGAGGGCATGTATTTTGCATCGCTTTGAATCTCGCTATGCTGTATGATGTATAATTACAACAGACCAATAAAAGTATTATTTTAAAAGTGTGCTTTGCGAAGCTCCCTCTCCTGGCGGTGCTGAGGATGTATTGATGAGGGGAGAGACTGAGGTAGACAGCCTCTGGGAAGGAAAAAATGGTGGTGACCTACTTTGATCAGTTTTTAGCCACAAAAGATACCAAAATCTCTCATGTGGTCTGGAAAACCTACATCTTAGGAAAGTCTTTATTATAAAAAGTGTGTCCCCTGGTTTTCAACTTGAGCCAAGGGCCCTGGATCTGGATCCATTCCACCCGCCTCAGGTCCAAAGAGAAACCACATTCTTCTTGTCTCTCTTTGTATTTCCTGGACTCCTCCGTACCACTTTGCTTCTGCAGAAATGCATTTTCTCATAGCAGGAGCTCCCTGCCATTAACACATGGTGGCAAAGGCCCGTGCCTTCGCCACCTTCTGCTTCTCACCTCAGGTGACTCCGTGAGATGTGCCCAGATCCTGCCATTCACAATCAGGTATGAATTAATCGAGTGTCCAGGAGGTGCCGGGCATGGCCAGGCTTTCTGGGAGTGGCCTCTGCCTTCACCTCCTTGGGCCCCTGTGGCTCAAGTACAAACTCTTAGTTCAGCATTTCAAACTCTTAGACCCCATCCACCTCCATGGCTTCCCATTCCTCTATACTCCGTGCTCCTCACATTTATTATTTTCACCTAGTAGTCCCTAAATACTCTGCACTATTTTTAACAATATAAATATCTTTTTATTAGAGACCCTCTAATTCAGACAATATCAAAGGTAAAAAATAGGGAGTATAATATTTCCTCCATCCCCCTGCTTCCCACTACCCAGAGAAATCCATTCCCCAGAGATAAACATTGTTAACATTTGGGTAAATATGTTTATATCACTTTGAATCCCATTATGATGTATAACTACATGGCACTAATACGTGTGTGTGTGTGTGTGTGTGTGTGTGTGTGTGTGTGTGTGCTTTAATATAAAAGTTTTTCTAGCCAGGCATGGTGATACATGGCTGTAATCCCAGTACTTGGGAGGCTAAGACAGGAGAATCAGAGATTTGAGCAATTTAGATTCTCAGCAGCCCAGCAAGACCTTGTTTAAAAACAAAACAAAAAAATAATAAAATAAAAAGGATTGGGAGTGTAATTGGGACATAGAATGCCCCCGGATTTAAGCCCTAGTACCCCCCCCCAAAAAAAACCTGCCTTCACACAGCATATTTTGCAGGCTGTGGCCTATCCTTCAAGACTCTTTACAATGCCAAATCCCATCTTCTGTGAATTTCTCTGTGATCCTGCAGAAGCGGGATACTTACATCTGACAGATCACTTGCTGCTGTGTCTTGAGACCTCCATCCACATGCTGTGCCTCCATCGGGTTGTGGGTGAGGCTGTCATCTGAGATGATAATCTCTGTGAGGACAGGGTCACAACAGTCTTGGTCACTGCTGTACTTGTGGTGCCTAGCATGTAGTAGAGCCTCAGTAAGTGTCTACGGAATCCATCCATAAGTGGGTGGATGGAGGGTTGGACAGATGATGGATGGGGGCAGGAACTGCTGTGCAATGCTCAGCAGGCTACACGTACAGGCTAGTGTTGGCACTGAGCAGTGCAAAGGCCCTCAGCTAGGGATTCAGGGCCTGGGCTCCTGTCTGGCTCTGCCTTCTACTTGCCCTCTCTAACATTCCATTTCCCTACCTGAAACTGAATAGTGGGGCTGGGTAGTTCCCCCAAATCCCCCCCAATGGATGCTCCAGAATGCTCAGCTGGCCCTGGCCCAGCATCCCTATTTCACACCTCTGTAATTACCCACCTGCATGCCTTTTATTATAAAGATTGGAGTGGGGGTGGGGCTCGTTAAATAAAGGGCAAAAGGAAGTTGCTGGCTTGCCAAAATGACATTGCTGGCATTAACTAGATTAACTTCTGAAATGAAAAGCCCACAAAAAGCAAAACCAAAACAGAGAAGGAGCCATGGCTTCCGCCGGGGGCTTCATGGTCGCCTGCTTCAGCCTGTCTGACCTCCAACCCAATCTTCCCTCACTGGGGAGGTCACCGAAGCTGCTCTTCACCTTCCCAGGACTTCAGCTCGGTGGTCTCAAGACAAGGATCCTGCCCACTGAGTTCTTGGGAACTTCTCGTGAAGACTCCAGTCCAGAAGAGATGAGCAGGTAAATAGACAGGTATGTGTGATGAGAGCTGAGATGGGAAAACCGAGGCCCGAGGGTGCAGGGCAGCAGCCCCAGGCTGAGTGACGAGCTGTTCTCCAGGCAGAAGAAAGAAGGCAGGGCAGCATGAGGGGGACAGCATGTCAGGCAGTCTTGGGCACTGAAAGGTCTCGTCTGCACACCAAGCCAGAGATGCCAACACGTGAGAACATCCATTATGCAGCTGCTAGGAAGGGTGGCGGCAAACCCACTGCTGGTGCCAGTTGATGCTAAAATGCAAAATAGAGGCAGGAGACTGAGATGGACTCCAGTGGAGACTCTTGCTGAGTTCACAATGTTTACAATCCTCAGAAGAGGCAGGGAGACATGGAGAACAGTCAATCCAGCCCTGTTACCCCCAGGGGCAGGAAAAGAGGACACTTGAAACCTGGCTAACTATCCATCTCATGGGGAGAGAACTTGTCCCTGTAAGAATCCCAGAATAGGAGAGGTCTTCTCTGCCAGGGTCTTCTCTGCCTTCCCACACAGGGTTGGCTAAGGCCAGGCTGAGAAGGGAGAAGAATGCAGAAAGAAGCACTCTCTAGTCCATGCCTCTGAAGGAGATGAGAGTCCTCACATGCATTCTTGTTTTACCCTTAGAAGAATCTAGAGAGAGGTCTTCATTTCTCTACTTGATAGACTAAGGATCTGCAGCACAGAGAGCCGCCCCCAAGTCCTTACAACTAGAGACCATTGGAGCTAGACAATGCACAAGGTCTCCCCAGCTCCAAATCTGTGTCTTCACCCCACACATTCTTGCCATCCAGACCCTGTTCTAATCCAAAGGTCATGCACTGTCTGGTTTGTGGTTTGCTTACTAACTTTTGACTAAAAATCACGATTCGAGTAACACCTCTGAGCTCTGAGCTGCTGGACACTGGGGCTGTTAAGTCAAGATCCCAAGGAGTGTTCTAGTTTCCTTGACTGGGCACTTGTGATGTCCTCTTGAAGAGTGACACTCTAATGACAGAATTCCAGGCCTAGGATATAGAAATGCATTGAAATCGGCCTTTCCAGCACCCCTCAAGCCTTGCCCATCTGCACATGAAACATATCTGGGCCTGGAGGCCATGAGGAAGTGAGGCTTGTGGGTCCCATGGGTAAACCCTGGTCAGGATCACCCATGCCAGACTAGGCCACCAGGTATTAATCATTGCCAAAGGAGCAGTTAAACTGAAAGCCACTTCATTAACGATTAAGCTTCATCTCTGCTGCCCTTAGGGAAAGGAGCATTGGGTGGGGAGCCAGGTCCTGCTCCAGAGAGCCTGCAGTGTGGAATCACATGACCTAGGTTCAAGTCCTGGTTCCACTCTCAACCCACTGGGGGACCTTCCCTTTCTTTTTCTTTTTTCTTTTTTCTTTTTTTTTTTTTTTTTTTACTTTATACTGTGGTTTGAACCCAGGGACATTCTACCTTTAAGCTACACCCCAGTCTTCTTTATTTTATTTATTTAATTTATTTTATTTTGAAGCAATGTCTCACCAAGTTGTTAAGGCTGTCCTTGGACTTGGCCCTCTTATCTCTGCCTCCCAAGTACTGGGATTACAAGTGTATATCACCACAGCCAGCTCTATTTCCCATTCTGAGCTTCTATTTCCTCCTAGGATAAATGGAGAAAACTCTACTGCATTTGTTGCAATGTTCAAGCATATACTGCCCAGAGAATAGTCTGTACATGTTTACTTTTCTCAATCTCAGCTCGCCACAAGCCCCCAGAGTGTCCAGTGCAAGTTGTACCTACTCTTTGTAATCTTTAGGATGATGAAAAGTTGGCAGTAAATCACAATTCAACCATGAAGCCTGGAGGGCAGGGGTTCAGATCTCGTCCTCACTCCCTGTACTAGACGGACTGCACCACGGACCACAGAACATGCCCTCTTTGCTCTTTAGGAACTGGTCAAACTCCTCCAAGCTCATTACTCCACAAGAATAAAAATTTCCTATTTGGTCGATTCCCGGTACTTTTTCTTTGGATCATCTCATCCCAGTGGGATTTATTAAACCAAAATTTTGCAAACTTAGTAAAGATACAAGACCTTATGGATCTTGATCCAATACCAAAGCAAAGATGCAGTATGTGAGCTGATCAATGAGTGACTATCAAGTCATCTTGCACCCTATGAAAGAGACCGCGTGGTGTGGTGGTTCAGTACTGGCCCCAGTTGGAAACGGCACCATATTCATCCTGGTTTGCAACTAGAAAATTCTGTTACGGTGGAGTTTCCAGAGACGATAGCCGTAAGCAATGATAGATTCTAAAATATTGAGGTAGTAAGGTGAAGGAGACATTTGGTATTGGTAACTAAATCTCCTCTTTCTGTTGCTCTTTAATCAGGGCCATCAGAAACTGAAACTTCTCCTTTCTGTCTGTAGGTGGCAGCACTGACCCCTTTTATACCCCAGAGGGGACCTCGGTTTTCACAAGAGAACAAGTGCTCCTCTCAGGAGGGTAACATGTGGATAGAATAAGATAAACCAGCTTCAGAACAAATATCCTCACATATTTAAGATGCGAACCATCTGGTAAATTCACAAAACTTCTAAAACCTCACATCACTTAGAATATAGTCCTTTCAAAGATCTGATGAGATACTCCAAATCACCATTTTCCAAGCAAGCATTGCAAGGAGTCCAGGAAACCTTCAGGATCTGCAGAGCCCAGCTTGGAAAGCCCTGAGCGTGAGAAGGGCGGACAGGTCACCCAGGAGACAACAAACTCCTCCCTCGGCCTGGAGCACCTCGCCCTGGGGCAGGGGCCCCAAACGTGTACCAGTGGAGTGCTCACTCTGTGCCAGGCACATGGCTGAGCTGGCTACCTGCACTGTCATCGACTTGTGACAGGCATTCCTGCCACCCTAGATGTATTACCAAGAGGAAGTGGTAGATGCCCAGAGTAGCCAAACATTACCTTGCACAAATGAGAAAACTGAAGATGGTAGAGACTCTCCTACAATGTCACCCTGGAAAATATCTGCTAAAACAGTTGTGAGCAGCCCGGTCTCCTGCTATCCGCTGAATGAAGAGAGCTTACCGAAGCAGCGTGACAGTGCAGGACGAGGGAGAGGGCGGCAGAAACGGAGCTCTAGGCTCACATCCAACAACTTATTTGGCTAGTGTGCCCCTCTCAAAGAAAACCGGGCAGAGAGCCAAGAATGCCCAGCATCTGGTGCCAATAATGCCCTGAACGAGCTGTGTGGCCCTAGGCAAGTCCCTTCACCTGGCCTAGCATCCCCCCTCCCCCAAGCAAGTGGGGACTATCTAGTCAGATACTGCCAGGTTAAAAAAAAAAAAAAAGCTTTTAAAAGTATAAGAGCTCTCTTGGGGGTATTATTAATTATTATTATCATCATCATCATCATTTTCATGCTTATTAATGACCTGTTACCTGCTAGGGATCTGTCATCTAGGAATTTCTTTAAGCCCTTCTTGAACCTGTTTATATTCCCAGTCAGCAGCACCTCCCTTGCTTTTGATCCCCAAGCCCCAGCCTGAGAGGTTTCAAACTTTCAAACTCCTCAGCAGAGAAGCCTAGATGTGGACAGCCTTTCCCAGGCTCTTTAATGGATTCCATCAGGCCTACTGAACTCAGTGCGATACAGCCTCACTGCCCCCTTCATACACGCACACTCACACCTGCCCAGGTCTGTGTTAGGATCTCAGGGAAAAGAAGAAGAGGTAGACATAGTCTTTGCCTTCTCAACTCATGCCCCAAAAGTCCCAACATCCTGGGTAGGGTGGGGACATAGGAACCCCTCTTATCCACCTGTGCTTGGGCTAAGAAAAGGTCCCAGACCCCCCTCAACCCTCACCCCTGAGAATACCCAAGGTCAGGCACCGCCTGTTCTCCAAGCTCAGTGTCCTCTTCGTATCGGGAGCAAAGGACCAAGAATCCTCTCTCAAATATGCACACAGGCCAGAATGCAGCTAACTTCCACACCTACCGCGGTTTGTGCTCTGCAGATTTCAAGTTCAATTAAGACTCAGCATGATCCCTGCCTTCAAGAAGTTCACTGTCTAATAGGTGATACCAAGGCATAAACATGTCTCTCTCAAGGTGAGGTGGGCTAAACGCTTGAATAGAGGATTGAAGAAAAGCAGAAATTTAGAGAAGAGCCCAACCACGATGGAGCAATCTGGAAAGAATGAAGAAAGAAGGAGCTTTTGAAGAATGGGAGTTTGGTAGGCAGAGAAGGTCGTGAGCCAAAGGAAAGGGTTTCTGGAGCAGGAAGAGAATGAACAGATATCAATGGCCACGCAGTGTGCAGGGAGCAGAGGTGGATGGAGAGAGGCTGGAGGGGACCTCGAGATCCCCCAGCAGGTGTGACCTAAGGTTTACTGTGCTGCCTGGCAGAGAGACTGACAAACACTCCATGCCCTGCCATGCAGAAAGGAACCTGTTGGCAATTAAATCAGGGGCCCTACCAGAGAGCTCTCTGGCTTCTCTTAGGCAAAGCCTTTGGATTCCTCTGTCTGTAGAAAATGCACAAGATTCTGAACACCAGTCTATTTACAACTTCAGGACAGTGCCGTCCCTCCAAAACTCTGTGAGTCTTACAATGCCCAGCTCCCCCAGGCTCCACAGACATATCCCATCTCCTTCCTTGATCTGCCCTCTCATTGCAGTGAGGAAGCCAGAGCCAGAAAGACCCCTTCCTCACCAGTCAGGAGCAGCGAGGGAGGGACGCCCAGGCCTCCTGCCCACCCCTCTCCTCTGCTCACATATGGGGTAAAGCCCACCTAGACCCACTGGAGGAGAACTCCAGACAAATTCTAGGTAATTGTAACAGTAGCATTTGCAGGCAAATTATACTCTATGAGCTAATTAGGAAGGGATTGGGGTCCTCAGCCCTAATTAACATATAGTCCCTAACAACCTAATCCTTGGTGGAATCGTAGTGGGCATCTTACCGGAATGCCGAAATTCTTTCCTGCAACAAATCACCTATATAAATACATATAGTTTAATAGCAGCAATTATAAAGCCCTCTGCCAACTTATGGGGCTGTTTAACATTCCTGGATCGAGGCCACAGTTTTTTCTCAGGTCCCCTCCCTCCCCACAACCAAGGCCTAATGAATAGTCAGTCTTGCGGCTCTGCGTGCCGTGTAACCAATATCTCCTACCCTAACAGGTCCTCGCAGGGAGTTAATAAGCAGTCTGGGGGGACTGCCCGAGGAGGTCCACAAACCCAATCGTTAACTTCAGGGCCTAATCAGCATCTGCTTCCCACCCAGAGCCCCCACAGCTATGCAGCCGGGTCCCCCCAGTAATGGATGGAAAATCGGCGATTTCCTGACAGTTAGCAACCAATTTTCCACCACTTAGAAGAGAGATGGTGGTCTCTGGAGGAAATGAGATGGCTCCACCGCAGGGAGCTGGGACTAAAGGAGGGATGATCCTAGAAGCATTAGTGAATCCAAACCTGGGAGAGTGGGAGGGACTACTGGGCCTCCATACAGACACACCTGCTTCTCTTTCCTCCAGGTTAGCCTCAGCCTGTATCTGTGGGAGGAACTCCCAGAGACAGTCTGCACTGGTGCCTGCACGGGGGCTCTTCTTACTCAGTATTCCTGTTAGACAACAGCCCCCTCCTCTCCCCGGGGGCCGGCCCATAAAGGGCTGCTGCTGACTCTCTCCCCATGTCCAGGAGAGTCAAGAAATCCCTCCAAGGCTATAAAAGGCTCAATTAGAGCATAAACTCTGGAATTGGATGGCTGGGCCTTAGAAATCCAGAACCTGTCTTTTTTCTACTTGCTTGTGATCTTGGGCAGAACACCTAACTTCTCTGGGCCTCAGTTTCCCTATTTGTAAAACGGGGGTAAAATGGCACCTATCCCATAGGATAGTTAGAAGGATTAAAAAAAAATAAGGTAGGCAAACTGCTTCACACCACACAGATGGGCTATTATGAGCTTTTACAACAAGTATGTGCTTTTATGATTATCACAATTATTATTTTCACAATGAATAATATTACTACTAATCCATATTAATAGCAAATGCATGTCGAGCATTGCGCTGAGCTGTGAGAACCATTACCTTTGGCAAGCCTCTGGCTTGCTGCCTCTGACCCTCATTAGCGCCCACCTGCATTTCCGCCGAGGTCACTGCCCACCTGGCTCGCACCCTCCTGGCTCCTCCCCTCTTCCGCTGCCAGGAGATGTTTCTGAAATACAGATGCGACTGCGCCCATGTTTCCACCTGAATTAACACCCTGCAGTGGCTTTGACCCTCCGAGGACAGCACAGACTCCTTCCCTGGGGCTTGCAAGGTCTGAGCCATCTCTTTTCTGCTGACGCCCCATCTCATCTCTTGCCACTTCTGGATCCTACTTATCCTTCTAAAACAGAGCTACTTCCTAATGGCCACGGTCCTTTAGCATCAGACTCAGCTCTTTGAATGAATATGGGGGTTTCGTGACCAAAAAAAATAAAGAGCTGTGCAAGTAGTAGGTGCACAAGAGACTTGGCTCCCTTCTCATTCACCCGGGTGCTGGGCCACAGCACGGCGCCACGAGGAGGTGACTAAGCCCATTGCTGACCGGACCGTGAGTCATGAAAGAGAGAGCAAGTCACCCTCAACATCGTAGGATGTTGGCTGCACTTGATGGTACTCTGAATTCTCTAAATAATTGGCCATTCTTGTCTGGTGACTGTAGCTAAGACAGACACAATCCCTGCCTCAGGGAGCTGGGCTGGGGGAGGGGAGAACAACAGTGAGCATCTAATGAGCACTTACTCTGTGCCAGGCACCTTGCTGAGAAACTTTACGTGGATTATCTCATGGGATCATCTAATTTGATCTTCATAAGAGCTTTAAGAGTAGAGTGAACATATAATTTATCATACAAACCAAGAAACTTCTGGAGTAAATGGGAGCCACTATTAGCATTTACCCAGGGACAGCGGGCTTAAGCCAGGACCATCCCAGGCAAGCCAGGACAGATGGCGCCCTGTGTAAAACGGCAGATGGCCTTATTTTGGTGATGAGGGAAGAAGGGTGGAGGACCACACCCGAATTTTCTTCACTCTTAAAAGGAGGCTTCAAGCCAGGCCTTCTGACTCCAATCTCATGGGCACGAGTCTTAAAGATTCAAGAAGAAATGAGGCTTCCTAACATAAGAAAGGAGAGATGGGGCTCCTGGCTGGAAGTTGAAGCCAGAGAGGGGTTGGCAAAGGGGCAAGAGATGCTAGACAGCAAAGAGGCACTTGAACTGAAGGCGGGGGTGGGGGCAGCTCAAGGGCAGATGGGGAAAGGATGCTGGCGGGGCACAGATGCGGTGAGGACTGGTCACAGAGGGGCTGAGAGGCCAGGCTGCAGGAACATGGAGGAAAGAATTCTGGTCCCACCTCCTTCACATCCCCCCTCCTCCCTCCAGGTACACACTGTCCCACAGCCCTCCTCTGGGAGGGACCTCCAGACCCTCCTTTTCAAAACACACATCTTCCAAAGCAAGCTGGAAGCTCCTACTCTAGAGGGAGTCCCCATCAGAAGCAGGATGGCACTGCAGAGCTTCTTGCTCATCTCCCAAGGGTGGATGAGTTCTCTCCATTTGGCCACAGCCATTTGGCAGAGCTGAGGCTCCCAGCAGCCTCTCTTCTCAGGCTTGCACACATATTTCTTCAGCCCCCAAAGCCACCCCTGCCATGGCCAGTTCTGTGACCTGCACTCTGTCGCAGGAGCCCCATCACCTCCAGCTCTTCTTCCCCAGAAACCAGCAGGTGTGTCATTGTTTTCCCACAGAAGAAGGAAGGCAGGGACAGGGTGGGGGGCATGGGGTGTGGCAGGGGGCAGACCTACAATGTGACAGCTCAGGCAGGCCCTGGATCCTAAGCATGCATCCCTCCCTTGAGAGGCTCCAGATGCTGCGTCTGCCCTCCTGACTGAGAGGTTCTGGGCCTGTGACACTATCACCAGCAAGCACAGACCAGGCTCACACCCATGAGGAAGCCCCAGGGTGCCTCTGCTTCCTGTGTACCTTCCAGCTGCCGCAGCAGCTCAGCACTCCATACAGCTCTGCCTTCCTCAGCCCTCGGATGGCCCCACACCACACTCTGCCTAGGCCTCCTCTCCCCACTCAGAGAAGGCCTTCCACAGAACCGACACACAGGGCTGAGGGCCACCCTGCTCCTTCCTGCCTCAGCCCTCAGAGCCATGTCCACACTGTGCCAGAGGGACGTCCTAACAATTCTCATCAGCTACTCAGTAGCTCCCTGTCCTCAATAAGAGAAACGGTGTGCCATCTTCACACATAGCCCAGGGTCCCCCCAGATCCAGGCCCAACCCACCTCCCCAACTTCACCTCCCTGCCAGTCCTCACGATCACTGCATGCAATCACTCATTCACTGAAGGTGTACAGAAAGACTTCTCACCCCAGCCCTGTGCTGAGTGCTGAGAACCATTACCCACTCTCCAGCAGCGCCATGCTTAAAGCTACTTAAAGCACTCCTATTCAGCCTTCACAACCCAAGGCCATCAGCCTTCTGGAAACCCTGTTCCCACTCTCCTCTGGACTTCTCCAGCTGGTCTGCTTGAAGGTCTAGTCCCTGCCTTGGGCTGGAGCTCCTCAAAGGAAGGGGCCCAATGTGACTGAAAGGCCATATAGTTGTCGCAGTCCTGGTTCCTGCATCCCTGGGCCTGCATCTTCCCTTATGGCATCGCTCACTCCACCCGCCTTTGCCCACTACTAGACTTTAGGACACCCCTCTGTGCATTAGAAAAAAACAAACGCCCCTTTCCCTGGCTGGAAGTGGCCCCAGACCAGGGTGTGAGTCTAGCAAGCAGAGCTTTGGCTAGATCTCCACCCTACCAGGCCCCTCAGCCAGGCATCTTTGTGCAGGACACACCCACACAGCCCTGAGCTCCTGCCCAGCCCCACCCAGTTGCCCCACCAGCAGCCAACTTCGAGGGGGAAATACTTTCAACTCACAGTCACACTTACATTAAGAGATAATAGACCGCCCACCTGCTGCTTGCTTCACCTAAAAGGGTCAGGTGGGGTGATAATGGGGACTCACAGGCGCTCTGCAGACTCACGGGCAGATGTGCAATGTGGGCCTTGCCCTGGTGCAGGTCTCACCAATGCAGCAGCGCCCCTCAGGGCCAGGGCACGGGCTAGGCTTCAGCCCCCTTAAGTACAGTCTTGTCCCTCTTTTGCCTTGGTATTCTCAACTTTGAGCTTCACCCTCGAAGCTCCTTCTCCAAACTTCTACACACACACACACACACACACACACACACACACACACACACACACAGATATACATGCACACGTGTGCTCACTACTTTCTGAAAGAGCATGATCCTGGTCACGTAAAGATATGGAGGTGACAGGAATCCCCCTGAGCCCTGCCATCCTCTAATCACCTGGTCCCCACTCTGGGGCATTAGTAGACAGAGTGTGGCCAGACCCTGGAAACGATATGCTCTGGCGACCCAGAGAGATTGAAGACAACAGGAGCTGAGCAAGGAGGCCAATCTGGGCTCCAAGTTCAAGAAATTCCTACAAACAGCTAAGAGTTAGTGGACTCTGGGCCATGGAAATGTGAGAGCAATTTCCAGACAGCCAGTGTCAGACTGACCGTTAAGGCCTAAAGATGTGACTATTATTTTGTTAGAGCTAGGATTCTGTGAATCTTAAGATTCCACATTGCTGCTTATTACTTGACTTCATTACTCCATGTTCTTAAGACATTTTTAACTTGGTGATGCAAAAATGCTAAGATTTTACTTTTCCCCGACTCTGGAATCTGAGACATTGAGAACTATGGAAACATCTCCCTGGACATGGTCATCTGCGTGTGTTTCTCTTAAAGATGTGTGCCACGTGCTTCACCTGAGGGAGTTACATATTCATTTCAGGTACTCCTCACGGTGTGCCCACTAGGATTTTGCCTGTTTTCAGAGGAGGAATTGAAGCACAGAGAGGTGAGGTGACTTTCTTGAGGTCACACAAGTAGCTCATGGCAGTGTCTTAATAAAACCTCCCAGCTGGGCACAGTAGTGCACACCTATACTCTCAGCACTTGGGAGGCTGACACAGGAGGATCGCAGGTTTGAGGACAGCCTCAGCAATTTAGCATACCCTCAACAATGTAAGGAGAACCTATTTCAAAATAAAAAATAAAATAAAATAAGGCTGGGGTGTGACTTAGAGGGAGAATGCCCCTGGGTTTGATCCCCAATGCCATGGGGGAGAAAAGTTCCTCGCTGTGCGATACAGGACTATGCCCAGGAGGACAGAGGTGCCCTGGCCAGGTTACGCAGCCCTCTGAATTCTGGTTCATCCTGCTCCAGGGCCTCCTGAGTCCCAGCCCTTGGGACAAGGAGCTAAGACTCCCTTTCCCTTCCCACCTTTCCAGGAGGCGTTCCCTCCCTAGCCTCAGGTCCTGAATTCCCCAGGCAAAGCCAGCCACATTCTGCTGCGGGCTGGAGTCCAAGTTTATTTAAGAAGAGGAAAATGTTATTATGGAGATTACAACAGCTTCATGAAACAGAGCGTCGCTGTATCAATGCGGGACCACAAGAATGCTCATCAACTTCAGAGCTTCCTGTTGGGAGCCTTTCAAACTATGCCTGAAACTGGCAGGCGCTGGGGCATGGGAGTGAGGCCAAGCAAGGGGGTGAAGTGGCCCCCTCCTCTGCCCCTGCCCTTGGAGCCCCTCCTGTCCTGCTGTCCTAAACAAGACAGGCAGCTCAGTTTCCCATTTTCAAAACAGGAGCTGTGGGTGGCTGTGCGTGCGTGCATGCGTGTGTGCGTGTGTGTGTGTGTTTCTAGGGTGGTAAGCAAGGGCTGAGGCTTCTCTTTCTCCCCACTCCATTTCACCCCCTCACTCACTCAACTTAACTCACCTACAACTGAGCCTGAGCTGTTCCAACTCTCTCCTCAGACCCAGTGTGGATCTAGGTCCCTGATAAGGAGAGAGCAGGAAGGGACTTAAGACTGCTTTCTTTATCTGCTCAGACTGAGAAGAGAGAAGGCCATGTCCTTAATTAACACCCTCTTCTCCTTCTCTCTCTCTCTCTCTCCCTCTTCTCTTTATTTTATTTATTTTTTGAAAAAGAAACCCCTTAAAGTCCTTAATTCTTTTTATCTCTCTCTCTTCTTGGTGGGGGAGGGGAGAAAACTCTTAAAGTGAAATTCCTAGGCCAGGAGCAGTCTCCTCCTGGGTAATTATCTGGCATTTAGCACCCCTCTCCCAGCACTTGTAATTGGCAGGGAAATTAAGATGCTATCATCCTGCCTCCCAGCCTCTCTCTACAGCCCAGACGCCTGGGGAGAGGCCCAGCAAGAGGGCAAGGATCAATGATCAGAGCAGCAAGCGGGATGGAGACCTGGCATCAGAGAGGACTTAGAGCCCACAGGGCCCTCAACGGGAGAGCAGCAGAGGGTCCTCTGTGGAGCACTTCCTGCCGCCTCCTGCCTCCTGGCAAGAGCTGTCACTCCTCCCTGAATTCCTGAGGCCTCCTCCTAGGGGTTTCTGTCCTGGCTGTGATTAACAGTGTGTTCCAGTGGGTCTCATTGCCTTCACTACATCATTACAGGTGCCTTCTGACTGTGTGCTCGACCCAGAGGACAGAGACGAGGCAGACCCACCTGGAAGTATAGTCACTCTCAGGAAAAAGATAAGAAGTCTGGATGCACAAATATAAGGCCAAAGATGATGAGAGTTGGGATAAAATATTTCCAAATGCTATATCTAAAGGTATATTAATATTCCAACTAGAAATCCTAAAAATTAACAACAATAAAAGCAAACAATACAATTTAGAGATAGGTATAAGACTAAAATAAATAATGAATCTCCACAGATAACTAATCTTAGTTGTCTGTTGGATGGAAAATCTTGTTTCTCTGGTTCTGGTGTGTGTTACCTATTTCTTCTTTGTAGTTAATCTCTTTGAGTATTTTCTCTAGTGCTGGTTTTGAAGACATAAATTCCTTCAGTTTCTGTTTGTCATGGAAGCTTCTTATTTCTCCATTTAATTTGATAGAAAGTTTTGCTGGGTAGGAAATTTTTGGCTGGGAGTTGTTTTCTTTCAGAGTTTGGAATATGTTACTCATCTGCCTTTATAAGAGTACTACACTGTTTCAATTATTGTAGCTTTATATGGTTTGAAATCAGAAAATACATATCTTCTAGCTTTGTTCTTTTTCGAGATGTTTTGGGTATCTAGAGTCCATATTCCATATTAGGATAGATTTTTTCTGAAAAATAAATATATAAATATATGATAGTTTCACCTAAAAAAAAAGAAAAAATATTCTCTGGTAAGAAAGAAAGCAAAAAGAAATATTGAAATGTTATCTTTAAGTTATCAAAAGCTTGGTATCAGACAAATGAAACTGTTATGTGAGATTATCATTTTTAATTTTGGATAAATTGCTATAATACTAGATGTCAACCATTAAGCCAAGCATGGGAAGGAGGGATGGGGAGGGAATGGGGTAGGGATTGGGTGGGGGCTGACTGGGCGATGTGTGCATGTATGTCTATGTCTACAAAAGTTTTTTTTGTATCCCACTATGATGTATGAATACAGTGTACCAATAAAAAAATTTTAAAAAAAGGTTATGAGAGTTGAGAAAAGTATAGCCAATGGCACAATTGGGTAGGGGCTGGGGGAAAATTAAAATGCAGGGCCTCTTGTTCAAAAATTACTAGTAAATTGAGGGCTTGATGCAGGTTCAATCCCTAGCACTGCAAATGTGTGTGTGTGTGTGTGTGTGTGTGTGTGTGTGTGTGTGTGTGTGTATGTAATTTTAAACTAGCCAGAGCATTAGGCTAAGAGCTGTCTCTGTGCAGCCACACAGGCCACACACCCATGAAGCCTGCCCTGGAGGCAGAGCAGTGTTGATCTGGCCAAAAGAGGCAGAATTCTTAGAGGAAGGATCATTTGAATTAGTCTGATTCAAGAGGTTGGCATTGTTTGACATGTAGGATTTTCTTTGCCTACTTGACCAGTTTTCTCACCCTTCAAGACCCCACTCTATGTCCCTTTATTCCCTACCAACCCGAGGCAACTGGGCTTTCATGGCCCACTCCCTACTTCTCCAACCCTGCCTCTGGGATGCTTATTCACTCCATCCCAAAGCATCTGTTCAGAACTCTGCATCTCTTGCTAGCTCTAAGGACAAGATCTGTATTCTTAGTTCCCCTAGAGCCTGAGCAAAGTAGGCGATGATCAGGGATTTCCTAAATGAATAAGTGCACCCTGGGGAGCGGTCTGGGCTATGACATCCTTTGGCACTTAGGAAACATGACGGTGAATCTTTACTTGTAAAACTGAAAAGTTAGTTGAAATTCAGTTGGAAAGGCCAGTAAATGATGGCATGAAGGAAGGGTCATAACCTAAGAAGGACCGAGCTTTTCGGGATCAAGTTATCTGCTACCTGGAGGATGAATTGCAGTGAATGGTCGATGGAGAGGTCTCAGGAACAGGCAGGTGAGCTTGGCAGAGAGGCAGAAAGCTGTACCTGTGATTCAAGCAGAAGGTTAACATGGTTTGGACCCGAAAATACCATAGAAATGGAGCAAGAAAGAGAGATTGGGTGTGAGCTTTGAAGCCACAACCACCCTGGTGGCTGCAATACGGGTCACCAGCCAGCTATTCCAATTATTCATAGAAATCAATTTCATGCCGCAAAGGCTCAGATAAAACTGGTGTTGCCAGCAGACAGTAATGGATGGGAAGCTTAGAGTAAGGAGATAAGAGGGGCCCAGAGCGTGGGGTGATCAGGTTGGAGCTTTGCTGGCTGGGAGAAGAGCAGCAAGAGGTTATCAAAACATCCCTCTAAATAGCAAGTACAGAGCCAGCCTGCTCAGCGGTGAGCTGTGTGGGGATAAGCAGGCTCATCCTCAGGCCTGGGCATTACTCCCAACAGCAGGGAAAACTGGATCATTCTTGCCACCCTGAGACCTATAAGGGATCCTGGTACCTCCTACCTGGGTTGGGATACAGGAGAAAGGGCAGGGAGCAGCAGCATGCCTTCTGAGGCCCCTTCAGTCCTGTCTTCCTGGGCCACTCAGATCATGATCACCATGGGGACACCTGGTCTATAAGATCAGGGAAGCATGGTCCTTTCTCCAGTGCTGGGAAGATGTGGGGGACAGAGTGCTGCTTCATGTTCTCTTCTGAGGGGGCCCAGAAAATCTGTGTCCCCACCACACCCATGGGAAGGGACACATGTGTCACCACACACACAGAGCACCTTCTGTCCTGGGACATCTGAGGAAAGGCTAGTGGGACAGAGGAGAGTTGAGACACTGGGGCTTCCCAGAGCAAAGAGGGACCAGGAGAGGGAGGCTGGGGATGCCAAGGTCAGCGGTTGGAAGGTGCTTCAAAGACTCACACTGAACCCATAGTGCTCTTGTCACTGAGCTCAGCTCTACCCCAGGTGTTCTATAGGAATTAGCCAGAGTCAGCCTTGGCAGGACCCTCATTTTATAGAAGCGAGACTAAGGCACTGGATTGAAGTAAACTTCCCCAAGTCACCCAGCTCAAGAGAGTGGTGCTACTAGCGTCTGGACCCAGGCAGTCTGCCTTCACTTTATCTAGACACTGAGGTCACTCACTTGCAAAGAGCTTGCTGTGCACCTGGCCTCACCATAAGCACCTTTACAGAACATCACTTAGCACCTAGGAGGGGCTGTCAGCCCCACTGCACAGGTGAGAAACTGAGGATCAAAGGCGCGACTTGCCCACAATCCCATTTCAGAGAAGTGACAGAGACGGTGGTAGATGGTACCTCTCTTCATCCCCCACCCCTGTTCTGGCCTGCAGCTGGGCCCTGCTGAAGGGCTGAGCTGGGGCACCCCAGGGGAGGGAAGAATGGCCCCCAAACAGCCCCCCCACAGCTTCTCCTCACAACTGTGGGTGGAGGCAGCCGGAGGTTGGTCCAAGAGGCCCATCTGCTGACACTCAGGGCTGAGAGGAGATAGTGCTTTTTATCTCTGCAGAGAGTTCAAGAGTTTATTCCCACCCGCAGCAGTGGGGAGCCAGGTGCCCATTCTTGGAGGGTGTCCAGTGACAGGACAGATGGGGGCACTTCCTCCCCTTCCCCTGCAGCACGTGCCCCTCTCCACACCCTACAGTCCCTGAGGCCAGCAGGAACCTTCCAGGGAAGAGCCTTCCCGCAACAGCACTAGGTCTAGCGGAAAATAGCCAGCTTGCAGCTCAGTGGGGAGGTCACTGTCTGGAGTCTGGGCCCCAGGGATACCTGTCCTGGTCCCTCGCCTTCTAGCTCTGTGACTTCAGACATGGTGCTTGCCCCTCTGAGCCTCAGTGTAAGCTAAATTATTGCTCCTACCTTGGAAATTTGCCACACGGATTTGACTCCATGTGTCATGGGAGGGGAGAAGGGTTGATTCTGTGAAGGGTCCTGAGCAGCTCCCAGTGCAGGAGAAAGGAGGACACAACCCAGGACTGACCAAGTCCTTGACTTATGTGATGTGAAAGTAAGAAATACATCTTCCAGGGAGAATACGGGCCATCTCCAGAGTGAGAGAAACATTTGAGGGGCTCAAGGCTCTTCTTTTGTTTTTTAATATATTTTTATTGGTGCATTGTAATCATATATCACATTGGAATACAAGACTTGAGAGGATATACAAGCACACATCATCCAATTAGCCCTCATCCAGTCCCCATCCCATTCCCTCCCCCTCCCTCAACCCCATGCTTGTTTGGTGATTAACTTTGATACATTTGTTTATGTACCTCCTGTGTTTTAAAGTGGCTCCATCCTCCCCTGTTCCATACCCTCTGATTGGTCACCTTAATTGCTTCACTATAGGGCCCTTTCTATAGCTCAACCTCTTCCTGTTGCCCCTTTCCTCCTAGTTATTACTGTTTAGGGAAAGCATCTGGTTTTTATTTTCTGCAATATTTCTCTGTGCATGCTGTGTTGCAAGTACCGATCCCACTCTTGACGGCCCCATTAGTGGCCTGGCTACCCGGTGGACTGATCCAGACCTCGCTGGCTCAAGCAGTGGCCTTGCCTCACGGGAGGCCCCGATTCTGGTCTCGCTGGCCCTGACACCGGCCTAACCCCTCGGCTGGCTCCGATCCCGGCCTTGGAGGCCCCAGTAGCAGCCTTGCCTCACGGCAGGCTCCAATGTCAATCGCTGGCCCCAGCACCAGCCTAACCCCTCAGCAGGCTCCGATCACAGCTTCGGAGGCCCCAGCTCCAGCCTTGCCTCACGGCAGGCTCTGATCCCAGCCTCACTGGCCCTGGCACCGGCCTAACCCCTCTGCAGGCTCCGATCCCGGTCGAGGTTCTTCTTTTAAAGGAAGCTTGGTGAGGAGTGGGTAATGGGAAGGTATATGAGGATGATATCAGTCTGGTGGGTGATCACAGCTGCTCTCTGGTGATCTGGCCATCTCCCCGATCCTTAGGTGATCATGGTCTCTAGCACCTGATCAATAGACAAGATGGAAAGTCTCCTAAATTATAGGCTTCTCAAGATATTGTATCTATCTTGCTTAAAGTAATTATAGTTTTTCTGGTTAACTTTATGATTTACAGATTTCCCAGGAATTTGACAGCAATAAAACTGGTTTGGGTAGTAAAGGTATGAGAAACTTTACCATTCAGTTTTTATATTAAAGTTATATTTTACTTCTTCTTCCTGTCTCCTTTCCACCTATTTCTTTTATTTCTTCTATCTTAAATCACATGGATGAAACAAACTCTACTTTAGCCCCCAAAGATACTATAGTTAGCTCACCTCCCTTCAGTGCTCCCCATACCCTCTTTGGGTGGAGTACACCCCTCAGCCTGATACTGAGGCCTCCTGGGTGCTGGGCTCCAGTCTCCAGCCCCTCAGGTGACTCATCCCCCCAGAACAAAGCAGGTCCTATCTTCATCCCAGTACATCTTCCAAAGCCCAGATCATCCTCTGCCTGCCCTCTGAAGCTGCCCCGGATCCCCGAGGGAGATGAATCACTTGCTCCACGGGGCTCCCACAGCTCTGAGCTCATTCTGCATTGTGTTACGGGTGTAGATTCATGCATCTAACCAACCATAAACTCCTGCTGGGCAGTAAGGGGCATCCCAATCTCCTTACAAAATGCCTGGCATGTGTTTGTAAATGGAGGTTCCCTAAATTAATGAACCCAACAGAGTGCCCTGGACTGGGTACACCTCAGAGTTAGAAGAACCTTAATGTTCATCTAATCCAAGTGCCTTATTTTCAAAATGCAGAGGCCTGGAACTGGGGCGTGGGGGCGGGCTGGGATGGGGTTAGAGGAGGACAGGCCCAAGGTTGCATGATGAGATAGTAGTGGAGGAGGTGCTAGAATGTGTGTCTCCACCACAGAATAAAGCCAGAGGTGTTTGTTTTTGCTTTAGAGTTAGATAATCCAAGAGCCACCATTGGCTCTGTGATTCCTTCCGGAAGAAGTTCAAATTCGTTATCCCCATTCCCTTTGTGTTGTGGTTCCCACCAGCCTGTCCATCTTCATGGCCTGGTGTTCCAGGCCCAGGTCACACTGGACTGTTCGCAGAGCAGGCCCTTCCCCTCTGCTTCCAGGCCATACCTGCTGGAGCAGCCTCCCCTTTGCACAGGAGACTCACTGTTTCTTACCTGGCCAAATTGGATGATCTTCCAGTATAAGTTAAGGTGTCATTTCCTCTGAAAAGCCTTCCTTGTCCTCCCCCTCCTTCAGTCCCCTTTCTGTTATGTCCTCAGCCCCATATCATCCTACCTGTAGCCACCTCTCTCTCCAGCAAGACTAAGAATTCACCATATCAGAGACTAGTAACCTTGTACCCTGAATGCCCAGCACAAGTCTCAGAAGGAATGAATGTGAATGAATGGATGGAGTGTAAGGGCAGGAACTTCTGGCCACAGGAGGAGACACTCTTGGTCTCCAACTAAGTCCCAGGCCCTGCATTGAGAGGAGGCAGAAGGCAGGGCCTGTGGGGAGCAAGCATCAGAACAGAGCTGAGCTCCTACTGGCCCGAAGGCGAGGCATCCCACGTGACTCAGGGAAACAATATCCAGCTTATTTACCTGAGCCTCCTTGCTTTTTCTGGGTCCAGTGACCTTTGTTATTTCTGGCACACAGAGGAAGCATTTGGGAGAAAGAGAACGCTTGCAGAAAAGTCAGCCAGTGCTTCAGCCGAGCCAGCCCTCGAGCCAGCCCTCACCGCCCCACATTCCCAGCTCTGCCAGCCCCGTGAGGGCTGCTCTTTTAGCTGGGCTGAAGGACAGAACAGTGTGGAGATTGCTAGATGGAGAAGCTGGGCTTTTGGAGGAACTGGACTGGCAAAGGCTGGGGTCAGGGGGTGGGGGCTTGCTCAGGTAACATCCAGGAGCTCAGGGGCAGGAAGAACGGAGCCTGAGGGTGAAGGGGAGTGTGATGGCCAAAGATTTGGAATGCCATGCTGAAAATCTCACACTTACCAAGAGCTCTGGCATTTAGTGCACCACTGCCCCAGGCCAGAATCAGTCCCACCTCAGAGCTTGCAGGCCAGTGGGAGGGAAGGAAAGAGCCACTCAGAATCCAGGATAGTGGGGGAGGGGTGGGCAACAAAGAGCAGAAGGGTCTGCCGGTCTGTCTTGTCAAGGATGGTTCTCCTGCAGCAGGGGCAGCTGCTGCAAACTGGATATTAGACAGGACCTCGCTTTTTATTCCTCCTCTTTTTCTCTCCCCTCCTTTTCCTTTTCTTTCTTTCACTCTTTCTCCCATTCCTTTACTTCTCCTTTCCTTTGTTTTTTCTTTTCTTTTTTCTTTGTTTGCTCATTCTTTCATTTAACTACTAAACAAACCATCACTAAAGAACCTACAGCACATCGACCACTGGGGATGCGGCGAGTGAGCCAGGTGTCGCCCCTGCCGCACGACCGCAGTGGTCTGCAAAGGAAACAGGCATAATACACAGGATGACATCATACGAACATGCACACACAAACCACAGGCCTGCAGAGGTCTACCAGAAACAAATGTAAAAGAGAGAGAAACATCGAATATAGTCACCATAAGAAAACTAGACCTACAACCACAGAATAAAAAGAAGTTGGCCAGGCAGAGTGTGAAGAGCAGCCTTCAGAAAGAAGAAAAACGTCTGCTGAAAAGCCCCCAGAGTGAGAGGAGCTTCGGGTATTCAAGAGAAGAAACAGACAGACAGACAGTCAAACTAAAGGCCAGGACAGCCCATGCCGCACACAGTGGGCACTGGTGAGGGGTCTCTCAAGGTGATGGTGGAGAGGCTAAGCCACTGCTCAGGGTTCCTGCAGAGAAGTACAGCTGCTTGGAGTGATGGGGATGAGGAGGGATTCATTACAGAGATGCGACTCTACAAAGATGTGGGTGGCAGTTTAACATTCTCTCCAGTGTCACAGTCTCTGAGTCTGATGTTGGGCACGGAAATCAACAGAGAACATAATCAGAGGTAAGATGGATGAGAGGGAGCCGGGCGTGGTTGCGCACGCTTGTAATCCCAGCGCTTGGTAGGCTGAGACAGGAGGATCGCACAGGTTCGAAGCCAGCAACTTAGCAATTTAGTGAGACCCTGTTTTCCAAATAAAGTATAAAATAGGTCTGGGAGTATAGCCTGGAGGTAGGAAGCCCCTGGGTTCCACCCCCAGTACTGTAAAAAAAAAAAAAAAAAAAAAAAAAAAAAAGATGGATGAGAGGATGGAATCCTTTGGGTCACGCTGCCTCCAAGCTCCAAGCTGGGCTGTGCAGGTGGCCTGAGCCAGAAAGAGAGGAAAGCCCAAGAGAAGACAGCAGGAGATGGAGGAACTGTGGGCCTGGACACTGCTCCACGCCAACAAGTGTGACTGCACCAGTGTGCAGTACTCCTGCTGTCCAAAGCTCCTGTGAAGGATCTCTGGCACCCCTTGCACACCTGGAACTTTTTACAGTGAAGGAAATTCTAGGAAACACAGTTCCATCAGAACCTGAAACATTATAGTCCACCATAGATAGGCAGGGGCTAGATTATACCAAACCTTGTTAAGTCTGGATGTTATTTATTTATTTGTTGATTCATACTGATGATTGAACCCAGGGGTGTTCTACCTCTGAGCCACAATCTCAACCCTTTCAATTTTTTTATTTTGAAACAGAGTCTTGCTAAGTTGCTGAGGCTGGCCTCACACCTATGATCCCCCTATCTTAGCCTCCCAAGTACGTGGGATTCCATGGTCCACCATGACCAGCTTGGATGTTATTTTAAGAGCCCTAGGAAGCACTGCTTGATTTTAAATGGGGAGCTGGGGTAGGAGATACCATGATCCATTTTATACTTTGAAAGGCCCGTTGCCTTCTGTGTGGAGACGGAGAGAGTGAGGCACAGTGGAAGCAGGGGATCTAGACAGGAGGGTCCTGGAGTGACCCAGGCACGAGAGGAGAGCTCATGGAGTGAGGCTGGCAGGGGAGGGTGGGAGGGCAGCAGAGCTGGAAAGAAGCAGGTGAATCAGAAGGGTGTAGTGATAGACTAAGTGTGAAGGTAAGCGTGAGCGGAGGCGGTTACCAAGGGGGATTACCACAGGGCTGGTAAGAGCACTGACTTAAGGAGGAGGTATCAGAAGAGTGGGGGAGGCTGGGAGGTGGGAGTCTGATGGAAGATCAAAAGTCCAATTTTGAGCAGAGTAAGTCTGTGGTGTGAGTGAGGCAGCCCAGATTAGAGTTGTGGAACAGGATTCAGGGTCTGAAGATCAGGATGACATTATCACGGCAAGATGTACTGATACTAAGTAGCAGGTAGACAGTATCTGTGGATGTGGAGAAGGTCTGCTGAGGGAGAGGAACCCTCGTGCCAGGGAGGAATTGTAAGACATGGTCTGACTTTCATTTTAGAAAGATCTTTCTGACTGTGTTGTGATCAGCCACCTGGAGGGTGATACCAGAGGTAGAGAGACCAAGTAAGTGTGTTTGACAACCAACTACTAACTTTAGATAACACCAAATGTCTCTGCTGTAGATAGTGATTAGATTCACTAAATGAGACAAAATCATTAACCTTATGATGATCCAGTAGTTCTGTTTGCTGCTAAAACATGGCGGGTGGTTAGTGGGTAGGACCCTTTTCTAAAACTGTGTCAGGCAGCTATAGTACTGAAAGGAAACTCCAATCAGTTTAACTGCTTAAAAGATGTAGTCTACTTGGAAAAACAAAATCATTCAAGGTCATCCTGCTGATTCCACCTCCTCCAAATCTTACAGAACTCCACTGGTTTTGTTCAGACATCTTCCATTGCCACCACCCCAGCCCATCCATCCATTATCCTTCATCTGGTTCCCTGAGGCAGTTTCCCAACCTGTCTCCAGGCTCTCTCCCTGCAGGCCATCTTCTCTGTGAACAAAGCTGACCCTGTCATTCCAGCCAGAACTCTTCCCCCACTCCTACAGCCTCCAGCATAAGGCTCCAGGTGCCATCCCAAGCCCTACCTACCTCCCCACTCCTCCTGCCTCTTGCTGTCTACCAGCCATTCACACTCAAGAGACAGCACCCCAGGCCTCAGAGTCAGCCTGGCTTCCTCCCCGACTCAGGCTTTTGCAGCTATTGCCCCTTCTCCCTGGGTCCTCCCGGTTCTCCCTGCACTTCCCTGGTTTAGGAAATTCATAGGTGGCTTTCAGAATCCTTGTCTGGCCTTGCCATATTGGCTATGGCTCCCTTAGTCACCCTGGCCCCTGCTGTGGGCTCCCGTTTTGAAGGACCCACTATAAACATGGACTCCTCTTGCTGTGCTCCTTGTAGGTAAAAAGGTCTATCTTTCTTATCCACTGGTATGTCTTAGTGCCCAGCATAAAACCTGGCACATTGTTGCTGCTCAAAAAAGTTTACTAATAATTAAAGGGGATCTTAAGGACTACTAGGGTTTGGATATATTTTGAGGGTGTCCTCCAAAAGTTCATGTACTTGAAGCATGGCCCCCAGGTTAGCTATGCTAAGGTGGTGTGGCCTTTAAGAGATGGGCCCCTCATGCAAGGAAATTTGGTCCTGGAAACATCACCCTCTGAAGAGACTGATGTCATTCCCTTGGGGTCTCAGTTTGTTCTGGCCAGGAGGTTCTTATAAAGCAGCCACCCCACTCACGTGGCCCCTTCTGCCCACAGCCACTTCCTCTCCCATTTCTCACATGCTGTGATGTTGTCAGGGGCTCTGCCTGGCCCCTCCAACATCAGAATCATGAGCCAAATAAACCTCTTTGCTGTATAAAGTACCCAGTCTTGATTATTGCATTTTTACAACACAAAACAAACTAATACAGAGACCTTGAAGGAGAAGAGCTTTGAAACCTTTGGACCAGCCTCAATAACAGTTTGAAAGACTTTTCCATTTTCTCCTATGAAGTCTGCATTGCAAGAAGAAGGATCCAGTCACACTTCAGACCCATTCTAAGAGCAGGGCTCTTCCATGCTGGCCCAGAGCAGCACATATATGCAGGATCTGTCCTCCTGGCTCACTGCCCTGCTCTCTGATCCTGTCTGCACAGCTGGGAAGGCCAGCCCTGGCTGGCTGAGCCCACTCTATGGATTCCAAGGGTCTACTTCACTTGCCCGCAGACCAGAGGAGGGTCTGAAGCTGCCTCCTTTCATCCCCAAGCCCCTTCCCCATCTGCTACAGCCAGACAGAGCCCCAGCCGGGCCTGGAGCCCGAGAGATAAGAGGATCCAGTCACTCACTTTCAATTCCCCACAAACTTGACATCCAGTTCCTGTTGCAGAAAAAAGCAAATCACCTTCCACTCTTGAGATAGCAGGAAATCACAGTGTCTCAGAGTTGCAGGGACCCTAAGACAATACCCAATAGGATCTTCCTATTTCCTGGTCCCACCAGTTGTATAATTGGGGAAACTGAGGTAGAGCAACAGGTGGGAACTTGATCAGACCCACAATGACAGCCAGTAAGAGAGCAAGGGCCACAAATCCAGCTCTCCTGCTCCCTGGTGTCACATGATTTCCAAACCCCTGAGACTTCATATCTCCATGGGGGAGGATGTGGGGGAGCAACCTTCTTTGCTGGTATGTCTAAAACAGGGAGCTCGGCCCCTCTAGCCACTCTAGATAATTCTCAATATTAGAACGGGCTTCTCTACCCTGAGTTGAAACGTACCTCACTAGCTTTTGGAAATACACAGACCTGAGACCCCCCCCCCACACACACACACACACAAAGCTTGATGTGGAAAGAAAAAATAGAGAATATTGTATTCCTTGAAATTATTTGGGACTAGGGAAAGCAAACCAGCAGTCCTCCTCCTGAAAGAAAAGCCATGGGTTGGAGTGGGAGAGAAGCTGGTGTGTATCTACTGAACTAGATTTCTCAGAAAACTATAAAGAGGGCCACCAGTCAGGAGCTCGGAGTTTGGGAGGTGGGGAGGGCTTTCTATCAGGCAACTTATGACATTGGAAGAACCTGTGATCCCTTCCCAATGACACCTCAAATCTTTAGTAAAGTGACAAAGCACAGAAAATTCTCAAGGAAATTCAGTATTTGTAGAAAAAGGAGGAAGGCAAAGTTTTTTGCCTGAGTCTGCTGGCCTGACATGGCATGGGGGCTGCAGACCCTCGTGAGCAGGCGCAGAGATGAGTGACAGGCAGCGAGGGAACAGCCCAGCTGTCTGTCTCAGATGAAGCTTGATCAACTCTCCCGGGAACATGGATGATACACAAAGACCGTCTACCCTTCATTCATTTCCTTATTCCTTCACAGGACAGAAATTGATCAAAGACTCAGTATGAGCACTTAGGCTACTACTGTGAACAGACTAGAGTTGCTAGCTTGGATGCTCCGCCATAAGTTTCAGCTCATCTATCTTAAAGGAAGGTTCTGCCTCCCCAAAGAGTTTGCAGGTTCCTCAGGGGCTGCAGCTTATATCTGCCTCCTCCTTGATTCCCAAAGCCTCACTTCCCCCTTCTGCCTCACAAGAAAACACATAACCTTTGCACCGAGTCTTAGAGACACAGAGAGGTCAACCCACCTTCATCAGCTATATCTCTCTGCCCCCAGATCAGCACCGAAGTCTGGGTCTGACTGGATCCAAACACTACCCCACTGTGTGGTGAGCAGTAATGGCCACCGGCAGCAACTGGGGACTCTTTTTCTCTTGGATTCTCTTAACAACCCATGAGTTAGACAAGACGGTTTCTGTGCTCACCTGAGAGAGGAGAACACCAAAGCGGGGGGTGGGGGTGGCCCAAGGTCACAGTGCTGGGGAGCAATGGTCCCAGGATGCAGGCCCAGAACTGTCTGGGGCCAGAGACCTCCTTCTCCCGTGCAGTATCCCTAGGGCACACTCTCCAGATGCCGTTGGTCCTGTCCCACTGACGAAGCAGTTGAGCTGAGCTGATTCATGGACTGAGACTCCCTGCCTCCCTGCCTGATGGATTATCTGGCTCTCCCACCCCCAGCACCACTGGCCAGCAACCAAGGACAGGACAAGGAGACCGTATGGAGAAGGGGGTGGGCAGGAGAGACAGAGCAGAGGCAGATGAGAGGGCCTCTGTATATCCATCACCAGGGCCAATTCACCCTGGGATCTCCGCTGCTCTCTCCTCCGCCCCTGAACCAAGTTCCCATCCACAAGTCTGTCCCCTGACAACCTGTCGGTCACTCCCCAGGGTGAGCTCTTTCCCAGGCTCCCTCAGGCCATGGGCTTGCCAGGCCCCAAGCAAATGGGTCAGCATGCAGGCAGCCTCTGACAGAAAAGAGAAGCAGCCACTCAGACACCGATGACAGACAGACAGACCCATGTCTGAACTGCAGTAACTGGCTGAGACCGCTCCTGCTTTTTGAGCCAATTCTTGGATCCCAGTATCTCAGCCCTAAATTCCTGAGGCTCCTCTCAAATCCTTCCTCCCTTGGTGTCACGGGGAATGTGGGATGTGACTGCTGGTGGGCATTTTCCTCCCCGGCCTCATTCTCACCTCAGTGTGAGTTATGAGCACCTGCCCTGGCCTCCTGCCTTGGCCTGCTCCACTGGACCTGGGCAGCCACTGCACATCTTGCCCTGTTACATCCTCTGGGCCCCAGCACACTGGACTTGGGAGATAGGAGGGAAGGAGGGACCCAAGCTAACAGAAGAGGGGACATACTGCTGAGCAGAGGAGAGGAGGGGCCCTCTGCAATTGACTCTGCCCTCTCACTCCCTTGGGGAGCTGGTGGGGTGGCACTGCTCATTGCTTGGTGCCAGCCTCTCTGCTGGACTGCTGGTCACAGATACAAAAAAGATATGGTCCCAGCTCCTGAAAGGCTTCTGGATGGTGGGGACAATAGGTCAGTAAACATATAACCAGGACCCAGGGAGATACTTGCTCTTGAGAGGTTCAAGGAAGAGGCAAGCTACTTTGGTGGACAGAGCAGTGACCCTGGACCCAGCCCTGCCACTGTCAACTAGACTTGCAAATTGGAGTGATAACATTGCCAACCTCTGCATTGATCCGAGATGGTTATCACAGGTGCTTACAGGGACACCTTGGTAGGGGGCCCAGGTGGAAGCCTCCACCCAGGAGGCTGTGCTGCAGGAAGGGTGGGAGCTGCCCTGCTCAGGAGGCAGGAGGCCATCTGACCCCTTAGGAAGAGGAGCAGAGGAGACCCTAACCAGGCAACATCTCTCCTGAGCAGCCTTTCCCTCCTACCATGTGAACTATCCTTGTCTATCTCTTTGCCATGGGTCTGAGAGCAGCTCAGGAGTGCTGGGGTCCATCTCATTCACCATGGCATCTCTGAAGCCTTCTGCCCATCGTATCAGTGAATATACACAGAATTAATTGCCACAGGGCAAATAAATGGGAAAAACAGACTAGAAAGAAGCCGCAGAAGGGAGTTAACACTAATGCATTAGGCATTAGGCTGGTTATTTATATGTATCATAGAGTTTAGTTCTCCCCAGAGACTGCCACATACAGCATTCTCTCCATTTTACAGACAAGGACATGGAGGCTTATAGAGGTGCCAGGACTCGACAAAGATCGGGCGGCAGGAAGATAGCAGTCTCGTGATTGCACGTCCCATTTGTGAATCCACAAGGCCCTTTTAGTCACTCTGGGCGCCTTCCAACTGGCCTGAGGATATTTGGCCAGAGCCTCAGGACCCAGAGGGCAGCCCCTCCCCACCCACTGGGCTACCCCAGCCCAGCTGTGCAAACAGACTCCAGCTGGGTGGTTCCATAGAGGCTGGGGGAGGGAGTCCAGGCAGGTCTGGCAGGTCAGTGAGCTGGACTTCCCTGAGAATAGCTCCCACCCAAGGTGGCCTAAAATATATCATTTTGCAGCCTCAGGAGAAGGGCCCTGAGAGTCTGGTTGTGATCTCAGACAGCAGTCTCACTCTAAATATAACTCCATCCCTTCCCCACCCCTATCTCTGTTCCCAGTGTACAGCCTGGTCAGCTCTGCACTGACCTGACCTAACCCAAATGCAGGAATTTGTAGGAGCCTCAGGTGTGACTGACGTTAGAGCTTATGCACCTCCTTGCCACGCTACAGTAGGGATATCTGGAGGACAGAATGACCGAGAACCCCATTGGCCTGCTCCCTCTGCCAGACTACACCCTTTCTTCGACCCCTCTGTGGCCCAGCACCTTAATTTCCACACCACTAGCTTCTTCGTGCCCTCACCCTTTCCTCCCTACAGGACCAGCTGCAAGGCCAGAACCTCTGCAGATGTTACCCTATGGGTACCATCATCAGTTCTGTCCATGTCCAAGCAGGGAGTGGGTGCTAGAAAAAAAGACCACCTTGCAAAGAACAGGATGTAAGATGCCCACTGCCCACCACCTCCAACTTCTCAGCTGGGATTTCCTAGGTGGAATGATCCCCGCCGCCCCCCTTCCTACTGCTCAGCCCCCACCCAACACACACATACGCAGAAGACCCAGATAATCTCCATGTAGGAGGGAATGGGCAGGAGGGCTGATGTATTCACACTAACACAAACACAATGTAGGCTGCTACCCACCCACCAGCAACATGAGGCACACTCGCTCCTCATCCCACTTGGCCCTCCACACAGTCTCCTACATACCACCCAGGGAGTTGGGGATCCGCCCTGCCCACCGGCTGAGGGAAGCCTAGTCTAGTCGAGGATGCCCACCCCCCTCCACGGAGGCTGCCTGGAAGCTTTCTACTTGGAGATCAGGCCCTGTGAGTCAGGGAAGCCGCGTGTCAGGAGGGGACTTCCCAGCTCAGAAAAACCCACCCTATCCCTCCTACAGGGCGGGCGGGTGTGGGGAGGCAGGGAGTCCTAGGCAAGCCCTGGAATGCACCACGCCCTCATCGCCCACTTCACAGATGTCTACTGCTCACCCACTCCCTGTAAGAAGAAGAACCCTGGGCAGAGGAAACAGAGGAAACTTTAGACTCGCTCCTGGGTTCCTCATGTCACAAGAGGGTCCCACAAATATTCCTTACACACCAACTGCGTGGGCCACATTCACATGGGCCATTTCATTTTGTTCAATTCTCTATGTTACAGATACAGAAAATGGAACTCAGACAGCACAGGCCCTTTGTTCAAGGCTCATGATTAGCGTCTCCACGTGCTTAGATGTAAAATGGGTTCATAGCAATCCACAGCCTCGCAGAGTTGTTGCATGGATTAATGAGCTAAGGCATATAAAATTAGTAAAATATGCATGTTAGCTAATAATGGAAGTCTTTATTGTAGATCATATTTATATAAATCTATAAATCAGATTGGTAAAATCTGATTATAGAAATGATGAAAACTGAATACAAATAACTCAAATCTCATCCCCCCCCTTTACAACACCAAGCTTCCTTTTCTTTTTTCTTTCTCTCTCTCTCTTTTTTTTTTTTTTTTTGGTGCTTAATATTTCCAACAAATAGGTGTCAGCTCTATTCTAGGGGCTTTAGGAAGTGCCTGTAGCCCAGGATCCGGTGTGCAAAGCCCCCTATAAATAGGCCCTGACTCCCTTCCTAGCTTCATCTCCCTCTCCTCCCTTAAGCAAACACTCTTCCTCAGTCTCAAGGAACAATAACTGCTTCTCCACCAGGCTTACCCCTGCTCCTTCTGCCTCCGGGTCTTTGTTCAGATGCAAAGCTTTTAATCTGTTTCTGTAGGCTCTGGAATTCCAGGAGTAGTACCCAGGGGTCCTTCTGCTGAGACAGATCTCGAGGTCTGTGAGGTACAACAGCAATCTGGTGGCTTTCAAGTCAGGGCTGCTGCAGCAGATCCAGCTCCGCCACTGTGGCTCTGTGACCTCAAAGGCAGGCGGTCTGTAACTCCCTGACCCTGAGTGTGCTCACGTGAAAAACGTGCGCGATGAGCCCCACGCGGGCTGGATTAAATGAAAGACTTTACCCAGAGCATACTTGCCCTTCAAGCTGATCCACATACGACGAAGACTACATTAGGAGATGATATGGTTTTCTCACTTTTTAATTTTCTTCCATAAGCTTTTCATGAATTTTTATGCCTATTATATCTTAACCATCCCAAAATCCAATTTTAAAAGGCATAAACTTAACACCAGCCAGGATATTTGGCCATTTAAATTTCATCTTACAGTGGTTCACAAAATGTCAGAGAATCCTAAATTCCAGGGAAATAACCCCTGAACCCTCTTTCAGATTTTAACTCAATCCTGTTTGGGGCCTAAAGTCACGCCCCCTTCATCTCTCTAGGCCTGTGGTATCACCATCTACTTACTGTGAGCTCTTTGGGGACAGAAGCTAAATCTGACTTATTGCATGGAGTCTAAGGAAGCAGCTGAAAATTCCTTGAATGACTGATCCACTGTCCATTCCAGTCATTCACCCTTTCCTCTACTCAACCATCCTTTCATCATAGGTAAATTAAGGACTCTGTCCTTTATAGAAAATTTCCCTCTAAACCTCTGCTCTATTTATCCTCTTGCACTATTTTTTCTCCTGGAATAATTCCAACCACTCTGTGGCCCTCATTGGGCTCCTCTGTCTTCCAGATTTCTTGGCAGCATCATCTATGCCCATCCAAACAAAGCCTTATACCTCCATGCAGGTGGGAGCTGGAGCTGGCACCTCAGCAGGAACAATGTCCTATGCTCCACAGCTGGAGGCCTTTAAGGACATCTGGATGGACCATTGGTTCTTTCTCTCTGCCTTTCAAGCCCCAGGGTGCCAAATTTGAGTTTAGGCAGATAAAGAAACTAGATTTTTTCATGTGCACATTTGGTGTGTATGTAGGAGAAGGCAGGATGAGGGAAGGCAGGATCTCTCTTAGTCCCCAAAGCCCTTCTTATCTATAAGGCCTTTGTTTTCGTTTGATTGTTGTTTGTTTGTTTGTTTGTTTGTTTGTTTGTTTTGCGGTACTGGGGATGGAACCCAGGGGCATCCTACTTTCAAGCTACACCCCCAGCCCTATTTTTTAGTCCTTATTTTGAAACAAGGTCTCACTGAGTTGCGGAGGGCCTCACTAAGTAGTAGCTGAGGCTGTCCATGAACCTGGATCCTCCTGCCTCAGCCTCCCAAATGCTGGAATTACAAGCATGTGCCACCAGGCCAGGCTTTTATAAGACTTTGGAAGTGGAGGAGCGCTCAGAGACTGGAAACCAGAGAGGAACCTTTTCTGTATACCCAAGTCCTGGCCATTCCTCCATTGGAGAGGCTGGGCCCAGTCCGGAAGTAATTCTGAGATCTAAGAAACCGCAAATCATTCATTCACTCAGTAAACGCTGACTAAATCTAGAAAGCGCTAGACTTTAGAATGAAAAGCCCCATGAAAGCTCTCAAGCTGCTTCCACCCAAGAAGGGGAGCAGGCATGGAAACAGAAACAACTCAATGAAGTGCTTGCAGTCTTAGGCCCTGGTTTGGAATTTGATGCCTGGATTTGATGACTAAACACTTTCTTCAATGTCCAAGCAAACAAAAGGATCTCAAATCCTTGCTCATATAACTCTTCAGATGGGGAAACTACCACTATTCCCTCCTCCTTGTCCCAGAGCAGCCTGTTACAACACTGGGCCCTTTGGGGGACTGTGTGCTCCTCCCACTGGGGTCCTAACTCTGACCTCTGGGACTGCACAGAAACTCCCTGGCTGGAATAGCCTTGAAGAAAAGTAGAAGCAATGTCCATCTTCCACAAAACCCCATGTCTAATGTCTGTTTTGCTTCCGATAACCACTCTAGCACCTGTAGACAGGAGATTTGAGACAGTATGTGCTGGAAATGAGGAGCCCAGGAATGTGCCAGGTGAGTTATGATGTAGCTTGAGTCAGGTAGGAGCTGAGCCAGGACAAGCCATAAAGCCACTCAATGAAGGTCATGCTGGATGTTGGAGACTCAGTGGGAGGTCATGCTGGGTGTTGGGAGGGAGAAGAGAGGAAGTGAGGAGAGGAGAAGAGAAGAGAGGAGAGGAGAGGAGAGGAGAGGAGAGGAGAGGAGAGGAGAGGAGAGGAGAGGAGAGGAGAGGAGAGGGGTCAAAGGGCCAGAGAGCTCTGGGACTAATGAGGGAGCCTTAATCCTTTTGGACTAAGAGGAAAGATAAGATTAATAAAAGATGATAAAACAACAGGAGCAGTTTTCTAAACCTCAGTCCCCATGCCCTCCCCTTCCAATCAAATGTGCACCCTATCCCCTCCCTCCAAATTCTTGAAACTGTCTATTCTCAAGTTGCTAAAGTTGCTCTGCCTTAGCAAATGGAGATCAAGGGCCTCGCTTAGTCACCTCTGTCTTTTCCTAGCTCCACCTGCCCCTTGCCTTGTTCACAACCTGCATTCAGCAAAGGCTTGGGAAATGAGCACCGAATAAGGATCTGCATGTAAGATTATTCATCGCATGAGTTGTGGCTGGTGCAGAAGCTGCACATGGAAAGAGTCAGGTCAGCCCACTTTAGGGTCAGGAAACCCAAGTCTTAGCCCTGGCTCTGCCCATTGACTTAGTTTGTTACAAGGTGACCTTGAACCAGTCTTTTTTCCTTCATGGGATTCAGTTTCTTCATACTAAGAGAACCACACAAAATAACTCTGAAGCTAGTAGGCCCAAGGTGGTCCCAGAGGACTCACCCTACATACACTGGGCATATCTGCAAAGGGCACCCCCGGTGACCACCATCTCATATCTCCCAGGTCATCTGCTTCACCACCCAGGATCACCACCACCAGACTGCTCATGAGTCCTGGGAACCAAACAAAAAATGTGTCCAATTGTAAGCCTAGCCAAGTGAAACCAAGTCATCTTTGCTATTTAAACCCCCCCTTCTCTCTCTCTCTCTCTCTCTCTCTCTCTCTCTCTCTCTCTCTCTCTCTCGTCCCCCCCCCATTTTTTCTCTCTTTGCAGAGCAGTCTGTTGAGGTTGGAAGGAAGAACAAATCTCTAGTAATTTAGACATGTACTTTGCAGTGACTCTAAATTCCCAGGATTAAGGGACTCACAACACTCCTGTCCTTTTCTCTAAATTCTCCCCTGAGGATATGGTGAACTGATTTGGAATGTCCAGGCCCACCTAAGTGGCTTGGCTATATAAGCACTCTCCCTGGGGATACTCAGCTGTCCTGGTCATTTCCACAAGTCTTGAATTCTGCAGACCGAAGGATCAGATTGCTCAGGCAGTGGGCCTGTGAGTCAGAGAGTAGCTGGGAATTAACTTGTCTAGTGGATGGCTAAGGAGGATGGATTGTGGATCTAGTTGAGTCCTAGCACCTTCAAGCTGTAGAGACCTGTAGGATTGTTTTGCCATATAACCCAACTGTATAAGTGGGAAAGTGAAGCTCAGAGAGGAATATAGAACTTAGCCAAGCATCTACTCACTCAGTTGGAAGTGAGAGAAGTAAAGTCCAAGTAATATGCAGAGCAGACAATGGGGCATCCAGATCACAGAGGTCCTGGGAACCTACATGGTGGAGTTCTGAGGACACTGGAATATCACATACCTGGAAAGATGACCTCAAAGACAAGCCTGTCACTAGCAACCTGACACTCTGCCCTAGTATGGCAGAGATGGACACTCTAGCAAACATCATCTGCTTTGCCTTCAAGGTGAATTGTGCCCCCGGGGTTGTGCACTGTAGCAGCAACCCAGCCTCCTCCCCACCCCCACCACACATAAGTGACTGCCAGCCAGGTGTGTGCCTCAGCCATGTAATCGGGGCTGCTGCTCTCGGAAGAAGGACTCCTCGGCCCAGAACAGAGGCCTTGCCAGCCCCAGAGGTAATGCGCCCCAGCTGCAACTGCAGCCCCCACCAGTTCTGCACGAGATCACGCCAAGGGCAGCCCGTGGGTCATATGTCTAGACAGTGAGACTGAGAATGTGCCTCAGCATCTTGGGAGACGTTTCCTGAATTCCTCCCACCTTCGGGAATGGAAACTGAGCTTACAGGGAATTTGTTCTAATTATAGGGAAATAAGGAGAATTGAACAAGAGTTCCTCAAGGCTGAGCTCTTCCGTAGGTCTCTCCAGCACTCTTCCTTTGTTCGTCTTTTCAGCTGGAAACCATAAGCAGTAGCTCTGGGCCAGCTCCTAGCTGGGCATCAGGCCTTACAGAGAGGGTGAGGCCTGGGCCCTGCCTGTGACTAGTGCCTGGGACCAGTGGTGGACTCAGCTCACAGTATCACAGGCTCCATCAACAAGGGAGCTTGGGGGTGGAGATGTGCAAAGGAACACAGGCTCCCCAAAGGCCAGCCTGGAGGTCAGCAGAGGTTGTAGACAGAATGCAGGTTAAGCTCTACCCTGCGCCCCATGCTACAGGCCCTGCTGAAATGTCACCTCCTTCAGAAATGCTGAACTTGTAAGGACACGGCAGTGGCCATTCAGCATACCCACTCTGTCTCGACTGAGGACTGAGAGTGAGCAAGTGGCAAGCTGCCCACCTCTGGGGCACACTGCTGCTCCCTCCAGGAGAAGCCTTTGCACACATTGCACCCATCAGACCACGTCCAGGCTTTGTGTGCCTGTTTCTTACTCTTAAGCATTTTCCAAGCTTCTTTCAGGAAGTAGTCAGGTATGAAGGTTAAGAGCATAGCTAAGGGACCAGATGTTTATAGCTGAATCCTGAGCCTGCCACTGCAGACTCTCAAGCAAAGTCCTTAGACTTAGTTACACTCATTGAATTGGTACCACACTGATTACTTGAGAAGGCTTTGTGAATTCGTTAAGTAATCCATGTTATCGCTTAACCTAGTGCTTGGTTATTAGTGTCAGTATGAGCAGGCTCAGTCTCTACTGCTAGTCTCAGTAGCCCGCAGTGTGTACGTCCTAAAAACAGTCTCCATGCCCAGTAGGTACCTTGTAAATACATTGTATTTGCAGATTTGGAAAAAGAAATGGAGGGTACATAAGGCTGGCCCTGAATTTTTTTTAATTCAAGTAAATATACATAAAATTACCATTTAACCATCTCTAAAAGTACAATTCAGTGGCATCAAGTATATTAGCAATGTTGGACAACCACCAACACTATCCATCTCCAGAATTTTTTTATCATCCTAAACTCAACTCCTTAATCAATAACTCCATGCTAACCCATTTACCCACCCAGGCCCTGGTAACCACTACCCTGCTTTCTGTCTCTGTACGTGCCTATCAATAGGTATCTCATATAAGTGGAATCAATGATATTTATCCTTTTGCCTCAGGATTTCTTCACTTAGCATACTGCTTCCAAGGTTCATCCATGTTGTAGCATATGTTAGAATTTTTTTTCTAAAGGAAGAACACTATTCCGTTTTGTGAATATACAATGTTTTGCTTATCCATTCATGCACTAAAATCTATTCAGGTTGTTTCTACCTTTTATCTACTGAGTATCAGGCAGCCCAGAGCATTATCTGAGTGCCTGCTTTCAATTCATCAGGGGTACATACTAAGAATTGGAATGTATGGATCTATGCTTCTTTTCTTTTTTTTTCTTTCTTTCTTTCTTTTTTTTTTTTTTTTTAGTAACCATCATCCTGTTATCTACAGTACCACATTGTTTTACATCCTCACTTGTCACAAGATGTGTTTGGTCTTGGGGTAGGATGGCAAGGATTAGGGTGAAGTGAAGTCCAAGAAGGGGAATTCTCAAGAAACTGGATTCATCTCCATATAAGAACGTAGAAGACTTTCTAAGAGGCAAAGCTCTCTGGCAACATGCATGTGAAGCTTTCTGTCACTGGAGGTGTGCAAGGGACAACTGATGTCCTTTTTTTTTTTTTTTTTTTTTGGTGATACTGGGGTTCCTGGAAGCCCTTCTACCTCCGGGCTACACTCCCAGACCTATGTTTATATTTTCATTTGGAAACAGGGTCTCTTAAGCCAGCAAGCCTGGCTCTGAACCAGCGCAATCCTCCTGTCTCTGCCTCCCAAGTGCAGGGATTACAAGCGTGCGCCACCACGCCCGGCATCTGATGTCCTCTTGAACAGGGAGGCTAAAGTGCACCAAAGGTGAAACTAAATGGCTTCTGTGACTTTTTTATCCGAACATTTTGTGGCTGGATTCCATCTCAGCCCACATGAAGGTCAAGATTCCCCAACTCCCATTCAGATCCTGCTTCGCTTCTCCGAAAGCCCTTAATGGTATAGGCATTGCTCAGTGCACGCAGCGGAGCTTCATTTCTACTTAATGATGGGGATATTATGTGACTCTGAGTTCCTGTCTCCCTCCTCTCTTTTCAGTTGGAAATAATACCACCTATAGGCAAAGAAAGGCTGCAGGACAAGGATTTGGAAATCACGTAAATGTGGAAGTCAGGGAGCTCTTCCATTGCTCTCCACAGGCCTCCAGAGTCTGCCTCCTCCCCTGCCCCCAGCCCCCCTCAGCCCAGTCTCTTGCCCAGGCACGGAGCTAACCTTAGCACCATCTCTGCTCAGAACACAGACTCCCCCTCTAGCCTTCTGTCCTGCACTCTTTTCTCTTTCCAACTAATCAACTTGTGATCCTGGCCAGGCCCATTTCCTAAGATACCTTCTTGAATTCTCTCCACCTACACAAATCCTACCCATCTACGGCTTACCCAGAAAGCCCACAAAGATCTCCTTCTTCAACAGGGTGTTGTCTTCTGGGATTCAGCTTAATACAGTCATTTATAGATATTTATTTATCAAGTGCCCACTCAGTATTAGAACTGTTCTAGGCACTGGGATATGTCAATAAAGACAGCATTACCTCTGTCAGCATTGAGCTTATACTATAGAAAGAGACACGGAAAATAAACATAGAAACAAATACATAAAATCACTTAATATTGGGATGATTGCTACAGAAATAATCAAACAGGCTCAATGGGGTCTACTCTGTGAAATTATCAGGGAAGAACTCTCCAAGAAGTGATATTTGAGCCGAGACATGAATTACAAGAGCCAGTTATGAATTACAAGAGCCAGTTATGGAAGGATGTGGGAAAAGTCTTCCAAGAAAGTGTGAAGGCAAAAGTCCCAGGAAAGCTCTGCTTGTTCAAGGAACAAGAGGGTGGTGGCTGTGGCTGGAACCAGAAGAAAGAGACAGAGTAGATGATGTGACAATAGGGAGAGAGGTGGAAGAGTGGTGGAAACCATAGTAAGGCTGACATGGGCAGCCTTTTTATTATTTTAAGCACAGAGGTGATATGATCAGTTTTATGAGTATACAAAAGCCTACCCTGAGCCAGTTATGCTGTGCCCACCTGTAATCTCAGAAATTGGGAGGCTGAGACAGGAAGATCACATGTTCAAGGCCAGCCTCAGCAACTTAGTGAGACCCTATTTCAAAAAATAAAAAGGGCTGGCGATGTGGAAATGTAGCCCAGAGGTAGAATTCCCCAAGACTCAATCTCTATGCAGTAACAACCTGGTTACTGCATAGAGAATATCTTGTATATCTTGTAGTAGGAAAAGTTTAGAAGTAGGGAGACCAACTAAGAACCTACTGCAGTAGACCAGGTGAGAGATGACAGTGGCCTAGGCCTCGAAGGTAGCAATGTGAATTGTGAAAGAGTCCAATTTTGTATATATTTCGGAGGTACAATAGACAGGGCATCTGAAGAAGACCTGACAGAGAAGGTGACACGTGTGTGTATTCTTGGGTTACTGAGAATGGTAAGGAGTCCTCCAGACAGAGAAAAGAGCATCCCAGATGGTTTAGTTGATTTTGTCTTTAACATCCAGAAGCAAGCAAGAAAGTGGGTGGTGTTTGGGGCTTGATGAGTCTGAACAGCACGTAGGGATGAATTCTGAGAGACAAGTGAGAAGCTAGAGGTTAAGTACGTAAGAGTCCTCAGCATCGTGGGCTAACTTAGTCTCTGTTTCTTGAGGTTGTAGGGAGCCACTGAAGGCACTAGCCCATAGAGTTGCTCAGTGTGTTACAGGAGGATCACCCGTAGAAGCCTTAGTATCAACAAGTGGGAGCTGCCTGCACAGGGATTTCCTAGGTTTTCATAAAAGCTGCCTGATGTTTAGCAACTTACATCTTCCTTTTCCTGTGCCAAAGGCGATGTGGTACCTGGGCTGAATTCTGTTCTGGGACAGTCTACCTCTAAGTTCTCTGGACATCTGAATCCCTAGGAGTGGAATCAGGTGTTCAGAAGGTAGAAGCCAAGCAGCCTGCTCTACAGGCTCTGACAACCATCTCACTCATGCCTCAGTTTCCCTGTCTGGAAGGAGAAAAGATTGGGCTCAGTGACCTAAGGCGACTTCAGCTATGCAGCTGTCTGGCTGCTTACCTTGCTCTGTTTCTACTCAGACCCCTCCGTACATCTGCTCCTCATGGAGGGAACAAAGCCCACAGTGTTTGGATGGAGCCGGGCCTGTGAGAGCCTCAGTCCCCCAGGCCCAGAAGCCCAGTAGGTTCCACTGAAGGGAGAAGCAGAGTCCTGCTGGGTCTGCTCTGCCCGGTAAGTTCTGGAAAGCACTGGCAAAGCCCACATGCCCAACCCGCGCGCCAGAGCAAGCCGTTCTCCCTTTGAAACCTAAGAATGGAGCAGGAACAGCCATTTACCTGTCACATGGTTTTCATAATTTCCCTGGCACCTTCGCTAATCATCGAAGCAGGTTTTGGCGGGCAGTGGGGTAAGCTCCAGGTCTGACGTGAACATGCTGGACCGCAGCTCATTCGAAGGAGAGAATAAGAGCCGAGCTCTTATGGGGCCCCTCCTGAGCGTGTCCAGCCACAGGGGTCTGCTCGTGAATATTTGGGGGCCCTGATGAAATCCAGGAAGCAAGCTGGGTTTCAGGAAGGTTAAACAGACGACGCCTTGGAAAGTCCAGCGAGCTGCGAGCACAGCCCTGGGCAGTGTACGGAGGGTGAAAGGGAGGAATGTTGGAGGGCTGAGAAGACGCTGAGTGACACAGCTCCAAGGACAGCCAAACCACGTGACATGTCCACAGTCTGGGAAGCTATCGTCTTCGTTGCCTCTAAATGGAGGGAAGGTGTTCAGTGCCAGGCACTAGGGATACGGTGGTAGGACATGGACCCGGTTCTTTCCCTCCCAGAAATGCAGACAAATGGAGCTGGGCACTGAAGTTCCAACTGTAGGTGCATGAATACTGGCCTTGGGTGACAGGAAAGGCTTCCTGGAGGTGGTAACACAGGAACAAGCAAGGATAAGGCACAAAGAGAAATAAAAGGCTCCAGCGCACAAGTGGAAAAGGTTTGAACTTTGGACCAAACCGTGTGTGGTCTCAAGCTGTTTCTCTGAGCCTTTATTTTCTCATCAGTAAAATGGGAAACAGAATATCAGTCCTAGGGATGTTACCGAGATTGGATGAGTTAAGGACACAATGTTCTCCGTTCAAAGTAGGGTCCTTGAAATGGTTGGGGAGAAGGGGAGGTGGCAGGACATGATGGAGATCTGGGAAGAGAATCCAGAGCACAGCCTGCTCTGCTCCTGTCCCTCGGGCCAGGGTTGCTGCAAGAAGTGCCCAGCTCAGTACCCCAGATTGTTTGGGGCCTCATAGCCTGTTTGCCCAGAGTTTCCCAAGAGCATTTGCACAGCAGACTTCTGTGGGCAGCCAGAGAGGCCTCGGCCCAGAGAATTTCCACAAGCCAGGAGGGCCCCACTCTGAGGCTCACACCTAGGGGAACTTGAGATGTTGGCCAAGTTCAGGCAGTGGGAGGGGAAGGCAAGTGCTGCGTCGGCTAGATTTGGTGGGGAAATGGGCCTCCAGGGTGGAAAAGGAAAATAAAGAGAAAGATTCTTGCTGTAGCTTGCTCAGAGAGAGATGCAGCTCCCAAAGCCTGCCCTCCCCCACCCAGGCCTTTGCTGGAGAACTGAGCTTCACAATCCCGCCCAGCAGAGACCTACCTCCTTCAGGAAGCCCGCTCCGATGACTCTGGTCCCAGTAAGACCTCCCTCTTCCAGCCCTGTGTTCTTGAGTGGGGCTTCGACCTCCAGTGCTGAGTACTTGAACATAGGCTGGTTAGTAGTTTGTTTTTTTATTTAGATTATAAGCTTCCATCAGAAAAGGCAAAAGCAAGTAAGAAAATACATATTTTTTGAGTCTCTACTGTATAGCTCACCCTAGGATATGCACTTTTATTTTATCTCACAAAAACTTTGCAACAGCCCTCTGAGTTACGGACCACCGTCTCTGCTGTACAGAAAATGGGCAGGTCAGGAGGTGTAGGTTCCAGAATTAGAGCCCAAATTTGTCACTGTGAGCTTTGCTATTTGTCTATCCTTCAAAGTCCATATCCTCTATATAAAAAGCAATTTCCTCTGTAGGAAACAGTATATTCTGTGTACTGCAGTAAAATAAGTTAGGGAATCCTGTTTGTAAAGCATTCCTCTTGAGTCTTCCAATCCACAGTAGCATAGCCAAAACTCTGAGAAGTCCTACAGAGAAGACACTTTGTAACTTGGGCCAGCACTCCCGTGGGCCACTGTAGTCACACAACAGCTCCTAACATCCCCCAAGGCCCTGGGCACCCACATTGAGGTAGGCTACCTATAAAGTAATGATGGGCCAAGTGGCAGTATTGAGAAACAAGCTCTCTGAGAAACCCAAGGTGGGCCGCAGGGTGAGCAAGAGGTGGGCATGAAGAAGGATCAGCCAGGGAGGCAGCAGCCCCAGCTGAAACCCGACATCTGAAGAGCATGAGCTGCTAACATCTCCTCTGACCACAAAAGCTTGTCTTTAAGGCCAGAGGCACACTGTGACCATGAGTCATGCTGTCAGAAGTTGTAAGCAGGGGGTTGTAGCTGAGAAGAGGATGAGGATGTGTCCTTGTGGCCCAAGCAAACAAGCAGAGTACAGCATGAGGGACTTTAGGTAGACCCTGGGTGGGCCAGTCCCCTAATGACCCAGAGGCATTATGCTACCACCTTCCCTTGGCTTACATTCCCCACACTTGAAGGCCTCCTCTCTGCACATCTCCATTTTCCCAAACTCCACTAGGCAGATTCTTTGTCAGGAAAATCTCTGAAGACTTCTCATTCTCTGTTTCCTCTGCAGTCAGGAAGCATTATCTGTTTCCCTCTCCAAGGAAATGCTAGAAACTTAAGATGCTCACATCAGGGCTTGGGATCTTGGTGCCAACATTAGGCAAAGTGGTCCTGCTAAACTCTGCCTAGGACTGAGCACACCTGGAGTATGAGACACTGTCGGGCAATACACAGTGAATAGCACTGGTGTGTAGTCTAGAGTGGGGTGCTTCTCAAACTGTGGTCCCTGAGCCAGCAGCAGCAGCAGCATCACCTGAGAACAAATGCAAATTCTTACAATCCCTCCTTCCCAGAACAACTGAGTCAGAACCTCAGGGTGGAGCCCCGCCGAGAGTTTTAAGAAGGCCTTGGGGTGATTCTGAAGCACACTGACGGCGAGCCACTGGCTTAGATTCCTGTTATTATACCTATTCCTCATGAGAAATAGTATTATTATCCTTCACGGTGGCAAAGATCTCAGAGAGACACTGGCTCACTCCTAGGACAGAGAAGCTAAGCTACAGAGCTGGAGGCCAACCCAGCTGGAACTCTGCATCCCAGCCATTTGGTTCCCAAGGACACGGGATTCCATCTCCAAGGGGGAGGAGCTTCCCGGCAGCAGGACCAAGCAGCCTGCCCAAGATACTAAGAGAGCTGCCTGCCTTGGCCCAGAGACGCCTTAATTGGCTCATTAATAGCTGTGATTAGCAAGAATGGAGAAGCCTTTATCTTTGAAGTCCCTGGGCTGTGCTAGAAGCTCACACAGGGGGCTTGCTGTGGCTAATTAAAGCTCAGCTGCTTTCCTGTCAAGGGCCCAGAGTGTTAATGGCTTCAAGCTAGAAAAAGTAAGCTTCAATTTCCATTCAGAGGTAATGGATAAAACCAGCAGAATGAGGATGAGAAGGGGCCTTTTAAAGGGGCAGAGCTTTGGGCTGGAAGCCGAGCGCCAGGTCTTTTCTGAAGTTATTAGTCGAGGAGGTGCTGCTGGCTTCAGGAACCATGGTGGGAGATGGGCTGGGATTCCCACAGCGCAGCCTAGGGCTGAGAGCTTCATTCTCACTGTTAGTATGGCTTTGAGAATTTCATCTCTGGCCTCTGGTTACACCTGCTCAGCTAGTGAACAGTAGTGGTGAGGGCCTAGGGTGACCTCTTGCTCTAACAGGATCTGGGGGCGCAGAGGGCTATGAAGGTTCTGGCCCAAAAGTCTGACTATGTCTGATATTTTATCAGTCACTTTTCCTCAAGTACTTACCTAGTGCCAGACACAGGACCAGGTGTTTTACATCATCTCATATAGACTTCTCATTATCTCCAGAAACTACTCAAGACACAGGTCATACTGACATGTTTCTGAGCCCTGGGCTCAATCCAGCTATCAATCTTCAAAATCTCTTGTTCTTAGCCACTAATGTGGCCAAGACTTCCTGATTCTTGAAACTTTTTTGGGACCCGGCTCATTTCAACCTGAGAATGCCAATACCAGGCAACCCTCCACCTGGTGAGGGGACCCTTTCCCTGTCATCCCCCACCCCACATGAGGGGAGGTAACTGAGGAGAGAATCTTTGCTGAGGATACACTGTGCTGAAAGGGCCAAACTAGACACTGGGTATGTGGATAGAAGCATAAGGTGATATTCTGAATCAGAAATCAGGACACACGGCCTGAAAAATGTCCCCCCTCTTTTTTATGTGTGAGATACTAGGGATTGAACCCAGGGCCATCCTACCTCTGAGCTATACCCCTGACCCTTAAAATATATATTTTTTAAACAGAATCTTGCTAAGTTACTGAGGCTGGCTTGAACGTGTGATCTTCCTGTCTCAGTCTCCCAAGTATTAGGATTATAGGCATTTGCCATCACTCCATCAGCATGAGTATTCTTATTTCATCAGTTTCCTCCTCAGAAAAGTCTTATAAGAAACAGTAATTGGCATATTAGTTCAAATAAGACTGAGAGTTTAATGTGGTTCTTGGAAGCCCATCTTTATACCTAGTATAGTCAAAGGTTTTCCTTTCTTCGTGACGCAAGTCAAATGTGCCCTCTTCCTGAGAACTGCCCACTGCCCTGTTCTAACCTCCCTACCCTACAAGTGGCCTTCCCCCAACTCTCTACCATTCTTTTTAATGGCTTATTTTAAACTTGAATGCAGGCCTGTTTATCCCATCTCTTCCAACACCACCACCAGTTCTGAGATTCTTAAAAACAAAACAAAACAAAATCTAGTCGAGTTTTGCCTACCTCACCAGGGACCAGGGACCATGGATGGGCCCAGGGAGGGCTGAAAGAAAGAATGAATAAATGGATGACCATTCTGGCTGTGAGAGGGAGAGTTTCTTGAGCTTGACTCATCTCTGCGTGCTTCGGGCTGTGCGTCTTGCTTGCAGTTCTTCGACACAGCTGTTAACCAGAGGTCTCCACTTCTATCTCCCATACCCAGTGAGCACATCTGGGGCAGGAACTGGTCTAACCTGCCTCTTTCCCCAGGGAATGGTGCCAATGAGGCTTACTAAAGAACCTACTAAAAGATGGAATGAGCAGAAGAAGGAAGAATTTGCATCAATCAAATTCCCTTAGAAATGTTTTTCTCTTTCCAGAGGGTTAACCTGTATGTGTGAGCCTACCCCTCCCACCTCTGCTTCCTCCCCAGCAACCCAAAGCCAGTCAGGTGCTTGCCGCTCAGATTGGTTATTCTTGGCCAGGCAGAGCTAGCAGGTTATGGGTAGGACTGGACAGCCAGCCACATGGTCCACATTGGCAGGGCAGATCACTGTCACCTAGGGGCCCTCTATGTGGATGGGGGGAGCGTCTTCAACTCCAGGACCTGAGCTCACAGCCCCCCTCGGCATGCCAGGTTCCTCAGAGGTCTGTGTGCTTGGCCTGGCCATGAAGGTCAATGAGGTGAAGAGGGGAGCACACAGGGAGGCCCTGCCCCCCTCACTGACTATCCTGCCCTCCATACACCTTTCCCACCACACCTGGGAAGAGGAGTGAGAGTAATAATAATGCCAACCTCAGGGTGTAGTCGAGACACATATGAAGCACAATGGCCAGGAGAATGGGGCTTTGTCAAATGTCATGGTGGACTGTTGGGTGCCACCTCCCATTTTAAAAAAACGTGGTGCTATATAGAGAGGGAAGAGTAGATCCTACTCCATATTCTCAGGGTGATATGAAATCATTTTCTGAAGAACATTCCCCAAGCCCTGAGCTGGTGGACATAGGACTGTGCATGATTTCATTTATTTCCACAGCTGATATTCAGAATAGGGATCATAGAAAAGGGGGGGATTGAAACCAGAGAGATTCAGAGGCAAAGCCATGTGCTCTCTTTAGTTTCCAGTGTCAAGGCTGGGCCAGGTCCCAAATTCAGGGCATTTTAGCACCATACTGGTGCTGCTTCCCCCCACCCACAGACACCTCTATGGGCACCATCTCAGCCATGCCCCAAGATTCTGTCTTTTTGAGCAAGTCCTCCCTGCCATGCCTGCTGACTCCTACCCACCCTTCCAGGAGCTACTCTGTTCCAGTCCACTCAATCGCGTGCTTCACGACCACCTCACACTGCAACTGCACTTCTGTTCTGGTGGGAATCAGCCCTGTAGTGTGTCTTGCAGGGTGCCTTCTATGGGGAACGATTGCAGGAGTCTGTGCCTCTCTCTGAAGTTTGGGATCCCTGGGGAGGCAAAGCCCATGTTCTCTCTCCATGATCCTCCACACACAGCCTGGTGCAGAGCCTCGTGCAAAGGAGGGAGGGGCACAGAGAAAATGCCTCTGTTAAGGCATCCCTTATCCAGGCCATGTCCTCACTAGGTGGCGGGTGAATCCGATTAAATCAGAGGTTCAAAAGGGCCTCCTATATGCCCCCCCACCTCCCTAGCCTATGTCCTCTGCTCCAGCAACGCAAGCCTCCTTGCTCTTCCTTTAGAGCATCAGTTGGCCCTGCCCCAGGACTTCTGCATCTTCTATTTCCTCCACCTGCTGATAACTCTCACAGCTCCCTTTATCGCTCCTTCAGGTCTTGCTTTCCTTCCCACACCATTTTAAATCATACCAACCCTTTCCCTGGTATTCTCTTCTCCTGTTTTATTTCTCTCCATTGCATTTACCAGCATCTTACTTTTTTTTTGGGGGGGGACTAAGGATTAAACCCAAGGGCATTCTACCTCTGAGCTACACATACACACACACACACACACACACACACACACACACACACACACACACATCTTAGGGCCCCACTAAGTTGCTGAAGTTGGCTGCAAACCTGCAATCCTCCTGTCTCAGCCTCCCAAGTACTGAGATGACAAGCATGTGCCACCACGCTTGACTGCATCTTACATCTCTAAAAAATGCGAGGCTGCCATCTAGCTCCCCCAGCATTGCCTTGGGAGTTTGCTTGAAGGTACAGATTCCTGACCCCCACTGAACCAGCTAACTCGGGATCTCAGCGGTGGAGGGAGACAGCTATTCATGATTATAAATGCTTTCTAGAGATCTGGATGTCCAGACAGGGTTGGGAACTGTAAAACAAACAAAAAGAAAAACAAAAAACAAAAACATTGGATATTGTTTGAACTGACCAAACCTCACACTGAACTCCAACCTTTATCTGCTGCAACCACATAAGCTGCACCTGCATCCTGTTCTGGCCACAGCACCCCTTTTTGACTTCTGCTTTTGCTCCCTCCTTTCTTCTCAGTGTCCTCTCCAGGACTCTCAGCATATCTTTCTTTCTTTTTTTTTTTGTTTTTGTTTTGTTTTGTTTTATTTTTTTAATTTTATTTTATTGGTGCACTGTATTCATACATCATAGTGGGATACAAACTTTTGTAGACATACATGCACACATCGCCCAGTCAGCCCCCACCCGATCCCCACCCCATTCTCTCCCCATCCCTCCCTCCCATGCTTGGCTTAGTGGTTGACATCTAGTATTATAGCAATTTATCCAAAATTAAAAATGATAATTTCACATAACAGTTTCATTTGTCTGATACCAAGCTTTTGATGTCTTAAAGATAACATTTCAATATTTCTTTTTGCTTTCTTTCTTACCAGAGAATATTTTTTTCTTTTTTTTAGGTGAAACTATCATATATTTATTTTTCAGAAAAAAATCTATCCTGATATGGAATATGGACTCTAGATACCCAAAACAATCTCGAAGCAAAAACAAAGCTAGAAGATGTATATTTTCTGATTTCAAACCATATAAAGCTACAATAATTGAAAGAGTGTAGTACTGTTCTAAAGGCAGATATATAGACCATTGGAGTTAAATACAAGCCTAGAGCTAACTTCTTCCCTATATTGTCAAGTTATTTTTGACAAGGTTTCCACGAAGATTTGGTGGTGGAAATAATAATCTTTTAACTAAATATTGTTGAAAAATAATAATTACATGGGAAAGAATAAAATTGGACCCTTACCTAATCCCACATACAAGTATTAACTCAAACTAGATAAAAGATCTAAATATAAATCTTAAGACTATAAACTTTTAGGAGAAAATCTGGGTCATAAAACCTCACAACATTGAAATTGGCAGTGATTTCTTGGATATGATTTCAATGGCACAGGCAAGAGAAGAATATACAAACTCCCTAAAAAATAAAAGAAAATATTGTATATCCAAAGACAATGTAAACAGAGTTAAAAGTTACTAATAGAATTGGATAAAATATTTCCAAATGCTATATCTGAAGGTATATTAATATTCCAACTAGAAATCCTAAAAATTAACAACAATAAAGGCAAACAATACCATTTAGAGATAGGTAAAAGACTAACATAAATAATGAATCTCCACAGATAACCAATCTTAGTTGTCTGTTGGATGGAAACTCTTGTTTCTCTGGTTCTGGTGAGTGTTACCTATTTCTTCTTTGTAGTTAATCTCTTTGAGTATTTTCTCTAGCGCTGGTTTTGAAGACATAAATTCCTTCAGTTTCTGTTTGTCATGGAAGCTTCTTATTTCTCCATCTAATTTGATAGAAAGTTTTGCTGGATAGGAGATTTTTGGCTGGAAGTTGTTTTCTTTCAGAGTTTGGAATATGTTACTCCAAGCCCTTCTGGCTCTCATGACTTGGTTTGGGAAGTCTGGAGTGATTCTAATTGGTTTGCCTCTGAATGTCACTTGGCCCTTTGCTTTGGTTGCCTTTAAGATTCTCTGCTTGGCTTCCACATTGGTCATTTTGACAATTATATGGCGTGGGGATCCTCTTCTCGGATCCTGTCTAAAGGGAGTTCTATAAGTTTCCTGGATCTGTGTATCAACCTCTTGCTCTATATTTGGAAAATTTTCTGCTATTACTTCCTTGAAGAGATTGTTGATCCCTTTGGTATCACTTTCTTTTCCCTCCTCTATTCCAATTATTCTTAGGTTAGCTCTCTTAAGATGGGCCCATATTTCTTCAATGTCAGATTCCTGCTGTTGGATATCTTTTTCTAGATTAGAAACTATGCATTCATTTTTGGATTGCTCATCTTCTAAGAGCGAGATTCTGTTCTCCATGTGGTCTAATCGGTTGTTTGTGCTTTGAATTGAGGCCTTTACTTCATTAATTGCATCCTTTATCTCTTTTTGGCTCTCTCTGAGTTCTTTTCGAAGCACCTCTATTATTTCTACAGTTATTTTCCTGATTTGATCTTCTAGAAATCTCTGATTTTCTGTTTTATCAGGTTCTGATGTTGTGGGGTTGTGGGCATTCATTGCTCCATTGTTATTCCTCTTTCCCATGATTTCGGAAGTTTGTGCCTTCTCTGGGTTCTTCCCTTGGGTCACTACGACTTCACTTAAGGTGCTCTGGATCTCGAGTTTGTGGTATCTCAGTCCCCACTACTCCTTTACTGGGTTGTATCGCAGAGTCTCAGACCCAGGGAGTCAATCGAGGCTGCTTTAGACCATGGGGAGGTGCCAGGTTGGGTGTTCTTCTGCTGGGAGTTGTGACTATGGTGTGATATCTCTGCCACCGGCACTCCCTCACTGGGTCAAGTCCCAGGAGGCACAATACTGGGATTTCTCCTCTGTGGCCCGCAATTTGACTCACTGTTCTTGAGTACGTAAATGTAGCTGTACTGGACTCGGTGAATTCACTGCTGCTGCCGCCGCCGGTGGCAATATGGCGCCTCTGCCACGCCCTCGGCCATGAGGCTGGCGTATTTTTTCTTCTCTGGTTTTGATTTCCACTCTGAATCCCTGCAGCGTGTGCTGAGCTCAGCCACTGGGAGCTTTAAATGCTGTCTGCACCGAAAGATCCCACCTGGCTGTTCCGCATCGGCTCACCTCGGCTTGCTGTAGCCGTCCGCTGAGTTCGCCGCTGCCGCCGGCAGTATGGCGCTGCTGCCGCGTCCTCGGGCGCATGTGTCTCCTCTGTGGCCCTGAGCTCTGTTCTCAGTCCGCTTTCTCTCTGGAGCCTGGTGTTTTTTTTTGTTTTTCTGGTGATAGTGTTTTCTGGCTATGAAAGGCGCTCTTTTTGTGGTAATGGAGATTGGTTGTTAGCGGGACTCTTAAGCCCCGCTTTTCTCGGTCGCCATCTTCCCGGAAGTCCTCTCAGCATATCTTTCAAAGTATGCCTGAGAAGCCATCTTCTCTGGGAGGCCAGTCTACCTCCTTCACCCCACCCAAGCCAGAGTCCCTAGCTTCTTCCTCTATACTCAGCGGGTCTTGCCTGCCTCTTTGTACAGGATTCATCCCAGCATCTTATCATTGAGTTTTCAGATGTTTGTCCTTCTCAGGACACAATGGCTCTGAATTAGGCACCACCTGAATCTGATTCATCCGTGTTCCCAGGCCTAGCATGGTACTTGGTGCGTGGCTGGGGCTTCCTCAGTCCTGAGTGTGTGAGTGGATGTATTAATGAAAGCCTGGTGGCTAGGCTGGTGCATGCTTAGCCAAGTCAGGGGTTGTAAGATTGGTAGGTATCACATATCTTCAAATTAACCCAACATTTCTCAGCTTCCTCTGACTGTTGTCTCCAGCTCAAACCTGCTTTTAGGACAGGATAGACCCTGACAAGCTCCCTCCTCCCCATCTGTCCACAAGTGACCCAGCCATCTGGGAAGTGCTCCCCACCCAAGCCTTCCATTACATAAGCTCTAGTCCTCATAGCAGCCGTTGGGAAAGACTTTCTCTTTCCTCCCCTAAGTCACATAATATAGTGACACCTGTCCCTGATGGTACTCCAAACAGAAAGGAAAATCCACATGGCACACACATATGCAACAGGACAGCTCCAGAGGCTGACATGAGCCATCAGATGCCTGGGCACAGCTCTGCGCTCTTCAGATAGACAGAGGGCCAGAGCCATCTGGACACTTGTCTAAGGTCACGGAGCCCTTGCAGGATTCAACCCCCTTTGGTGACAGGCTCTGCACCTTCCCCACCTCTCACCCTTCGCCTGCCAGGGAACGGCTGAACTTCCTCTTAACGAGAACCATGATTTATGTTGGCTGGGCCCAATTAGCGCCAAGCTCTCTCGGGCCGCCAAGTGCCCCGCCGGCCAGCAGCTGAGGCCTGTCTGGCAGGACATATTTGGATGATGAAGCCATGCTGCGTGCTAAACTCGGCCCAGGAAAGAGCAACTCGACTTGGATGCCCACCAAAGGCTGCCAGGCTTGGCTCTGGCCCACGAGTTGGGCAACAGGGCTGTCTGGCAGGAGATGGGGCCATGCTTCCCTGGTAAGAAGGGCGAGGCTGGTCCAGGAGAGCACACCCCAGGGCAGCGTGCCCTCCCTGGGCTTGGCTGAGCCCAGCAAGTTTGGGAAGTGAGAGAGCCCTGAGCCCTGAGCCAGAAGATCAGAGCCAGCTCCACCACCAGCTCCGTGTGTGTGAGCCCTCTGCTGTCTCTCTTCCTCTCTACATCTCGGCTTCTCACCTGTAAAGCAGGAGGACCGTCCTGGCTCACCTCAGGGATCACTTAAGCAGCATATGAGAAATATAAAAAGGGCCCACTCTCTCTATGCTGTGACTTCTTCATTCATAAAATGGGATGAGCGTGGCATTTCCCTGCCAGAGCTGCCATGAGTTTATGTGTAGATTAGTGCACAGTGCCTGGCCTGGAGTTGGGTTTAAATAAGACATTACCTGTTCCTTTTGTCTGATTAGCTTTACACCATGGTGGCCATTCTACCTCTCGAAATCTGAGTTTTCCAAGAGGACTTCTTCATGGTTGGTGTAAATATTAAGTTTGGAAACTGAGGTTCGGAAAGTAGTTCTTTGTGTAAGTTCGTACAACTAAGAATGGGTAGATCTGGCTTTTAAACTGAGGTCTATCTCACCCTGAAGTCCCTGTTCTCTCTACAACACCAATATCCATCCACTCAGCCCATATTGGCTTCCATACCCTAACTTTAGTGGTAGGGGAGCAGCTAGAGGCCAGACCCAGCACAGACACGGCCCCCCTGGCTGCTACCCAGACTGGCCCTATGACGGTATCACTTTTGAGAAGCCAACCTCCCAAGGGAAGAGACTAAAACAGAAAGAAAGAGAGAACTGCCCTGGGCCCCTTGGGAGTCTCGTGCAGGCCCTGAAGAGAGGCCTGCAGGCTCGGCTCCATCCAGGTGCAGGCTCAGCCCCGCAAGGGCCACATGTCCTCCTGTTCATCTGCTCTAAGTCCCCCTGCTCTACAGGTAGAGGCTCAGATGGAGAAAAATAGCACATGGATTTTAACCCAAATTCTGTCACTGACTTCCTACAGGACTTTGGATGAGCACTTTCGACTCTGGGGGCCTGAATGTACCTTCAGGAGAATGGAAGTGCTGAGCCAACAACTTCAGTGTAGTTGTCCTTTTCGTAATACGAGTTTGGGCTCATAAACATTTGGGCAGTGGGACAACCAACTCCTTTTGGCTTTGTTTCTTCAACATCTCTTTAAAAAGGGGAAAAGAAAATGCGAACAATCCCTTTTCCATTATTGATGTCTCTGGGACACCCAGCTGGAGGATAAAGAATGCAGAGAAGATGGCTGTGGAGCCCAGATAAATCTGCAGTTCTTCATCTCCGCTTGGTGGTGGACACATCGAGGCCCTGGCCAAGCCCCACGAACACCAGAGCCTGCAACTCCCAGAGAAATAAACATGCTTCAGTGCGAAAGGGGGGCCAGCAGGGAGCAGCAAGCTCAGAGGGACCCGAGTGGCTTTGGGATGTTTAAGGCAGAGCATTCATTCGTTTGGGGGAAGTTTGGGGTTGTCAGGTCCCAAATCTGGACTCTATAAATAAAAATCTGTTCACAAAATGCCTTAAGTTTTTACCCAGACCTGCACCATCCCCTACTATCTTCTTTCCTTCTGAGAAGCTGGGACCTAATCTCTTGATTTGTTTTTATTCTGTGTAATACTCCCTCTACCCTAGTACTGAACATGCAGACAGTGCTCCACAGAAGTTCCATCATGGTCATCGGCCCTACTGATCAGGGGTCCCAGGAAGACTCTGTAACAACGTGCTCCCCAGAAGCCAGCCCTATCCTGAATAGGTGGCAGGTGTCCACTTTGGCTACACTTACATGTGCTGCAGCCCATGGATTCCAGGAAGGATGGTCAGCTCAGATGTGACTCATCCCAGCCACAAAGCCTCTGGGTGTGGCCTTAGATAAATGAGTATGTCATGGAATATATGAACATTCAGAACAAGGACATCAAGAGACACCCCGATCCAATCAACTTATAAAGGAATACATGTCTGTTTATTAATCAACAGATGGTATCTGTCCGATCTCCCATCCGCTGGGTGTGGGGAGCCCAGAGGAACTGGAACAGAAGGAAGATATGTGAGAATGGAATGACTAGTTTACAAGAAAGTTAGTTACTGAATGGGGAACAAAGGTCAAAGACAAAAAAAATTAACCCTTGGTATTATCACAAAGAATAGCACTATGATTTTTTAATTCTAGAGAAATTCCTTACTTTCCCAGATTCTAGATTCACCCTCAACACAGCCTTCATCATTATGGCTATTTTATAGATGGGTAAACTGAGGCATCTAAGGGGATATTAGTGACTTCCTCCAATATATCATTATTAAAAGCATTGAAATCAGCATGTATGAATGTTTTCACTCTGAATCTCATTATGATGCATAATTATAATGCACCAATTAAAATATTTAAAAATAAGACATATTGATTTTTTAAAGCCAATGCAACAATTTTGAAATCATAGGTCATCAATTTAACAGTGTTCTTTCCAGGGAAAGGATGATGTAAAAAAAAAATTCTAAAGTCCAGAACATGAGTCATTTAAACTTCCTTCCAAAGTGACTTCATGAAAGGTTGAAGGCCTTTTGCCCTATAACTCTACATGGATGGTAGGTTTCCTCTGAAAGACCTTTTCTCTTCTTTTACTTTCAATGGCCCAGTCTCTGGTCCTGTTCCTAGTCCTCCTCTTTTGTCTCATATACTCTTCTTAAGTGCTTCATTCACAGCATGATTTCAAGTGGTATCTCTCAGCCACACATCTCCAGCTTGGGTTCTTCTCCTAAGAGCCACAGCTGCATGATCCACTGAAGGCATTTTGGCTTAAGCAACCAACAGCACTTAAAACTGGAAATAGCCATTTCCCTTGCCTGGGTAATTCTGTCTTTTCTTTCACACTCAATTATAGAGGAATGAAGAAAGGAAAAAAAGGAGGAAATGGAGAATAAGTGAGAGGTAAAGAGAGGAAGGTAAATAAAGAAAGGAGATAAGGTGGGATAAAAGAAGGGGGTGACAGAAGAGAAAAGGTGGAAAGAGAGGGAGGGAAAGAGAGCTGAAGAGAGAGAAAGAAGATGGATGGTGCTGAAGAGTCCTAAAAGATTGTCCAGTCCAGCCCTTCTCTCTAAAGATGAACACACAGGCCTGATGAAATTAGATCTGGGGCTGGAAACACTGTCCCCTGACATCTGGCTGGGATCTGTGTAAGAACAGTAACACGGCTCCCTAAGGAATGACATGGGCAAGGCAGAGGGCCAGGGTGGAAAGCTGGGCCTTTGCTTCACAGCACTCATCCCAGTGTGCGGCTGTGTATTTGTTTATGTGTAGACTCAGCTCAGTGAGACCAGGGACCATGTCACGTCCACTACAGCATCCATATTGCCCAACAAAGGACCTGCACACAAAAGGCACTCACTAAGTACTTGTATCATTCATGATAAGTACAACACAGATAGTATCTAAGAACTAATTTATCCCAGAATATAATGTGCCTCTGTGTAGACATGCATAACATGAATGTAGGACACAATGTAAGGTGAATACATACAGAGACATTCCTGCTCATGAATGAGTTGAACTAATATTAAAATATATCCCTTTTCCAAAATCAACATAAACATTTAAAAGAAGGCCAATCAAAACTCCAGTTGAGTTGTAGAGAACTCAAGACATTTACTCTAAAATGCACACAGAGAAATACAAATTCAGTTTACTCAAAAACTTTAACTCTTATTAAAAAAAAAAAAAAAAGGAGAGAGAACTCGGCCTTCCAGAAATTGACATGCTACAAAGTCATGTAATAAGCACGTGATAGTGCCGACACAAGAACAGGTGGCCACCTGTCACAGAGCAGAGGCGTAAACACATACCCTCACACCAGCGCTCAGGGTCCATGTGGGCCCCCCACATCCCTCCTCTGCCCTTCTCTACTCTTGTCTTGCTCCAAAGGCTGTCCTCCCTCAGTTCATGAGCCATGCTCACACTGTCGAGTCCCTGTTGAGTTTGCCAACAAGTCACTGGAGGGAGGGTGAAGGGAAAGAAGAAAGAGGATAGTTGCTCTACCTCTCCTCCTGTCAGGCTGCAGGCAAGCTCAGGCTGCTCCCTCTTCTGAAGACCTGAACACTGGGAGCAGCTTCCTCTGGGTTGTGGTCATTACTCTTTCCCTTGCCCATTCATGCCTGGAGGGTGGGGGCTGGAGGGCTGAGCACAAGAGCCACCCCACTATCATTAACTGAGCACCCACCTACCTGGTTGGTGTCCTTAACCTGGAGTCTTCCATTTTGTGTTTCTTCCCCTCAAAGTTGTCTCTAGGTGCATGATTAATACCTGCTTTCCTGGAGAACTTTCCCTTTTTCTTGCTGACTTGCAGATATTCCTTTCATCTTCAAGAAACAAGAAGATAATGTGAATCCCCTATCAGTTTTGGATATTGAGATTATCTTTGATTCTATTTTTTATTTGTTTAATTTCTCTAAGTGGTTTTCACTGAATATCTTTTTATTTTTTATTTTTTATTTTTTACTTTTTTATTGGTGCACTGTATCTTTTTAGATGAGCTCAAATTCATCTTTTTTCCTTATTTTATATGCTTTTAATATATGTATGGCATTCTCCAAACCTAAGTCATAAAGATAATCTTCTATATATCCTATTCATTTTATATATTCTCTTCTTCCAGTAATGTTATTATTCCTCCATGAGCTATATTTTCTCTTCACATTTGTGTAACCTAGCTCATGTGTATAGAAGGATAGCACTTGATCCCTTAATTAATAAAACTGTTATATTATGGATCAAAGCTCATCTAAAAAGATATTCAATGAAAACGCTTAGAGAAATTAAATAAAAAATAGAATCAAATATAATCTCAATATCCAAAACTGATAGGGGATTCACATTATCTTCTTGTTTCTAGAAGATGAAAGGAATATCTGCAAATCAGCAAGAAAAGGGGCAAGTTGGCCAGGAAAGCAGGCATTAATCATGCACCTAGAGACAACTTTGAGGAGAAGAAACCCAAGAAGAGAAAAATCATTGAGAGAGTTGCTTAAATTTATTAGTAATCAGAGGAATGTAAATTAAACCAAAATAAAGTATCGCCATGCCAATAAAAATTAAAATTATGGATAATGACATGATTCTCAGAAATGGGAGTGTGGAAATTACCTAGCTGACAGGATTATGGAGTGGTGCCACCAGTGGCCAGCCATTCTTCACCACTCAGTCAAATTAAGCACTATAACTCAGTTACTCAGCTCCTGGTTGTGCATCCCCCAGAAGTGCTAATGCAGGTCTACAGGAGAAGATGTACAGGGGTGATCACTGCAGCTGTGTATGTGGGGTCAGGGAGTTGTAGGGAACTTAGAAGACATCTCCAAGGGAGTAGAGAAGTAAAATAAGTGGGGTACTATCATTGAGATTTTTACAGAAGTTAGAAAAAGTATGAATTTACCAGGAGAGTATATTCTTTGGTTATAAAAGCAAGAAAAGAGTCAGATAAACTGTAATGAAATTTATGTAATTTAAAAATATATACATTAAGCAACAATACAGATTCACAAGAACATGTGCAAAGATAAACAGATATTAAGCATATTGTAATTTTTCTTGTATGTTGAGAAGAAGACAGGGAATGAGATATGAGCATAACGAGCTAGACAGAGGGTAGATAGACAGACAGACAGACAGACATACTGACTTCTACCACTAATGTAGGCATGGAGAGTGTAGATCATAAAGCAATAATTTATTTTAAAAGAAAAGGAGAAGAAAGGAAAGAAAGAGAAGAGGACTAATAAGTTAATGGAATAAATAAAATCGAATCATACAAATAGCCAAATAATAAAAGAGAGATGGAAACAAATAGAAAACATCAAAGTGGTATATTCAAATCTCACCAGGTTTAAATGCGAAAAAAAAAGGTCAAATTGGAAGAAAAAAGCAAACCTAACTATATGGTACACATAAGAAATCCCATTCACTTTATTTATTTATTTATTGTGGTCCTAGGGATTGAATCCAGAGGCAGTCTCCCTCTGAGCTACACACCCCAGTCCAATTTTATTTTTATTTGGAAATGGTCTCACTAAGTTGTTGAGGCTGGCTTCGAGCCTGCTATCCTCCTATCTCAGTCTCCTAAGGACTATGATTACAGGCTTGCCCCACTAGACCCAGCTAAAGAAATCCCCTTTAAATATAAAGACACACATAGGTTACAAGGCTATGGAAAAAGATATGCCATGTTAACATTAAAGAAAATAGAAGTAGAGTTATTAATATCAAAGTAGACTTCAAGGAAAGAATTATTAGCATAGATAAAAAAGAGTCCTTCGCAATAATAAAGGGCCAATTTTTCAAGAGGACAGGACCAAAATGTATATACAGCAAAAACTGATGGAAGTGAGAGAAAAAATAAATTCCAAAATTCCACTTGGAAACTTCAGTATTCCTTTGTTAGTAATTGATTGAACCCAAACAAGTAAAGATTAGGAGAACTTGGAAAACACCATAATCTATTTGATGTAACTGACATTTGTAGGATTTTCCTCAAACAATAGGTAAACATTCTTTTCTAGGGCACACATTTGTGATTACAGTACTCGGGAGGCTTTAACAGGAGGCTTGCAGGTTTGAGGTCAGCCTCAGCAACTTAGTGAAATCTTCTTTCAAAATAAAAAAATTAAAAATTAAAATTAAACCTCTAAGCCATACCACCAGCCCCTGGGTTCAGTCTCCAGTACCAAACACATATTTGTGGAATCAAATATATAAAATGCAATAGAAAACAGAAAAATGAAGAGCATCAATAAAACTGAAAATATTTAAGATTCATAAAAATAATAAAAAATAATAAGCTCTTAATAACTCTGATTAAGAAAAATACTCAAATTACTGATAAGAATAAGTGAGGTAATGGCATTACAGATTAATCTTATCATCTCTGTAAATGTATAAAATACAAGGTTGAAGGAAACAAGAGAAATACATAAAATTCAAGTGTATTTTATATACATCTATACATCTCTTTCTTTCTTTCTTTCTTTCTTTCTTTCTTTCTTTCTTTCTTTCTTCTTTCTTTCTTTCTTTTGTACTGTAGATGGAACTCAGAGGCATTCTACCTCTGAGACACACCCCATCCCTTTTTTATGGTTTTTTTTTTTTTTTTTTTGGTGGTACTGGGGTTCCTGGAAGCCCTTCTACCTCCGGGCTACACTCCCAGACCTATTTTTACATTTTTATTTGGAAACAGGGTCTCCTAAGCCAGTGCGCGGGGCTGGCTTCAAACCTGCGGGGCTGGCTTCGAACCTGCGCGATCCTCCCGTCTCTGCCTCCCAAGCGCGGGGATTACAAGCGTGCGCCACCACGCCCGGCCTTATGTTTTGTTTTGAAACAAGGTCTCGCTATGTTGCTGAGGCTGTCCTGGAACCTGGGATTCTTCCTGTCTCAGTCTCCCGAGTACTAGGATTACAGACATGGGCCACCACTCCCTCCTTGTATCTTATACTTTCAAGGAACAATAATAAACTGAAAATTTTAAAATACTATTTGTAAAACCATCAAAAAACACAAAATACCTCAGGAAAATGTTTACAAAGAGGTGCAGATGTGTATATGGAAGGACTGCTGAGAGATGTTAAAGAAAACCTTAGGAGAAATAAACTATGCTTACAGATTTTAAGATTCAACATCACAAGATGCAAATTCTCCCTTGACTGATCTCTAGAGATTCACTGAAATTTCAACCAAAATCCCAGCAGACTTTTGTGCGGAAATTGACAAACCGATTCTAAAACCTGCCCAGAAAATGTAAAGGACTTGAGAGCCAAACAAAATTTGAAAATGAGGAGCAAAACTGGAAGATTAGTTATATCATGACTAATATAAAGCTATAGTAATAGAAACAGTGTGGTATTGCTGTAAATATAGATATGTATATCAAAGGGACAAAATAAATTCCCCAAAATACTCACACATAAATAACCAAGTGATTTTTATAAAGGTAATTCTATATAGAAAGGATATCTTTCAACAGATGGTGTCAAAACAATGAATTACGTTTGCAAAAGAAGAGAGGGAAGAAGAGAAGGAAGAGGAAGAAGGTAAAGGGAGGAAGGAAAAGAAGGAAGGGGAAGGAGAAGAGGTGAACGAGGAGAAGGAAACACCTGTGACTACTGATGCTTCTCTCCTAACACTACCAAATGTAGCTAAAAATGGGTCACTTAGCCTAAGTGTAAAGCTAAAACTATAAAACTTCTAGAATAAAACAAAGTAGAGAAAACTGTAGTGACCTTGGGGAAGGCCAAGATTTCTTAAATAGGACACACAAAGTACAAACTATAAAAAAGTATTAAGTTGGATTTTTTTCAACATTAACATATTTGCCCTCCAAAAGACACTGTTAAGAAAATGAAAATATAGCCATGTATGAAGAGAAGGTATTTATAACACTGTATTTGACAAAGGACTTGTGACCAGAATAAAGAACTATCACAACTCAACAGTAAAAAATCTAAACAGCCCAATATAAATGAGCAAAAAGTTTGAACAAAGGCTTCACTAAAGAAGATACAAGAATGGCAAATAAGCACATGAAAGGATGTTCAACATCATTAATCACTGGAAAAATGTAAATTAAAAACACAATTACATGCCACTTCACACTCACTAGGGTGGCTGTAATTACAAAAACTGGCCAGACCAAGGGCTGGGAAACAACTGGAATTCTCAGGCATTCTTCAATGCCTGACGGCACTAAGTGCCTCAAAATATGGTCAGTCACTGCAGCGAGTAAATCAACTATTATAAATATAAGCTTTGCCTAATACAAGTCGGGCGTGGTGGTGCATGTCTGCAATGACAGTACTTGGGAGGCGAATACAGGGAGGATTGCAGGTTCGAGGAGAGCCTCAGTAAAGTAGCAAGGCTCTCAGAAAACTGAGGAGACCCTCTTCCCAAACAAAAAGTAAAATGGACCTGGGGGAGGTATAGTTCAGAAGTAGGGCACCACTGGGTTCAATCCTCGGTAATAATTAAGGGAAAAAATGGCCGGGCGTGGTGGTGCACACTTGTAATCCCAGCATGCGGGAGGCTGAGACCGGAGGATCGTGGTTCGCGGACATCCTCAGCTACTTAGTGAGGCCCTCTGCAACTCAGTGAGACCTGGTTTCAAAATAAAGAATAAAAAATTAGGGCAGGGGGTGTAGCTCGGAGGTTGAATGCCCCTGGCTTCCATCCCCAGGCCCGCAAAAAAAGGGGGGGGGGATGATCAGTCATAGGAGTGAGTAATAGCAACTATTCTGAATCTAAGCTTTGCATAATACAAAATGGAAACCCCTGAAATGGTCCCTACCCTCACGTAGCTTGTCTAACGGTTCTTTGAACTCACTCTTCAAGACTCCTGTTACCCTGATTCTGGGCTAATGCTTTATGTTGTAGCTAGAAATCAGGATTATTTCAGCTGCAACACCATTAAAGTCTTGAGGAAAAGGGCTTTACTGTGAGAAAATAATTGACATTGCATAGACTGTCAGCTGCTGATTTTAGAGGAGAAGAAAGAGCTGGGAATACTAAACAATAAAATGCTAAACAGATAAAGCTCAGAGGAAAAACAACAACAACAACTTGCATACATACACATGTGCACACATATGTGAAAACACACCACATACTTTGACAGAAGTCAAGAGTTGCCACGGTAGGAGTAGCCTAGATTCCAAGGTCACTCTTCTATCAGGAGGTCACTGTGATTAAGTAAAATAGTACAAGGATCTGGTCAGAGAAAAGCCGAGTAGCTAAAGAGCGCACGTATCACTTCACTTCTTTTAGCCTTGGTTCCTGGACATGTAGATGTTGGATGAATGAGTTGGTAAATCAGTGGATGGAAAAACTGTAAAATGTCAGTACCATTTCTAGACACAAAGAATTTTTTGAAAAAGACCATTAAGAGAGAGAAAAGAAGCAAAACTTTTTCAGTAAGAGATGGAAGAGCCAGCATTAAGACCCAACATAACACAGTCACTGTCCCTAGATCTATGAATATCTGTCATGGTGAAAATGGAGATTTGCTCCATGTGGTCCCAAGCTCAGGTATCAGGGGCTGGTGGACATAAGCTATAGGTTGGTAGGTGCAGTCTCAATATATAGAAGTTTCTAAATATATATAAAGCTGCTTGAAAATACAATCGCTACCTCAGGAGGTGGTGAGCTTCTTGGCAGTGCCCAGACAACTGCTTGATTAAGCTGATGGAAAGAGGCTTCAAAGATAAGATAGAGTCAAGAGTCTAGCACAAGCTGGGTATAGTGGTACACATCTGTAACCCTAGTACTCAGAAGGCTGAGACAGGAGGATTGCAAATTTGAGACCAACCTTGGCAATTTAGTGAGAACTTGTCACAAAATAAAAATTGTAAAGGGTTGGGGATATATCTCACCAAGAAAAAAAAAATAAGAATCTAGCCCAAATTCCAAATCAAGAAAAATTGAGGTATGAATTTGGACATGATGAGAAAGCAGGGCTTTCAAGTAGAGGAGAGGCCAAGCTGGACATACAGATTGGAATTTCATCATAAGAATGCCAGTAGCTGAAAACAGATAGTCATCTGACTCCCTATGATTGGATCTCGTACGTAAGTAAACTATGCATTTAAGAAAGCATTCAAGCGGGTGTCACTAGAGCTGAAACTGGCCTGTAGGATGCTTTGTGGAGTCAGACACAAACACAACCCCTTGCCAGGGCCACAGTTTAACAGGTGGAGTGCTGGCTGGATTTCAGTGTCCATGCAGCTCCTTAGCAGAACATCTCTAAACAAAGCCCATCTTGCCCAACTGCTCCTTACAATGAATGGAACTGGGTGCCACCAGGACACAGACCCTCCGTAACGTCTCCCATAAGGTGTCCACACTGCAGATGACACATTCCCTTTCATAATGTCTTAGAAGAGCATGAAAGTATTGCTTCTTAGAAGAACAGGCCTCCTGCTTCTCCTCCTCCTGCACTGGGGATTGAACCTAGGGGCATTCTACTACTGATCTATAGCCTCATTCCTTTCTAATCTTTACTTTGAAACAGAGTCTCACTAAGTTGCTGAGCTGGCCTTGAACTTGTAATCCTCCTGTCTTAGTTTCCCAAATATTGGGATTACAAGAGTGCCTCACTGTGCCCAGCTTTTTTTATTGGTGCATTGTTATTATACATCTTAATGGGGTACAAGATGGTAGACCCAGCTTCTTGATATTATTAATAAAGATCACAGAAACCACACTTATGGACTTTCACAGTACACAAGTATTTGCATCATCTTACTTGATACCCATGACAAACCTGTGAGCCACATGTGACTCTTGTTCTCACTGTACAGATGAGGAAATTGAGGTATGGAGGGACAAAGTTAGAGTCCTTTTCCTACACATCAGGTATTTTAGAGCTATAAGCTCTTGGTCAGCATATAAATGTATAAAGCTGTATGACCATATTGGTTCACCAAGTCCCATGATAAAGGAAAAAAATCTGAAGAACACTCAATATATAGTTGAAACAACAATTACTCCAACCAGCATGCCCATACTTCCTTCGGCTCTGCCCACTGGTCCTTAATCCCAGGCTCGGTGATTTCTCCGTTCCTGTGCCAGGTGGAACCTTACATTCTAATAAATACAAATTCCTGGTCCATTTCTATAGTCTCCTATCCTTGGTTCTCCCTCTCGTTGACTCTCCCCACAATGGCTTTACTCTTACCAACCTGAACACTGACAAGTCCTAGAGGTCCTTTCCTGACGCTGTCCTGAAGGAGCATTCTGCCCTGGATCATCCAGATGTGCCAAGCTTCTCTGCTGCAAATGTTCTTGTCTGGGGTAGAGATGGGTTATGCTGAGTCACCACGCTCCTTCCCAGGGCCTCTCTTGGGTGCAAAGGGAGTGGCTGGACTCTATTAGACATTCAGTCTATGGGGCAGAACTAAGTCTAAGGCCAGGGCTAAGGCTCAGTATATATTAGTTGTCAGAGCAAAGGGCTGGCCAGTGGACCAGGTCAGGGCTCAGATAGTTCTTTGTGAGAAAGTGGAAGTGATTATTTCAGAGCAACTTTATCTCCCCACCTGACTATTTGCATCATTCACTACCTGCTTCCTCATGCTGCCTTCCCTCCTGCCAAACACTCGAGACATCCCAAGGAGGATTAGCCCGTCCTTGTCTCAGGAGCTAAGCCCCTTGCTCTCTGACTCCATGAGGACTTCTCCAGGGAACACTCCCTCTCTCTGAGATCAGAAGCTCCTCCCTCTGCTAGATCCTCAAGACAGCCTGCAAGCACATGGCATAACCTGCGTAGATCTGTGTTCTCAGCCACTCTCTCGCTTCCCCCTTCACCACAAATCTTCTAGAAAGAGTTGCCCACAGTGGCCATCTCCACTTCCTCCCCTCTTTATCCTCATTCCACTTGAGCAGCCCACCAAAATGTCTCTTGTTCACCTGCTTGGGGTCAACTATAACCTCTCTTCTCTGATATAAGTCATTACCTCTTTCTCCTTCCCTGATATAAGTCATTACCTCTTTCTCTTTGGTTTTTCTCTTACTACTGTCTCTTTTGGTGAATGTTTCTCTTTCAAATAAGAAATTAAAGTGTCCCCCAGGCTTAGACCGGGGCCATCTTTAATTCTATCCATTTATCTATCTATCCATCCAGCTCATCTCTAATAGGTCCTTGTCTTACATTACTTCTCTGTGCAATGGATTCTAAATGTATCTTCCCAGCCCTATCTGCCTCCCAGAACCCTAGGCTTACTTCTAAGCTACTACCTTACCAGTTAGACTTGGATCCTACTGGGTAGGATCCTTAGGATTAAACCCAGGGATATTCTATCTATAAGGGACACCACAGAACTTTTTTTTTTTAATTTCAAAACAAGGTCTCCCTAAGTTGTTGAGAGTCCTACTAAGTTGCTGAAGCTCACCTCAAACCTGCCGTCCTCCTGTCTCAGCCTCCCAGTACTGGGATTACAGGTGTGCACCACCATGCCCAGCTCAGACTGGGCTATTGATTCCACCTCTCTACTCCCTTAAAACTCTTCTCTTCCTGCAGCCATGCCCAGCTCAGTTAATGGAGCCAGGTGCTCAGGACAAAAGGCTTGGCGTCATGCTTGGGTCCTCCTTCTCTCAATCACATCACATTCATCACAAAATAGTAGCTTCTGGCTTTAAGTCTGCCTGACCCAGATGCGCTTCCTCCAGTTCCACTGCAACACCTGCATCGAGACTCCAGTAGCCCACCTGATGGGCTCAGGGCCCTTACTAGGCTCCCGGAGCTCTCAACTTGCCCCTCGCCATCCTCCGCACCAATGCCCGCATGGTCTCTTAAAAATCTAAATCGGGTCATGTTCCTCTTCTTTAAAACCCTCCCATAGCTTCTCAGTAAAGTTGGAATCCAAACTCCTTGCCTCAGCCTACAAAGTGTCATTTCATCTGGCCCCTCCTAACTTCCTGGTGGCTCTTAGAATTTTCTCCCTCAGGACACAGGTCCGACTCTACTAGACCTTTCTGTTTCCTGAACACACCAAGGTGTCTCCCTGGCGTGGGGCCTTGCCCAGGCTGTTCCTCCTGCTGAGTGCGCCCTTTCTGCAGGACGTCTTCTCATCATCCACCAGAGGTTCTTTATCGCTTACACTATCTCCATCTTTATTTAATGACCTGCTTCTTGTTTTTCTTCATCAACTAGAAAGCAAGCTGAGTGTGAGCAAACCCTGCCACTCTCAGTCACCAAGTCTTTAGCACTGACTGACTGACTGAATGAATCCTCCCAGTCTTTACAAAAGTCACTGTCACCACCATATGCCAGGTACAGAAGCGCATGTCAAGCATAAGTTCAGGCTCACGTGCGGATGGCTCTGGAACAGCTCTCCTTGTTTGTTTCAAACTCTGGCTCCACCCCTTACTAAGTGTGTGGCAGTGGGCAAGTTTTCTTGTCGTGCCTCAGTTTCCTTATCTGTGGAATGAGGACAACAGTAGTAGGTCCCTCATAGATATCATTAGTAGGAAAGAGTAAGAGCATATTTAAATAAAGTGACCCCAGTACCGTAAATAAATAAATAAATAAATAAATAAATAAATAAATAGTGACAGCACAATATCTGGCACACAGTAAATGCCCAAAAGAAGTTTGCAAGGATTATATCATCACCTAGCAATCCTTGGAGGCTGGATTGCTCGGTCTTTGCAGGTTGGCACTGGGGCAGGATGAGTCATAGCTATAGAAGGGACTGTCCTGTGCCTTGTAAGACACTGAGCAGCACCCTGGCCTCCACCCATGAGAGGCCAGAAGCACCTTCCCAGTTATGACAGCCAAAAACTGTCTTTTAAAAATTGTCAAATATTCCTGAGGACAGAGAGGAGGGGAAACCACTGCTATTTTTTAAAAATGTATGATCACCTTTTTGACAGATGTGAAATTGAAAGTTTCAAGAGTTGTATGAGTTGCCCAGGGCCAAAGGGCACAGTGGTGGGGCAGGGACTCAGACTCCTGTGCTTTCCCGGCCCCGGGCCCTCTTCCTCCACAGCTCACCGTGCTTGCGGGCCAGCCCCCCGCCCTCGCCCTGGCCGCCTCGCACACTCGCAGATCCGTGCTAATTACACAGCAACGTAAAACTTTATATGTGGTTTGTTATTTTATATCCAAGAACATGGTCCGCAGCCTTCATTACATAAAGCAGCTGTGTGTATACTTGGGGTCTAAGTGCCATTTAGTGGTCAACACGATGGGGGATTTTGTTTCAAGCATCACATTTCTTCTTTGCCTTTTCCATACTTTTAAATAGAGGAACGGAGCCTTGTGCAGCGTGGTCCAAAGTGAAAGGCAAATCCTAAATGTCTCTTACCCACAGTCCTAATTAGATTGGGAGAGACAGCCCCCAATTGCCATATGTGGTAGGGTCGCGCCCCCCGGGGAGTGTGTGGGGTGGTTCAAGCTGCGTCCAGTCTGTCCTGTGCTATCTGGGTGCCCTCCCATTAACGTCTTGAAGAAAGCAAGTGCTTTAGCGGAAAGATCTAGAGAGTCAGGCCTTCTATCAGCTGCATGACTTGAATGTGTCATGTCTCCCTCTGAGACTCAGTGTCCTCATCTTTAAAGTGGAATTAAAATATCTGCCTTACCAGGGCACCAAAACTTGTTAGGTAAAGGGTCTGGCACAGAATTGGTGTGCCTTTCCCTCCTTTCCCTCCTCCAGCTGTCAGTCACCCAAGCCCCGCCCACTCTCCAGCCACAGAGCTCCCTTCTCTGCCAGACTCAGCCCCGCCCTCTCACTCCCCTCACCTGGATGCAAGCAATTCTCTTTCCATCTATTTTTTTCTTAATTTGGTGGGGGTGCTGGAGATCGAATTAAGTATTCTATCTCTGAACTACACCCCCTTTGTATTTATTTTTGTCTAATTTTGATGGTCTTGCTAAGTTGCTGAAGCTGACCTCAAACCTGCTATCCTCCAGTCTCAGCCTCCTAAGTACTGGGATTACAGGTGTCCCACCATACCTGACATTTTCCCATCTATTTAAACTTTCTTTTCCTTCACAGGCAAATTTAAATGCTGATTTTCCAGAAGATACCCCTGACCCCTCAGCTCTCAGTGGTTCTGGGTTTTCACCATATTACATCACTGACCTGGCCTTTACAGTGTAAGCCTTTTTTTGTTTGTTTACATTTATAAATCTTTTTCTTTATTTTAAAATATTTAATTGATCAATACATGTAAGGTACACAACATGACTTAATAACATGCATACAGAGCATGATGATTATTATAATCAAATTGATTAACTTAATGAACCACCATTCATGCTATGCTATACATGAGATCCCTAGAACTTGTTCTCATATACCTGAAAGTTCATTATTTCGACCAGTCCATGCACTCTCTTGGTGGAAATGCAAATTGGTGTAGCCATTATGGGAAACCTCATGGAAGTTCTTCAGAAAAGTAGAGCCAGCATTTTGACTTCTGAGTCTATATTCAAAAGAAAAGATACCAGTATCTCAGAGACACCTGCGCTTCCATGCTCCTTGCAGCCAAATTCACTCACGTGCATTTCAACTTACCACCTATGTGTTTTTTGTCTTGTTCAAAAATTGCAAGCAGCCAGAGGGCAGGTCTGTTATTCCTTCATGTTGTTCCACTGCAGTATATATGGAGATCCAGTAAATACCTGTGCCTGATATAGTCAAGGCAGAGCCTTGCTGCTGTATCTCTGAAGGTGAGCACCTCTGGCTGTGCACACATCCTATTCAGAGCCTGACGTGTTAGCCACCCTCAGCCAGCTGAGCCATCCTCAGGCAGACCACGCCACGAGGATGCCGCTGATGGCAGGATGAAGAGCTTCCCAGTGTCACACAGAGCCCTTCCTGGTGCAGTCTTATTTCTGACTGTCCCCAGTGATTCTCTGTAAGTCTAGTTCTTCCCCATCATTGCTTAGAGTTCCCTACGTAAGCTAAATACTTACACTAGTATACCTTTGCACATGCTCCTCCCACTGCCTAGAACCATTTATTTTCTCTTCCTCCCTGTCCAACGCTGCTCATCCCTAAACATGGAAGCCCAGCATCACCTTCTTGGGAAGACTGTGGCTGAGCTCCTCTCTCTCAAGGCTGACCTAGTTGCTCCTTTTCTCCCCTCTGTGTTCCTCACAGTGTTTGTTTGCATCTCTGTCCAGACAAAGCCCTGGGCTGGTTCTGTACCCTCTACTTCCCCACTGGGCTGGGCCACAGTAGGGTTCGTTCTGTTTTGTTTTTAATGAATGCCATTTCACACAGTACCTCCAACCTCTTACTGCACCTCGTGACCATGTGCCTATTTCCCCAACCTGGTGAGGCAATGCCCTTTTCTGAATCATCTCCGTGTCTGCATTTTTTCTGGCACTTTCCCTCACCTTAGTCTGTCTTCAGCACTTCTGACCTCTGTCTGGTCATGGAGTCGGCTTCCTTTGTCCCCGAACCCCTAAGGCAATCATGTCTATCCTTCGATCATTAAGTACTGACTTCCAACCAAGGCTAGCAGTAGAGGACAGAGCCTGGGGTGGGTGACAGGAGGCATGCCTGGACCAGAGTCAGCTGCAAATCAGACCTTGCCCATTTGAAAATGCCAGTGTGGCTGAAGGTCCAGGCAGTGGCCTGCCAGGCCCTGAGCAAAACTTTTGCTCCAGGTCATTAAGAGCAAGAGAGTCTATTTCCCCCTCCCTGCAAGCAGGATGAAGATGCCCTTCAGCAGCTCCTGGAGCTGCTCAGGAGGCAGGCTGTGTTGGTTTAGTTACACTACAAGGCTTCTGCTCCTGCCCTGGCTGTTACAGCCTAGATTCCTGGTACCAATCTGATTGAACAATGTAATTAAAAAGCAATAAAAGGCAAGTGGGACGGAATTGCCCTGGGGGAGAGGAGGCAGGAATTTGAGTCCACAGGCCCCTCTTGAGCCCAGACCTTTCCTGTCCTCCTTCAAGACCCTGGGCAGGCCATGGCCCTGAGCTTGGAGTTATAGTGTTGGATTCAGAGGCCCTTAGAGATGATTCACTCCAGGAGCTTGTTGACGCTCAGGACCATGCTGCCTGGTGTCTACCACTTAGGTCTCTTTGTCATCCAGGGCTTCCTCTTAGCTCGAGGTGATTGGCAATCTGAGTTCTGTTTCCATGTATTTGCCCATGCTAGATGTTTCCTAGATATGGACTCTTGATATACCTATATCTCTATCTATCTATCTATCTATCTATCTATCTATCATCATCATCTTCTTCTTGTGACTGGCTTCCTTTATCTAGCATAATTTTTTCAGGATGGACCCATGTTGTATATACATTAGTACATCATTCCTTTTTATAAACAAATACTATTCCATCATGTGACTATATCTCATTTAGAATCTGTATATATTTAAGGCATACCTCATGATTCTTGACAAACCACATTTGGCTCATCCATTTATCAACTGATGGACATTTGGGCCACCTTTTGGCTACTATGAATAGTGCTGCTATGAACATTTGTGGACAAGCATCTGCACAGAGGTACACAGAGGTACAATATTAATTCTATTGGATTAAAATTATTGTTCTTACACCATCGGTATCAGTACTGGTAAAGAGCCTAACACCTTACCACAGACATTGACTCCTAGAAAAAGGACAAGAAGAACAAGAGACCTGCAGGAGAAAAGGAGTCTCGGAGAAGCTAACTGCTCTGCCCCTGGCCATGGACAGTGGAACCATGGGGAAGGAAGCCACAGCTACCACTCAGGGCAGTCGGCCACCAGAGCATTTTAAGTATCAGGGGAAAAAAGATACCAGGGAACTTTCATTTGAAATACAGAAGAGGAAGATTTTAAATAGTCACCAATGAGCAGTCACACACACTATCACATCACTTTTCTCTGGATTCGGGTCATAGCCACATTCTATCTGCCTTGTGCTTCCAAATTCCCTAGTGAGAAACATCGTCCTCCCTCTCAGTGGAACTGGGTCCTCACTTCCCAACCAACTCACCTTGTCCTTACTCCGGGGACTTTGTAGGGAGTTTGGGAGCCTGAAGGGGAGGGGGAGGAGCTTTTTGCAGGGAATTCTCTTTTATCCCAGCTCCAGGGCTGTGTGTGTGGAAAATACATAGCTGTCTGGCACTCTGGCCTGCTCAGCATCTGTCACAGGTGTATGTGTGGCTAAGAGGCGGAGAAGAAGAAGCCACCCGGGATAACTAGTAGGAAGAGCCATATGAAATTGCCAACATTCACTCATGTGTGACCCGTGAAAGTGGCAGTTTTATGTGACTGATGTGGCTTGACCCGCCAGGCTGGCTCTGCCATCCCCTTCCTTTTCCCTGCTGTTCTTCTCAATGACCCCCATCCTGTGCTCTGGGGAGCCTCTCTACCCCTCCAGCCCAGCTGGCCTTTCTCACGCAACCCCCTAGCATGGCCACTCTCCAGCTGCTCCATGTGATGCCAGAAGGCTCTCCTGGGAGAAATAAGGAGAGCACTGAGCAGGGAGTCAGGGGACCTATACTCAGGCCCAGCTCCCTACTCCCTGCCTGTCTCCCTGCCAGTCTCCTGACTCCAAACTTGCCCCCTCTGACCCTTGACCCTATAAGTTCTGTGCTCCGGCCACCCTTGACTTTAAATCTTGCAGTGGCGACTTCCTGTCACCTTGTATGCATAGGGGATTGATGACCCATCCTGGCTGGAGGCAGCTTCAGTTCCCGCCACTTGCTCTCTGCTCTGGCCAGGCCTAACTGCTTGCAGACCCTGTGCTCTCAGACCTCTACAGCTGGCACCTGCTCATCCTCCATCTGCAAGACCTGCACATCCTTCTCTCGGCCACCCCTGACTGTCTCCCAAGGCCCCTCTCAGCAGTCTCCAGCTGTGGCAGGAGCCCCTCCTCTCGGCCCCTATTTCCTCTGTGTCTTCAACACCATTGTCTGTGTTTTAACTCTCTCAGCCGTAGGCTCCTGACAATATCACCTGGTTTATCCTTTATTCTCCAAGGCTAGGAGAGTCAGAAAACTCATATAACAACTAAGCAGTGGGCTGTGACTCAGTTTCCTCGTTTGGGGAAATGATCCAGAAGCTTGTGTCCTGCTCCTGGGCCTTCTCTAAGCCTCATTTGCCTCCTGGGAACAGAAAGGAGTTGTTTATAAGGGCTCTTTCAATTCCTAAAGCCTAAGAAAATGGGATATGGGATCTTTACCCTTCTAAGGCCACAAAAAGGGATCCCCTGTGGACCACAGGGAACAGAGATGGGAGATGAATACCTAAATGGAAGGTTCCAAGGAATTGTGAGGCTGACTACGTTCTGTTCCTTCTTAAATTTTCATTTCAATTCAGCTAGCGTTTGTAGAACACCTAAGAGGTGCATGCCATGTTAGGCAGGGACCCATGAGGGCCTAACATTGCAAATGCCGGCTTCCTGAGACTGCTTCTTTCCCAACTGGTCTAGAAGTGAATGCCCAACTACTGCCCCTCTGGCTGTTCACCCGCTCCTGGACACGCGGATGCGTTGCAAGAGACTGGTCCAAGTCTCCAAATTTCTGGCCACCAGCCCAGGCCAGCAGAGTTGGGCCTGGCGAGACCCTGGCCCGGGCGCCCTCTGGCGGCCGCGCGCGGGAGCTCCTGCTCGGCGGGCAACTGGCGAGGGGAAAGGGGAGGGAGGAGAGAGGAGGAGGCGCGGGCAGGGGAGGAGAGGAAAAAGTTGCGCTGAGAAGTTTGGAAAGTTGGGAAGTGGCTGCTGCGGGCTTCGCCTCCCTCCGCGCGCGTGTGAGGGAGCGAGAGAGGAGCGAGCGAGCGCCTGCCATGCCCATCAGACCCCGCCTCGCAGCGCCCGGGCGCGGAGCTCGCCCCGACTCCCTGCGGCCCGGCCCGGCGCGGCCCTGGCCCCCGGCCCCCGCCCCCCGGCCCCGCGCCCGGCCCTCCCCTCCCCCGCCCGGCGGCCCCAGCCCCCCGCCCGGCCCGGCTCCGCGCCGCTCTCCCGCCCTCCTCCCTCCCTCCCTCCCGGCCGCGGAGCAGCATGGCGGAGCCCGGGCAGCGGCCGCGCGGCCGCCCGCCGCCCCTCTGAGCCGGGCTCGGGGACAGCCGGGCGCCCCAGACCCGACCCCCGCCCCGCCGCGCCCTCCGCCGCACTTGTCCCGCTGCGCGCCCCCTGGAGCGTCGCGCACCCCTGGGACCCTTGCGCGCCCCGGGTGCCCAGCATAACCTGAGAGCCCCGCGCGCCCGGGACCTCGGTGCTCCCCAGGAACCCCGCGCGCCCTTGGACCTGACGCAGCCCGGGAACCCTGCGCGCTCTCAGAACCCCGGCTCGGCCAACCCGGCTGCGCGCCCCGGTGAGGGGCTCCGCCCCAGAGGGTCCCCCTCTTCCAAAAGCCGGAGCCCCGCCCCAAAGGGACCCCAGGTCCGATAGGGACATCCAGCCACGCCCCAGAGGGCTCCCAGCATCCCGTGGCTGGAGCCCCGCGCTCCAGAGGTTCCTCAGTGCCCAGTTGGGGGCTCCCCGCCCTGCTGAGGGGGCGCTGCCCAGGAGGGTCCCCCGCGCCCCGCGGGCCCCGGCAGGATGCACGCCGCCCTGGCGGGGCCGCTGCTCGCCGCCCTCCTCGCCACCGCCCGCGCCCGCCCGCAGCCCCCGGACGGAGGACAGTGCCGGCCGCCCGGATCGGTGAGCGAGCGCCAGCCCAGCCACTCTCCCGCCCACAGGGCGAGGGTTAGGGTCCAGCCTTCCGCCGCACCTCGCCCGCCAGCTCCACCTCTGCCCCCGGGCGCAGCCTCGGGCACCCTTCCTTCTGCGCGTCCGCCTGCCCCGGCCCCACTCCAGCCCCAGCCGAGACGGGCGCTCCCTCTCTCCGGCTCCTTCTCCACTGGCAGACGTTCCGGGCTCTCCTCTGGACTTTGGTCCTGCAGGAACGCTTCCTCTCCCCTCTCCCCCTTTTGACTCTATCTTTCTGACTTGTATCCTGGTCTCTGCCCACTTCGCACTTGTCTCCCCACATTCCTTCCACCCCTTTCCTAGCGCTCCCATCCACACTGCCCCTTCCTGGCTTCCCTCCCTCTCCCTGCCCTCCTAGTCTAATCTAAGGCAAACTTTCTCCCAGGAGCTGGCTCTCACTTTTCTCCTGGCTGCAGCATCCCAAGTCCTGCCACCTCCTGTCCCCAGTGCCCCCAGTATGATGAAAAGGGTGGATGAGTCTGGAGGAGAGGAAAAGGAGATGCTAGGACATGCTGGCCTAATATTTCTTTGGGGAGTGCAATAATTACTGGTTCTCCTAATTTTCCTCCCAAAATCAGTAATCCAAGTACCTCAGTATCCTTTCCTTTACGTGTTAATTTATGCATTGGCAATAATCCTGAACGGGAGGCCAGGTGACTGGGAAACTGTGTTTGTAGGGTCCTCTTGTTCTGCCTTGTTAGCAGGGAATTAGTTGACCTTGGGCAAGGTGCACCTCCAGCAGCCTGCCTTGTGCAGAAACAGGGAGCTCATTAGCTGGCTGCACACTCTATTCCAGTATGCTGGGGTTTACAGTTTTGGGTTGTTAGTAAAATAAGGTACTGTTCCTCTACCCTCCAACACGTACTTTTCATTTGTCCAGAATCGGGTGGAAAAAATGTTATGAGTTAATCTAAAATTTGTAAGTGGTCAGTGGGCACTCCAGGGACTGCTCTGAATGGAAAAATGGCTTTTCCTAAAAGAAATGATAGACCCCTTCTCAGGCTCCTTACTCCCTCCCTGGCCCTAATCTGGATCTGGAGAAATAGCCATGGCTTGCACACACACACACACACACACACACACACACACACACACACACAATCATGGGAGTTTAGGTCATAGAAAATGACAGAATTGGGAGTGGAGACCAGGTATTTCATTTTTGGTGGAGGAGCTTGGAAAACACCCAGAATATGTACGTTGCTTAGGATTAATCCTATGGAATCCTCTGCTCTCAAACCAGAAATTGAGACTTGACTTGGCTTTGCAAGGTTTTTAAAGCACTTTCTCATCTATGGTCCCAGCTAGTGGAGCAAAGTAGCTAACACCCCAGATCTGCCCTCCGAGAAGAAAACCGTATCCACCTTCATGAATGGGAAGTAGCTGTTGAAATAGGTGTGCTATTTTTAATAGGTGTTCTGCTTTCAAAGTGCTCTTGGCATGTGTCTTCTAATGGTCGGATTTAAAAGTTATATGACTTCCTCCCTTCTTGCCAGAGCAGGACTCCTGGTCCCCCTCTCCCCACCTTCCACATGAAACACCACCGGTGGAGGTTTGGCTTGGCTGAGCATAAATGTTCTCAGGTGGTGTGGCACTCCTTGGCTCATGCAGCGAAAGCTGGTCCTAATGAGCGCTTCCCTTCATTGCCCACTTCCTCCATGCCTGGCACTGCTGAGGGCTGGATAGACATATATTGTGCCTCTGAAAACTCCCGACAGCCTCTGCTCTCACCCTTAATTCTCAGATGAGGAAACTGAGGCTGTGAGAAGTGAAATGATTCACCCAAGATCTTCCATCTAAGCTAGGGATTCAAACGTGGGTCTTCCAGCTTCCCAAGCCCTTGCACTTTTCCACAGCCATCCCTACCTCCCCGTGCCATCCTCTGGGCCAGCCCTGGCTCTGCTCTGCTGCCCCCAGATTCACTGCCTCTCCTCTCCTCTCTTCTCCTCCCGCCTGCAGCAGAGGGACCTGAACTCCTTCCTGTGGACTATTCGGCGCCACCCTCCAGCCTACCTGTTTGGCACCATCCACGTCCCCTATACCCGCGTCTGGGACTTCATCCCAGACAACTCAAAGGCGGCCTTCCAGGCCAGCGCCCGGGTCTACTTCGAGCTGGACCTGACGGACCCCTATACCATCTCGGCCCTGGCCAGCTGCCAGCTGCTGCCGCACGGGGAGAACCTGCAGGACGTGCTGCCCCGTGAGCTCTACTGGCGCCTCAAGCGCCATCTGGACTATGTGAAGCTGATGATGCCCTCGTGGATGACGCCCGCACAGCGGGGTAAGGGGCTCTACGCTGACTACCTGTTCAACGCCATCGCGGGCAACTGGGAGCGCAAGAGGCCCGTGTGGGTCATGCTCATGGTGAACTCGCTCACGGAAACGGACGTGCGCTCCCGTGGCGTACCTGTGCTGGACCTTTATCTGGCCCAGCAGGCCGAGAAGATGAAGAAGAGCACTGGGGCCGTGGAGCGGGTGGAGGAGCAGTGCCATCCACTCAATGGGCTCAACTTTTCCCAGGTAGGCATGCACAGCTAGCCCAGGGCTGGCAGCTGTTGGCACCTCAGTCATCTGCTTTGATTATTGTCTTCTTCCTCCAGCAAGCAGCTAGAGCTAGCCCCTTATCTCAGAAGGGGAGCCTTGTTCTGGCCCTGGGGCTGCTTTGATGGGATAAGGGGAAAACAGTGCATGCCAGAGTTTGGAGTAAGAAGTTTGCTGCTATTTCGGTGGTTACCTGTTAGAGATATCCAGTCCTGCTGTGCTTACCTGAGCAGAAAATTTTTCCCTGGGCACATCAGAGGGATCTAAAACAAAAAGGGGGAGTTTGTGTCAGGCTTTCCTGAGGGCCTGGTGTCCAGGGAGCAGGAGGCTGGTGTGAGGCCTTTGTAAAGACACATCCCTGGGGCAGCAGTGTGTCCTGATGGAGGAGGCCTGGCAGGGGAGGTGTCATGGAACTGGTCTCTGCTAGCCCTGCTTTGCTGTTTCTGCTCTTGCAGGATTTCTTTGGCCTTTGCTAAGCTCTGCAGCCATCAGATTGCTTCCCTAAGACTGGGAGAAAGGCAGCAAGGAGACTTTGGGGGTTAATAATTTCAGAGAAATGTGTTTGCTTAAAGGTTGGCAGTTCTGATTTCTGAACCTCAGGAGTGGGGCCAGGGGGAAGGGATGGGCTTAAGAGGTTTAAAGTCTCTGGCTGCCAGAGACCTGATCCAGCAAAATGTCATTAAAGGCCGGTCTCTATGGGCAGAGGTCACTCGCAACTCACTGGCCCCAAACTCAACTCTGAGGCCCTGGGAACAATAAGTTCACATCTGTGCCTTGAGAAAAGCGCTGTCCTTCTCAGGACAGGGGCTCCCCAGCTGGTGGCTCTGGCAAGGAGGCCCCAAGATGGGTCTCAGCGGATGCCCCCAGTGCATGCTCCCCATGGAAGAGGCTGCCCCATAAAATGGCCAGGCCAGAAACTCTTACCACTGGAATCAGACCTGCTGGCTGCTCCTGAGATGTTGCAAGCTCTTCACCAGGGAAACGGTGGCAGAAACCGATCCCCGTTCCGAGATCTCTGGCCTTTGTTTTTCCAGGGGAAATGCAATATTGTCCCCAGGGAGGTAAGAAGGCAGATTGATTTGCCGGCCAAATGAAAGGCGGGTTTGTCGGTTCTCCTGCTGGCTCTCCCATAATTGTGGAGCCCTTACCCAGAGGGCCCGGTGGCAGGAATATTGGGCCAGTTAGTCACGCCCCGCAGGGTTCTGACTACGCCTGACTCCTTCTCCACGGGGGAAAATCCTGCGTATTCTCTGGCCCAGTGCTGATTCCTCTGAACATAGCGGCTCTGTCTCTCTGAAGTGACTTTTCCCTTGCCAGCCTCAGAGCTGATATTATCTGTTTCAGAGGTTCCCCCTGCACTCACCGCCCATCTCATTTTGGAGACAGGTTTGTGGTAGGCCTCTCTGCTAAGGCCTCCTGTCTGGCCTCGATATCTTCTTTAGGTTGGGGAGTTAGGGGACCCACATCACTCTTAACACTCTCTTTGTACCAACCACAGAGGAATCCAGAAAGAGCTGAGGAGAGCTCTGGTGCTCTCTGGTTAAACAGCCCCTGGCTTTAATCTCTCTCTTAAGACAACAAAACTATCTTTCTCTGGTTTCTGGAAATGCTGCTTTGCAATCAAATGATGGTTCTGGTAGGTGGAAAACATTTGCTGGAACGTGTGTGAGGTTATGTTTTAGGGAAAAGTTCCTGAGAGCCATTCATCGGCCGGCAAGAAGCCTGCTGACAGTCTCCAAAGCCCACGTTTGAAGATCAAACAGACTCCAATTTCTATTTCAAAAACCTACTAACCCATCAGCGGCCTGGGCCACTCTTCAAATCGTTCTTGGGTTTAACTTCTCCAAGGGATGCAGAAAGCAGGCCCCAAACAAAAGAAAACAGGACGGCCCTGGGTTACCTAATCTATACACTCTTCACCACCTGCTGGGGGCATCTGACTGTACCAATTTGTCTTGTTATTGTTTTGGAAACCAGTAATGAAATCTCTCCTCCAACGCCTTGGGCAGCCTTGAACTAACTGGGAAAGGTGGGATGAAGAACCTGGGCAGATGGGGTTGTCAAGGATCCTAAAACCCCAAGTCAGAAATGCAACAACCTACTTAGTAAAACTGCATGCGCGCATGCACAGTTTGATATGAACATCTGTGATGCATTATTGTACCAAAATATCTGTTAAGTGCATCAGATTTTTATTTTTTCTTTCCTCGAAGCATTGCTGTTATTGCAAAATATTTCAAGGGGTGGGCAGAGAGAGGAAAGCTAGAAAGAAAAGACTTTAAAAAGTGCCTTTTTGCTAAGGCCTGGGACTTTAGTTTTAATTTTTTTTTTCTGGGCAGAAGTATCACAGTTTTACTTGTTAAGTAGAGGAAGAAAGTTAAGGTTTGGGACTTTAGGCCCTGGAGGAGCCACCAAAAAGCTTGGAAGGCTGGTAACTGATCAGCTTGCACAGGTTGGAAAATCAGGTCTATTGATCTTTTTGATCTTCAATTTCAAAATCAACTGAAGGTGCTAGAGCCAGCATCACCATGACTTTGCCATATGACCTTGGGCAAGTCGGTTCCTCTCTCTGGGTTGTATTTTCTCTCTCTATGAAATGAGACACTAGGATTAGGTCATCTCTCAGGCCCCTTCCAGCCCTGACATTCCATAGGGCAATTCTAATTGATTCCACGTGCCAGGCACCCTACAGGAAGCGCCACATGCGTTTCCATTTCACTGAATTCTCACAGCGACCCCCTGGCTTTCTAAGGTGGGCATCCAGAAAAGTTGGTTGACTTGCCCAAGGTCACATGGCTAATAAGGAACAGACTCTAAATAGAGGATGTGCTCTTCCTGCTGCCAGAGTGCTTCTCTAGACTTCTTTTTAATGCCCTGAAATTCTTTCTTTAGTTCTCTCTTCTGTTTCTGCCTCCCCTCTAGGACTTGAGAGCTTAACGTTTTACTTCTTGGCAAACTTGTCCTTGTGGAGAACTTACTCCCTTTGGCTAAGAGGCTGGAGTGGGGATGGTGAAGGCAGGACCTCTGCAGGTTTTCCTGGTGCAGTGTAGACAGCTCAGGCCAGTGGGCTAGAGGTAGGAGGTTTGTGCATAATCTTAGGCAAGACTTGGTGTCCCCATCTATTTAGTGAGACAGTAGTTACTAACCTTCCAAAGTCGAGCTGGTTTGGTGAAGACATGAGAAGATATTACCTATGGAAGGTTGTTGAGAAGATAAATGTCGACCTTGATGTTGCTTCTGTGTTTGACAAAGAGCCTAAACTGGCTCCAGGGCAGGGAAAAGGAAGCCCACATGGGAAGCAGCCTTCCCTTCTTCTAGCAGCTGTATGCACTCTCTAACCTTTGCTAAACAAAGTAAAGCTGGAGTATTGAGAGACGGTGCTGAACACCTGCTCTTGGGAGTTCAGGATGCCTGAACCTTAAGTCCAAATCTTCAGACAATGTTGGGACCTGCAGATTCCTATCGGCTCTGGCTGCTACCTCCAGGGACTGCCACTACTCCCTCTGGGGAGTCTCCATCCTCCCGACTCCGGTATGGTGAGGCACTGCACTTAGAAGAACTATGTTCTATGGTTCTTATGGCAGTAAAAAAGCAACATGTGTGCCATTCAGTAATTTGCTGTGCTTTAACCAACATACTGTGCTACCCATCCAGTGTGCGGAGAGCCTGAATTCTGGGGCATACCTGCCAAAGGTGTCCAAATTGTTTGCAAAAGTTTACAAGCTCCTCCCCATGGAATTAGAAACCACAACATTATTTACTGAGCTTTGTGTCTGTGCAGAATGCTGCATGAGCCCTTGCAAGCAAATTATGTCTAATTCTTATGGAAACGCTGCAAGGTTTATTGCCCTATTTGTTTTAAAGACAATAAATTGAGACTTGAGAAAGTTTGATCATTTAGCTACAAGCACATAGACAGGTCAGGTATACTCAGGGTTCAGACTCAGATGTATCCCAAAAGCCCAGGCTTTGCATGATTGTTCTTTTTAATAGCCAGATGGCTCTGTCTGGTGAAGTGTGTGTGTGTGTGTGTGTGTGTGTGTGTGTGTGTGTGTGTGTGTGTGTGTATTGAAGTGAGGGGAGATTTCCATTTCACTAAATAAAGTAAAATATATAGAGAGAGAGCATAATTGAAAAGTGCTGAAACTGATTTTATTCCTGGCTTATAAATTGGATCTGAAGGTAATTCTAAAATTGGAGTTTCCAAAACCATTCTGGGCACCCACTGCCTGCCTGGAATGCACTCCCAGCTTTCCAAGGGGCCACTGTGAAGACAGCCCCTTGTATAGGCTAAGCCTGCACAGTTGAATAAAGAAAAGTCTCTTCAGTTTATAGTCAGATTTGCTATATGTACACCCTGGGAGCGAGCAGGTATTAGTAAGTACAGAGTAAATATCTGAAGTCATGGATGAATGAGTGACCAGTAATCAGAAGCCATGATATGGGTATCCCCAATTCTGTTTTATCATTCAAACTAGGGAATGAATTCATGTATGAAAAAAACGATTGCATAAGTCACAGTGGAGAGCCTCCTTCTTAACTTCAGTGGCTCCATGACTTAAGTAACAAAATATCAAAATCATCTATTGGGTTGATAGATGATTTTGGTCCACCTGGGATATTGTGACTAAAAGCCTATGAACAACAAAAATTTATCACTGGCTGTTTAGAAGGCTGGGAGTTCCAAGATGAAGGTGCCAGGAGATTCCATGACTGTCAAGGCTGTAGGTGGGTGTTCTCTATGTCTTCACATAACAGAAGGGGCCTCCTTGGACCTCTTTATTAGGCATTAATTCATGAGGGCTTCACCCTCAAGAATTTATCTCCCAAAGCCCTCCTCCACATCTCTTAATACCATCACCTTGGGGGCTAGGTGTCAACATATGTGTTATAAGGGGACACATAAATTCACACCACAGCATGGGTCGGTCAGATTCAAAGCCGGCACTTATCCTCACCCCAATACTACCTTGTCTATGGCTTTGATCATAGACACCTTTTCCCTCTCTAGGCCCAAGTGTCCCCTTTGTCCCACAATAGTGGGAGCTAGATGACTTCCAGCGCCAGCCCAGTTCTGCCTTCGGTGATGCTCGTCTTTGGTCCCCATGTCTGGGAGGGCTTGAGCCAACCTACCCTGCAACTTGGAGCCTGAGTTATCCATTGTTGGCAGGCTTGTCTTTGGTGGGCTCCAGCTCATACCTACTTGTCTGAAAGCCTGCTGGATCCAGAGGGCGATTGTGCTGCCAGTCTGCAGAGCAGAGAGAGCCCAGCCTGTTGGGGAACAGTCTGCTGGACACCCGCCCAGGTGTGGTCTTCTGCTTCATTATAGCTCCTCTCCCTCCCTCCCTGCTTGTTCATTCAACCAGATCACCTCATTGTGCAGGACCTCAGAACAGTGACCCAGAAACGGCCTAGTTTTTGCCTGCCGAGAGCTTATTATTACCTGAGAGTGCACACTGCCTCTATACCTTGGCAGGTGGGTATTACTAGCCCTGTCTTACTGCAGAGCGACTCTCAGGGCCACAGCACTAGACTCTGCTGTGGGGCCTCCTGTCGGATCTATGCACCCTCCTCAGAATGAAGGGAACAGCCAGCAGGGCCCCCTTGCCCCTTGTGTCTCCCACACAGCCTGCAGGCCCGCCCGGAGCTGTTCTGTTACATGGTGTGGCAGTCTCTTTGGTGACCCCTCAGCGAGGCTACCCTCAGATTCTTCTAGACCCAGATGGCTGTTTGCAAAACACAGTAGTCTCTGTATGTCCCCTCTGTATGATTTGATTGATTTAGACCATATCATATCTTATCTGAGCTTAGAGGGGAAACAAACTGAGAAGCCAGAGCACAGGATGGCTTAAGCATCCCCGCCAGAGGAGAGTGAGGCCCCAAAGCTGGAGGTGACCGAGGGGTCCTGACATCTCCTAGCCTTGAGTCAGAAGCGCACAGCAAGAAGACTTCCAGCCTCAGAGAAACACCATCCCTAAGCCCAAGCTCCGAGGCTCAAGGCACTGAAAATGGCGAGATCTTACAGCACTAGTCCCAGAGACACATCATGAAATCGTAGCCTCTTAGCTCTGAAGAATTTTCAGCTCATTGACACAGACATCTAGCATCTTAGAGTTGGAAGGGGCTGGTTCTCAAGAATTCCAAGAAGCCCCATCTGCAAACACATTTTCTGATCTCCTTCCCCCGACTCACTCTCGGTCCCTGGCCAGAGAGAGAAAGCCTTACCAGCAAAGCACTTTCGGATGGAGATAAAAATGGGAGCATGCCTTTGTTAATAGTTCCCATTTGGACATCTCTCAAAGCCAGGAGGAGGTCGCCTGGTAATGCAACTTTCCTGGGGAGGAAACTGAAGAATGCCGGCAAGCTCCGCATCCTGCCAGCCGCACTGCTGACGTTCTTTCCCCCTCGAGTTTGCTTCTAAATATTATCCACTTCACTCCCTTTTATCTCCCATCACTGGCTCTCTGTCCGCCCACTTAATCCACAGGCAGCCGGTGGCCCAGCCTTCAGTTCACTTAGCTGCTGCCAAGCCGTCTCGCTGGGCTGCCCCTCCAGGATCCGCAGGCTTTTAAATCTGTGCAGTATATCCGCTGGAACACCAGACTGTTGCCCTAAGCTTGGAAACGCCTTGCTTCTGCTAGGCCCCCTCCCTCTCCAGGAATTTCCTCCTTTTCTCTTCCACTTCAGAATCTTGAGACTTTCAAGACTTAGTTCAAAGCTGTACCTCCTCCAAGAAGTCTTCCCAGACTGCTCCCAGGTTTAATCTGCTCCAGACGACTTGGTCCAAAGTTCTCCCTAATGACCCTGGAATTCCATGGAATTCTTTATGGCATTTTATGATATTCTTCAGCACTTCTATATTTTATAATTATTATACAAGCAGTCTTTCTTTCCTGATTCTGAGCTAGTTTTAAATGCACTCACAATTAGTTACAAAATGGGGCTGAAGGTGCCCCAGTTCTGAAGGTGGGCTTTGTGTATTGAGTGGTTGGGCCTTGGCAGCTGCAGATGCTAAGAAGGGAGGATGTCTTGGCCTCTGTGCCATAGAAGCCTTCAAATCACCTGCCTGAGCATGTCTAGTACTTTCAGTACTGTCTCTGGCACTTTAGCCAGGACTTTGTAGCATCCACAAGTCTCTGTTGGAGTTGTCGCTCTCCACCCTGGGCTATTTTACTGTTTTCATTTCTTTACTTGTCCCTTGTGAACAAAGGCGTCTTTTCCCTTGTCTTTATTATCTGGCACACTTGTTTCTCCAAGTTCACTGCATCCTGCATTTATTTTCATTTTTAAAGTTTAATTTTAGTCTACTCTTAGTCTCCGAGTTTTGGGCTCCATTGCTGCTGAGCCATGTGGTTTTCCCTCCCTCCTTCCCTCTCACATAGAGGCCTTGGTCATGCCTTTGAGGCTTTGCTTTTCTGTTTCTTCTAGTTGAGAGCCCCTTCCCAGTTTCTCTTGTCTGGCTGCCTCCTACTCCTCTGAATTGGTAAGGCTTCCTGACATCTGTGAGCATCGAAAGCCTGGGCTCTTCAAACAAATGGCACCTGATAGCAAGGCCTTTATCCATAGTCACCAATTTGGACTATCCCCTGTGGGCCCATGCCACCTGATTATAACTCAGTAGTTTGAGTTTAGGTGCAACAGTGTGATTAGGTTTGGGCACTATGTTTGGAAAGGATCCATGAGTGAGTTGTATTGGGCCACACTGAATGCTAGTTCCCCTTGAAAAGAGCCAGGAGCTCATCAGTTTAGGCTGTAAAAGTCAACATTTGGGGACCATCTCTGAGTGGCAGCTGAGGGCCCTGGGACATGTGTGGTCTCTGCATTTGTACCTGTGGCTAGATTCGGTGTCCTCCCCTAACTGACACAGGTAAGGTGGCTCCCGGGGAACCTGCCAGCCTTCAGATCAGCACCTGACCACCATCCCACCTCACAGGCAGTGCACCTATGTCCCTGCCCTGAGGGCCCAGACCTTGTCACTTTTTATTCCTAGAATCCTCCCTGTTCTTCCCATTGCATCGAGAAGGGCAGGAGGAAGCATTTATAATTTACTTTTAATCTGCTCTGACCCTGTGAGCCTGTGTTCTCTGCAGGACGCTCCCTCTGCACCTCTGACACGCACAGCAACATCCCCGTCCCATTCTTCCTGGAGAACCCCAAATCAGTCTTTAAATATATACACATCATGTTACAGACTGGGCTCAGGAGTTCCCTCCATTGGAAAAGCCTGCAGTCATTGGTGTCTTGTGGCCCTGTGCTCCTTCACTTCCCAGAGGCCATGCATTTAGGAGCATGAGTAGCCTCGAGCAATTGGCATCACCTGTCCTTGCCTCAGTTTCCTCATCTGTCAATTGCCGCGAGGAGCGGCCAGTGCAAACATTGTAGCACAGTGCCAGACACTTGAGTGCTCAGTAGATACTAGCTCGTATTTTTTCCATTTTTCATAATATTATTTTGTTATTGTTCCAGAAATGTTTTCTAGTTCCTACTTGTGGGCTGGAGGTAGACTAGTGAGCAGGAACAACCATGCTGCTGTCCGAGCACTTCCTGTCCCCGGCAGGGAGGAGATTGGACCAGCCTTCCACTGCAGCCAGATGGGGCGGGCCAGGCAGGTCCAGTGGTGTTTGTGGTAGCACAGTTTCTCCAGCCCTGGGAAGACCCAGGGAGGCTTCCTGGAAGCAGTCCCTGAAAGCCAGACTAGAAGGAGTGAAAGTTAGCCAGGCATGGAGGCCGGAGGGATTCTCAGCTCAGGAGACTGGAGGAGACTGTGGCAGCTTCATGAGTGCCAGGGGTGCATCAGGGGGCCCTGGGCAGATGAGCTCACTCTGAGTGGGCTGCAGAGAGACCAGGCTGAATGAAACCGCCTGCCTGGTGGCCGTCCACCTGTTTCTCAGCATGTCATCCCTTGGGGCAGCAGCAGGATAGTGTCCATCTCTCCTACTGTGGCCCTGGTGCCCTTGGAGGAAGTGCTCCAAGTGTCTGCACGTTGCTCCAGCAGAGAAGTTGTATGTCCCCCTCTCTCTGCACCCACTTCTGCACACGAGCACAAGTGCATGTTTTTTGTTTTTTGTTTTTTGTTTTTTTTGCGGGTCTGGGGATGGAACCCAGGTGCATTTGACCTCCGAGCTACACCCCCTGCCCTATTTTTTATTCTTTATTTTGAAACCGGGTCTCACTGAGTTGCAGAGGGCCTTACCTAGTAGCTGAGGCTGTCTGCGAACCGTGATCCTCCGGTCTCAGCCTCCCGAATGCTGGGATTACAAGCGTGCGCCACCACGCCCAGCTAAGTGCATGTTTTTTAAGAGGGCAGCGGGCAGCTGGGCAGAGGTCCCTGCTGGTGCCGGTGCTGGTGCCAGTGCCGGTGCTGGCTGGCTACAGTAGCAGCACAGGAGGGGGCCCTGTGTGCTGGCACCTTCCTCCAAGCTACAGTGTGCAGCCAGCCCTGCCTGGGGAAGCCACAGTGCAGAGATAAAGGCCAGGCCTCCCCCACACCCCCCAGTCCTCTTCTGTTTAAAGGTTTTACCTCCTTCCTCCCTATTAGGGATATTTAAAGTTTCCTGGCCAGTGTTATCTTCCATGGACTTAATGGGCCTGGAAGGCTGTTAGTAATTTAAACCTTGGGTCCCATTTGAAAGCCCCTTTTAGAAAGTAAGGTACAGTAGGTGGAGAAAGCCTCCTGAAAATCTCTCTGGCTCATCTTTTAGCCTTAGTTCACAGGGTTTCACTTTCTTGGGTTGCTTGGCCTTGAGTTTGAAACAAAACCCAACCGGTAATGACAGTTCACCCTTTTGCCTGGTGCTTGCGATGCCCAGGGGCATTTAGCATGGTCTGGTGCCCCTCCCTGAGGACACGGAGATGGAGGTGCCTATACCAGCTTCCTGGACTTTGTATTCATTTTGTTGTTGTTGCCAGTGTGACTTCCCAGCTTAGAAACAGGGCTGTATTTGCTTCTGGTCACTCAGCGGCCAGAGCTTGGGACGCTCAGCAGTCTCCCAGATTCCCTGCTGGGTGGCTGAGGCTTCCACTGATTTATGGGGATATTTTGAGCAACACTCTTTGTTTGGGACTGAGATACAGCCTGAAGAGCTGCAGGTAGGTCAGGAGATGTGTGAACCGAGAATCTTTGAGACCTGCGGTGGTCACAGTCTTGGTCATTATGCTTGGCTAGGATGGGGTTGTTGGGTTCACCTGGTGCAGTAGGACCCCATGGCGAGGCCTGAGGCCGATCTCGCGGCTAGTTTGCTGTTCTGCTTCCATCAGGACTGTTTTGCCGGCAGAGTGGTAAAAAGGGGTTTCAGGCTCCTTATTGGGGGTAGCTTTCAGAGAGGCTGCAGGAGATTTGGGCTCCTGTAGCTGGGAGTGGAGATGACCATTCCTGAAGGAAGGAGACTGTTAGACAAAGGCACCAGGGTGGGGAAATGTGGAGAGGAGCCACTTAGGAGAGTAGGAAATGTGGAGAGTAGCAAGCCTTTCTACCCCTCCTTCAGCTGGCTTTATCCTTTCCCTTTTCTTTTCAGCCCCCAAGAGAGCTATTCCTACTTAGTGCCTATGATGTGCTAGGCCTCAAGTTTATCACAGTGAATTCCTAAAACAATGCTGAAAGCTAAGCATTATTTTCCTCATTTTGAGGATAAGTACTTCTTGCAAAATGACGGCACTGGGATTTCTGCTGAGATCTTTTGATGCCTTAAGCAAGAAGCTGGACTGCCAGAGGAATTCCAGCTCAGACACTTGGACTGGATGGCTGAGATCTGTTTCCACATCTGAAGAAAAAAAAAAAAAAAAACCTGAGCTCACAGTAGCATTTGCCCCCCGGGGTTGTCGTGAGGTGTAAATGAGATGATGCCTGCAAGCCTGTAGCTGAGCCTGGGGCACTCAGTAAGAGGCGACAGTACTAACTAACTATGGTGGCCAGGCAGCCTCATTTAAAATATTTTTTCCTGTCTGACTTTATTCAGCATGGCTCAGCTTCCCGTAGTCTCCCACTGTTTCCTGGCGCAGGAACACACTGAAAGAAGGGATTGAAAAGTTTAGGCCGGAGACCCTGGCTTGAGCCCCAGGTCTGCCCTGGGTTCCATCCACAACCTGGGGCTCCTCCTCCCCATCTGAGCATCCTTTTCTTCCTTTGCTTAGACAGGTGCATGTGAACAGCAGCCCAGGGCTGACTATCAGCAAAGTCTCTGTGTTCCTGGCAGTACTGAGCATGCATGTGCTTTTCTACTTCCTTTTCTCCTGAGAAGGAATACCCTGTAAATACTTAGTGAACTGAATTAGTTATTATTAAATGGCTCATCCATTCATCTGTTCTTTCATTTGTCTGATAAGCATTGCCGGGAGTTGCTCTGTGCTGGGCTCAGTTCCATATTCTGGGGGTTCAGAGATGAGGGTGTGTGGTCAGAAGGGAAGGGTTCTCCCACCTGAGGGAGCAGTGCCTCACAGTGGAAGGGTAAGGGCAATTCTAGTCCTTTGCATGCGCTGCCCCACGGATGAGGACAATGGGGCCCTTAGAAGCAATTCACTTGCTTGGGGTTACACAGCAAATGTATGGAAGGATCTGGAGTTTAAACCAAGCCTGTCTGGCTTTATAACCTGTGCCCTTGATCCATCTGCATCTAATGAAAGGGGGCAGGGGAGATGTGACCCAGAGGAGAAGGAGCTGGAATCTGAGAATAGAGGGCAGTTTTTCTGAGACTGAAGGTATGACAGGTAAGTGGTAACAGGACTTGAGAGATTTCTGAGCTTCCTCCTGAAGAAGGCTACAACACCGGGAAGGAGAGTGAGAGAGTCCATCCTTTTGCACAGATTACTTCCAATTCCCTCAAAATGAGGCTGACCTTGGCAGATGAAGGGTTGGCAGGTGGCCCGAGGGTCCAGCAACCATGGAGGCCTTAGATTCTAACAGTGCCCATGTAAAGGGCTGGGCTGCTTCTCTCAGCCTCTGTGTGGGTGCAGAATTGGGGTAATGTGGGAGGAATCTCTATTAAGCTTGCCACAGTGGCTAGATGGACTGTCAGGTCCCATCTGTCTGTCATGAAATCACAGTGTCACTGTTGAGTCCACCCCCATGGTGGCCGGGGCTTTGCAATTTTGGGGACACCAGGAGGTCCTCTAGGTACCATCAGAGGGCTGAGCTGGCATCCTTGCTAGGCTCAGTTTCATATGATAGGCAGGTCTGCCTGCCTGAGGAACTTCACCTGGCTCGGCTTTAATACAGTACTACCTGAGCTCAGTTCTTATGAAAGTAGAGTTCCCCAGGTTCAGGAAGAATGCCACATATGGGGTGGGGTACTGAAAGTAATATTAATCTAGATTGAGAGAATGTCATTACTCTCTGGAAATTACTAGTGGGAACCACAGAGAGACTAGGGAATTGGTCATAGAGGCATGTAGTAACCACATCATGGATTCCTTATAACCATGTTAAAAAGTTTGGGTTAGGCTGGGTGTGGTGGTGCACACTTGTAATCCCAGCACTTGGGAGGTTGAAACAGGAGGATTTCAGGTTTGAGGTCAGTCTCAGCTACATAGTGAGGCCCTTCACAACTTAATGAGACCCTGTTTAAAAAAAAAAGAATAAAAAATAGGGTTGGAGGTGGAATGCCCCTGGGTTCAATCCCCAGTACCACAAAAAATAAAAAAAAATAGAAATTTGGGCTTTGTCTTGGGTGCATAGTGCCAACTCCTGTGTTCTGCAGTTCAGAATTTCTTCAGGTTTTACTAATTGGTTTACTGACTCATTCATTCATTGGTCATACTGGAATACCTCATCTGGTCTTGTCTAGATGCTCTCAAGTGCCCTGGATTGAGAGAGCAGCTATTCTGTGATGGTCTTTTCCCTCATGCAGTAGATCTAAGATATACTCACTGCTGGATCAGAGAAGGACTATCTACCCCTTAAAGTAGAAACTCGGGGGTGTTTGCTATTAGAAACTAGATGGTAAAGGGAGCTGGTTGCTGAATGAGATCAGAGTTGTTATAAATTACAGGATCTTTTGGGAGGGTAGCCTAAGACCCTGAGACCTTGACCACCTATTTATTTATTTACTTACTTACTTATTTATTTATTTAATTTGTAGTACTGGGGATTGAGCCTAGGGACATTCTAACTCTGAGCTATATTCCCAGCCCTTTTTTAGGTTGTTTCTGTTTGTTTTTGAAACAGGGTCTTGGCTAGATTGCTGAGAGAGTCTTGTTACATTGCTGAGGCTGTCCTTGGTCTCCTTATCCTCCTGACTTAGCCTCCCAAGTGCTGGGATTATAGGCCTGCACTTCCACACCCAGCTCCTCACCACCCTTTCTAACATAGTTGCTCTTAGGTTTCCTGTTCCTGCATTTCATGCCACCTATTTGATGGCAGATTTGAGGATTACACCTCTTCAAAGTGGGGGTGGATGGAGGCAGGTATTTCCTTAGTGTTTCTGAGGAAAGGCGGGAGAGGAGAGGGTCTGCAGTCCATCAATAGCTGTGCCAGGCAGGCCCTTCCCTGGCCAAGCCCCCTTAGTGGTGTGAGATTGTTTAGTAAACCAGAAACCTCACTCCTGCTGCTGAAAAGCTACTTTCTAAGCTGGTTCTGACCTCTCTGGAAAACAATATTCTTGATTTTATTGTCTGTATCTCTCCCATTAGACTGAAGTTCTTTGAGGACTGGAAGCTGGGTCCCAAGAGAAAGGTCTGGCTGCAGGTACATTAAGGGATTCTGTGTGCCGCTGTAAAATTCTTAGCTGCATTTGCATATCATCACCCAAATATCTGGGTAGAATATAGGCAGTCCTGAGTCTCCCCTTCCCATTGTACCTCAGTTTCCAGGTGTTTGGTTCTGGAAGGTCAAACATCTCGGTGACCACCTGTATGTCTCACTGTAGTGCTTTGGATGGCCTTGATCGCTGAGGGCCTTCTCACCCTCTCATGCTCTGACCATCTCCTGGTGAGGTGTGGGGACCATGGTGTCCCGTCAATCCCTTACTCCCAAGTGGCCCTAGGGCTCTGAGTGGGCCAACCCGTGCAGGGGAGCTTCTCCTAGGATCTCCCCAGACCTGTTCCACGACCTTTCCCCTCACACTTCTGTGTCTTTTCCAGGGCACAGATCAGTGCTTCTGTTTGCTGGTCATTCCGTGATCCTCACACAATATAAATGAGAGCTGCTAAAACCAATAAATTCAAACCATGTGTGGGGCACAGGAGAAGCCGGGACGTCAGAGGGCCGCAGTGTGAGGTGGCGTCAGCTCTGACGGCACACGAGCTGATTTGTATATGAGAAAAGTAAATAGCCAAAGCCATAAACAGTCCTGGGTCTCCTATCCTTGCTGGGATTCAAAGGCATTTAATAGGAACACACACTCTCTGTTTCTTGTAAACAGAGCAAGATTCTCTGTGTGCTGACCTAAATTCCGCATTTTCCTCTCTGGGAAAGGCAGCCAGTCATCGCAGGGAGAGATGCAGCCTGCAGTCTGGGCTGTCAGGTTGGGTTCTTCATCTCTGGTTTTGGCAGTTGGTCATTCGCTTTTGCTTTGCAGTGGGCTGCCTCTCCATCTCCTTGGCCTCAGAGCAATCCTGGATGATTGTCTTCGTCTCTTTGTGCTGCTATAACAAAATATCATAGACGGGCTAACTTATAAACAAACAAGAGAAAGCTATTTCTCACACTTCTGGAGTCTGGGAAGTCCAGGAGTAACATGCCAGCAGATTTTCGGTATCTGGTAAGGACTGGCCTTCTGGTTCATAGACAGCACCTTCTTACTATCTGCTCAGGTGGAGGAAGGGAGGGAACTCTGGGCTCTTTAGTCCCTTGTGAGGATACTAATCTCATTCTTGAGGACTTTATTCTCATGACCTAATCACTTGTCCAAAGCCCTACCTCTTAATACCATCACACTGGAGATTAGGTTTCAGCGTGGATTTTGAGAGGACACATTTAGATAGTGGCATTGGGTAGGGTGGGCTCGCCATTCTCACCCTGTGCCCATCAGGATCATAAAGCCTAGGGGTGTAAGTCAACTTGGCCAAGATCACAGGTGAAATCAGGGCTGAGCCATGGCATCTCCCTTCTGTTCTCCTTTAGACTCTTCCAACATTCACTTCCTTTTCCTGTGAATGACACCTCCCCTCCTCCTGGCTCAGCCTCCCAGAGCACTGTATAAACTCTTACCTCCTTTCTTCACTCCTGCAGTGTCCCCTAGACCCTGTCCTTCCTCTCGGTCCCTAATTCCTCTTTTATTTTATTTTCTTTTGTTTCCATCCAGGCCATTCTTGTCTCCAGAAAAGAGCCCCAGGTAAACATATAAGTGGTTCTGAATTTGGGGTACTGGTTTTTCTGCCTGCCAACTATGGGACTTCCAATTTCCTTCCCTGAATTTTAGCATAAGTAAGACAGAGTAAGAGTATCTACCTTCTTAGGATGGTTACACAAGTAAATGAATCTCATTCATACTGGGCGACTAAGGACCCCACTTTTTCTTAGCCCTGGACTCTTCAAATAACCTCCTAACTTACACATTAAAAATGAATTAGCTGTGCCGGGCGTGGTGGCACATGCTTGTAATCCCTGAGCTTGGGAGGCGGAGACAGCAGGATCGCGCAGGTTTGCTTATGAGACCCTGTTTCCAAATAAAAATATAAAATAATTCTGGAAGTGTAGTCCAGAGGTAGAAGGGTTTCTAGGAACCCCAGTACCACACACACCAAAAAATCGGCTCTTAAAAATCTCATTGAACTGATGTGCAATGCACACATGTACATAAGTCAGTGTATGTAAAACTGATACAGCCTAAATCAGTCACATCAGCGGATTGGACCAATGTCAGTCTACTTGTTTTGATATTGTACTGTACTTATCTAAGATGTTACTACTGGGGAAAAGGGTATTATTTTTTAATAACTGCATGCAAATCTACAATTATCTTAAAGATTTAACCAGAATAAATGGATTAACCTTTCCAACACCCTCATTTACTCAGCTATTTGTTCTTCTGGGCCTGCTGCATGCTAGGTACTGTGTCAGTGGACTCAAAAGAAAAAAATCCCCTTATCCCTGCCTCCTACAGGTGTTTTCTCTAATCACTCTGTTTAAAATGGCAAGTCACTCCCTTCAACTCACTACCCTTGGTCCCTGCCTTTTTCTTCCATATCACCTGTCCCATTTAGCATTCTATGTGTTTTACTCACTTAATGTTCTTCACGTGACTAAAATACCGGTTCAAGGAGGGTAAAATTTTTGTCTGCATTTTTTGTTATGCTCAGTAACTAGAGCATGCCCCGCACATGACAGGTAATCGGTTCGTGTTTGTTGAGTGACTGAGAGGTGACAGACAGAAAACAAGTGCACAAATAATTAAAAGGAAGTCGGGGAGGGGCAGATGCTGACAGGAACGTGGCAGGGAAGGTGCAGGGGAGATAGGGGAGAAAATGTCATTTTGATTCTGGGTTTTCTGCAACCCTCTGCAGGCCTCCCTGTTGTGTAAAAGGCAAAGTCTAATGCACCAGTTCCCTACCTATTCATCAGATGTTTCCTTAAGCCATCACTATATGCTGGTCCCCATCGCACAGGGTGAACTGAGGCAGAAAGGGATCTTGCCCCAGGAGGCTTACAGGTGAGCAGGAGAGAGGACAAGCATTCAAACACGTCCTTTTCGACTACCCCTGAGGGGACTCCACAGCTCTGGACTCCATGCAGTTGGCTCTGGACTCAGTGGGCTCCTGGGTGTCCCTTCTCCTCCCTCTTGCCTCTCCAAATTCTGTTTTCTATTCCAGGTCCAGTTCAGCCCTTCCTACAGGAAGTCCTCCTTGACTGGCCCAGGTGTCACCATCTGCGTTCTCTGAACATCTGTGCTGTTTTTAGTCTGTGCTGCGCTGTTTGACCCCTTGGAAGAGAGTCTTGTGTTTGATCAGCTTTGTATCCGTTGGTCTGGAATGGGAGCTGGCTGACAAGCCCACCCAGGCTGAGCGCA